>NC_089874.1:63945000-64651875 GCF_040182565.1 Anser cygnoides
TGAACTTGTGATCTGCTGAGATCACATAAGTGAAATAGCTGATGTCTAAACACTAATCTGTAGCAAAAGCAATTCAAATAACATGATAGATAAGGATTTTCAAGACATAATGATAATGACTGTAATTGCGTCTGAGATGATACATGGGTGAGGAGGACTCATCCACCGGTGACTAAAGCTCTGCTGGCAATTCATGATCTGTGTCTCAGATGTAGAGCACTGGCAGATTTAGGCTGCGTGTGAAGGCTAAAGCAATGCTGTGAAGGTATGGAAAATATGAAGCCTAATTATCATGGCTATGATGAGCCATAAGAATAATGTCCAGTACATTTATTGCCTAAACCACTAATAAAAATTTGCAATGGGTTGTTGTGGTACTGTAGGAAGGAGGACACAGAAAGCAAGAAAAAGACGAATGGCACATTCAGGGCAAGAAGCGAACATGGTGCTTTTATCAGTGGAGCTCACATGTATGCTTGGTATAGGGGTAATCAGTTAGCTGGGTAGAGAGTGAATAACAGATGTGTTGGAGAAAATGATAGGGGAAAAAATTGGCCCAGTACTTGGTAGTTCAGAGGGCATGAGGTTGTTATGTGGGGCAGTGTTTCCATAATTAAAGGGAATTGAGAACTCTGACTAATTTGGTGCGCGCGCACAGATGGCTGCATCTGCTTTGGCACACAGAGGCGCGCTGTGCCCAGGGACACGTGCTCTGCCAAGTGCCCACCGCGCACTTCCCAGAGACTCAGAAACCCAGCACAAAGTGTTCCGAAATTACACCACCAGGTGTGAGGAGCTTTGGCTGACAGCACAAGGCAGCTGGGAAGTTTAAACCTTGCTTAAAAAGCCTCTGCAGTCACCTGAAAACCCCGCTCAAGGGCTCTAAAGGGAAAGAGAGTTTTGAGTTGTCTTTAAAGTACTTAAGTCTATCGCTATTACACTGGCAGCTGCTGCAGTGCAGCTGGATCAGATCTGTAGAGTGAAGGAGATGGAGCTGACATCCACACTGAGCATGCAGGGGGTTCACTTCAGCAGGGTAATTCCCCCTGTAGTCTCAGCGCTGGCTGGCAGCTGCATGGCACGTGAGGTGGAGAGCACCTTCAGGCATCATTTGTAAGTGAAAGCTCATTCACTTGCTCCATGACATGAGCCAGAGAAGTAGGGGCCACCTGCAGTTTAAAAACACACTCGGGATGCGAACTGAACAGCTGAGGTAGGCATTAGCTGGAAGTGAGATTTTGGGCAGCATCACAGCCAGCCTCCCAGAGACTGCCAGGATGCCGACCCTTCATGCACCTCCAAGATACTTCCCAAGTGAGTCAGAAAGGGATGACAAAATGCTGGTCAGAACAGAGAAGGTGAGAGGTGAGGCCTTCCCTTCTGCCTCTCTGTTCCCTAGAGAGCGTTAAGATGGGAAGGTGAAAGAGCAGACTGCTCATCCTCCTCCTCCCCAGGGGAGCTGAGCCCCCATTTACTGTCTGCTTGGCAGATGCTCAGACAGTCAAAAACTGGGGGATATCCTGAGGTGAACTTCTATTGATGTGTATTACTTTGAACTGATGAATATTTCATTACTGGAGAGAAGGAATATGAATCAATAATTCAGGAGTAAGGAGAGGGAAAGAGCTGGGTTCGAACCACTGCTAGAGAATACATTTCACTTCAAAATGCTTCCCCTTTAAAACCCTGTGGTTTCTTCAAAAGACCACCTTAATTACAGACACCTACAATCTTTTCAATAAAATCTTAAAGCCAGTAATACTCGTTAGAGAAACAGCCATCCATTGCCCCCATGACTATAATCAATGAGCAAAATTTAAGGCATGGTTTCAAAACAGGATTTCCTGCTGCCTTGAGCAGGTGTGAGAATTGCGAACATGGAAATGCTGGTTGGAGGGGCCTTCTGGAGGTCATCCTTGACCCAGCCTCCCACCAGAGGCAAGGGAAGAGAGAAGGGAGAGAAAATAGCATTGGGAAATACTGGGAGAGGAAAGAACAAACAACAATTAATTGAAAGATATTGAAATAATTGCCATAAGATAAAGCCACAAGTAGGGAAATATTGTGTTCACTTGCATCAGCAATAATATTTCTGCTCTAATTTCATTTTAAATCAAGAGTGGATGAAAAAGGAGATGAAGGATTACTGATACAGGAAAAAAATAAAATCTTAGTTTTCCAATAAAGCAAAACAGATCATTGCTTCTACAGCATTAAGTTGAGATCTCAATTTCCAGCTATAAGTGTCTAGAATTTCTGGAATTTCAAAGGGATTAAAATAGACACATTTTGACAAAACCACACCTGTTTGCATGAAAATATTGGTTCAAACAATTTACTATTTGAAAAAAAGATGTTTTGAAATTTTTGAAATGTATGATTTCCAAAAACACACATTTCAAACCAAAATGTTCTGATTAATTATAATATATAATTATATAAAACTTTACAGACAGTTCTCAAATGTGCAAAATGGTGGTATCAGAATGAAACATTTTACCTCACTGCTCTATTTTTTTTTTTAATGTGGATTGAAGCTTTTTTTTTTCCTCACAAATTGCACAGAATATTTTCCCAGCCTGCTCCTTTCCTTTATGTTAACTTGTGCAAGAAGAGCAATGTGTTGTGTTACTGTAAGCAGCACAACACTACACTGATGCACCATCGTGTCTATGTACAGCACTCAAAACATTTATCCTGTCCTAAAGGGAAAGAGATTTTATTATTCTGCTTTTAAGTACAAGACTTAATATTGCCAATATGCTCAAGAGCAATAACAGCTTTTGCAATCCCTTTGTACAACTTGCATTGCTGTAAATGCTCATTTGTTCAATAAGTAGCAGAACAAAGACTGGAATATCTCCTCTGATCTCCTCAAACAATTAAAGGTGGCCTGAGGTGTGTTCATTTTGGTGCATGAGGACTGCAGGAGAAGTACAGACATAAGTAGGTTAACTTTAAGCTGACAGGGTGCGCTTAGTTATTAAATAATTAAGTTTGCAAATAAAATCCTTACAGAACTCCAGCTAATTTCAGCAGCATCTGGATTTCACCTTGGGTGCTTTCACAAGGTACATATTTCTTTTTGCAGTGAAATAAAAAGCGAAGTAAAACAGACATTAGGTAGTTCAATATTTGGTACAGCTGAGAACAAGCCGATACACTTAAGCACTAACTTACACCTTCCCAATATCATACTTTGTCCACTCCTCATGGAAAAGCTCAGGGGTCTTAAGAGGAGGCAGTGAACTGGAGGAGCATATATCTGGTGTGCTGCAGGATCAGGCCCTCCACATCTCTGTGGAAGGACCTGAAACATTTAGGTATACAGGGGAGTAATGCCCATGGGTGATTTCTTAAGTAGTTCCATTCACAAAAAGCAAGTTGTTATTTAAGGGTGAACTGATCTCAGTTAATTTTAGGCATCTTCAGTAGAGATGCCAGCGTAGACCAGGGTCCACATCCAGCCTAGGGCTGTTGAAGCCCTCTCAGATGGTCACTTCACATTCTTTTATAAGCAATGGAAAGAAAAAGGCACTTTTAGGGTGCAGCTCATCCAGCCTGCTTTAAATGCCAGCCATCCTGAGCCACAACCCCAGTGGCAGTGACAAGTCCTCCCCTGACCGCACCACAAACACAGCTGCAGGCTCTGACACTTACACCAGTCTCACTTTATCTATCCAAATGGACAGGCTTCAAATTAAGAAAATAATGAGACCAAAAAAGCACCAAACTTCCAGTGCTTTCTCAGGTTTTCCCAGTTCCTTGAGCATCCCCCTCAAGGCTGGGGGAGCTGCTATTTTCCAAGGATCCTCCTTGCCTCCATGACTAAACTGCACCTTGTGTGCATTTCTTTTCACATAGCTTTGGTGGCTTTCCTTTGCAGATTCATTCACGGGACTCATAAACATAATGACTGACATCATCTGGCGCTACACAGGAGATTTCATGGCTCCTGATATCGTTTGCAGAGTCATCCGCTACTTACAGGTACAGGAACCACATGCTCCCCTATACGCCCAAGCTCACATGGCTTTGTGCCCCCACAGCAATAAACCCAAACAAAATGCTGTACAGACGTTTTGATAGCATCAGAAATGCTGAATGCTAAAGGTATTCATTTAAAGTTTAAACATGATTAATTAAAACGTATTAAATCCTTTAAATTTTGTAGACCAGAAAAAGATCTGGGTGAAAATACATCCCCTTCCCTTCCCTTCCCTTCCCTTCCCTTCCCTTCCCTTCCCTTCCCTTCCCTTCCCTTCCCTTCCCTTCCCTTCCCTTCCCTTCCCTTCCCTTCCCTTCCCTTCCCTTCCCTTCCCTTCCCTTCCCTTCCCTTCCCTTCCCTTCCCTTCCCTTCCCTTCCCTTCCCTTCCCTTCCCTTCCCTTCCCTTCCCTTCCCTTCCCTTCCCTTCCCTTCCCTTCCCTTCCCTTCCCTTCCCTTCCCTTCCCTTCCCTTCCCTTCCCTTCCCTTCCCTTCCCTTCCCTTCCCTTCCCTTCCCTTCCCTTCCCTTCCCTTCCCTTCCCTTCCCTTCCCTTCCCTTCCCTTCCCTTCCCTTCCCTTCCCTTCCCTTCCCTTCCCTCCCCTCCCCTCCCCTCCCCTCCCCTCCCCTCCCCTCCCCTCCCCTCCCCTCCCCTCCCCTCCCCTCCCCTCCCCTCCCCTCCCCTCCCCTCCCTCTCCTTTCCTCTCCTTTTTTTCTTTCTTTTCTCCCGTAAAAGCTTTCATATATTCCTAGAATATCCCTAGACCGGTACTATAGCTGGCATTATTTTCTGCAATGTATGTGTCTCATTTCTGTCTTCTATACCTTCTGCCCCAGGTGGTCCTTCTATATGCTTCAACTTATGTCCTCGTGTCACTAAGCATAGACCGGTATCATGCCATTGTCTATCCAATGAAGTTCATGCAAGGAGGTAGGAGAATTTCCATGTCTTGCTATTGCTGTGGATAGTATTGTCTAGTTTCATTTTACTAAGAAAGTTTTCAAAATTATTAACCTTGTGCCATGAATTATTTATTCCTGCTGTAGCAATATTTGGACTCTGTTACATTTCTCCAAATGGCAAAAGAGTTGTGGCTTCAATATGTATTAAGCTGCACTTAGCCCTTGGCAATTTTTTATAAGCTTTGTGTTAGCAAAGAACGAAATGACATTTTAAAAAGTACAGGGGGTTCATTATCTTCCAGCATTTTGAGCAAAGTATTATGGGCAAAAGGTAACCCTTGTACAGCTAAGCTGTCTGTAGGAGATACAACAACTATATTACCTATTCACGTGAAAAAAAAAATTTGGATAGAGAATATATGGTATTGAGAATTGATATGATAAGAGAACTTCGAAAACTATAGCAAATAAGTTTGGATATTTATTCTGTTTTGAAATTCCATCTGTTATTTTTGCAGCACTCAAATACCCCTTGTCTGCTTAGCAATACAATTTAAAGAATGTGAGTTCTTTCCTACAGAGCTTAAAGTCTGAATTTAAGAATGCTGCACTGAGTGAAAAATATTAATAGCAGGTGAGGTGGAAGGGGTACGGTTACGAGAGCCATGGTGGCTCGAAGATGCATTGCAATCAGACAGAAATATTATTTTTGTTTCCAAATAATGATGATTTTTGACAGTCTGCTCTATTCAGGGGATCAGAATAATGGTCCTCTTTGGCCTTAAAAACCTATGAATCCAACACAGCCCAGGCAGTGGTGCAGCTCTGGCAGATGCTAAGGCCTGAAAACTTCAAATACTTGAGTGAAGTTCAGCCTAATATTCCCCAGCATGCGGACTGACTTTTTCAAAGCGGGAAGGATTGATACCAAGTTTTTATATCAGTAGGTTTTTAGATGCAGTTTTGCTCTGCAGCTCCCATAGCCTTGGGCTGGGGAAGGTTCATAAACCACCTAAAACACTGGCTGCTGGCCGAGCAGGGCTAGCTACCGGACAGACCCACTGATATTTCTTCTTCAGGCACCATAGGAGAAAAGTAACATTGTTAAATTACCTCCTGGGCTTAGTAAAGATTTTTTTCAGTACTTTTTGCCAACCATTTTGATGTTGATCCATGAACTTTTGTTGTTGATGCTGCTACGGAAAATTTGATAAAGGTTAAAGAACAAATTGCATTCAATAGCTCTTTTTCTTTTTCCCTTATTGGAAGAGGTTTTTTTTCTCCATCAGACTCTTCCTACACTTGGTGGGATGCAATCCTCAGAGATCTCAAACCTCATCCTGCCCCACTACAGCGTGGGTCACTCCTCCTGTGCCCCATGGATTGCAAAAGATGTTCTTTGCACTATTACTCCAGCCAAAGTCACCTGGTCAACATGGGTCGTACAGGAGCTGAGCAAAGGGATAATAAGCCTAGGAGGATTAACAAGCATGCCTTCTTCCCCTTATCACCTTTACTGGAGCCCAAGTGGTTCAGGGTGATTTGCTAAGATCTGGCATGCCAGGAGGCAAGAGGGGACTTGATGAGCACCACGTGCCTCCAGCAGGGCTGGTACCACCAACAAATGTCTTGTCATGGAGCCAAGATCATGCAGCTACCTGCATATCTTCAATGGGAAAAAGGAGGCAGTGGTAAATTCAGAAGAATGATCTAAGGAGGCATATTTACCACAGAAACTTCCTGGAATATGTATGTATAGACACTAGCCTTTTGCACCCGGCTGTTCCTAGCAGAGGTACCATGTGTGCAGCTCTTAGCTGTCTTGCAAATGGAGAACAAAGAGAGTTACAAGAATTTGTCATGGGTAATGACACAAAGAAATGGTAAAAACAATTGTGAGTCAACTGGTGGAAAATAACACTTGTAAACGCTTGTATATTCTTTCCAAAATCAAATGCTCATCCCCCAAAATCCTTCAGTCAAGAAACAAAAGAGTTATTTATCTTTACCCTGTTTAGAAATAATGTAACCTTGAAATATCATTTCAGGGGGAAAAAAAAGTCAATCATTTTGTTTAGAAAATGTCAAAACAATTTTAAATACGTATATGTGTTTAATTACTAGCTGTGAGTTAAAAGACAGAACCCAAATAGGTGGAAACTGTCCCTTGCACAGTTTTGGGGTGCAAATGCTCAAGTCCATTAGGTCATTGAGATCATAACAGCTCTCTCCAGACTTAAAAACTAATTTTGAAATGGCACTTTCTTGATGAAAGGATTGCAGCAGGATAGCAGTAGGGAGCAAAACTCCCCCCAGAAGGTGCTTCTCCTCCACATGGAGCTGAGAACAGACAGATGTGCATAAAAAACACTGCTGCAATATACAGATGGAAGAAGCAGAACAAAAGGGAAGGGGACATGAACAGGTCCATTAGGAGAGTCGGTACAAGAGCTTGTGACAGATTCCTCCTAATGCTGGATGTTCATCTTGACCATTCCAGCAAGGAAAACTCTCCATATAAAGAGCAATATTATGTTTAGAGGAAAATACTGACAGGGGTGAATAGAATATTATACAGAATATTATATAGAGTATTATACAGAATATTAGAAATCTGTTATTTATTTGATTCTGTCTATAACTTATTCCATCTATAACTTATATAGCCCTAGTTATAGAATTTGCTAGCATTTGGAGCATACTAGAGCATTTGCAAAAATAAAATAAAAATAATAATAAAAAACCTGCTTATGAGGCAGCTGATTAACATTAGCCCAATAAAATAAAAAATTATCCATATGTTACCAGTAGCCTGTAAAGCCCTTTAGACTGGCAAGGTCATTTTCTACCAAATACAAAGAATGTTTTAAAAAAAGAATAAATGAACATTGCAGCTAAAGTTTTTTAAAACGTGTAGATAAAACAACGCTTTTGCCAAGTACAAATTGCCCACTTCACTTCAAATTAAGGGTGTAGCTACACAGTGCAAAAAATAAGATACATTATCCAAGAATGACCTTTCCCCCTTATAAATAGACACTTGGGCCCCATTGAGGCTTGTAGCATGTTGTTTAAGTAGCTTCCTCACCACCTAAAAGCATTTTCTGTCAGGAGATATTTTGTAAAGCTGTTAATATTCCTTTTGTTAAGTTTATTCTGTTATGCTTTGGGAAACTTTATGGTTCTCCTCTGCTTGTGCAATATTTATAGACTTAATCTAACCCTCTCACTTAGTGGATGTCATCAAAGTTCCCTTAAGCCCTGGATTAGCAAGACCGTATTTTGCTGAACGTGGGTAGCATTTAAAGATGAGCAGGATAAATGAATATTTGCAAGTGATGTTTTATAAAGCATAAAATTACTTTTTGAATGCTTCTCCCACATGCTTTTATATTGCTCTTTGAGCTTCAAGGAGAAAAGATGTTCTTCTTGATATACATAATTTAAAATGATTTTCTGTTTCACACACAACTCCAGGTATTTTGTAGACAAGAAGGACAATAAAGTATTTCAGCACCAAAGCTTCCCAAATCAAAAATTTGTCCCCATCTGTTTCTGTAGCAATATGACTCCGGGGGGCGGGGGGAATAACTGCTGTTGAGAATCACTGATACTCCACAGATCAGCCCCTCCTCTCCATACTTTTCAGTTAGAGATTTTACCAAAAGCTACATATTTGTCAAAATTAAATCTTTGGGGCTGTTTTCTCCAACATGTTGATTTTTACAAAATTCCATAGGAGCCACCGGGCATCATTTGATTTTCTATTGGTTTTCTTCATTTGGCAGTAGAGGAGGACAAGAGAAAGGTAGAAACAGTAACCCAAATCTACCAAGTATTTTGGGATCCTTGAACTTCCATTCCTCAACATGAAATCCAGCAGGATCTCTTAGTGGATGGCTATTGCAGCAAACAAAGCAGGGCTGAGCACTCAAGCACTAGCCCGCAATCCTGTTTCCCTGTTGCATGGTTAGCTGCCCACCCTTGGCGTGGTTGGGCTTGTGTCCATCAACTGGAGCTGGGTTTGGTCCCCACTATGCCATGGGGAACTGCAGGACATGCCTGGGCTCTCCAGCATCACTTCTCCTTGGGGCAGTAGAGTTGCAGCTGGGGTCAAGAGCAGATGGCTGTGCAGTTTTGTTTCCACCCTAAGTAGATGTGTTTTCTGTTTCCTGAGAGGGAATATTTTTTTGAGTCTTCTCCCTACAAGATACATCAAAATGTTAATTTTCCATTCCAAGGAGGACATTTCCCCCCTCCAGTACATCCAGTACACTCCAACCCAGGTATATTTTAAGTAGCCCTTCCTGGTCTCAACCTTACTCAGGTACCTGTAGCTCAAAGGCTCCTTCTTTTCCGTCTGTCTCCATACTGACTTCTGTTTTGCGGTGCCCAGATACGAACGTGCTTCAGGGCAGGCCTGTCGTCCCTTGCACTCGTTCATGAAGTTGCCTTGGTGGCCAAGAGGAATGTTTTACTTCTCAGGTTTCTGACTTGCTGACCCTCATCCATGCCTTTCCCATAGCGTTTCAGATTCAATGGGCCCTAAGAATATTGAAAAAAATCATAACTAAATGACTTTTTACCATGAGAAAGAGACGAACCCCCACACTCCCTTGCAGTCTTCTCAGCACCAACTGGCTTCAGACTGAAAACACCTTTCTTCACACCGTCTGCTCCTCCCCACCTTTCTCTCAGTTCTGCTTCAAAGGGACAGCCTCATTGGCAACCCCATTAACACTGTCTATTTGAATCTGTTGAACAGAAAGACAGGCGAAAGTTCTTATTGGAGTGGCCTGGAGCCTCTCTTTCCTGTTTTCGATACCGACTCTGATTATTTTTGGGAAACGGCAGCTCTCCAATGGGGAAGTGCAGTGCTGGGCTCTCTGGCCCGATGACTCCTACTGGATACCCTACATGACGGTGGTTGCTTTCCTGGTGTACTTCATTCCACTGATCATTATCAGGTAAGCCCGCTGGTGGGAGTGCATGATGAAAGCTGTCAAGCATGCAGTCGGCTTAAT
This sequence comes from Anser cygnoides, assembly GCF_040182565.1. Classification (NCBI taxonomy): domain Eukaryota; kingdom Metazoa; phylum Chordata; class Aves; order Anseriformes; family Anatidae; genus Anser; species Anser cygnoides. The sequence goes on from NC_089874.1 coordinate 63,954,911, forward strand.
GCTTTATTTTCACTCATTCATTACGGTTTCATCTCCACACCTGCCTTATAGTGGCTTCGGTTTGCATCATGTAATGCACGGGTCGCTGTGCTTGCCCTGGGTGCTCTCCATGCAGTATTAATAGCTGGGAACATTCTTTCTGAACAAGGATTGAATCACTAAGTATGTCCACTTATCTCTGCAGCTTCAGGCTTGAAATATATCTTTGAAATTATCTTGAAATATCTTGAAATATATCTTTACAAATACAGTATGAATCTATTCTAGCTATTATGACAAAACATTGTGTTAATAAAAGAACAGAAACCACACAGGCTAATTAAACTGAAATTAACTTAAAGTGCTCTCAAGTTTCATAGTACTAAAAGAGTGTTTCTTCATCAGGGTCAGAAAGAAATCCCTAAACGTCTGAAGCTGTCAAACACTGCTAAAATACAAAGAAATGAAATTCTTCCCATTCTGTAATGGGAAATTTGAACAAAGGTGATCTGCAGCAGAATCTCCTTTTAAACTGAGCTCAGCCAATATCCCAAACTGTGCTTGGTTATCAGTGAATTTATTGCCTTCCTCTCAGGTACTGCCATTAGCCAACATTAAACAAAAATGATCTAGCCCTGAGGAGCTACCGGTTGGAATGAGCAGTCAAAAACTCCTGTGGAAGAGGAGCGCAGCTTTGTAACTAACAGCCTTGAAAGGCTGCTGGTGGCAGTAATTTGTGCTCTCAGTGAAGACATATTCTTCACCTCTCTTTCCCTTATGTTCTCTTTCAGTAGCAAGGTTACGATAGAATTTCTTCATGTCAATCTCTCCTTCTTAGTGGTAAAGATGACTTGCTGGGACTCCTTTTTTTCTGCATACCTTGGTGACAACTACTTGGGCTATGAGAGAGGAGCTCTGTTTGCATGTTTGTCAGACATCTCTCTTGGTCATTCTGCTTTTCCAGTGGGTCTGAGACTCCCGGCATGAGTCTCATGGAATCATCTTTGTTAGAAAAGACCTTCAAGACCACCAAGTTTCTATAAGATTCTTGTTCATTAACACTTCAGGTGGGAGCAGGGGGGATGCTGATCTTTTCTAGGTGATGACAGGAAAAGCTACATAAGCTAAATATTAAAGACCATGCCATGGTTTTAGTTCCTTTCCTGTTGAGTGATACCTTTTAATTTTGTGAAGTTTAATCACAGAGATTAAGTTCCGCAGCTTCTAATAGAAACAGATTTATCTCTGATAGAACCAAAAGCATGGGAGCAAGGAAATTTTGGTGCTTGAATTCATCTACCTGACTTTTTAGTATGGTTTCAACATTGCTCAGTGTTGCTCCCTAAAGAGAAGGGATGACTTCTATATTTTGATTATAACACATCAGTTTGCTAAACTTCCCATTCTTGTGCAGAATGCACAGACAAAGAACAAAATCATTAAAATTTCTCCTTAAAGAAAGGGCATCATAGAATAGAGAAAAACAGCTTCTAGGTTATCCAATTGCTCTTTGTTCTTAGACAGGACCATTTCTCTTTGTATTTTTTTTTCCTGTATCTTAAAGCTTGACTAGTCTTAAATAAACCAAAAAGTATTCTTGGGAATAAGTAAAAATGTGGGTGAATCTGCAGCCTGTTATTGCCAGCAGAAAGAATAAACACAAACACACACACACAATCTAATGGTAAAAGCAATAACACCAGAAAACTTTGAGGCTGTCTATCACTTCTGGAGGAGATTTGTTTTGAAATTTTTAAACAGTTAGCAAGCAGGAAATTATACCCAGCATCTTAAGTGTTTCAGGGAAAAGGCCAGCAGCCTGACAACTTATCTATCATTCCACCGGTGTGTAAAACATCTCTTTCATGCTCAGACTTACAGATCCATACATTTTCTATGACAGACAATCCTTCTTTTATTGGAGTATAAAAGTGTTTGTTTGTTTGTTTTTCCCAAGGACAGGCAAGCTACATAGCAACATTTTTTTCTGATTTGCTGACATTACGCTCCCTCTCCTCCCTGCCAGAAATGTGTGACTTGACTTACTGTAAATCTCCAGAAGCGAGAAGGTGATGAAGACATGAGGGGAAAGGGAAAGGCAGTGAAACCAGCATTTCATAAGATTGCCCTGACAGCTGAGAGATGAACAAAACATCCTAAAATTTCTGCAGCTTTAACCTTAAGTGACTTCCACATGAGAAGCTTATGGCAGGGCAGGAACCTCAAACACTGGCCTCAGGGTCATGGGGCAGAGCCTGCTCCTGATTCAAACATGTCCCTGATTCAGTGTATACCAGCACAGGCTCTCCCACCTCCCTGCCAGCAAGAAGAAAAAATTTTTACAGGTCTTAAGTGGTGCTGGGCACTAGGAGGATGGAAGCAGGTGGGCCATGGAAGGATGCTTTATGGCCACTTATTTGTTGTCAATTATATTATTTCCTTCAGAATAGAGAGGGATGTCTAGAGCTGTAGACAAAGAGGATGACCATCAGCAGAAGCATTGTGAACAAATACCACACAGTTTAGAAAGAACTGGCTATTTTTAAAGCCATGTTTTCAAGTTTTGGCTATTCAAGCATACAAGTAAAGGTTGCAAAATCCCATCCGACACATCTTCAGGACCTCTGCTAATGCAGCCTCAAGAGACAACACCTATTTCTTTGAAATTGTTTGTCAGTCCAGAGGTTTAAAACTAATCCACCTAATATGACTGCAGCATATAAATATTCTGATGTGCAGTTTGCAGCTGAAGAGCAGCAAGAACTGCCATTATTGTCTGCAGGGACTCCATTTCTCTGCAAAATCCCTGTTCCACCACATACCTCCAGATGCTCTTTCAGACTGGTCACAAACAAGACACTGTTTCAGAGGAGTGAGCAAGAGAGAGAGGACAGGCACAATGTCCGGATGTAGTGGATGTGCATTACTCTGTTGAAAGATTAATTATACAAATGAGAGGTGTTATTTAGTCAAGAGAGGAAGGCGTTTTGTGGTTTCTGAATTTAGTGGTCTTTAGGTGAAGATGTTACAAAGAATAAGGCTGTAATGTGACAATGGAGAGATGATCCACAAATGTGCAACTGAAAAGTCAAGTAACAGTTTCTAAGAAGCAGGTTTATTCATATTAAATTCATATATAAAATGAATTCATATATGAAATATTAATTTATTGTGAATAAGGCAGCAGTCAAGTGCTTAGTGAGGAAGCAAAGCCTTAGAGTGCAGGCTGCACACCTTTTCTGCAATAACTTGATTTGCTTGCACAGCTCCTTTATTTTCTCTTCTGAAGTACTCCGACCTAACTGCACGGTGGTTGCCCAATGCAATATGGGACACTGTCTGGCAGAGTTAATTCTTAATTAGTTCTGCCACCTGCATCTGCAGAAAGCCTCACCTCCAGAGCAAAACAATTCACCCACAGCAGCAGTTTTTTGGCACTATCCATCCAAAGTGCATACAAAGGATAAAACCTTACTTTTCAGCCGCAGAAATTAATTCCACATGGATCTGATGCTCTGGCTGCACAGTTTTCTGTTGCTATAGCCCAGGTACTGTCATCTTTTAAACTTCTCTCATCATCCTCCAGCTCTCCACAAAGCTGATTTCACATGCTCCTGGCACAGTCAGTAACTCACAAGAGATGCATCGTTCATAAAACTGCGGCACAAGGGATACAATATTTAGCTGACAACCTTTATGTTCAGCCTAGAAATCCCTTCCACTGGTGAGCAAACTCCCCAGACACTATGTGAGCAAACCCTATAGAATCCAGGCCAAAATATGAACCATAAGAAAACAACAATCTGCCTTTTATTATTATTATTTTTTAATTATATATATAAAAAGGCAATCTGTGAACAAAACGACAACAGTCCTGAAAGATTTCCATACTCGAGAGGTCTGTTCTCACCACCACTTCTTCTAAACTAGAGCAATCAGTGATCAAACAGCTTGTGGTTTTGTGGGGAATTTTTAACCCAATTGTAATACAAATGAACAGGATCTGAATAATGGAAAGGGAATGAAAAGCACTAATGAGATTTTTAACCCAAGTACATGGTTATCTTTGAGAGCTGAGAACAGGGGAGAGCATTTGTTGTTTTCATATTAAAGCTCCACTCCTCTTCCTTAGTTCTGGTCAGAGAGAGGCAAATATCTTTTATCATGTTCTTCCTTATAGCGCTTGAAGATGTGGCTCTAAATAAGAGGGACGCCTCTTATTTGGGCTACTCTACCACTTTTTTTTTTTTTGTTAATTTATTATTTTCTGCAGTTAATATTGTCTACCTTCCAAAAAAACAGACTGCTTAGAAAAATAAATTAGGCCACCTGCCTAATTTGTTCTCACCTATTCACGGACAAGTCTCATCAGTGACAACCAACACCATTTCTCCTGCACCATGAAATGCCAAGCATATCTCAGAATGGTACCTGTGATACTCGAATACCTCTGGGCCACTGCTAAACATGCATCACATCAAGATTACAGATTTTCTTCCTGCAAGGGTTTGCACCTGGCCTATCTGGTTCTGTGATGGGGAGACAGGAAAGTTACTGGGCTTCCGTTCTACATCATTACTCTCTGATCTGTGCCAAAACATAATCGTGTTTTGTCACTTGGATATTCAGAAAGTCAGAGTCTATAAGGGATTTTTCTTTTTAGCTTTTTTTTTCATGAAAGTCAAATATGTTTTATGTATTTTAACCTGATAAATGCAATATCTCGACATTCATCTAATATAAGTCCAAATTCAAGTTACAAAAAAAATGCAGAAGTTCCTCTTAAAGTACAGAGGAAAAAAAATGTCCATCTGCTGTTTAAAATCAAAACTCCAAAGAGAACATGTGTTTTGGAGCAGAAGAAAAATAGTCAGAAAGGAAAAAAAAAATCAGCTGAAAGGAAAAATATGGAACTAAAATTAAGGCATAACAATGAAAAGATGAGTAGATGAAATGAAAAGTATTTATCTGAATTAAATCAAATCAAATAAAAATTATATTAATAAAAATTTCAAAGGTCTTATTTTGAGCTTGATTCGATGAGCACAATCATTTTGCCTGCAATTTCCATTTCAAAACAAAAAAGTCTAGATCTTACACATATGTTCTAATATTTGCCTGTCTATTCACTTACCCATTACGTATGCCTACAATGGTTTGTCTGGATGAAGTTACATAGGCTTTTTGTCTTTGGATAAATAGTGCTGTAAATTAGCTACAATAAAACACAATGCAGCTGCATCCCTTTGAACAATTAAAGTATGATGAACAATAGACAATGCTGGATGATAAATACAAGCAATTAACAAGGAGCTTCAGTGTACTTTTTGCCATTGTAATGGTTCACTTTAATAGGAAATACTGAGCCTGGATGGGATGCTATGACGATGTAATCAAATATTAAAAAAAAAAAAAAAAATTTAAAGAGTGGATAGATCTATGATTCTTACGATTGTTAATATCAATATGTAGGTTTACCAGAGGACATTTTATTTTCCAAAACAGAAGTGAGCTAGGAAATGCCTTAAGTTAGCTATTCATATGGACAAAGACTGCCAAAATTACCAATGGGGTCAAATTAACCAACACCATTAACTAATAACATGCAAAGGTGAACATGCATCTCAGTCCTTCAGAATTTGGATCAATCTAAATTGCTTTTGGAGGTGCAATGCATTTAATTTGCTGAGTTATATCATATTCTTATATTTTTCTGCCACCTCTACACATATGCTTCTTATCAGGGCTAGAAAAATCATTGCATTTTCATATGAACAGCATGCCCCTTCTGTCCTATGGTCTTCATAGCCTGAGTGACTCCTTCTCAAAATGGTTTGGTTTCTTTTTCCATCCAGATGTGACTACTACATCTGATCTCTTTCTTCCCTTTCATTAGTCCCTTACTTGCAAATAATAGGCCACAACAACTCAATAATAAAATAATAAACAATATAATATTTCAGTATCACAGTATGCATTATGACTACAACACATTTATATAGCACCCAAGAATCCCCAGTTAGAGTTGGAAGACTAAGCACTTACAGACACAAAAATATTTGACATCTGGATCTCCCGTTCATCTGAATACCATCTCTCATCTGTACCTCTCTTTTTTCATCTGCCACTTCATTTACCATCAAGTGGGAATTTGTTCCCACCCTTTAAGATGTCACTGACCATCTCTTCCTCCTGCAACCACCTTGTACAGAAAGAAAGAAGCTACAAGTCCATTCTGGGAAAACAAAACAAAACTGCTTTTCTCTTGTAAGAAAAATACAACTTCTGTTCTGTAAGTGCTCTTTTGTTTTGTTGTAGTTTGGGGGTGGGTTTTTTGTTGTTGTGGTTGGTTTTTTGGCTTTGAAACACACACACACACACAGAGATGCCTCTTACGATCATAAGTTTTGTGTGACATATTTCTGGAAAGTCTGGAAAATAGAGATTAGGCAGTAATACCATCTGGAATCCCAGAGAGATGAAGGCTTAACTGTGGTCACTAGGAAGCATACCTAACCTGCTAAGTGACTCCTCTTCCCTGACACCCACCCTGAGCACTGCTGTGCCACCTCTGGTCTCCTTCTAGTAAAGCAGACTCCCATAGATCCAGCTATAGAGAAAAGAAAGATGAACAGAGGCAAAAATACCAATACAAATCCACTATGTTGACAGCACTGTAGGAGTCACCAGATTAAACAAGGAATTAATGTTTCCCCCGTACTTCTAAAAAAATAAGGATTCAAATGAAACAGTATGTAATCTTACATATGAAATATCAAGTGTATTCTAGGACCTGGCACTACGTTGCTTGACCAGTGTGTGAAAAATCAAGTTGGTACAACTGCACCTTGTGAAAGGGCTGCTCTTACCAGACTGCAGCCAAGAGGGCAGGATTTCTAGGGTAGGAGGGAAAGCAAGTGGAGAGCCTGCTTTCCTAATTCAATCCTTGTGGTACCTGGCTGGCAGGACAGAGTCTGAATATTTCGAGTACAGAGTTGGGCTGCTTTGTCCTGGTACTTGGGCAATTCTGAATGTGTCCTGCTGGACACACAGAGATCTTTGTCAGAGGGGATATTGTTCTGACTGCAAATAAAAAGGTCAGGCTAGAGATAGCAGGCTGGAGATAAAATAGAAGCAGGTCTTGCAGGAGCTGGCTGAAGTTTTCTCAAGATAAAAACAATTATCATCATAATAGATTCTGATTCATTGGAACAATCAAAGGAGAAATGATACATGAATTTTCAACCATTGTCAGTGCAAAGTACACAGAAACTTTCAAGTGTGCTGGCTGATAAACAAACAGGCTCTTGAAAAGCCAGGAGATAAAAGGAAAATATTCAAGTCAGCTGGGAGCCATGCTGGACCTTTGAAGGGATTAAGGGAGGCAAGATGGTGTCTGTGGCAGATGCATGAAAAATCCTTGCTGGGTGAGTACAACACTGCTCTGCTGCACAGCCCAGTCTGCACGTTGAATTTCCATCTCTCACATCCTGAGCCTGGGAACCAGATATCCCAAACCTGCACAGAAAGGAAACCCCCAGGATGCACAAATACTGCTTTTGCAAGCGTGGCTAAGAATTGAGGTTGCTATAGGAAAGGCTCATATATCAGTCTGAAAGCTCTAGTAAAAATAATGTCTCTTCTGACAACAAAAATAAGCTGTATGACAGTAAGAAATTTTTTTTTCATCTCTATAAAACACCTTGCAATAATTTCTAGAGCTGTACCTTTTTCACAGGCTCAGTGCTAAGGTCTACAGCAATTAATGGTCAGGCTGCCCAAGGTTACCCCAAAACACTGTGGATTACTGGCAAATGGCACACGATGACTTCTGTTGTGATGCTTGGTTTTTATGTCAGGAAAATACGGCAACCCAAGTGCATTAGCTGAAATATTTTAAAATTATTTTCATCTTCCTTAGCAGACTAAAGAGGAAGTCACCAGTCAAAGGCATGCTCTTGCTCAGTGATTTTAGCTGCACATTATCCAAACTTTCAGGTAAAAAGGCACACAGAGCAAGGCCTAATATTTCTTTTTAACTGCTTCAGAGGTAATATCCTCATCCGGGGCGTGGGTTCAAATAGCTCATGAGCTGAGAGGAACTATTTTTATCTGTTCTATGTTAAAGGAATAGAATCCCACAGTTACCACCTAGGCAGAGACCATAGCAATCCATGGTTGTTGTGGACTGGAGCACTGTCCATCCTTCCCATCAAAATTATATGCATATTCCCCTCTAAATATGCAAACTGTAGTGGATCTGGTTTTGAATCACCTAAATCTTCCCATATACCTGACATTTCTGTGCTCCTCAATTTCAGTCCCAGGACCTCAAGAGGTGAGAGTTAGCACCATGGTACTTAACATTCTCATGGATTGTGCCCCATTCCCTTCCCCAGGGTACCATACTATTCATCATCTTCATATTCCCAAAATAACACCAGATCAGAGCTGGGTACACATCCAAAACAGGTCCCTCCTCTTGCTTCCACCATTTCAGGGTGAGTTCCCTCCTTGCAGCTCCCATGTAAAGCACTCACGAGCACTTCCCAGTGCAGGACAAGGTGCCTCCTGCCTGGTGCAGGTAACCAGACATGTTTGGCCTCAGACAGCTCAAAATCCCCAAAGAACTCTTGTCTGAGAGATCTTGGCCAAGCCATGCCATTGCTTTGAACCTCAGACTTGACACCTGCAAAGCCTGGACAATGATAACAATCTCCATTGTGAAAACTCTTCAGGTCTGCTTCTGAGAAGTACTTTGGGACAGTCATATTTAATTTACTATTGTTGTTGTCATTACTATTATTATAATTCTTATGAAGTTCTGTCATCTTCGTGAGCTCCTTACACATCGATAAGTATATTGACAGAGCATGAATGACCAAGATGTCAGTTAAGTTTACTGTGCTTCATAATATCAATGACTCTTTCCCTTCTGTAGCATCATATACTCAATCGTGATTCGAACCATCTGGATGAAGAGCAAAGCTCAGTCTGTCATTATATCCAGCTGCCCTGGTGAGTGTCAGCACACAGGTGTCTCCAGACGCATGATTTGAATCTGGCCAGTCCTATCAAATCTGGGAATGCCCACACATGTGGTGTTGAGCTGGGACCCCATCACTGCGGTGGGAATTGGTTATAGAAACTGCTGATTCATAACTCTTTTCCACACTTTTTCCCTTGACACTAAATCTGCTTTCAAGAAATTATAGAAAACATCTGCAAGGAGAGAAATAAAAGGTAAAAATCGTTATTCTAGAACTCAGAATCCTAGATCTGAGAACTTTGCTCATTTCTAAAATGACTTATTTTATAGCAGACACTTAGATAAAACTTTTGCAGTGTTTTCACATGCCTTTGCAAGTTTGGATTTTGGTCAAGACCAAGGAGTCTGACCACAAATCGTTACAAGAACCTCACTTGCCAGAGGACGTTCCTGTTAGTTATGAAGTATGTTCATTTACACTAATCCTTTTTACAACACAACTCAAAGACTGCAGTGCACACAAGTAGTTAGTGCAGCTAAGTGGGGAGTGGTGACACATCAGACCATGGTGACCAAGCTGCCAATACTTGCCTGAAGTAGGATCATGGCTGTTTTAGGAGGAAATGTCCAAACGTGTTGCTGTGCCTACTCAGATATCCTTTCATCATAACCTGACATCTGTTAACTATAATCTTGAAAAGATTTATTCCTCCATTGAAATGCTTGAACAGGACCCATTTCTAATTATCTTGCCTTCGTGACACAATAAGTATCAACTAGCCTTGAAAAAAAAAATGTCATTCTCCTCACCCAAGAGGTATATTTTGCTCTGGAAGTCAAGTAATTTCCAGAAGTATTAAGTATGGACAATTTTCAAGCTTCTCTATTGGATGTTTCACTGATAACATGTTTCACTGATAACAAGCCCACATTAATTTTATTTACACTTTTTTCTTGCAAATTACAAAGCCTGGATATGCTGTTTTTGTAAGAGGTGCCAAAAGTCATGTACACAGACTTATTTCCAGTGACATTCATTAAAATTTCAGTTCTCAGCTCGGACTACTGGAGCTGAGATATGTTTTGACAAAAAATAACCTTCTTAAGTATTCACTATGGTGAACCTCATTATTCTCATCCAGCAACATGAGCAGCAAATTGACATTAATAATGAAATCAAGCATATTATTAAAATCATGCTGGTACTGCTATTTAAATACAGCACTTGATTCTCATAGACATTAGTGTGGCTTCAGAGGAAATTAGATCAACCAGCCTTGGTGTAAGACTGAATAGAATTTGTTTCTCAATTCAAGGCACATTTCATTTCTGAAAAGCTAACCTAACAGCATTTCATATTTCATTACTGAGTCAACATGAAGAGTAAAATGCATGACCGATTATCTAAGGCATCAAAAAGACTAAGAGGTCAAGGGAATGGAGTATGTAGCTTTCAAAATCCATCTAATTGAAATGCAGTTAAAAAGTGAACAGGTAGTCTGTTTTGACAGGTTCTCTCTCATGTTTTCTTAACTGCAGTTGCCAGTTCCTTTCAGAAAACCTCTCTTATGACACCACTTTAGCTGCATTTTTGCATCTGTGATGGCCAATGGTTTTTGTTAGATTGATACTGTTGGGCATGTCATCAGTGTTTCTCCTGACCATGTGCCCAAGTGTTGAGGACCAGGGATATGCAGCTGCCACAATACTTCAAGAGATCTCCTTTGCTTACATTTCCACTTTTGATTTTGGAGGGCTCAGGTTTTGAGTGTCCAACTTAAGCAGACTTGCAAGCATCTGAATTTCAGGAAATACTGAGCCCCTGCTTCCTTACACTGGGGAAGGACATGCTGCATATCACTGTCCTGACTGTGAAAGTGCCTGCTGACACATCCATGCACCAACCTTGCTCTTTCACTAACTGAACTATTCTCTTCCCAGATGGGAAAACCTCCTCTGCTGGCTACACCAGTCGTGGGTTCATATCCAGAGCAAAAGTGAAAGCCATCAAGTACAGCATTGTAATTATTCTTGGTAAGTAAAAACATAAGAGTAAAAGCCTCACAGCTGGCAGCTGGGAAGGAGGGAGGATGATGTTCAAGTTAGGAAGCTGGTTTTCCTTAGATCCCTCTATCACCAGCAAACAAAGTGCATTAAGTGGTTCAAAGAAGGAGCTTTACTTAAACCCCTGACTTGCCTTCTGACCGTGTCCCCTGCTCTCCTCTGACTGATAGGATCCTATTTTAGGCACTTGACATACACCTCAGGTGCAGTGATCTCACAGCCTCTCATGCATGCAATGAAAGTAAAGGAGGGACATTGCCTAAAAAGAGCAAAGGAAGATGTCACCTCCTTCTAATCCAGTGTGCTAAGAGACCTGACAGCTGAGTTGTCTTCTAGATTTAGAGAATATAGCCTGCATAAGCTGCTGGGGCAGGGCAGGGAAAGGAAGGAGAGGCAAGAGATGCAGAGCAATTGAATTTGATGTCAGAAGCATGTTCCCTGTCGAGGTGGGAAGACGAGCTCTCCTTGCCCAACCAGGCCGTGTATGACTCAGTGCAGGTGTCCTCCGTCTCCCAGGGAGATGACATTATCCTGATGGAATTATGAGGCTGACATTTTATCTTGATAAATAAAGACAGCGTCACACAGGGCTTGTGATTAGCTGCCAGAGACGGGCAGGGAGGCGGCAGAAGCTATTTACTCCCCAGGGCTGACAACCTTCAGCTACCACTGCAAGAAAGATCATTTCTCTTTCCAACCCTAGGAAAAATTCAGATTGATTGATACCACGATAATAGCTACTACTGGAGGTGCTTAGTTCACCGGTTAGCAGTAGTGTCCTTAGACATGAGAGATGCCAGTGTGATTCATGCCTTTCAGAAGACCAAGAGCACCTTTTCTGTGTGACAGTTAGAGAGAGCTTTTGTCAGAACTGGCTGCTATTGCAATGCCATCAGATGTCAAGAGCTCACCGGGGTGCTCAATATTTCAAAGGACCTTGATAACATCAGGCACACAGCATCTCTCAATGTGCAAGCAGATTAAGACACCTAACAATCAGGACTTTCTCTGAAGCCACCTAAAGTTCTTCACAGTCAGTGCTATGATCCACATGTTGACACTGTGCTTTGTTGTTCTGCTGGTACCTGTGCATGGACACCATTAGTTTGGTTACCCTAGAAAACAGGAGTGCTCACCTCTTCCTCGCACACTCACCGAGCACCCAGCTATACGCCAACTAAGAGATGCTGCTTAATATAACAAGAAAGGAAGCACGACTTCTGCTTCTGCTGACTCATTTGCATCAGGGAGAGCACATATGTTTGATCTCACAGAAAACTGCACATTTGCAACCCAGGTGCCTACAATTTGAGTGACCTGTCTGTCCCATCATTTTCAATAACCTTTGTGACAGGATTTGACAGAAATTTATGAGAAACAGATTCATTCCCTATGCCTGCAAATAAAGATAAACCCATGGCCACTTCACTTCAAGCCCCTCCAAACAAAAGCTACGAATGATGCAGCCTTCTCTTAGCTTCCTCAGATATGCCTCTCAAATAGCAGTACAGGAATCACGAAAATCTTCCTGCATGCCCCACCTACACAGCACCTCCAACCAGCATGCAAAATGACATGTTGGCCTACTATAATTTGGTGTGAATGTGCCAGGCCTTGCTGCTGGGTGTTTAAGAGCCTTTTCTTAACAGGTGGCTGTGACAGGCAGTGCTGTCACAAAGCAGCACTTTGGTGCTGTGTGCTTCTAGACTCGGTGCTCACTCACGGGACCATTAAAAGGGCACTTCTCTATAAGTGATGATGCTTTAACTGGCTACCTATTTATCCTTTATGTGTTGTGCAGTGTTCAGAGTGCCTCGATATGTCTAGAGGGAGCACTCTAAACACTTAAAGGAGCACACATAATCTTTTTTTTATGGGCATTAAAATAAAGATAAAGACAAATAGAAACACAATCTAATAACTATTCTCTTAAATAAGACCCCAAATAGGGAGAGATATTTCTTGCATGAAAAATATTTGTGTTATGACAGTCTCTCTATGTGTGTCTGTGATTAACTCCCTAAATTGTTATACTGTCTGATGTCAAGCTCTTCCTCTGTCTCCGTTGCAGCATTTGTTCTCTGTTGGAGCCCTTACTTTCTGTTTGATATCCTGGACAACTTCAACATCCTCCCTGAGACCAAAGAGCGCTTCTTTGCCTCCGTGATTATTCAGAACCTGCCAGCCTTGAACAGTGCAATCAACCCCCTCATCTACTGCGTGTTCAGCAATCGCCTCTGCCCGCCCTTCGAGTACTGCTCCTTTACTCTCACCCTAACTATCCCTTAGGAAGGGAGGGAACACATAAACACAGTTGCTAAACTCTCCACCTGTTCTCTCCTGTTTTAATCCTGACCGTTCCTTATTTTCCTTAGGGAAAGAAGAACACGAAGGCTGGAGGGAACCTTTCGTGACCGAAGTGATGGAGGGCAGGAGATGCAGGTCCTGTCCAAACCAGAATACATCTAGTGCAAATTATGCCCCACATAGCCACACCAGGACCAGTACCGAGGAGGGTGGAGATTTTCCCTGAGCACAGAAGGACACCATGCACAAGCCAACTGGACAGAGCCTGTGCCTTGTTGTTGTTGAACAGCATGAGTGTTTGGACTAGCGCTGCATCTTCAGCCATTGCATGCCGCCAGGACCAAGCTCGCTGTGTGGGGTTTGCATGCCACTTTCATGATGGCTCATTTTGACCATCTGTTTTCAAGCAAGCTGTAATGTATATGCACTCCAAACGCAAAAAAATAAAAAAAAAAATAAAAAAAATTAAACAGTGTCTAGTCAGAGTCTTCTCTCTATTCTTCAAGAGGGTCTTAAAGCCATCTATTGTACCATGTAACTCACAGAACTAGTAAAAAGTATTTACAAATAATTATGGGAGGAGACCATTCTTAAAATAAAGGCACAGGCACTTTCCCAATGATAACACACCAGTGTTGATCTATGTAATTACATCTTGGCTTCACATGTAACCACAACTTACAATCTCTTTTCCAGAGAGGAAGGGACTGCAGGGCTGGGTGGCTGTCCCCTGCCTCTCCTGGCTGTGCTTCTCAGCTCAAGCTGGTCCTCCCATCCACATAGCTCATGTTTCCCTTCCCTTTTTAAGCAGTCTTTTGGGGATACTACGCTTATACTACCTAAAGAGAGCTGCCATACAGGGCACTCCAGCTGTACAGATCAATCTTGCCACCACACAGCAGCATTTCTCAGTCTCATGCCCTACATACATTATTCATGCCACTTAAATCATGGAGGGAACCATGTATGCTGTTAGGGAACTTTAGAGGTGGAGAAAGGCCTGGGTGAAATTTTAAAACTCATATGACATTCAGGAGAAGTTGTGTTGATGATCCAGCCTTGTGTATTCCTTGTAGGGTCCACAGAGCACCAGCCGCCAGGCAGAGCTTTGCTGTAAAACGCCCCTAGCTATTGGGACATCACAGAATCACAGAATTGTAGGGGTTGGAAGGGACATCCCCTTCTCCAAGCCCCTGGGTTTGAAGACAAATGGTCTCAAATGGGTTTAGCAGCTGGGTGAAAGCTATTGATTTCAACACTCATTTTACTATAAGGCAGCTTGAAGTGTTTGCATAATAATGCACTTTAACCAGCTGCATGGCATGGTTTTACTCCTCTCTGTGCAAAATTAGCAATCTTACTCAAGTGGAATCTATTTAAACAGCTTTTTTTTTTTTTTAAATGACTCTTTACACTGGGTTTGTTCACTGCAAAACAAGAACTGAATAAAATTGATTTAATTACCTATGTTACAAAAATCTTTTTTCCTAAGTAAGAGATATATAGAATCATAGGACTTTACATTGTCAAGAAAATAAGTAAGGTTTCTCTTTTTATTATGATGAAGTTCTGTTACATCTCAATTTCAGTACCAGCTTAATTAAAACCACGAATCCCCACCACCCTTTACTGCAGCTACCTTGCATAGATTGTATGTAAGAACTAGACAACATTTATTTTGTGGGCCTCTCATAACATTCCCAAAAATGGACTGGTTGGTTTAAGCTTCATAATGATATGGGCTTTTCTTTGTTTTTTATTTTTCCATTTGATACAAATACACTGGTTGCCTATTTTTGGACATTTAGCGGAGTTCATAGACTTGATAGGAGCCTTTTCTTCTCCAGGCTGAACAACTGCAACTCCCTCAGCCTGTCTTCGTAGGAGAGGTGCTCCAGCCCCTTGATCATCTTTGCCTCCCTCCTCTGGACTTGTTCTAATACTTCGATGTCCTTGTGCTGCGGGCCCCAGGGCCGAACACAGCATTCCAGGCGGAGCCTCACTAGAGCAGAGCAGAGGAGGACAATCACCTCCCTCCACCTGCTGGCCACAATTCTTTTAATGCAGTCCAGGATATTGTTGGCTGTCTGGATTGCAAGCACATGTTGCAGGCTCATATCAGGCTTCTCTTATCAATACAGTTAGGTTCTTCTCCTCAGGGCTGCTCTTAACCCATACTCCAGCCTGTGTTTAGCTTGGGATCATCCTGCCCCAGATGCAGGACCTTGTACTTGCCCTTGCTGAACCTCATGAGGTTCAGCACACACCCAACTCTGAAGCCTGTTAGGGTCCCTCTGGACAGCATCCCTTTCTACCAGTACGTTGGCTTCACCACACAGCTTGGCATCATCGGCAAACTAGCTGAAGGTGCACTTGATCCCCCTGTGCATATCACTGACAAATATATTTTGCTATGATACAGATTGATTTGTCTTCCACCGAGACTCCTTAAATGTCTCTAAGATTCGAAAGGCATGAGTGAATGAAGGTCTCTATTCTACAAGTCACATAAACATTTAAATATGAATTTTTTTTAAGGGGAATCAGGGCCACAAGTATGATTACAGAAGTAGGCTTATGCAATATGGCTTTACAACACTAGATATTGCAAACATCACACCCATACTGGTAGCAGTCTCTAAGAAGGCCACATAAGCAGAAGAAGTGAGACTAGTACTTATTTTAGTTCAAGACCTGGTGTCCAGAAAAAAAAAAAAAAAAAAGAAAGAAAGCTTTACAGTTGTTAAGATTTCATATTTTTTGACACTTCAAGACACAGGGAATCAGCAAAATCCTCTCCCAAAACAAGAGCCTCTATTCAAAGCATAGGAACAAGTGGCTCAATAAAAAAAGAACATTTTCAACACAGCTTTGGTGGAGAATTTCTGAAGAGATGAGCGCTTTCGGGCAACACCAGCCTGAGATACTTGAGAATAGTCTCTTGGCATTCACAAGGAACATGCTTGTTGGCAAGATGCCCCAAGTTATGAGTCTCTTCAGAAAGTCCTACCCATGCTGTTTGTACAGATTCGTTTCACACAAGAAGCCAGAAGGCATAACGTTACCTGCCATTTCACTTTACTCATCACAAGGACTGCATGCGCTCTTCAGAAGTACTTGATGAAAACATAGGAACTACAAAAGAAAGAAACTGCAGAAAGCACAACAAAAAAAGTGTATATACATTGTTGTCTTAAATACCTTTTTTTTTTTTCTTCAAGTGAGGAATCATTCCATGATAAAAATAAATCACAGCAGAAGCTATCTAAATTCCACATAACAGCCTGGTGCTTACAGGAGGAGAGATTTCAGTTTATGCACCAACCCTTGGGAAACATGATTGATCTGGGGAGTAGATGCAATTTTTTCTGTAAGGTAAAATATGTTTCATTTTCTTTAGCAAACTGTAATTTATTGTACATAGCATTCAATTTAGATAAGCATTATAGCTGAATGGTTCATCAGATAATCTTCTGTCATGTTTGATGGCATCTTATTCTGAGTATGCATAAAATATGGGGGTAGAGGGTTAGGCATACAAACACAGGCATGAATTTACAAATAGACGTTGCTTATTCCTCATACTGACTTACTTATAGTGGTACATAATTAGAAGCTCAACTGTTAATTTAGACTCAAGTGATGCAAATGAAAAGAGGCTAAAATTCAGCAGCTTTAAAAAATTCAGTAAAAATGAGCAGACTGAGGCATCTCATAGGAAGAACTGGATTATCTTTACCAGTGGATTAGCAGAAATCTTATGAAATGTACCATCATATGTGCTAATAATCATTTGCATCAATTACAAGAAATTCAACTACGGATTGGGAGCTCATCAGCTGGAAACATCTGTGGAGGAGAAAATGTTGGGTGCGTCCATAGCTCAGATAGTGCCTGGTTATTGACAGCAATGCAGTCAGTGGTAGCAGGGGCTAACACGATCCCAACATGTATCTGGTAAAGCACTAGTCAGAAGAGCTAAGGCTGCATTAGCACCATTGTGAGCCCCTGTTGAGACTACTCAGCATGAAACGTGAAAAAGAAGGGACAAGGAAAAAAAAAAAAACAGTCTCTGGTTGTGGCTTGTTGGGGCTAGTAAAGCAGAAAGCAGAAGAGGGATATTTATTTTGACTGTTAATACATCTGGAATGTTGACTGGGGAAAAGGAGCAAGAGAAGAGAACTACTTAAGTGATACATTTGCCACAAACACCACCCCCTAGAATAATTTTACCATGAATAAATTTGACAGACATAATTATCAGCTTGCTTGGATCTTATTGTATAATTCAGTAACAAACTTTTGGGGAATAAGACTTTCTATTTTGTGTTATGGCTGTTTATTGAGATTTAAACACAAGGCAAAGCACATATCTTTGTGCTTTACACAGAAGGGAAGGAGAGGAAGGTGTTGGTTCCTCTCATTTTGCATCAAGCTAATGGCCATACCTTTGCAACTGTGCAGCAAGAAGATATAATATGAACAATATCAGTAGGGGACATTTATTTGCAGACATCATATCTTCTGTAGTCAAACTGATGAAGCTGGAAAAGCAAAAAAACTTTCAGATGTGTGCATGCCCTCACCATCTCTGCTGTACCAGCTCACATCACAGGTTTTAGAAAAGTGCAAGGTAGCAGCTGACCTTTTTGCTGATGCTCAGACTTTCAGGTTGAGCCCAATACTGATGGTAGAATACTTATGCAAATATTACTCTTTGAAGCATAATCCTTTTTCCTCTTTGCTCAAGATACCATGGCTCATGCCATGCTAGAGGCTTGCATACAACCTGGCCCCCCACACCTGGTAGCCGAGTTGCCACTGTACTAACTTCACACATGTTCATGGTTCTGCAAAGCAGCAATTAAGAGCCTGAAAAGTGGCACACATTTATGCATGACTGCACCTCCCGGGCAGTACAGACTAATGCCAAAGGGAAAAATTCATGTAGCTGTAAATTAACAAAGCATCCCTGACTTAAAGGATTTGGGTCCCTTAAATGTATTACACAGAAAATTAAAGAGAAGTCAGACTCTCATGATCATGCTAAAAGCTACTTTATGAAGCTACCATAGAGCAAAAAGAGACTTTAAAGTGATCAAATAGGAAAATATCACTAAGTAAGTCCCATTTGGATTCCATAGCTTAATCTCCTTATTTGGGAGAGAAGGATTACTGCAAGAGAGTTTTTAAAAATCTAGACGGGGAATTACTGATTTGCATAGACATCAGGTAGTTGGAAGAAGCGTGCTCAGTGTTGATATGCCACCAAAATAACAATTTAAAGGTGACTGCTTAGCACTGTTCATAAAATGACATGAATGCAGAATAATTCACAGAGGAAAAGCAAATGCAGTCACTCTTTCAGGAACACTTGAAAATTCACCTGAATCTCTCCTAGAGAATGGGCAGTTAACATGGTTATTACCATGGAGCAGGGTGTAAAGTTATCTGGGAATATTTATTATCTAACAAACTTGAGCAGGAAATTACTAGTTTTTAGAAAGCTTTAATTTAGGTTTTTGCACACAGAGAGCATCTTCTGGATGAAACACACTCGGGGAGACATTTCAGCAAGGCCCTGGCCTTGTGGCGACAAAACCTCTTGGGCTCATGAATCCCCATTCAAAAAGGGGGAAGACCCACACCGAGGAGCACCCTGGTGCTGCCTTTGCTTTCTCACCCCTCTTTCTCAGTCTTTCTTCACTCCCAAGACAAGATTTTCATGTGCTTTGGGACTTCTCATTGATGCTGGAAAAATGTCTGAATTCTTAAAAAAAAAAAAAAAAAGTATTTATGCAAGTTAGTTTAATCCAGGAGTTGAGAGGGGGGTAACAGGGCACTGCCTCAGTTCCCTAAAAAGAAAGGTTGATAGGAAAGAATTGCAGCATACAGTATTTGATGTCTACAGTAAATACTCATTTCAAATCCCACAGCCACGAGCGAGATACACACTTAATGTATGGAGAGACACTGTTAATATGGCTCAGTAAGGTATAAGAAAGGGCCAGTTGGGAATCCAGCGTTACATGTCTGAACCTGTTTAATATTCTGAGCCAGACACTCAATTCTTGCATCTCAGCATGGCTTTGTCACCTTCAGTTGAAGCTATGTTGCTTTTTACACCAGGACTACATTCATGCATTAAGGAATATAAGTGTGAACTATTATGAGCTATGATCAATCATCAGAAAACAGACATGATTATAATTTTATAATTATGAGAATAATTGGAAAAGATTAGTATTCTACCCAGCTGGAGACTTCGCAAAAGCCTGAAGGCAATTAAGCTGCTATATTTTGAAAGTATCTAATCAATTTAATTTCTTTTCTTATATAAAGCAGCATGAACTTCAGTTTGCATTGTCAGAGGAGGCATGTTGGGTGACAAATAAACATCACTGGTAGGTCAATCCAGCCCTGTCACAGGTCAAGAAAATTCTTCTTGCTGGTTCTTGTAGGCCTTGATGTAGGCTCTGTTCGAGAGCACAAGACCTCTTTAACATGTTTACATTTACTATTTCAGGCAGCACTGAACCAAATTAACTGGCATCTCAAATCAAACTGACATTTAAAAAACAGGTTGCAGAGACTTTTTCAGGTTAGTCAAGCAAAACACTGATAGAAAATAGTGCACATTGACATGCAATCGTTTAAGAAAACCTAAGAATCAAGCATCACTTAAAAGGTGCCAGAAAGGAAAAAAAGAATCCGTACTTCCTAGAAGCTCATTCCTACTTCCTGAAAAACTGCCCTGATAACAAAACAAAAAAAAAAAGAAAGAAAGAAAAGCGGATTCAAATTACGCTACAGAAAGGAAAATCATAAAATACCAACAATCTGGAAGCCAGATATTCAATGTCAGTACAGGGCACAGAGCACACCGAGACTATTGCATCAACTTCCTACCTGCTCTTGGTATTTCTGTGGGCTCAGCATTGGTATAACGTAATTCCTGGCTCATTGAGTATACTTAGAGTAACAAGTAAGCATAAAACTTAACTACCAACTGAAAAACAACCCAAAGCAATGAGGAACAGCATAGGCCTCTCTCTACTCAAGATAAGAGCTCTGCTGAATTTCACTCCTTCTCACCCTTAACTGGGATTAAGCAACACAAGCTCCATAGGACACGATGCAAAGGTCCTGAAAGAAAAAAAAATAAATTGCTGCCCTGGCCTCAGACTGTGAACAAAAGCCATTGACTTTCAAAAGCAGGTCTGGAGTATTTCACAGTTGCCAGTGCCTTCATGAAGAAGTTGGAAGAGTCACTGCTGCATCTCCTCGCACCCCGGGGAAACCTTGGTTGCTGTAGGGTAACTGCAGCTTAAACTCCAGACTGGAGAGAGAGAGGGAAGGAGGCTGGAAAGAATCCAGGAAAGATTTACTCACAAGTCAAAATCCACTTTCAAGTCCATCATTTGAGTAGCTTTCTGGCACCCTTGTGCATGTGTGCGGTTAAGGGAACAGGCAAGAAAGTGGGGACAATAGGACCCTGACCATCCTGCTTCAGATTCAGAGCTGGTCTGGACACCTCTGCATGCTCCCACACCACACAGCAACCTCAGACACTGCCTCTGCTCATGTGCCACTCTCATATCCAGGCCACAGTCAAACCAAGTCTGAGGATTGTCTTTTTAATGAAGTGAAGGCTTTTGGGTAAGAGTCAGCATACCTGATTGCTTTGCTGATGGTTTGAGAGACACTAGCAAAAGCCAAGCTTCAAAATAAAAGTGCCATGACATTGTTTTTTGAGATTCATGATACAGCAATCTGATTTTAGTATTTCAGTGGTGTATGAAAGCCACCCACCACTCCATCTCTGCTGCACAAAGCTAATGTGGCTCAGATAATTAACTCAAGGACAAATGATTATCAAGCTACAGGATGTTCACCACTGGAGTCATTAATCCCTTCAAACGTATTACCATTGTTTTATTGACTGACATCCCTTATGCGATCAGCTGAATTCAGTTCATGATCTTTTCAATCACGAAATGCACGACTGCAGTTCTCCTCTTCTGAATTGTTACATTAGCCTCCTCTGATGTTTGAATCACAAGGATTCGTGAAGCTTCTGCTGTTATCTATTAAAGTGATTCTATTAAAGTGATTTATGGTTTGTACTATTTTAGGTGGCATACCTGCAAGCAGAGGCAGAAGTGGCACTTCTGTTCTAAAGTGCCTTTTAACTCCTCTCCTGTAATGCATTGCAGAAAAGGAGAGGGGAAAAAAGAAAAAAAAAAAGTTTCTAGTAGAGAGTGATTCCCAAGAAAGTTTGTTTACAGCACCCTCCAGGCACCAACAGGACTGCAGCATATTTTGGCATATTAAGCCTCTTCTCCTCTCACATTTGAGGCTTTTCCCTTCCACCCCATTGTGGCCCCTTTAATCCCTTAGGGCACATCAGGAACCCTCCCATCGCCTCGTTGCAGGGTGTCATTTGCCTGGAGCACGCTATCCTGGTGGCCATGGTGCCCTTTCCACCCAATCCTCCAACCCCACTTACTATAAAGACAAAGGGCAGGCATCTCAGAAGAAAACGAGGAGACTAGCAGGGGACGCTCAGGGCAATTGCTCTCTGCTGAAGGTCTTTTCCCCAGCAGTCACTTTGCCACCAGATGTTATGCAGTCTGAAGCCTGAAGGCAGGCCAAAAAGGGCATGTAGAAATAACATATTTCACTGTCCATCCCAGTTTCATAGTGGTCATCTGATTCTGTACGCTCATCATCCATTTGAAAATAAAGATCTCTCTTCTGCAAAACGATGCTAATGTCATATAAATAAGTACAGACAAAGGCTGAGTCTTCACAAAACCATGGCAAGGACATACAGTAAGTTAGTCTTACACAGACAAAAGGCATTTTAATAAAGTCAAATGCCAGCCTATGCATAGAGGTGCGAAAAATGCCCCCTTTATCAAGGGAAAGTAGCACTGCAGCTGGAAATCCCAAGACTAGAAAGGATCTAGAGAGAATAATGACAAATTAGCAACGTAGCATGAGCTCCCAGTGTGATCTAAGGCTCAAAAGAGATCAGGTAGAAGAAAGGAGCTGTTCTATACCCTTCCATACACAATGGGAAGGACTGGTGTGGATATCACATCTTTTTCAAAAAGCATTTACAAAACTTGGGTAGGCTGTCCCCAAAAAGCCTTAAACAAACCTGAGAATAGAAGAAAATATCTACTGTAGTAAATTTCAGAATCAATCTCTTTTCCTTATGAAAAGATTGCCAATAACAAAATCTAAGAACTTTCACAGGAAGAAAAAGTGCTAAAAAATAAGTTTAGTGGAGCAAGACGTAACACATCAGTAGTACAAAGTCAAACCATACATCAGGATCAGATTTTAATAGTGAAAATGTTTAACTAGTAGAAGGAATCATCATGAGAAATACTGTATTCTTCATCTTTGATTTCTCTAACCAAAGCTGAGGTGTTTATGTTTTAGAAACAGAAATCAACAGTTTAAAATCTTTGAAAAGGTATATTCCACATGGCTTTGCATCACCTCTCCTAGTGATAATTAGTTGCATTGGGTAGCGTAAGAACCAAATGTAAAATAGTTGGCTAGCTTTTAACAGGTCCCACAGCCTGATATTCTTGTTTTTGGACAGGAACAAACTCAAAACGTTGATTGCTTGTATCTAATGAAAATGAGCAAAATGTCTGGGTATCTTTTAGACCATGTTAAGGTGACATAGGAAAACAGCAGAGGTACTTCCAGTCCAGGTGAAGCAGATTCCTAACCTCATCCTGGGAGGAGGCAGTAAAAACAGAACATGTTAAAAGGCAACATCGAGGTAACGGGAACAAACTTTGATGCTATGAAAGATCTGGCCCTCCTGCAATCAGTGGAAATTCTGCCTTTGATTTCAAAATGAACCAGAAATTCACACAGACATTGCCTACTATACACTGAAAAAAGACAAAATCTTGACACTGTTGTTACACGTTTTATGTACAGCTGGGACAGATACCTTAAAGGAGAGGAATAAGGTATATAAAATAGAGACACAGAACAGAGTGGACACTCCTATCCATTATCCCATAACGAAAAGAGAGTGCATTAAATTCAATTACAAAGGCAATCACACTAAATGTAATATTATAATTAACACATCGGTACTTGGAATCATTACTCCATGCTAACATTTAATCAGTTTAAATTTTTATGAACTTTTCAATGCTTAACTGAGCAACAGCAGCATCCGCAGTTGCTGTAGCTCTGGGGGAGTTTCAGATTGAAAATATCTTGAGCATTATATCTCCAGGCAAAAAACACCACAGGTTAGATCAGAAATAATCTTCCATTCCCTGCAACATCTAGCTGTGAATGAATGCCTGGGCTCTTAATGCTTTTGTGTATGTCTCCCTTTTCTTCTACTGATACACCCAGCCAAGACCACTCTACTGGCAAAGCAAGACATTGGTGGGGATGGTCTCTCAGCCTGTCAGAGGATGTCTGTTCCTCACTTTCCTCTTCTAGCAACTCTCTGGCTAAACATAAATCTTTGCATATGGCACTTCACATGTAGCAAATAGGAAGAGTGTCATTTTTCCTTTTTACAGTGCAGCACAACAATATCGCCAATTGCAAATTTAATCTGCAATGTGGACTGCTTTTAGCTCTACAGCTGAGTCACTGTGTGATTGCTTGGATCTGCTTCTGCAATTTTGAGAAGGATTTGTCAAAAGAGGAAAAAAAAGCAAAAGGAGTTCGAAACTGGCCCACTGGTACTTGACCAACACCTGAGACTTTCCTCCTGAATGAGGGATTAGTGGGAGCTAATCCTTCCTGAAGGCACTATATTCAGCAGATTCCTACGGGGAACGTGGTCCACTGTGATTATTGAGATGTTCTGCTTCAGAAACAACTTGACAACCACCCTTGTCTGAATGCCAGGACACCTGCAGCCAATCAGCGATGGGCCAGGCCACCCCTTGGGAGGACCTCAACGCGTGGGACATGAGTGCCTTGGGCAGAAAGGGAAAAGTCTGTTCCCTCCAGGGCTCAGCCAGAGAAAGATATCAGGGCTTTAGCATGCTTGAGCTGTGCATGACAGAGCGCCTCTCCCTGAAAAAGTACATGCATCTCATGCATGGGAGCAAAAACATGGCACATACGAACACCAGGCATGCTGGTAAGGGTCTTTGCAAGTTAACCCATGCTGACTTTTCATTCAGTTCTCATTTCATTGTTTTAAGGCCTGAAATTCGAACCTCACAAACCAATGGTAAAGTTGTGCTATCAACAAAAATACAGTTATGCTTGTTTTCATTTCTCCTAACTGCAAAAAGTGATAGTCGTAGAGTTCAAGGTGTTTTGTTTTTTTTCTTCCCTAACCTCTGTATTCAGCTGCATCCATGTTAAATCTAAATATATTGCTCCCTCCTCACCTGCAAGCTCAGACCACGGTGGGTTTTGTTCAGTAAGACAGATGTGGAAATTATTCATTACCTGATGAAATACTGGAGCATGAGGAAACGTATTCATGAATGCCTGAGGGAATTTGTTTACATGCATTCATTCATTGTCAGTCTTAACCAGATTGAATGTCTTTGTCTTTCCTTCTTTCTCACCCCATCCTCCTCCCCAGACAAGATGTCTGGGGACATTCTGAAGGTTAATTTAGCATTTTCTAAATGTCACCCAACTTGAATGATAAAGTTTATCTAATTTATTTTTCATCCTCCATCACAGCAAACTGTTAGCAACACTTAGCAACTCTTTGGACCATAATCTCTACCATAATCTCTAATCAGATGTTTTTGCAACGAGAGCCCACCCCTCCCCTCATCTTCCTTTTTCCACCTTTTATTGCTGAGTGTGACATCATATGGTATGGAATATCCCTTTGGTTGGTTTAGGTCAGCTGCCCTGGTGATGTTCTTTTCTCACTTCTTTGCCCACTGCCTAGGAGGGTTAGAGGGAGTCCTGATGCTGTGCCAGCGCTGCTCAGCAGCAGACACAACACTGGTGTGATACCACTGCTGTTCTAGCTACAAGTGTGGAGCACAGCACTGTATGGGCTGCTGCAGGGAAAATTAACATCCCAGCCAAACCTAGTACACTGAGTTAGGCACATGGCTTTTGATTTTTAAGGCTAAAATATTTTCAAGATGAAAGACTACTTAAAACCGCATTTTTGGAAAGAATAAGTGCAATGCTGTAAGCTC
Source organism: Anser cygnoides (assembly GCF_040182565.1). Taxonomy (NCBI): domain Eukaryota; kingdom Metazoa; phylum Chordata; class Aves; order Anseriformes; family Anatidae; genus Anser; species Anser cygnoides. The sequence continues at coordinate 63,980,432 of NC_089874.1, forward strand.
AAAAGAGCTGTGAAAACACAACTTAAACTAATTCAAACATGTTCTGGATAAAATCAATAGCTAATAAAAATTTGCAACAGCATTAGTAAAATCCATTGTATGTCTCTTTATGCTCAAGTTCAATGCACAGCATACTAATTTGTATAGTAATGCAGTTGGACAAGTTGCATAAAACAGGATGCTTATTTTATTTAGGGTGAGGGGAAAAAGGAACATGTAATCATACTTTTAGACAGGCAACTTAATTTAGTTTATTTTTAACTGTGATACTCAGATTCAGCAATCACACAAATTTGATTTAGAATAAATATATAGGTAATAGTGTAAGTACTGAGATAGCTGCAGCACTAAATCTTACCTGTTTTGAACACACCAAGGAAGCCATAACACACAGGTGTGGTGTCAAAAACAACTTTAGCCTCATGATTAAAATCGCTAGGACACTGTATGCCAACAGCTGCAATGCATGGTATACCACCTGCAAAATAAACAAACAAAACCACAAACAATTGTATTTACATACTTTTAATTTCTCTCAAAACTGTAACTTCATTTTCAGTATAGCTTAAATGACAAGTTTGTCTGAAAAAGAGTCAAAGTGAAAGTAAAGATCTTCACATTTCAGATGGTGAACAGAACTTTGTCATCTTTTTTTTAAAGTGCGTCTAGTCTGTCAAAGTATGGAACAACAGCAGGAGAAACATTAACAATAAAACTAGAAGGAATTTGAGAAATGGCTAGCTCTTCAAAAGATTCTAGAACACAGGCAGAAACAGCTAAAATTTGTTATATTATCTCTTTATAGAAGTGAAGAGACCTTGCTAATACCTTGTCTAATACCTAAAATATTGACGTATGAGATGGAAGAAGCAAATATAGTCATCTAACCTGGAGAAAAGGAGACTCAGGGGAGACTCTACACCTGTATCATGTATCTACTCTGTATCATGTTCTATAATTACTTTAAAGGAGGCTATAAGCAAGGTGGGGATCAGTCTCTTCCCAAGCACCAAGCAATAAAACAAGAGGAAATGACCCTAAGTTATGCCAAGGGAAGTTTAGGTTGGATATTAGGAAAAAAATCTTCACTGTTCCGAAGTGTTGGAACAGGCTGCCCAGAGAAGTAGTTGAGTTACCACCCCTGGAGATCTTCAAAAGATGTGTACCGTAGAGCTTAGTGACATGGTTTAATGGTGGACTTGTCAGTGCTAGGTTAAAGGTTGGACCAGATGATCTTAGAGGAGGTCTTTTCCAACCTAAATGATTTAAATGATTCTATAATCTCGGCTACTCACACTACCACAGGCAACTTGTTAGAAAAAAAACAGTTAGAAGGCATCAGACATGTAGTTCAGCCCTCCTAACAGTGAATCTACATCACCTGTGGAAGTGCTGTGGTAAATCACAGAGGCATTTTCACAATCAGTGCCTTTCTGCACTGGTACAGCAAAAGCCCAAAGGACTCCTATCCTGCACTGCCACCCCACCATTAATTAGCATTATTTTCTGTTCAGCATTCCAGAGCTATTTTGGTGACATATTGGATTCAATTTAAGACAATGGAATAAAAGACGCAAATAATTAGCTACAAATAAACCATCTACCAGCATTAATATTGAAATACAGCTTGCAATGGGCCAACTATTCTCATTAACATATGAATAAAATTGTGCAGAAAAAAATATCTTACCTCACCCTGGTTAAAACGTTCCTCTCTGAATAAAGAAAAAAGGAAAAAAATCATGATTTGTTTCTATCATATAGATGCAGCACTTTTACTTTACAGTAAGCAAGAGTCAGCACCTGTACAGATTTTTTTTTCTAAGAAGCTTATATATATACACTGCAGATTAGGAACTATCCTCCATCCCTATGTCTACTTGGATATCTGAAAATTAATTATAGCAGTTTTTTAATCACTTTCATGAATTATTTCACATATAGAAGAGTTGAACAGTTTATTTTGAGAATGAAACCTCAGTAACATAACAGAGGCAAAGAACTGTTACCAAAATGTCAGACATTTACTCAGACTGGTTTTGGCTTTATGGGAAATATAAATGTGAATACAGTGAAAACAAGGTATACTTTTTTTTTTTTTTTTTTAAATAAAAACCCTCTGAGGGCAGAATGCTGCATCAATTTTTTATTTTTTTAATTTTGATATATGCCATTAAGACTATGGAAAGCAGATATTACTGAAATGACTAGTGACAAAAAAAAATGGAAGCAAAAAGATTTCCTTTGTTAGGGAAATGACAACATGCAATTGGCCAAATTCACTGCCCTTAAGCACTTCAAGAAGTGATGCCAAATGCCTGTAACAGGCAGAGCACGTATTACAGACGCTTAGAAAATAAAATTAATACAGCTGGGATCCCTTCCTAAAGATGAAATTCAAGTATTTTTATAACCTGGAAAAAAATAACGGGGAAGAAACAGCTTGTGTTCACTGTTTATAGGAGAAAAGTGAATAGACACATAAGTAAACACTGATTTAGGAACAAAGTAGAAATATAAATGATGAAATAGAATATTTGTGGGCGAGGGGGGCTAAGATGTCTGAAACTAAGTTCAGCAGATAAAACTTAGTCTATAAAAATACTACAAATAGTACATCCAAGCCATTCAGTTACATAATTTACCCTTCAAAAAGGGTCAACGTAATGTAGCTATTTAGTGTATGTCAAATCAAATGAACTTCCAGCAGGAAGATCAGTTTGACATTCAAAAAGAATACTTACCTTTCATATTGGCCTGTATGAGATAAAGTCCACCTAAGATATTTAATTGCCTGAAGAACACAGAAGCCAGCAAAATTATGAATAAATTTTCAAAAGCATTATAGAGCATTTCCAACATTCGTTAAATTAAATTACACCTGAGTATCTCGTTTTCAGATAATGCTAAGATAAAGGCACACAATGCTTTACCTAAAAATTCTTTCTGAGGATGTTTAATTAGCCAGGCAGTTAGCAGTTATCCCATCTGTTCTTGTGTTCTTGTGTCTGTAAGTTGTTTTCACACAAACTATACATAATCAAATTTACAAAAACAGTTGTAAACTTTAGTTATAGTACTCATCAGCTAAGTGACAGAATTTTTTTTGGTGCTTAACATCAAAGCAAGTTTTCTCACTGACGCAGGACCAGAACTTTGTAAAAACTTATGTAAAGGAAATACAGAACTGTATACAAATATTTTTGACAATCTGTATTTTGTTTAACTTTTTCCTGTCTCAAAATAAATACTGGTCCCTTAGAAACACGAAAAAAGTAAATTCAAGTTAAAGGTGATTCACTAAATCACTTACCTTTTTGATGATTACCCCCAAAACCACCAGAACAACTGGTAGTAGTAGAGTCTTTGTGTATCTAACTGGAGTCTACAATGGAAATACAATGCATTAATTGCTTTCCAGTCATCTAGAGTTACATCGATGTTCATTTTGAAAAAAATAATATAAAGGAGTTTTTCCTCAAGTGAAACAAATATAAACACACAACAAGAACAAAACAAGCTAGAAGAAACTTAAATTTAAACTCCACCCAGCAATCTCACTAGAGGTCTTAATACTAGGGTCATTAAAAAATTATTCCCCTTTCTTTGGCAAACTACCCAAAGACTTGAAGTAGATGGTATCTCAAAAGAATTCGAGTGTTCTGGGTTGACTAATCTATAAATGTTCTGAACACATTTAGATACTGATGAACCAGAAAAGTCTACTAACAACACACATGGAAACCTCGATACTTTTCTGTAAACTAAATCTACTTCACCTTCGTGGCTCTCATCACATTTTCCGTTTACTCAGCATCAGTTACTGACAGACACAAAATCTTAATTTTGCAGGACTTTGACCTTTCATATATCCCTGAACAAGCACTTCTTTTAGTAAAGTAAGCATGCTTCTTAGATATGAAATCAAAACACTTTTAGTGTTAGCAAATTTAAAAGCAATAAAACCATTTAAATTTAGCTGAAGTTCATTAACATCTCTAACTTCATCAGTAAGCGCTTGGAAAAAAAAGAAAGAATTCTTACGACAGCAGTAGTATGTTATGGCTCACAGATGTTTCAAGTTATAAATGGAGATAAATCAAAAAGCTCCCTTTTCCACAAACATCTAATTTGATCAGATTACCTCTTTTTCCATGAAGTCAAACTCTGCAGCACAGGTATACATTAATGTATCAAAATCCTTGTAGCCAATAAATTTAGATTTTAGTATGTTACCTATATGAGCCTGGTAGGAAATACAAAAAAAAGAGCTGCAGTAAGAAAAAAAAAAAAACTGTTTTCTGCAAACAAGTAGTGTAAATATATATCATTTTTTTAAATTAAAACAGAAGATTATATAATTTACAATAATGTTATAAATGCACCAAAAATGTATTTGAGTAGATTAAATGATATATTTGATCATAACAGATTAGACAAAAGAAAAAGCAGAAAGCAGCAGAAAAAGAATGTTACCACTGCAACTGGGTTGAACAAGAGTACAGTTTGCATATGCATATTTTAAGATATGAGCTTCCCACCTCTTGCCCCTACATTTAGGTGTGCAGCATCTTCATAGACAGGGTTTAAAAAATATAATTTAATAATAAAAGCACTAAAGTGCAATTAGGAGTTCTAGTTACAACAAGCATTTCAGAATTGCCTTAAAAATGAGTTTCAGAAGAAATTGAATCAAGAAACAGAGTAAATAAAGATGTAGGAAAAAGATACCAAAAATAAACAGAGCTCTATAAAGCCAAATTTCATAACAAACACAGAGCATTTATCAACTCAACAGTAAACACATTGGTCTTTTCACAAACTTAGGTCATAAAACCTCAAAGTCTTCATTCATATTGAATGAGAAAGCAAATACACAAGCCCATTCCCATTTCTGCAAAAGAAGTCTTGGAATCTCGGGAAAATATATCAATAAGAGACTGAAATCAAAGTTTTAAGACAAAATATTTTTAAAAGACACCATATACTTGCATAAGAGAAAGAAGACGTACATCATCAGCTATTCCAAATGCTAAAGAAGTTAGGTATTTCAAGGTGACTGTCCCAAATAACCAGGCACATCCTTCAATGACCTTAAAAATACATTCAGAATGAAATAAACATGTCTCAACAAACTTTTAAATAAAGCCATCCTTTCTCAGAAAGATTACTAAATTTAGTGACTAGCTCAAAACTCTACGTTATCACCAAGATATACAATCATTTCTAACCAGTTACACTTCTGAAATTTGAACACACTGGATGGTTTTATGTTTTGTTTTCTCTTTTTTCCCCCTCCCTTAGTTCAACTGAAATATTTTTGGATTAACTGATATTTTGGCTGTATCACTGCACATGACAATGTAGCAGAGGATGTAGCAAAGTAAACTTTAAATGGGGCTGTTAGTGTTGGGGAGAATCGAATGGATGTTCTATTAATGTTTCTCAGGTGATGGATCATACGGTATAATTAAATATTATTAAATGTACTTACATTATCAAGTAATCTATGTATACTGGAAACCTAGGGAGTACATTGAACATTTAAAGGAATCGTTGAAGGGGAACCCTGGGAGGGAATAGGTACAACCTGACCTTGGATAAGGGCCTGGAGATGATGAAATGAGTTGAAGCAGAACCAAGGAGCGGAGGGAGCATGCGTCGAGTGAGAAAGGTGAAAGAGTTTAGCGGAGAGGAAGACTCCTTACTTCATCTGGACGACCACCTGGACGACCACCAGAGTGCGCCACGCATGTGCAAAGGGGAGGGGAGCTAATTAGAATGAAAAGCGAGGCTGATGTTGCAACCTGTAATGAATATGTATACCTGACGCAATATTGTATGTATAAATAATGGCTGGGAAGTAACGGGACTTGAAGCCAGATTTGGGCACCTGCCCCGGCTTCCAGCGCTGAATAAAGCACCTTCATATAATCACTTGGTGGTTATGTGGTTGCTACGCTAACATTTTGGCGACCCAGATGGGACAGCGTGGGCACTGCTGAGGCGGATCGTGTCTCGGTTTCGCTCCAGCCGGCACCGAGGGATTCTCGGGGAGCAGTCGACCACGACCGACCTCCGCTGCTCACGACGTACCACTGGAGTGGTAAGCAAAGGTGCTTTCAACTTTGGGTATTCGGTACCGATTTGGTTGGGAAAGCCTGCCGGTCAGACGCGGCGAAAGCCACGCTCGGTTGGGCAGGGAGCTCCCGGGGTAAGCCTAGGCGCCGTCCGTTAGACAGAGCGAAAGCTCTGCAGGTTCGGCATTGGTAACTGTATTGGTTTGTGCTGAAGGGTCAGCACCAGGTATTATTGGTATGTAGAAAGCGTGCTGCTGCTGCTCCGGCAGCTTTTTAGCGAAAAGCACGCTGCTGCTCCGGCAGCTTTTGGGAAAGCACACTGCTGCTCCGGCAGCTTCTGGAAAGTGTGCTGTTGCTGCTCCGGCAGCTTTCGGGAGAGTGTGTTGTTGCTGCAGCTTTCGGGAGAGTGTGTTGTTGCTGCAGCTTTCGGGAGAGTGTGTTGCTGCTCCGGCAGCTTTCGGAAGAGTGTGTTGCTGCTCCGGCAGCTTTCGGGAGAGTGTGTTGCTGCTCCGGCAGCTTTCGGGAGAGTGTGTTGCTGCTCCGGCAGCTTTCGAGAGAGTGTGTTGCTGCTCCGGCAGCTTTCGGGAGAGTGTGTTGCTGCTCCGGCAGCTTTCGGGAGAGTGTGTTGCTGCTCCGGCAGCTTTCGGGAGAGTGTGTTGCTGCTCCGGCAGCTTTCGGGAGAGTGTGTTGCTGCTCCGGCAGCTTTTGGGTCCGTATCATAAGCTCAAAATGAAAAAGATTAAAGAAATTCTGGGAAAAGATGTACCTATCCCGCGGACATCCCCGCTGGGGTGTTTGCTAGCACACTGGAAAGAGGGAGGTTTTGGTCAAGAAATGCGGAAAGGAAAGCTGATTGATTATTGTAACATTTGGTGGCCACAGTATAAACTAGAGGACCAAGAAACTTGGCCTGAGAATGGGACATTGCAATATAATACAATTTTACAATTGATGCTATTTTGTAAGCGGGAAGGAAAATATGATGAACTGCCGTATGTGGAATTATTCTTTTATTTGCGCCGAAAGCCTGAATGGCAGCATGCTTGTGGAATAATGGTGCTTGAGGTTTCAACTGAGGAACGTTGTTGTGCATGTACTAAGGAGAGACGCTGTATACAGCATCAGGCAATAGAGAATAATAAGTATTATGGGAAATAATATAATATAATAATATAATAATGTATATAATAATATAATAATATAATATAATAATATAATAATGGAAATATTGATCTGGAAGTTGCGCCGTTGGCTCCGCCGGAAGAGCCAGGACAGGGAGGGAAAAGAGAAAAGGAAGATAGCAGTAGTGATGGAGAATCCCCGATTTTAGTCTCCCCGTGTCACATAGGACCCGGCAACAGCGAAGGGCAGGAGAAACTATAAATGAACAGGGAGGGAAAATAATCGCTCCCCTCAGGCAAGGAGTGGGGACAGAAGGACCGGTATATGTTAAGGTGCCTTTTTTTTCAGCTGGGGATTTAATGATATGGAAGCAAGCAGCCGGCACCTACAGGGAAAACCCAGATAAAGTAGCTAGGATAATGAAAATGACAATTAAAACCCAAAATCCCAATTGGGATGATCTCCAGGTGATCCTGGATACTTTGATGGATTCAACAGAAAAGGACATGGTATTACGGGCAGCCAGAGAGAGAGCCCGAGAAGATATACGTAATGGATTAGTGCTTGGAAATCTAGATCAAAACTTCCCCACCGAGGATCCCCAATGGGATTATAACTCAGGGGATGGAATAAGGAGGCTGAAGAGATATCAAGATTGGGTACAAATCGGGGTACAGAATGCCATGCCCCGGACCATAAATTGGTCAAAATTGTATAATGTCAGGCAAGAAAAAGCGGAATCACCTTCCGCCTTTTTAGAGAGATTGAAAGAAACTGCTAAGAAATATACAGATTTAGACGTAGAGACTGAGCAAGCTAAAGCTCAATTAGCACTCATTTTCTTGGGACAAGCCCAAGAGGATATTAGGAAGAAATTGCAAAAGTTAGAAGGTGCAGATTTGAGAAATTTGGATAGGCTGTTGGAAATGGCCTGGAAAATCAAAACTAGCCCAGCCAGTAAAAATTGAACTTAAGGAAGGGGCCCGACCGGTACGGATTAAACAGTACCCGTTGAAGCTAGAAGCTAGGCTAGGGATAGTAAAGATTATAGATAAATTTCTTAGCTACCACATTCTGGAGGAATGCAAATCTGAATATAATACCCCAATTTTCCCAGTAAAGAAACCTAATGGGGAATACAGGCTAGTGCAGGACCTTAGGGCAATAAACGAAATAACAAAAGATATTCACCCAGTGGTGGCTAATCCTTATACATTGTTAACATCTGTAAAAGAGAAATATAAGTGGTTTACGGTAATTGATTTAAAAGACGCCTTCTTCTGCATACCCATTGACAAGGAAAGTAGAAAGCTTTTTGCTTTTGAATGGGAAAATCCACGGAACGGACGAAAGATGCAACTAACCTGGACAAGGTTGCCTCAAGGATTCAAGAATAGCCCGACCCTCTTCGGCAGTCAACTAGCTAAAGAAATAGAAGACTGGATTAACCAAGAACAGATCCAGGTACCAAAGGACCGATACTTGCTGCTACAATATGCGGACGATATATTAATAGCTACCGAAGGAGAGTCGGAATGTATTCAGGTGACTATTGATATTTTGAATCAATTGGGACTAAATGGGTATAAGGTTTCTAAACAAAAGGCACAAATCGCGTGCACAACAGTAATTTATTTGGGATGTGAAATTTCTCAAGGACAAAGAAAATTGGGAGTTAACCGAATACAAGCTATTTGTGAAATCCCCGAGCCGCGAAATCTGCATGAACTACGGGCTTTCCTAGGTATGGCCGGGTGGTGTAGACTGTGGGTAATGGACTATGGACTCATAGCAAAGCCCCTCTATGAAACCCAAAAGGCCTGTACATTTACCTGGGGAAAGCCACAACAAGAGGCCTTTAAGAAATTAAAAGAAGCCCTGATGAAGGCGCCTGCCTTGGGCTTGCCGGACTTATCAAAGGACTTTCAGCTGTTTGTGCATGAGAGACAACGATTGGCATTAGGAGTACTGACCCAGCGACTTGGGAGCTGGAAAAGACCTGTGGGGTATTTTTCTAAACAATTGGATGCGGTAAGCGCCGGATGGCCCTCGTGTTTAAGGGCCGTGGCAGCCACAGTCCTTTTAATACAGGAAGCCAGGAAGCTCACATTAGGGAAACAAATTGAAGTGTTCGTGCCACATATGGTGACTACGGTATTGGAGCAAAAGGGGGGCCATTGGCTATCGCCCAGCCGAATGATGAAATATCAAGCTATATTAACTGAGCAAGATGATGTAATCTTAAGAACTACTAACCTATTGAACCCAGCAGTGTTTCTAGGAACAACTACGGAGGAAGGAGACCTCAGTCATGATTGCGTGGAGATCATCGAATATACCTATGCCAGCAGAACAGACTTAAAGGATCAGCCTCTGGGGAGACCGGATTGGGAACTTTTCACGGATGGAAGCAGCTTTGTGGAAAATGGGACTCGTTATGCAGGATACACGGTAACTACATCAAAGGTAGTGATTGAGGCAAATTCCCTACCTCCGGGGACTTCAGCCCAACGAGCAGAAATAGTCGCCCTGACGCGGGCCCTGGAACTAAGCGAGGGTAAGAATGTGAATATTTGGACAGATTCAAAATATGCATTCGGGGTAGTCCACGTACATGGGGCATTATGGAAAGAAAGGGGAATGCTATCCTCATAAGGGACTAATATAAAATATCAGGAAGAAATATTGAAATTAATAACAGCTGTACAGAAACCCCAACAGGTGGCCATAATGCATTGTAAAGCTCATCAAGGAGGGATGTCAGAGATTGCAGAAGGTAACAGATTGGCAGATTTGACGGCCCGGAAGGTCGCGCGTGAAGTACGGAAAGTAATGGCTCTAATTCCATCGAAGGTAGGCCTCTCTTGTTTCAAATTACCTAAAAACCCAAAGTATTCAGCAGAAGACGAGAGACTTGCAAATTTGATGAAGGCCCAGAAGAATCCTGACGGATGGTATGTGACTGCGACAGGACAACTTATAGTGCCTCCTATAGTAATGCGAGAAATCTTACAAATATAACATAATGAATGTCACTGGGGTGCAGAAGCAATGGTGACCTATTTGAAACGAGGTGTCATCTCGGTACACATGTTAACAATGGCAAAGTCAGTAATGTCAAAATGTGAGCTTTGCTTAAAGAATAACCCGGTAGCAAGGAAACATGCTGAGATGGGGAGAACTAGAGCTGGAATAGAGCCTGGAGATTACCGGCAAATAGATTTCGTGGAACTGCCTAAAGCAAGAGGTTATAAATACCTATTGGTAGGGGTTGATACTTTTTCAGGATGGCCAGAGGCCCTTCCCTGTCGAACCAACCAAGCTAAAGAAACGGTAAAATGGTTACTATGGGAAATAGTCCCTAGATTTGGTGTACCATTGGGTATTTCTTCAGACAGGGGACCACATTTCATTGCCAATGTGGTTAAAGAGGTTAGTAGGTTACTAGGAATTACCTGGAACTTACATACCCCATGGAGGCCTCAATCTAGTGGTCAAGTAGAGAGGATGAACCAAACTTTAAAAGGACAATTAAGCAAAATCTGTCAGGAGGCTAAGATACAGTGGCCACAGGCCTTACCGATAGCTTTGCTAAGAATTAGAATAAAGCCAAGAAGTGGGATGTCAGTAAGTCCCTATGAAATCATGTATGGAAAACCTTATGAGTCTCCTGAACCGAACCCGAATATGCATGTTACCGGTAAACAGGATGTATATAATTATGTTTTAATAGTAATGAAAATACTTGCTCTTGGTATGAGTGAAGTATTTTCAAAGGGGGGAAATGTTAGTGTTGGGGAGAATCGAATGGATGTTCTATTAATGTTTCTCAGGTGATGGATCATACGGTATAATTAAATATTATTAAATGTACTTACATTATCAAGTAATCTATGTATACTGGAAACCTAGGGAGTACATTGAACATTTAAAGGAATCGTTGAAGGGGAACCCTGGGAGGGAATAGGTACAACCTGACCTTGGATAAGGGCCTGGAGATGATGAAATGAGTTGAAGCAGAACCAAGGAGCGGAGGGAGCATGCGTCGAGTGAGAAAGGTGAAAGAGTTTAGCGGAGAGGAAGACTCCTTACTTCATCTGGACGACCACCTGGACGACCACCAGAGTGCGCCACGCATGTGCAAAGGGGAGGGGAGCTAATTAGAATGAAAAGCGAGGCTGATGTTGCAACCTGTAATGAATATGTATACCTGACGCAATATTGTATGTATAAATAATGGCTGGGAAGTAACGGGACTTGAAGCCAGATTTGGGCACCTGCCCCGGCTTCCAGCGCTGAATAAAGCACCTTCATATAATCACTTGGTGGTTATGTGGTTGCTACGCTAACAGGGCAGCCAAACTGTCAATTCCATCTGTTTTGCATACAGTGGTGTACCATGATTATTTTCCACCATCAGCCTCTCTGTAATTATCAGGTTGTACTACCCCACTAATCCAAACCTTTGAAGGAATTTGCTGATTTATAGTACCTTTTGAAGATAATCTCAAAATAGAACTTCAAGGAGATAGAAAGGGTTACATACCATGTTTATGAAATGTAACTAAAACTACTAAAAAGGAGAAAATTCTAGGTAGTCTCGTTTTACTTAGTTCCTTATAAAACGAGCCCAGCTGAGTAGGAAAGCCTGGCTCAGCATCATGCATATGACAGGGACCAGCAGCAGATACATTCACAGAGAATATAATAAAAACATGCAAACTGATCTTTACCCTAATGTAACCATGATATTTATGTGACTGTGGGTTGCATTCAATCATCATGTTTAATGGCTGAAAATGAACCTAAATGCCTGAGAGGTACCTAATCCTTTTCTGACTCTTTATTTTTTGCTTCCACAATATAATAATTCTCTCTTATAAATTTACTGCTGCCAACATAAGGAGCACCAAATAAACTGTAATTATAACCTGTTTCTACTCACTAGCTTTCTTATGCTTACCTCCACCTTCGAAGATGTAGAATTCTAACTTATTTTAAAATCTGTGCTATTTAGCAATTCTTTATTAATAATTATCTTCATATCCTCTCTTCTTATATTTGATTGTGGTACGTTTTGCATTTGGGGGGAGGGCATTCTTTCATGTGCCTTTTTTTTTTTTTTTAAGAAAGATATGCTGACTGAGATTGCATATAATATTTAGGATGGCAAGAATGAGTTTAAAAAATAAGAAAATTTACTGCTTTTTCTGGAAGGAGTCCACTCTCCATAACTTCCATTGTTTACTTTCCTTTTTGATGCCTGCTCAGAAATGCAATGATGTATTCAGAGAACTTTTCATAAGAATACCAAAATTTTTCTGCTTATTTAGGTTCAAATATTTTATACATATAATTTGGGTGGTGGTGGTCTTCTTTTGAAAACTTACCATTTAATCCCACCCTTTGTTTCTTACCTTCTAACATTCACACCTTATCACATGGAGCTTATTTTCTTTTACAGTTCCCGTTAGTTATCTTCCCCAAAAGGTTTCTGAAATTCAAGTGCATTACATTCACCCATACACCCTTATCTATATCCTTCAAAGAAGTCAAATACATTTGCCAGGCATGACTTCCTTTAGAGAGGCTGCATCGGACTTATCTTTTGTTATATCACATGTACATGTATCTTTAACAACTTTATTCATCTATTTATTCTTCTACAAAGTTGGACTTACTGGTCTGTAGTTCCACAAATGTCTTGGATCTCAGTTTTAAAAACCTGACACAAGATCTGTCTACATTCCCAATTCCCTGGTACCACAGGTAACTAGTTACATTGACAGGTTACACACGCGATGCAGTTTGTTATAATTTTTTTTTTCATTTTAATGCCTTTATATTCTAATGCCTGCATAATAACTGTATGAATTTCATCCAGTTTTGGCAAGAGGTTACCATTCATTTTAATGAGAATGGTCTTAAGCACCTGGATAGTCTTAGTAGTCTCCCATTAAAGATATCTTTACCAGTTAACGTTGTATCTTAAGCAGCAAGTTGTTTCTCATGTTTTCTACAGTGTTGTATTTTATTTGTCAGAGTTTTGGGGGTTTCCTCCACATTTGGACATTATTTCAACTGCCCTCAAACCCCAACTACATGCCCCTACATCGTTTTAGTCTGACTCTTTTCTTGTACTTAGTTATGTAATTGTAAGTTGCTTGATGTTATCAAAAATATTCTGAAAGAATGGTGATATAGGACATATTTTTAATGAATCACTAGTGTAGTGTCTTAATCCCCATCAAATCACCAGGCACTGTTATTCTTTTAACTGCCTCTTCTAAATTGCTTTCTGTTTCAGAGAGATTTTCATACAGATCTTAGGTTTTGCAAACAGGTTTAAATTAAATGTGCTGCCATTTGAATGTTATTTTAATTTTGTGAAATAAATGCTTATTTATGCCCTTTTTCATCCTTCAGTATTTTAAAATGAATTCCTAGGAATAGGGACAATTTACTTGAAAAGGGCAGTTTATCTGTATTTCTTGATTTTCTGCTGTTAGAAAACAAAAGTTAGTTCAGTTTCATTAAAACAAAAGTCATAATTATTTTCTAAAATTCAAGATGTATGAAATTCCTTACCCACAGATAGACTTGACTTCTGCACCTTTTAAAGACTCTTGGACTCAGTTCCAGAATTCCCTAATAATAAAATGAAAATATATTTCCAGGTAAGATATAACAAGAAGATGTTCCAGTATCTTAGATGACTTTTTATTTTATTTTAATAAGCACCTGCTTTAGCATGCAGCTACTTAAAGTAAATAAATAAACACACACACCACCACACACCAGATTCCGGAATCAACACATGAAACATGAATGAACAGAATCAACATACGGTATTGTGATTTTACCCTGCATTGGCAAAACATGCCAAAATAAAAATTCCTACTGCAGTTTATATATGATTAATGGACGACTACTCTACTTTTTACCAAGTAAAATTCTATATTATACAGTTCTAAGTTTCTTTAAATCAAAGACAACAGGAAACAATTATGTCTGCTTTCATGAACAACAGCCTTCTGAAGCAACAAATAAATTACTGGCAGCATAACACAAATTTTTCATACAAGGCAAGAGAACACAAGTGGGGAAAAAATAATCAGTATTTTTCTGTTTCACATTGTTCCTGATTTATGACACACAGAAAATCCGTTCTAAGATGCCTTGACAAACAACAGCATTAAGAAAAACAGAGAATGAACTTAAAAGCTTTTAGAACCCCGTCTGTATGTGACATGGACTGAGGCCACTATATACAGTCAAATAACAGACAAACAACAAATGTTTTTTTCTAAGCAGAAAATAGGCAAGAAACTCAATGTAACTACACTTAGTATATAATTACAGAAGCTGCTACAAGCAAGTACAGTAAGTTTATAAGAAAAACTATTCCAACAACTACCAGTAGTGAAAGGAGATAATTCTTAACACAGGTGAGAAATTACCACTCTTTTACTGAAGGACAAAATATAAATAAAACAAAAAAGAAAACAAACAAAAATCACTGAGGTCACCCCATGCTTCTAGCAGGGGCAAAAGGATTCAGAAATTGAGATTACTTGTAGCATGCTAAAGCAGATCTGTTTATACAATCTTATCTCCTATTTCATGTACATAATTCCCTTAGCAGAAACCATATGAAACTAGAAGAGGTTAGAGGTGGTTTTTCCTCTTACGTATAAATGAAGATAGCGAATGTTGAGATGAGTCTTTAGTGAATAATTTCACACTTGGGAATATGGCTCAATAGCTTCAAATAGTACTGTGTACTATTTGAACTACAGTTTCCCTTACTCTGCTCTGGTGAGGCCTCACCTCAAGTGCTGTGTTCAGTTTTGGGCCCCTCAGTACCAGAAGGGCATCGAGGCCCTGGAGCACGCCCAGAGAAGGGCTACAAAGCTGATGAAGGGCCTGGAACACAAGTCCTATGGGGAGCAGCTGAGGGAACTGGGGTTGTTCAGTCTGGAGAAGAGAAGACTCAGGGGAGACTTTATTGCTCTCTACAAGTACCTGAAGGGAAGGTGTGGGGAGCTGGGGGTCAGCCTCTTCTCACAGGTAGCTAGTGATAGGACAAGAGGGAATGGCCTCAAGTTGTGCCAAGGGAGGTTCAGGTTCAAAATTAGGAGACATTTCTTCTCAGAAAGAGCAGTCAGGCATTGGAACGGGTTGCCCATGGAGGTGGTGGCGTCACCGTCCCTGGGGGTGTTCAAAGAAAGGTTGGAGGTGGTGCTTAGGGACATGGTTTAGTGGGTGACATTGGTGGTAGGTGGATGGTTGGACCAGATGATCTTGGAGGTCTTTTCCAACCTTAATGATTCTACGGAATTTTGTTATGTAAGTTACAGTCATTTGTTCTGTATTTGCAGTTTCAGAGAAAGAAGCATTTAAAACAAGACTTCTTGCTCATGTTCTCATTTCATAATTATTTTGGTCAAATATTATGATGGTGTTAACAATGGTGTGGATCCTGTAAAATTTAACCTGGCCTAAATAAAGAAGACAGCTGACCCCTAACTCAGCTTCCCTTTGGAAGAGGTCTTGGTGTGAAAAATCTTAGTATTTAATTATTCTCCTAATATCTTTAAGGTCTGTTTGTGACATAAAAGATTTGTCAACTGTCTGGTAATGCAGCAGTTTTACATTTTATATCAATACATACAGAACAGTACATGATTAATTTTCTTTTTCTTAAACAACTTACCCATATAACTACTAAAGATGCAGCATAATATGATGTTAATAACATCGAATTACCGAACATCAAAATAAAACATACTACAAGAGATACCTGAAAAAAGAAAATTAAAATTATTAAATTTACAATAGAAAAGGTTAAGAATTGCCTAACTATATAAATTACGTTGTAACACAAACAGCTTTATAATTAAAGACACAACCCTGGCAACAAGTGCAAGCTTGATATTTGGCTTAGAGAACTGTTCTGAAAACACTGAGTACGACATAATTGTGACAGATAGCCAAGTGTACAGTATTATTTTATATTATAAAGTACACATAGATTAAGACTAACTCATCTTGCCCGATACACCTGTTATATTTTTGAAGTTATTCCTAACATAATGCAATAATTTGGGGAAAAAAAAAAAAGTATTTCTCTATTCTGTTTGTTATCTTTCAGAGTCCTGGACAAACATTAAAAGTACTGAATAACTGAATAAATGCTTGTTTTCTTTCTTCCAAAGTGAGAAGCATATATTTAAAAAATAATCATTACTGAATTAAATGAAGCAGCATTCTGACTGTTCAATCATATGAACAGCTATATCAGGTTGAAAGTCAAGGCTGAAATACACAAAAAACTTTTTTGCACCATCCTGATCTCCTACTGTGCTTTCTGATTAAGAGAAAGCAAGCTGAATTACATTTCCCAACTTGGGAAAGCCATATCAATGATCAATCTCTACCTTCTACTGTGCACAGGAATAAGGAAAAGTAGTAAAATGTTCAGCCTTTTGATTTATTTTCTTTTTTCCATAGCTAGGCTGTAATTTTCTACAAAAACTGGAGGTTGGGGACAGAATCAGAAACACCACAAAGACAGACCAGCAGTTTACCCAGCCTCAGAAAGCTTTCTCTATAATGGTACACAACTATTCAATGATCTGAAATTAGGCTTTTATGGCACTTTGGCACCAATATTATACACTTACTACTATAAGCCAAATGACACAAATATTTCATCCTGCTTCTGCCAAAATTTACTAAACCAAGATGCTTATTTGCAAATTTTCCTTATAAGTGTGACTGGGAACAAGCATTTTATATATAGTTTTAGATAGAAATTGAGCTGAATAGAACTTACTACTGCCTTTCATTTACCGTTTGCAGTATTTCAAAATGTTTGGAAAAAAGTATGAAATATCATTTAGATAAAAGCTTCTTTTGTGTGGCAAAAACACTTTCTGCCCACTGAGTTTGCATTGCAAAATTTTATCAAAAGTGTATTTTTAAAAATAGACATATTTCTTAAAAAGGAAAAAAAAGTTTACATCTTCCTATATATTTAAGACTGTGGTCTTTCTTCAAACAGCAGAAAATCCTAGCAACAGAACTTGATCATTATCTTAGTTTCAAAAATGAAGACCAGGTATATTATGCTGAAACCCATTTGCCTTTTACTTATTATCTCCTGCCTTTGACTTTCTTATCAATTTGACAAAATAAGTTTTTTTCAGACTAACATTTTATCTTTTTTTGCCCTTCATTCTAAACATTTCTCTAAATAGTTTGAGCAGAACATCTTCTCGTGGTCCAGATGTCCGTAGTCTTCAAAACCAAGTTCTAGTTGGGGTTTCCTAATTTTGACTTGCAAACACCTCATTTATTGTTTCCATTAACTAATGGCATAAGATGAACGCTATCTTTTCAACTTTTTATTGTTCATACTCTATTTTTAGTATATTTTCTATTCTGCTGTTTGAGAATGCATGTATCTTTGAATTCATGAAATAAGTAGAAACAAAAAGGCAAGGCAAATATTTCTACAAATCTTTTAGGTCAATAATTTTTATGGAGTTCAACAATTACGATGCATCGGACAGATCCTACTTTCTGACACTATGATATAAAAACATTTAAGATCAAATGTTCAAATCCAGGCCCCTCCAACCCCTGCTGTTGACTCCCTCAAGTGATGACAGGCCATGCAGAGGGATCTAGATAGATTGGTGCATTGGGCAATTATCAACAGCATGAAGTTCAGCAAAGGTAAATACCAGGTTCTGCACCTGGGACGGAGTAATGTTTGTTACAAGTACAGACTAGGAGATGAGTGGCCAGAGAACAGTTCTCTAGAAAGGGATCTGGGGGTGCTGGTTGACAGCAGGCTCAACACGAGTCAGCAGTTTGCCCTGGCAGCCAAGACAACAAACTGCATTTTTGGATGCATTAAACACAATATAGCCAGCTGGCCAAAAGAGATGATTCTCCTGCTCTATTTAGTAATGATGAAGCCTCACCTTGACTACTGCATGCAGTTCTGGTCTTCACAATATAAAAAGGATGTTAAGTTACTTGAAAGCATCCAGAGACGGGCAACAAAGCTGGTAAAATGGCTGGAAAGTATGTCCTGTGAGGAGAGGCTGGGGACAATTGGGCTGGCTAGCTTGGAGAAGAGGAAGCTAAGAGGTCACCTCATTGCTCTCTACAACTTCTTGAGGAAGAAGTGGAGAGGGAGGCACCTGTCTTTCCTCCCTGGTAACCAACAATAAAATGGAAGAGAATGACACAAAGCTATGCTGGGGAAGGTTCAGAATGGATATTAGGAATAATTTCTTTACCATGACAGTGGTCAAACACGGAAACAGGCTTTCTAGAGAGGTGGTTGATGCTCCATGCCTGTCAATGTTCAAGGGGCATTTGTATAATGCCCTTAATTATATGCTTTAACTTTTGGTTAGCCCTGAAGTGGTCAGGCAGTTGGACTTGATGATCTTTGAAGGTCCCTTCCAAATGAACTATTCTATTCTGTTATTGCACATTTCTAATCACTTTGAAACTAATGAAAACACTTCAGACACACTGTTTTGATACTTTAACCTGTTTGAGAAGTTTTAATTTGAAAAAAAAAGTTACCATATGAACAGAGAGTATCTTCTGTAATTTGCAGGCGTCAATATAACCCATAATACACACAGCAAATAATGAAGCTATCTAGAATGAAAAGCAAAAAAAAATAGTTAACAATTTACAGTGTTGTACTTGCTCTAGCAAATACATATTCATACAAAAACTAATTACTCAAACAATTATAAACCAACTTTTACTGGTGCTTTTTTGCTAAGTGCATACTTAGGCATTTTATAACAGCTTCTTTCAAGAAACTTTAATTTTGCTGCTCTGAATAACAGTTATCAAACATATTTGAGTATTTAAGAAGTAGGTACTTGGTTTTCCAAAAATGGAAGTTATCACAACACAGCACTAAACACATCTTTCACTTTTTAGAAAAAAAAAAAAAAAAAAAAAAGCATTCATTAACATTAACTAACCCCAAATTTTTGCAAAGCACTAAAACATCACAATTTGCTGCTGAGGAAAATGAGATTCACTGATTAGGTAGCTTGCTAAAAGTCACATGGAAAATTCATGAAATTATGAATCGAACCTATAAGTGTCAGACCCAACATCTTATAATGGTTATAGCAATGGATTTCTTATAATGTCTTACAGAGTTTAATGGCTTCTTCTTCTCCACTTAGGATATTTGCATACACAGTTTTGAACAATTGATATATACTATCAACTCAAACCGAGCAACATCTCTTTTGAGTGCAACAGACAAGGGAAAAAGTATGGAAACATGGATGGATTTCAATCAACAGGTTACATTTCAGTCAACTTAAGCATTAAGATATTGTGCTGTATGACCAGTATCCTATTGCTCACATTAGCATATGCTACATGTCAGCGCTAGTTCAAGTTAACTTAACTGCTTGAGCTCTCAGACAGAGAAATTCTGCCACTACTCTCAGGTTTATTAAAATTAAATAGGAAATCATGCAAAATCATGCCAAATATCACATGCCATGCAAACTTTGCCCTCTGTAAAATAAATAAATAAATAAATAAATATCTGAATAGCCCAAAGCAATGCAAGATCAACACCTTTTATTTTTGTACTTCAATATACAAAGTTTTCCCATGTTCTGCACTTGTTCAAATGCAGTGACCTTAGGATGGAGGCTGCTTTTAAGAAATAAGTAAATTATTTAGTCCTGGAAAAAGAAGACTGCGTGGTGTCCAATTTTAAATTTAAGAATAGAAAAAAAAATGGTGTGATAAATGGGGTGAATCTTTCCTAAGAGCAAGAGTAAAGCCTGGCTAAAATGAAAGCAACAATAGTTGTGAACTCAGTGACTGTCTATAGAAAGTAGTTAATTTGCCTAAAGAAGACAAAGAGGCTATGCAGAGGTGGACACGGTCTTACCTGAGTTAGAAGAACAAACTGAGCAAACTGCCAGGGAAGCATGAAAAAGATATTAGAAACACACAGTGCAATCAAGCTTCCTGTATTAATATTCGGAATCCTTGGGAAAAAGAGACAGAATAGGTATCAGTAAGTTAAATTACACAGATATTTGCATATTATCAAAAAGTAAAACAGAGAACGGAATAAAAAAATAATAATAAAGTTACCTTGGAATTTAGCTAGCAATACAGATCCACTAAAAGTAACAATGTTCAAGTAAATTTAGTATCATTTTTCCATCGGTTTCCAAAAACAATAGTTCTGATGCTTAGTGTTTCTTAACGATATGATATAACATTACCAAGTTTGTCTTTTCCTGGCAATATGTAATACAGCAAGTCAAAACTATATTCCATGCAGCGGTCCACCTTCATGTAACAAGTACAGTCAGGTCACAACCATTTTCTTTTCAGCTGAATTCACAACTATTCTCACAACAGTCTGCACCCAACAGTGATTTTACTCCTCTAGCATTCTATCTCACCCTTCTTTCATATTTACTTTCTGCAACTCTTTTTTTGCCAGCAATCCTGATAAAGGATTTCAGCACAATCACAAGTATATGAAACTCACCTTTGACTGAAAACACTCTATTTTCCATGTCTTCCTAGAAAAGTTTTATTTATTTACTCCTAGCTTTGAGATCAGATCAGAAATATGTCATGATTCAAGTTTCCCCAAGTGGCCTCCAAAACTCAGGATATCATAAATATTCTTCCGAAAAGAACCCAAACCCAACAGATCACAGCAGTCTGAACAAATTCTGCAAAATACTCTTTGGTTTCTCCTAAAATCTCTCAAGATTAACTATCGGAAGTCCTGCTAAGCATGAGTTTAAGCTATTATTTAAGTGATGCAAATAACAGAGAATTTAAGTTCTAGTCTCTTTTTCAAATATACTTCCTATATTACATTAGGAGACTGCTATACGTAAAACAGAGCTGCTCTTGAAGCAGGATCTCTAACTGAGAACCTGAAAGTTAAGTCTTTATGTTTTTTATCACCTTTTCAGATCCTCGTGCTGAAACGCCTAGGCTAAATACCTTGCTTCTTCATTGGTAAGCAAGATCAAAGACTATTTTAAGTACCAGCATTTGAAGAACAGAAGTGCATGTATCTAATTAAAAGTCAGTTATGGATACAGATTATATACACTAGAATCAACCTAACTTGAAGTTTAATTTTCTTGGCTTTTGTTTGACTTCACAATTTAACATTAAATGAGGAGGTGTCATTATAATATGAAATCTAGCAATCACTCTACAAACTATTCCTCAAAGTATTTTTCTAGACAGCACGCATTTCTTCCTTACCTAACAAACACACATTAGTGACAGATGATAGAAACATGTTTTGGTTTAATCATCAATAACTACAACAAAATTCAGCTAAATCACAAATATACTGCAAATGTGATGTGCTGGAGTTTGTTAATACTTGAGGGCTTTTCAACCAGTCATGCTTATTTTCAAACCAAAGGCAAAACAGTAACACGATCACCTTGCGGGCCAGAAACAGCCACTGAAAAGCAGGGCTAACAAATTCAGGGGCATCCCTGCATTATTATAACTAGATTGCTTTAAAAGACTGAATTAATAAACACAAAAACTGCAAGAACATTCTAGCTTATGGGTGCTATAGAATCCTCTGTTGCATAGCATAAGCTTACACTACGTGCAATCAACATACCACTCTCCAAGAGGGCCATAACCAATTGATGGGGTTATCAGCTTGTTTCTCAAAGGAAGGAAGTGACATCAACCAAAAAGTCCGATTTTTTTTTTTAGTTTACACATGTATTTGCCGAATTAGTGATTCTGATTTTTATTTTAATCATGTCTTCAAGTTGCAAAAATTTTCCTTTTAATACATGAGTAACATGACTGCAGTTTTACTGGTGCAGAGTCTGCAACATAACAGCCACAGGAAGGTTTCCACGTTAATGATATCACTCCTACAGCATAGCAAGGCACATAAATAAATACTTAAATAAATGTTCTTAAATACATGCCCTGTGACATTCTCTTTTAAAGTCGCTGTAAAAAGCTAAGTATAAATTGAGAGGTACCTGAGAATATAGGTCAAAAGCAACATCTGAAGCACAAGGAATGGGTATGAGAAACTTTCACGAAGAGGCGGAGTCCACATGACACGAGTGCACTAAAAATAAGAACCGGGTTAGCTGATAATGTTTGCTGCTGTATTTTCATAAAGCAATGCATTTGTATTTCAAAATGAATGACCACAGGTACTTCAGTAAAGCAGAACCCAAACTACACGAGCTTTTATTCACAAGCTTAAAAACAAACCAAAAAACAAAACACAAACAAACAAAACATAAGCCAAGAAGCAGAATAGAGAAGGAAAAAGGATGCAGCTTTCAGACTTAAGGTGTATGACGCACTGTTTAATTAAAATAGATTACTGCTTTTCCAAAATTAAGTATGACAGCTAGAGAATATCCCAAGAAACAGACAGGAAAGCAGCTGCTTGGCTCTGCTTCTGCTGAACGTAAAAAGTTATTCAGGTAACTGAAATCATTCTCAAATTCATGCAGTGACTTGCCACACTTACATGGAGAAAGTGTGTGAGGAAAGGATCTGAAGAAGAAACCAACATACTCTTCATTACACTAGTTATTTAGGCTGCAAATATTTTACATTTCTAGCAGCATCAACATGGAAAATTTTATAGAATGGGCTCTTCAAAATAGGCCAATAAAACCTAATGATTAAATTAAGCTCTTACACAGCTGTTCTTATTCACATCTTTCACTCTTGAACTCTCCTAAAGCAAAGGATAACACAGTGACATCAACCAAATAGCTTTTTCATGAATTTCTTGGGGTTTGTGGCAAACAGCTCAACTACTTAACTGCCATCCTCTATCTTTCTATTCAGCTCTTTAGAAAATGCTTACAGATGGCAATGACCATCAAAAAAAATATATAACTATATATATAATATATATAATAATATATAATAATATATATTAACTTCACAGTTAAGCACATTACTTTATATCCTTTTTCCAATTTAAATTGATGTTCCTACATGATCAAATAATATTCATCACACTATTTCAATTTTACATACAGAGGTGTTTCAGATGCATAAACAGTTAACCTGCAGGAAATCATACTTTAAATGGAATCTGTTGTAAAGAACACCAGAAGTCTCAACAAAAGGAAATACAATCACTTTGAAATCCAAGGTTTACCAGCAAAAGTAAAAGAAAGCTTTGATTACCACTATGTAGCTAACATCTAGAAGGCTTTCACCCAGCATTTAGCAGAAATAGTTTCAAAAAAATACATCCTGAAATCCTATTTATTTACGGTTGCAACAGAGAGAATCATGCTTATACATATTTAGCACTCGACTTTTTGTAAATTGCTAAGTATGCTTTTACAAAATATTTATATAGCTTTTCTTACACAGACCTAGCTTATACAACAGTATTACCCATCTCCTTTGTCTAATTCCATTTTAATTAGCCAGCCTCTGTAAGATAGGTAGCATTGAACCTGTGGCCAGGAAACATACAAATACAACCCTCAGGAGATTAAGAGTTTCTCCCCCAGTCTGAAATACCATTTCCCATTGCTGCAATCAGTTAGCACAACATGTAATCGAAAGCAAATAAAGCAATTTCAATGAGGAAAACACATCGGTTCCTGTACATCTCTTCTGTTGCACACATGACAAAATTGACTGTGTAAGTGACAGAAGGCCAAAATAAATGAATGCAAATGAGAATTAGTATAGACTTAATCGTGAAAAAAAGCTGAAGGAAAAATACTCTGATGGATGTTAACACATGCTCCAGAAAAGACTGCTGAAGAGAGAGTTCTGTTCAAAAAATGAACAGAATCAACTAAAAGAGGTGCTGACGAAACCTATGAACTTTCTAACTCAAGAGGAGAAATGGGGAGGGTTGGTCCATTCAAACACCTTCAGTCAAGGTTGACAAGGAATAAAATTGTTTCAAGTAAATATTTTTTGATATAAGCATTACGAAAGAAAAAAATATTTTAAAGAGTGGATAATTTTGACATGCAAACAAAAGGAATCAAAATGGCTATTCCCACTAAAAATTAGAAATAAAATGCAATAGAATCATAGAATAGAATACTCTGAATTGGAAGGGACCCACAAGGATCATTGAGTCCAACTCCTAGCATCCCCCTAGGTCTATCCCAAAATTCAGACCACATGACTGAGAGCATAATCTAAACGCTTTTTAAACTCCGACAGGCTTGATGCCGTGACAACATCCCTGAGGAGCCTGTTCCAGCACGTGACCACCCTATCACTGA
Organism: Anser cygnoides; assembly: GCF_040182565.1. Classification (NCBI taxonomy): domain Eukaryota; kingdom Metazoa; phylum Chordata; class Aves; order Anseriformes; family Anatidae; genus Anser; species Anser cygnoides. The sequence continues at coordinate 64,004,958 of NC_089874.1, forward strand.
AGAACCTTTTCCCCATATCCAGCCTGAATGTCTCCTGTCACAGCTTGACACCATTCCCTTGGGCCCTATCACTGGTGACTAAAGAGAATAGATCAGTGCCTGCCCCTCCACTCCCCCTCGTGAGGAAGCTGTAGACCTCGATGAGGTCTCCCCTCAGCCTCCTCTTTTCCAGGCTGAAGAGGCCAAGTGACTTCAGCCACTCCTCATATGTCTTCCCCTCTAGGCCCTTCACCATCTTCGTATGGACGCTCTCTGGACGGTAGAGACTCTCTGGACACTCTCCATCATGGCTGCGTAGAGCCCAGCAGGAGGAGCCAGCTGGTGACCATGCAGGCTGCCAGCTCGCACCCCACATTTAAGAAAAAAAATAAATAAAACCTAAAAAGCAACCGAGATTGAAGTCATTTGGGGGATGGGAAATTATCATGGGATTGGGTCACTGGGTGAGGGCAGCAGCCATAAAGGTGACCATGCTCTAGCAGGAAAAAGGCTGACAGAACCTGGGGCAGAAGCAAATGCCAGCCGGCCTGAGAAGTGCCAGCCCAGGAGCCGTACCACAGGGAGCAGTCCTTCAGGAGCGGACTACTCCAGCATGGGCTGCTCTCCACAGAGCAGCACAGGAAGTTTCTCAGACAAAAGGAGCTCTGTTTAGGGTAGAAATCAGGCCCATTTTACACCATTTATACCTCTTACCAGTAAGAAGGCATAGGACAAGGAGGAATGGTCTTAAAACTAAAAGAGGATAGACTAGGCATTAGGAGGAAATTCTTCCCTGTAGAAGGGTGGTGAGGCACTGGAACAGGTTGCCAAGAGAAGCTGTGGATGCCCCATCCCTGGAGGTGTTCAAGGCCAGGCTGGATGGGGCCTCAGCCAACCTGATCTAGTGGGTGGCATCCCTGCCTATGGCAGGGGCGTTGGACTAGATGGTCCCTTCCAGCCTTGGCCATTCTGTGATTCTGTGGTGAGGTGTTACTCCAACAACAGCGATTATCCCGAAGGTATGTGTCACCTTTAGGAATACCCCGGCTCCATCCTAGGCTTCACCAGTTTCCTGCACCTTGCACATCCACATTCGCATGTTCTCCTGAATTCTACGTGTCTTGCTTTGGGGGTGTGTCTCATTGGTTAGGGGCAAGTATTAAGCTATCAATTTTAATGCTCTGTAGACATCATCACTGGAACATGTTGAATCTACACAGCCAGTATGTGAAAGACAGTAGTTTTTTAGGTCAAAAATTCTTTAAAGACCCTTTCTTGTTTCTGTACTTCAGTGAAACCTCACAATCCTGTCAACAGAATACCTCTAAGTTGAAATCTTTTTATCTGGTTTCCTAAGGGAGCCATGTCTGCTCCACAAGGGGTGGACACAAACTAATACTTTTCTTTACAGAATCACAGAATGGTCTAGGTTGGAAGAGACCTCCAAGATCATCTAGTTCAACCTCTGACCTAACACTAACAAGTCCTCCACTAAACCATATCACTAAGTCCAACATCTAAACATCTCTTAAAGACCTCCAGGGATGGTGACTCAACCACCTCCCTGGGCAGCCCATTCCAATGCCTAACAACCCTTTTGGTAAAGAAGTTCCTCCTAATATCCAACCTAAACCTCCCCTGGCACAACTTTAGCCCATTCCCCCTCATCCTGTCACCAGGCACATGGGAGAATAGACCAACCCCCACCTCGCTACAGCCTCCTTTAAGGTACCTATAAAGAGTGATAAGGTCGCCCCTGAGCCTCCTCTTCTCCAGGCTGAACAAGCCCAGCTCCCTCAACTGCTCCTCGTAAGACTTGATCTCCAGACCCCTCACCAGCTTCATTGTCCTTCTCTGGACTCTCTCGAGCACCTCCATGTCCTTCTTGTAGCGAGGGGCCCAAAACTGAACACAGTACTCGAGGTGCGGCCTCACCAGAGCCGAGTACAGGGGGACAATCACTTCCCTAGACCTGCTGGCCACACTGTTTCTTATGCAAGCCAGGATGCTGTTGGCCTTCTTGGCCACCTGAGCACACTGCTGGCTCATATTCAGCCGACTCTCAACCAGTATTCCCAGGTCCTTTTCTGCCAGGCAGCTTTCCAACCACTCTTCTCCCAGCCTGTAGCGCTGCTTGGGGTTGTTGCGCCCCAGATGCAGGACCCGGCACTTGGCTTTGTTGAACTTCATACAGTTGGCCTCAGCCCATCGGTCCAGCCCATCCAGATCCTCCTGCAGAGCCTTCCTTCCCTCGAGCAGATCGACACACGCACCTAACTTGGTGTCATCTGCAAACTTACTGAGGGTGCACTCAATCCCCTCATCCAATCATTGATAAAGATATTAAAGAGAACTGGCCCCAGCACTGAGCCCTGGGGGACTCCACTAGTGACCGGCCTCCAACTGGATTTGACTCCATTCACCACAACTCTTTGGGCCCAGCTATCCAGCCAGTTTTTAACCCAACGAAGCGTATGCCAGTCCAAGCCACGAGCAGCCAGTTTCTTCAGGAGAATGCTGTGGGAAACTGTGTCAAAAGCCTTACTGAAGTCAAGGTAGACCACATCCACAGCCTTTCCCTCATCCACTAAGCGTGTCACTTTGTCATAGAAGGAGATCAGGTTCGTCAAGCAGGACCCGCCTTTCATAAACCCATGCTGACTGGGCCTGATCACCTGGTTGTCCTGCAAGTGCCGCGCTTCCCTGGCACTGAGGTCAAACTAACAGGCCTATAGTTCCCCGCGTCTACCCTCCGGCCCTTCTTGTAGATGTTTGCTAGCCGCCAGTCGACTGGGACCTCCCCTGACAGCCAGGACTGCCGATAAATGATGGAAAGCAGCTTGGCCAGCTCCTCCGCCAGTTCACTCAGTACCCTCGGGTGGATCCCATCTGGCCCCATTGACTTGCGTACATCCAAGTGCTGTAGCAGGTCGCCAACCATTTCCTCATGGATAGAGAGGGCCACATCCTGCTCCCCATCCCCTTCCACCAGCTCAGGGTACTGGGAATGGGCAACAATGGGAACTGAGAGAGTGCTGACCTGGCACCAGCCAACTGACACAGCAGGATCATCGTGCAAGGAGCTCCAAACGGGCCACAGCCAAGGCGGCAGTACAAAACACGCGACTGTAACAAAGGTTGGAGGAGAGGACTCGAGGAATTCAGGTATTTTGAGGAATGGAAGTTACAGGGGAAATGGAAGCATGGAGGCAGGACACATTCAAGGCAAAGCAAGCTTTGGCAGCTCCTTTCTTTAAGAAGCTTTTTGCTTCTGAGATAGATGCATATGCCAGGGTACACCCCTGACTGTACATAGACAAGGAAGAGCTCTGTAACTGTTAATGCAACCACACAGCCTAAGGAAGCTCAGAAATGACTGGGAAGGTCAGAACTCTCTTTTCTTCCCATCTAGGTCTAAAAGCGAAATGTGTTTTAACATAAACTGTATTTGTATGGTAATAGAGACTTCATGCCTCAAATATAATGGCTAAGTTAGGCACTGAATACTCATCATCACAGGTTCTTTACTAAGGGATGCAAGACACAGACTCCTGATGGTTCTTGAACAGGAGACATTTATTGCCCTTTTTCACTACTACATATACTTTCCCCGTAGCCCCACGCGCTGTCCACGCGCCCGAATCTGTCTTACAATTGGTTAGAGACCCTCAGACACGCGCCTTGAGCCAGCCAGCAATTGGCCACTGCCCAAAGCTCATCTTTAACACTGTAGCCAATTTACTTTATCTCGACCTTGCTCAAGTTTTTGGTTCTACCACTGTTTTCCTCATTATCTCACTAACTTGTTCTCATTAACTCAGGGACGTGTGAAACAGCACAAAGCTCCCTGCGAATTCCTTTCCCACACTTTACTACTACAGGACAAAGAAATAGTTTATTTTAACATGGACCATCATGAATTTATAGAAGTTTATAGCATGTTTATGCCATGACGTCCCTTCTACTTCAGTTCCTAGAATCTTAAAGACATTTTTTAAAATACTGTTTTACCAGAGAAGTCACTAGAATCAGCACCATTCAATTCTTTGCTTGCTTTGCTATTTTACAAATATGTTAAATTAATAGTGTAAAATAAATGCTTATAAAGTATAAATTAAATGCAAAGTTGCACTCCAATTACAAATAAAATAAATATTTCATAAATATATATACTAACATGTCTTTTCCCTAAAGCATGTATTATCTCTGTTCTCCCCTGCCCCTCCCTCAGGTCCTGTCATCCACAGAGAGGGAAGCTCTCCTATGGGGTCTCTGTATGTTTACAGTTTCTAAATTCTATGCGTCCTGGCTATAGAATATAGTACAGCAGTACTAATGGGTTTCTTTGCTGGTTTGGTATTCATGAATTTCTGGTAAAATACGTAGCAATCTAAATAAAACCTCCTCTGTTTCTGTAGCTTATTCACATGGTACATCTAGCCCAGTTATGTCTGGAACACAGACAAAAAGAGATTTTGATGTTTTGAAACTTGAACTTAATGTCCTGCTGAGATTTCAATCTCAGAACCACTTTACAATATATTTACTTTGTTGGGCTTTTTGTTTGTTTGTTTTGTTTTGTTTTTAATCTAAGGTGACACATTGGACAGTGATACATAAAAGTTGTAGCGTATTTTGCTTTCAGTAAGGTTTTATTCCTTTCTTATTAACCTTGTGCACTCATCCCCAAGTAGATAAGCAACGTCGATATCTTCAAGGAAATGAGATCAATCTTAGTCTTAAAAAAAAAAAGAAAAAAAAAAACTGTGGAAGACCTACCTCTCCATGGTTGAAAAAGAAACACATCACAGTAATGAGGCCTCCTAGACGGCTCCCACTGTGAAAAGAACATGCAAGACAGGTACAACAAACTCTTAACGGCCAATGCTGCTTCAAAAATATGAAGCAACACTAACTTACAGCTAAGTTTATTGGGGAAAACAAAAATGCTTCCAGGCACCAAGGAAAAGCAATCTGTAGAGTACACAAAATATTAAAATACTAGGCAGTCAGCTAGTGTTTACTCCAGAGCAGACCACTCTTTCCACATCATTTTTTTTTCTTCTGTAGAGCACCCATTTCAATGTAAATAACACGTGAAATAGTTATTCTGCTTGTCACAAGCTTTGGTTTATATTATTTCATCAGCAGTAACAATGAATCCTAGTAGTTACAGCCTGCAATTGCAGCTACTTAATCAACCATACCTAGACTTCAGTCATGAGAAGTAAAGAATGTTTTTTGAATTTTGTTTATTGTTTGTTTGTTTTTGTTCAATTGATTGTTTCAACAAAACTCCAAGCAATACAAATGGAGAACTGGCATGCTCAGTCACCCAAAGGGCATCTTTGCAAATACTGATCTGAACCTAATACTTTGTTAAATAACCAAATCAAATGTGCTCAAAAACATACACAAAAATTAATTCATGCAATACAGTCAATGCAAGCTATAATTTAATTCTTATGCAAAGTACTCTGACATTGACATGTAGAAGTTTTTTAAGCCCTTGACTTAAGGATTTTTATAGGTTTCTAAATAAACCAAGCTTACCTGTTGAAAAATTAGTATCATGGATTCAACACTAAAACCAAAGATAGTACTTAGTACTTTTTCCACCTCAAAACAGCAATAGATAATGTTCCTACCTGTTTGGCTAGATTTGTTATTACTGACGTTCTGTGATATAAATCAAGCAACCCTTTTGTACATAAAAAAGTGCATTTCTACTGTGAATTTGACAGGAAATACAATTTTTGCAATAGCAGCCAGCTGTTAAGATTTCAAAAAAAAAAAGTCCTCTCAGATCTTCACCCATCACTAATATACAGGTCAAACAGAATCAGTAGGTTCTGGGTACAATATCAGGGGATTAAAGATACCAGCTGAGTCCTAAAACAATCTCCAGAAAACATGCATTCTTGCACATAAAACTCAACTTTTAATTCTGCAAATACTAAAAGCATCTAATGCTAAAAGCCCAAAATGACCAAGAGGATATGTTTATTATTAAAAAAGTCTTTAAAAATAAAGAAAACTAAAAATTTGCTTAAAAAAAATCAAGATTTATGCGAAGTATTAACATTGTGATAAAACCTTACAGTCTAGAATATAAGGTCTTAATTCTATTATGAATGTTTCAGATCCATCATGCCTTGTTATTCTACCACATGAGAATAGATCAGAAAATCTGTAGCACATAATAGGGAAATGCACCTTGTCACTATCTTTTCAAGAAAAGCAAATGAACACAGTCTATTTCACAGAGGGATATATTTAGTATAGAGTAAAATGGGTTATTTTCTAATAGTGCAATGATATCATGTAGGAGATACAGTAACTCTTCCCATTGAAATTCTCATACCATACTATGATTGGTGGAGTACATACAAAAAATAGCTTTTGAAAAGGCCCTTCTGTTGGGAGTTATAGCTCCCATGTTTAAAAAACTACTAATTCTTTATTAAATTTAGATTATTCTGTTTCAAAGAACTGCAGATGACCTGAACAGTTAATTCTTAGTCTAGTGGAGTCAGGTCTGGAATAATAAAAGAACTTGTATTTTGAATCCCCAGGTACAATAAGATGAAGCCTAAAGAAAGGCACCAGGGACTTGCACTAATTCATTGTTAATTAACATGCAAGAAACAGAATACTGAAAAAGCACTGTCAGAAGGAGATTGGGGAAATTTACTGGTAGCTCCTTGAGATCCAGTATTTGACAATCAACTTATGCATTCTGTCCCTCAACTGCAAGAACAGAGGGAACAGGGGGAACCTGACAACTGCATAAACCACTTACCTGAACACCATTCCTTTACCAATAAAAATAAAACAAAACAAAACAAAACCTAAGCATGAGTTTTCAACATATCCCTTTGATTGTCTTAACAGAGAATGCTCCAGAGCTTGAAGCTAACTTGCATCATACCAGAAGATTCCCAAGTGCCTTTGCATAACCAGAGGTTGCAGTTTCACACTACAGCTAACCAAATGCAACGTCAGCTCACTTTTGAAAAGGATGGTTGTGTTCCCCTTCTTAACCTTGGCCACACACAGCGTGCTAGGACAGGGAAATACTGTCTGGTGATCTTCTAACCTTGAAGAGGAAATTGTTTAAGGAGTTAAACAGCAAAAAGTAGTCCTACAAAAGCAACTACCTTTCTGCTATCTGAACTCCTGGAACAATAGAGTATGGACGGCAAGCACAGATGGGAACACATGCTAGCTTGGAAAGTAAGAGAGTGGTCTTCCACTATGCTATTACCTGCCGTCACTAGACAAAGTTACAAGGAGACTAAAAGCAAATAAGGCTGAAATAAAAAGACTATATGTTTCACAAACACCTAGGGAGGAAAAAAAAGCTAGAAAAAAACAATTATGTAAACTTGAGATGATCGTTGCTAACAAATTCATAAATGAAAAGTTGAAGAAAATATTAGAGGATAGTTTCCCACCATCAAATGAGTCAGGTGCTGTGAAAAAGTCTTTCAAAAGGCATAGAAAAAAAATCAGCTTTAGGAAGGAGACCTACACCAATTCATAAGATTCCTACTTCAGCATAGCAGAATTGCATCACTCAAGATTCAGTTCTTCAATTTTTCACACCTAAATAAAAGCCTTTGTATTCCAGCTTTCCTTGACTACAAGGAACCTTCATACAGATATAATGACTAAGCAGCCATCTAGATTTGGTATCAAACTATGAACTTCTTTAGAAGAAATAAAAAAGATCAAAATCCTACCTCCAGAAAATTGCATAGTCATTAGTTATTTTTCATAACCCCAGCTAGCTAGTGGCTTACAATTTGAAAGAACTGCATTTACATTCTAGTCATTTTGACTACGTACATTGCAGATCATTTGCATTTAAAACTGAATTACTTTCAATACTCAGTAGTTAATTTCTCAGTACTTTCCTTGGATAAGACATTACTGACTCTTCAGTGACATTAATACATGAAATGTGGCTTTCCATGCACCTAACTTAAGAGAAACATGACAAGTTAGTCATACGAATATTCAAAGATTACCTACTTCCTCAAAAAATGAGGGATTTACTTTCTTTGTTAAGAAACACATACATGCTTTACTCCCAAATGTCTGACAGTTGTACTACACAACTTCCTCTTCTCAGTATCACATTCAGCTCCTGCCCTGTGCTATTCTTTATCTGAACCATCACCATATGCTTCAGAGAAAGCAGAAAGAGAACAAATGTCAGTGAAGCCACATAATGATGTGGAGGGAAAAAACACATCTCTTTAAAAAAAGTAGCAGCTTTTTGCACAACAGACGAATGAAAATAGAGGTACAAATATTTCTGCTTCTTTTTTTCTGCAGAACGTGGAATCTCTTTTGTATGAAAGTATATTATGGTTCCTGAAATTTAAGGTCAGATACTGAAAACAGAAATTCACTGAAAAAGGGAAGTATATGTATGCCTGCAAAAGAATGCATTATCTTAAAAAACATTTTGCCTTGTCAGTTATATTAAAATTGAAAGAAATGCAGTATTACTGGAGGAAAAGCATTCTAAAAACCCCAGTCTTGTCATTCAACAAGTGCAGTGTCATTTAAACTTTGTTTAAAAATGAGTAACACTGGTAATTTTAAGAACACCATCAGGACAAAAGTTATTTAAAAATTGCATAATAGTAAATTTTATCCACAACACAGTGGTATCAATGAGATACCACTTCACTGAAATTTTCCATGTTTTTGTAGCATCAACATTTTACTTTAATCAACAAGCTTCTGTCCCACTAGTTTTCAGTGACAATGTATACATTACAGTAAAAATACTACTACTGTACAAACAAACAATATACCATCAAAATATTTTAGCATCTACCTTTTTTTTAATTATACTGTAAAAGCAGACTACAAGTACTAATTAAATAGTCTCAACTGCCTTACCTGAGGTATGTGCCATATAGGAAGAACAGTGACATCATTAATCCATTCAAAAGAAAAATCACAGCAACATAAAAGGAAGCAGGGTCTCCCAAACCTAACAAAAAATTAACACATTGTCAAATATACATGAAAGATCATATAGTTTATAAATCACCACACAATCAGTATAATAAAGCACATTACATAGACTACCTTAATGTATCTACAGAAAGAGGCAAAGAAAAGAAAATGCCATGAAGATTATATCAAAAGACAACATTCTCCACCCCACAGAAAAAAAAGTTACTATTAAAAGAAGAGGAGGGGGACACACAGCATTTGTGCAGTCAGAACAAACCAAGAAGGAAGCTTTACCTATATATATAAAAAAAAGAAATGTATAGAAGGGATAAGCATTACTGTAACAACATTCTCTACGGAAATTTTGACTTCATAGAGGATTTTAGAACACGTTTGTACTCCCCATACTCTCACTTCCATTCTCTTTCAGGTGTAAAACCATCATTAAACATAAATTACGCACAATGCTCTTTGCTTTTCTTCTTTCATAGTGCACTGGCACCACTGGGGATGCAGTGCAGTGAGTCCAGAGAGTGCACTGGCACCACTGGGGATGCAGTGTACGAGTCCAGAGAGTGCACTGGCACCACTGGGGATGCAGTGCAGTGAGTCCAGAGAGTGCACTGGCACCACTGGGGATGCACTGCAGTGAGTCCAGAGAGTGCACTGGCACCACTGGGGATGCAGTGCAGTGAGTCCACAGAGTGCACTGGCACCACTGCGGATGCACCCGGGTGAGTCCAGAGAGTGCACTAGCACCACTGGGGATGCACTGCAGTAAGTCCAGAGAGTGCACTGGCACCACTGGGGATGCAGTGCAGTGAGTCCAGAGAGTGCACTGGCACCACTGGGGATGCAGTGCAGTGAGTCCAGAGAGTGCACTGGCACCACTGGGGATGCAGTGCAGTGACTCCAGAGAGTGCACTGGCACCACTGGGGGTGCAGTGCAGTGAGTCCATCCAGAGAGTGCACTGGCACCACTGGGGGTGCGGTGCAGTGAGTCCAGAGAGTGCACTGGCACCACTGGGGATGCAGTGCAGTGAGTCCAGAGAGTGCACTGGCACCACTGGGGATGCGGTGAAGTGAGTCCAGAGAGTGCACTGGCACCACTGGGGATGCAGTGCAGTGAGTCCAGAGAGTGCACTGGCACCAGTGGGGATGCAGTGCAGTGAGTCCAGAGAGTGCACCGGCACCACTGGGGATGCAGTGCAGTGACTCGAAAGAGTGCACTAGCACCACTGCGGATGCACCCCGGTGAGTCCAGAGAGTGCACTGGCACCACTGGGGATGCAGTGCAGTGAGTCCAGAGAGTGCACTGGCACCACTGGGGATGCACTGCGGTGAGTCCAGAGAGTGCACTGGCACCACTGGGGATGCACCCCGGTGAGTCCACAGAGTGCACTGGCACCACTGGTGATGCAGTACAGTGAGTCCAGAGAGTGCACTGGCACCACTGGGGATGCAGTGCAGTGAGTGCAGTGAGTGCACTGGCACCACTGGGGATGCAGTGTAGTGACTCCAGAGAGTGCACTGGCACCAGTGGGGATGCAGTGCAGTGAGTCCAGAGAGTGCACTGGCACCACTGGGGATGCAGTGCAGTGAGTCCAGAGAGTGCACTGGCACCACTGGGGATGCACTGAAGTGAGTCCAGAGAGTGCACTGGCACCACTGGGGATGCAGTGCAGTGAGTCCAGAGAGTTCACTGGCACCACTGGGGAAGCAGTGCAGTGACTCCAGAGATTGCACTGGCACCACTGGGGATGCGGTGCAGTGAGTCCAGAGAGTGCACTGGCACCACTGGGGATTCACTGAAGTGTGTCCCTAGAGTGCACTGGCACCACTGGGGATGCAGTGCAGTGAGTCCAGAAGAGTGCACTGGCACCACTGGGGATGCGGTGAAGTGAGTCCAGAGAGTGCACTGGCACCACTGGGGATGCACTGCAGTGAGTCCAGAGAGTGCACTGGCACCACTGGGGATGCACCCCGGTGAGTCCTGAGAGTGCACTGGCACCACTGGTTATGCAGTGCAGTGAGTCCAGAGAGTGCACTGGCACCACTGGGGATGCACTGCAGTGAGTCCAGAGAGTGCACTGGCACCACTGGGGATGCAGTGCAGTGAGTCCAGAGAGTGCACTGGCACCACTGGGGATGCAGTGCTGTGAGTCCAGAAAGTGCACTGGCACCACTGGGGATGCAGTGCAGTGAGTCCAGAGAGTGCACTGGCACCACTGGGGATGCACTGCAGTGAGTCCAGAGAGTGCACTGGCACCACTGGGGATGCAGTGCAGTGAGTCCAGAGAGTGCACTGGCACCATTGGGGATGCACTGCAGTGAGTCCAGAGAGTGCACTGGCACCACTGGGGATTCACTAAGTGAGTCCAGAGAGTGCACTGGCACCACTGTGGATGCAGTGCAGTGACTCCAGAGAGTGCACTGGCACCAATGCGGATGCACCCGGGTGAGTCCAGAGAGTGCACTAGCACCACTGGGGATGCACTGCAGTAAGTCCAGAGAGTGCACTGGCACCACTGGGGATGCAGTGCAGTGAGTCCAGAGAGTGCACTGGCACCACTGGGGATGCAGTGCAGTGAGTCCAGAGAGTGCACTGGCACCACTGGAGATGCAGTGCAGGGAGTCCAGAGAGTGCTCTGGCATCACTGGGGATGCAGTGCAGTGAGTCCAGAGAGTGCACTGGCACCACTGGGGATGCGGTGAAGTGAGTCCAGAGAGTGCACTGGCACCACTGCGGATGCAGTGCAGTGAGTCCAGAGAGTGCACTGGCACCACTGGGGATGCAGTGCAGTGAGTCCAGAGAGTGCACTGGCACCACTGGGGATGCAGTACAGTGAGTCCAGAGAGTGCACTGGCACCACTGGGGATGCAGTGCAGTGAGTCCAGAGAGTGCACTGGCACAACTGGGGATGCACCGCGGTGAGTCCTGAGAGAGCCCTGGCACCACTGGGGATGCAGTGCAGTGAGTCCAGAGATTGCACTGGCACCCCTGGGAATGCAGTGCAGTGAGTCCAGAGAGTGCACTGGCACCAGTGGGGATGCACCCCGGTGAGTCCAGAGAGTGCACTGGCACCACTGGGGATGCACCCCGGTGAGTCCTGAGAGTGCACTGGCACCACTGGGGAAGCACTGCAGTGAGTCCAGAGAGTGCACTGGCACCACTGGGGATGCAGTGCAGTGAGTCCAGAGAGTGCACTGGCACCACTGGGGATGCAGTGCAGTGAGTCCAGAGAGTGCACTGGCACCACTGGGGATGCACTGCAGTGAGTCCAGAGAGTGCACTGGCACCATTGCGGATGCAGTGCAGTGAGTCCAGAGAGTGCACTGGCACCACTGGGGGTGCGGTGCAGTGAGTCCAGAGAGTGAACTGGCACCTCTGGTTATGCAGTGCAGTGAGTCCAGAGAGTGCACTGGCACCACTGGGGATGCAGTGTAGTAACTCCAGAGAGTGCACTGGCACCACTGGGGATGCAGTGCAGTGAGTCCAGAGAGTGCACTGGCACCACTGGGGATGCAATGCAGTGAGTCCAGAGAGTGCACTGGCACCACTGGGGATGCAGTGCAGTGAGTCCAGAGAGAGCACTGGCACCACTGGGGATGCACTGAAGTGAGTCCAGAGAGTTCACTGGCACCACTGGGGATGCACTGCAGTGAGTCCAGAGAGTGCACTGGCACCACTGGGGATGCAGTGCAGTGAGTCCAGAGAGTGCACTGGCACCACTGGGGATGCACCCCGGTGAGTCCAGAGAGTGCACTGGCACCACTGGGGGTGCGGTGCAGTGAGTCCAGAGAGTGCACTGGCACCAGTGGGGATGAACCCTGGTGAGTCCAGAGAGTGCACTGGCACCACTGGGGATGCAGTGCAGTGAGTCCGGAGAGTGCACTGGCACCACTGAGGATGCAGTGCAGTGAGTCCAGAGAGTGCACTGGCACCAGTGGGGATGCACCCCGGTGAGTCCTGAGAGTGCACTGGCACCACTGGGGATGCAGTGCAGTGAGTCCAGAGAGAGCACTGGCACCACTGGGGATGCACTGAAGTGAGTCCAGAGAGTTCACTGTCACCACTGGGGATGCAGTGCAGTGAGTCCAGAGAGTGCACTGGCACCACTGGGGATGCACCCCGGTGAGTCCAGAGAGTGCACTGGCACCACTGGGGGTGCTGTGCAGTGAGTCCAGAGAGTGCACTGGCACCAGTGGGGATGCACCCTGGTGAGTCCAGAGAGTGCACTGGCACCACTGGGGATGCAGTGCAGTGAGTCCAGAGATTGCACTGGCACCGCTGGGGATGCACTGCAGTGAGTCCAGAGAGTGCACTGGCACCACTGGGGATGCAGTGCAGTGAGTCCAGAGAGTGCACTGGCACCACTGGGGATGCACCCCGGTGAGTCCTGAGAGTGCACTGGCACCACTGGGGATTCACTAAGTGAGTCCAGAGAGTGCACTGGCACCACTGTGGATGCAGTGCAGTGACTCCAGAGAGTGCACTGGCACCAATGCGGATGCACCCGGGTGAGTCCAGAGAGTGCACTAGCACCACTGGGGATGCACTGCAGTAAGTCCAGAGAGTGCACTGGCACCACTGGGGATGCAGTGCAGTGAGTCCAGAGAGTGCACTGGCACCACTGGGGATGCAGTGCAGTGAGTCCAGAGAGTGCACTGGCACCACTGGAGATGCAGTGCAGGGAGTCCAGAGAGTGCTCTGGCATCACGGGGGATGCAGTGCAGTGAGTCCAGAGAGTGCACTGGCACCACTGGGGATGCGGTGAAGTGAGTCCAGAGAGTGCACTGGCACCACTGCGGATGCAGTGCAGTGAGTCCAGAGAGTGCACTGGCACCACTGGGGATGCAGTGCAGTGAGTCCAGAGAGTGCACTGGCACCACTGGGGATGCAGTACAGTGAGTCCAGAGAGTGCACTGGCACCACTGGGGATGCAGTGCAGTGAGTCCAGAGAGTGCACTGGCACAACTGGGGATGCACCGCGGTGAGTCCTGAGAGAGCCCTGGCACCACTGGGGATGCAGTGCAGTGAGTCCAGAGAGTGCACTGGCACCCCTGGGAATGCAGTGCAGTGAGTCCAGAGAGTGCACTGGCACCAGTGGGGATGCACCCCGGTGAGTCCAGAGAGTGCACTGGCACCACTGGGGATGCACCCCGGTGAGTCCTGAGAGTGCACTGGCACCACTGGGGAAGCACTGCAGTGAGTCCAGAGAGTGCACTGGCACCACTGGGGATGCAGTGCAGTGAGTCCAGAGAGTGCACTGGCACCACTGGGGATGCAGTGCAGTGAGTCCAGAGAGTGCACTGGCACCACTGGGGATGCACTGCAGTGAGTCCAGAGAGTGCACTGGCACCATTGCGGATGCAGTGCAGTGAGTCCAGAGAGTGCACTGGCACCACTGGGGGTGCGGTGCAGTGAGTCCAGAGAGTGAACTGGCACCTCTGGTTATGCAGTGCAGTGAGTCCAGAGAGTGCACTGGCACCACTGGGGATGCAGTGTAGTAACTCCAGAGAGTGCACTGACACCACTGGGGATGCAGTGCAGTGAGTCCAGAGAGTGCACTGGCACCACTGGGGATGCAATGCAGTGAGTCCAGAGAGTGCACTGGCACCACTGGGGATGCAGTGCAGTGAGTCCAGAGAGAGCACTGGCACCACTGGGGATGCACTGAAGTGAGTCCAGAGAGTTCACTGGCACCACTGGGGATGCACTGCAGTGAGTCCAGAGAGTGCACTGGCACCACTGGGGATGCAGTGCAGTGAGTCCAGAGAGTGCACTGGCACCACTGGGGATGCACCCCGGTGAGTCCAGAGAGTGCACTGGCACCACTGGGGGTGCGGTGCAGTGAGTCCAGAGAGTGCACTGGCACCAGTGGGGATGAACCCTGGTGAGTCCAGAGAGTGCACTGGCACCACTGGGGATGCAGTGCAGTGAGTCCGGAGAGTGCACTGGCACCACTGAGGATGCAGTGCAGTGAGTCCAGAGAGTGCACTGGCACCAGTGGGGATGCACCCCGGTGAGTCCTGAGAGTGCACTGGCACCACTGGGGATGCAGTGCAGTGAGTCCAGAGAGAGCACTGGCACCACTGGGGATGCACTGAAGTGAGTCCAGAGAGTTCACTGTCACCACTGGGGATGCAGTGCAGTGAGTCCAGAGAGTGCACTGGCACCACTGGGGATGCACCCCGGTGAGTCCAGAGAGTGCACTGGCACCACTGGGGGTGCTGTGCAGTGAGTCCAGAGAGTGCACTGGCACCAGTGGGGATGCACCCTGGTGAGTCCAGAGAGTGCACTGGCACCACTGGGGATGCAGTGCAGTGAGTCCAGAGATTGCACTGGCACCGCTGGGGATGCACTGCAGTGAGTCCAGAGAGTGCACTGGCACCACTGGGGATGCAGTGCAGTGAGTCCAGAGAGTGCACTGGCACCACTGGGGATGCACCCCGGTGAGTCCTGAGAGTGCACTGGCACCACTGGGGAAGCACTGCAGTGAGTCCAGAGAGTGCACTGGCACCACTGGGGATGCAGTGCAGTGAGTCCAGAGATTGCACTGGCACCGCTGGGGATGCACTGAAGTGACTCCAGAGAGTGCACTGGCACCAGTGGGGATGCAGTGCAGTAAGTCCAGAGAGTGCACTGGCACCACTGGGGATGCACCCCGGTGAGTCCAGAGAGTGCACTGACACCAATGGGGATGCAGTGCAGTGAGTCCAGAGAGTGCACTGGCACCACTGGGGATGCAGTGCAGTGAGTCCAGAGAGTGCACTGGCACCACTGGGGATGCAGTGCAGTGAGTCCAGAGAGTGCACTGGCACCACTGGGGATGCACTGCAGTGAGTCCAGAGAGTGCACTGGCACCATTGCGGATACAGTGCAGTGAGTCCAGAGAGTGCACTGGCACCACTGGGGGTGCGGTGCAGTGAGTCCAGAGAGTGCACTGGCACCTCTGGTTATGCAGTGCAGTGAGTCCAAAGAGTGCACTGGCACCACTGGGGATGCAGTGTAGTAACTCCAGAGAGTGCACTGACACCACTGGGGATGGACGCCGGTGAGTCCAGAGAGTGCACTGGCACCACTGGGGATGCAGTGCAGTGAGTCCAGAGAGTGCACTGGCACCACTGGAGATGCAGTGCAGTGAGTCCAGAGAGAGCACTGGCACCACTGGGGATGCACTGAAGTGAGTCCAGAGAGTTCACTGGCACCACTGGGGATGCACTGCAGTGAGTCCAGAGAGTGCACTGGCACCACTGGGGATGCAATGCAGTGAGTCCAGAGAGTGCACTGGCACCACTGGGGATGCACCCCTGTGAGTCCAGAGAGTGCACTGGCACCACTGGTGGTGCGGTGCAGTGAGTCCAGAGAGTGCACTGGCACCAGTGGGGATGCACCCTGGTGAGTCCAGAGAGTGCACTGGCACCACTGGGGATGCAGTGCAGTGAGTCCGGAGAGTGCACTGGCACCACTGAGGATGCAGTGCAGTGAGTCCAGAGAGTGCACTGGCACCACTGGGGATGCAGTGCAGTGAGTCCAGAGAGTTCACTGGCACCACAGGGGAAGCAGTGCAGTGAGTCCAGAGAGTGCACTGGCACCACTGGGGATGCGGTGCAGTGAGTACAGAGAGTGCACTGGCACCACTGGGGATTCACTGAAGTGTGTCC
The DNA here is from genome assembly GCF_040182565.1 of Anser cygnoides. Classification (NCBI taxonomy): domain Eukaryota; kingdom Metazoa; phylum Chordata; class Aves; order Anseriformes; family Anatidae; genus Anser; species Anser cygnoides. Next base: position 64,021,584 of record NC_089874.1, read on the forward strand.
AGAGAGTGCACTGGCACCACTGGGGATGCACTGCAATGAGTCCAGAGAGTGCACTGGCACCACTGGGGATGCACTGCAGTGAGTCCAGAGAGTGCACTGTCACCACTGGGGATGCAGTGCAGTGAGTCCAGAGAGTGCACTGGCACCACTGGGGATGCAGTGCAGCGAGTCCAGAGAGTGCACTGGCACCACTGGGGATGCACTGCAGTGAGTCCAGAAGAGTGCACTGGCACCACTGGGGATGCACACGGTGAGTCCAGAGAGTGCACTGGCACCACTGGGGATGCAGTGCAGTGAGTCCAGAAGAGTGCACTGGCACCACTAGGGATGCACACGGTGAGTCCAGAGAGTGCACTAGCACCACTGGGGATGCAGTGCAGTGAGTCCAGAGAGTGCACTGGCACCACTGCGGATGCACTTCAATGAGTCCAGAGAGTGCACTGGCACCACTGGTTATGCAGTGCAGTGAGTACAGAGAGTGCACTGGCACCACTGGGGATGCAGTGTCGTAACTCCAGAGAGTGCACTGGCACCACTGGGGATGCAGTGCAGTGAGTCCAGAGAGTGCACTGGCACCACTGGGGATGCACTGCAGTGAGTCCAGAGAGTGCACTGGCACCACTGGGGATGCAGTGCAGTGAGTCCAGAAGAGTGCACTGGCACCACTGGGGATGCACACGGTGAGTCCAGAGAGTGCACTGGCACCACTGGGGATGCAGTGCAGTGAGTCCAGAAGAGTGCACTGGCACCACTAGGGATGCACACGGTGAGTCCAGAGAGTGCACTAGCACCACTGGGGATGCAGTGCAGTGAGTCCAGAGAGTGCACTGGCACCACTGCGGATGCACTTCAATGAGTCCAGAGAGTGCACTGGCACCACTGGTTATGCAGTGCAGTGAGTACAGAGAGTGCACTGGCACCACTGGGGATGCAGTGTCGTAACTCCAGAGAGTGCACTGGCACCACTGGGGATGCAGTGCAGTGAGTCCAGAGAGTGCACTGGCACCACTGGGGATGCACTGCAGTGAGTCCAGAGAGTGCACTGGCACCACTGGGGATGCAGTGCAGTGAGTCCAGAGAGTGCACTGGCACCACTGGGGATGCACTGAAGTGAGTCCAGAGAGTTCACTGGCACCACTGGGGATGCAGTGCAGTGAGTCCAGAGAGTGCACTGGCACCACTGGGGATGCAGTGCAGTGAGTCCAGAGAGTGCACTGGCACCACTGGGGATGCACCCCGGTAAGTCCTTAGAGTGCACTGGCACCACTGGGGAAGCACTGCAGTGAGTCCAGAGAGTGCACTGGCACCACTGGGGATGCAGTGCAGTGAGTCCAGAGATTGCACTGGCACCACTGGGGATGCACCCCGGTGAGTCCAGAGAGTGCACTGGCACCACTGGGGATGCAGTGCAGTGAGTCCAGAGAGTGCACTGGCACCAGTGGGGATGCAGTGCGTTGAGTCCAGAGAGTGCACTGGCAGCACTGGGGATGCAGTGCAGTGAGTCCAGAGAGTGCACTGGCACCACTGGGGATGCAGTGCAGTGAGTCCAGAGAGTGCACTGGCACCACTGGGGGTGCGGTGCAGTGAGTCCAGAGAGTGCACTGGCACCACTGGGGGTGCGGTGCAGTGAGTCCAGAGAGTGCACTGGCACCTCTGGTTATGCAGTGCAGTGAGTACAGAGAGTGCACTGGCACCACTGGGGATGCAGTGTAGTAACTCCAGAGAGTGCACTGGCACCACTGGGGATGCACCCCGGTGACTCCAGAGAGCGCACTGGCACCACTGGGGATGCAGTGCAGTGAGTCCAGAGAGTGCACTGGCACCACTGGGGATGCAGTGCAGTGAGTCCAGAGAGTGCACTGGCACTACTGGGGATGCACCCCAGTGAGTCCAGAGAGTGCACTGGCACCACTGGGGATGCAGTGCAGTGAGTCCAGAGAGTGCACTGGCACCACCGGAGATGCAGTGCAGTGAGTCCAGAGAGTGCACTGGCACCACTGGGGATGCACTGCAGTGAGTCCAGAGAGTGCACTGGCACCACTGGGAATGCAGTGCAGTGAGTCCAGAGAGTGCACGCGCACCACTGGGGGTGCGGTGCAGTGAGTCCAGAGAGTGCACTGGCACCACTGGTTATGCAGTGCAGTGAGTACCGAGAGTGCACTGGCACCACTGGGGATGCAGTGCAGTGAGTCCAGAGAGTGCACTGGAACCACTGGGGATGCACCCCGGTGAGTCCAGAGAGTGCACTGGCACCACTGGGGATGCAGTGCAGTGAGTCCAGAGAGTGCACTGGCACCACTGGGGATTCACTGCAGTGAGTCCAGAGAGTGCACTGGCACCACTGGGGATGTAGTGCAGTGAGTCCACAGAGTGCACTGGCACCACTGCGGATGCACCCGGGTGAGTCCGGAGAGTGCACTAGCACCACTGGGGATGCACTGCAGTAAGTCCAGAGAGTGCACTGGCACCACTGGGGATGCAGTGCAGTGAGTCCAGAGAGTGCACTGGCACCACTGGTGATGCAGTGCAGTGAGTCCAGAGAGTGCTCTGGCATCACTGGGGATGCAGTGCAGTGAGTCCAGAGAGTGCACTGGCACCACTGATGATGCGGTACAGTGAGTCCAGAGAGTGCACTGGCACCACTGGGGGTGCGGTGCAGTGAGTCCAGAGAGTGCACTGGCACCACTGGGGATGCGGTGAAGTGAGTCCAGAGAGTGCACTGGCACCACTGGGGATGCAGTGCAGTGAGTCCAGAGAGTGCACTGGCACCACTGGGGATGCACTGCAGTGAGTCCAGAGAGTGCACCGGCACCACTGGGGGTGCGGTGCAGTGAGTCCAGAGAGTGCACTGGCACCAGTGGGGATGCACTGAAGTGAGTCCAGAGAGTTCACTGGCACCACTGGGGATGCAGTGCAGTTAGTCCAGAGAGTGCACTGGCACCACTGGGGATGTACTGCAGTGAGTCCAGAGAGTGCACTGGCACCACTGGGGATGCACTGCGGTGAGTCCAGAGAGTGCACTGGCACCACTGGGGATGCACCCCGGGGAGTCCATAGAGTGCACTGGCACCACTGGTGATGCAGTACAGTGAGTCCAGAGAGTGCACTGGCACCACTGGGGATGCAGTGTAGTAACTCCAGAGAGTGCACTGACACCACTGGGGATGGACGCCGGTGAGTCCAGAGAGTGCACTGGCACCACTGGGGATGCAGTGCAGTGAGTCCAGAGAGTGCACTGGCACCACTGGAGATGCAGTGCAGTGAGTCCAGAGAGAGCACTGGCACCACTGGGGATGCACTGAAGTGAGTCCAGAGAGTTCACTGGCACCACTGGGGATGCACTGCAGTGAGTCCAGAGAGTGCACTGGCACCACTGGGGATGCAATGCAGTGAGTCCAGAGAGTGCACTGGCACCACTGGGGATGCACCCCTGTGAGTCCAGAGAGTGCACTGGCACCACTGGTGGTGCGGTGCAGTGAGTCCAGAGAGTGCACTGGCACCAGTGGGGATGCACCCTGGTGAGTCCAGAGAGTGCACTGGCACCACTGGGGATGCAGTGCAGTGAGTCCGGAGAGTGCACTGGCACCACTGAGGATGCAGTGCAGTGAGTCCAGAGAGTGCACTGGCACCACTGGGGATGCAGTGCAGTGAGTCCAGAGAGTTCACTGGCACCACAGGGGAAGCAGTGCAGTGAGTCCAGAGAGTGCACTGGCACCACTGGGGATGCGGTGCAGTGAGTACAGAGAGTGCACTGGCACCACTGGGGATTCACTGAAGTGTGTCCAGAGAGTGCACTGGCACCACTGGGGATGCACTGCAATGAGTCCAGAGAGTGCACTGGCACCACTGGGGATGCACTGCAGTGAGTCCAGAGAGTGCACTGTCACCACTGGGGATGCAGTGCAGTGAGTCCAGAGAGTGCACTGGCACCACTGGGGATGCAGTGCAGCGAGTCCAGAGAGTGCACTGGCACCACTGGGGATGCACTGCAGTGAGTCCAGAAGAGTGCACTGGCACCACTGGGGATGCACACGGTGAGTCCAGAGAGTGCACTGGCACCACTGGGGATGCAGTGCAGTGAGTCCAGAAGAGTGCACTGGCACCACTAGGGATGCACACGGTGAGTCCAGAGAGTGCACTAGCACCACTGGGGATGCAGTGCAGTGAGTCCAGAGAGTGCACTGGCACCACTGCGGATGCACTTCAATGAGTCCAGAGAGTGCACTGGCACCACTGGTTATGCAGTGCAGTGAGTACAGAGAGTGCACTGGCACCACTGGGGATGCAGTGTCGTAACTCCAGAGAGTGCACTGGCACCACTGGGGATGCAGTGCAGTGAGTCCAGAGAGTGCACTGGCACCACTGGGGATGCACTGCAGTGAGTCCAGAGAGTGCACTGGCACCACTGGGGATGCAGTGCAGTGAGTCCAGAAGAGTGCACTGGCACCACTGGGGATGCACACGGTGAGTCCAGAGAGTGCACTGGCACCACTGGGGATGCAGTGCAGTGAGTCCAGAAGAGTGCACTGGCACCACTAGGGATGCACACGGTGAGTCCAGAGAGTGCACTAGCACCACTGGGGATGCAGTGCAGTGAGTCCAGAGAGTGCACTGGCACCACTGCGGATGCACTTCAATGAGTCCAGAGAGTGCACTGGCACCACTGGTTATGCAGTGCAGTGAGTACAGAGAGTGCACTGGCACCACTGGGGATGCAGTGTCGTAACTCCAGAGAGTGCACTGGCACCACTGGGGATGCAGTGCAGTGAGTCCAGAGAGTGCACTGGCACCACTGGGGATGCACTGCAGTGAGTCCAGAGAGTGCACTGGCACCACTGGGGATGCAGTGCAGTGAGTCCAGAGAGTGCACTGGCACCACTGGGGATGCACTGAAGTGAGTCCAGAGAGTTCACTGGCACCACTGGGGATGCAGTGCAGTGAGTCCAGAGAGTGCACTGGCACCACTGGGGATGCAGTGCAGTGAGTCCAGAGAGTGCACTGGCACCACTGGGGATGCACCCCGGTAAGTCCTTAGAGTGCACTGGCACCACTGGGGAAGCACTGCAGTGAGTCCAGAGAGTGCACTGGCACCACTGGGGATGCAGTGCAGTGAGTCCAGAGATTGCACTGGCACCACTGGGGATGCACCCCGGTGAGTCCAGAGAGTGCACTGGCACCACTGGGGATGCAGTGCAGTGAGTCCAGAGAGTGCACTGGCACCAGTGGGGATGCAGTGCGTTGAGTCCAGAGAGTGCACTGGCAGCACTGGGGATGCAGTGCAGTGAGTCCAGAGAGTGCACTGGCACCACTGGGGATGCAGTGCAGTGAGTCCAGAGAGTGCACTGGCACCACTGGGGGTGCGGTGCAGTGAGTCCAGAGAGTGCACTGGCACCACTGGGGGTGCGGTGCAGTGAGTCCAGAGAGTGCACTGGCACCTCTGGTTATGCAGTGCAGTGAGTACAGAGAGTGCACTGGCACCACTGGGGATGCAGTGTAGTAACTCCAGAGAGTGCACTGGCACCACTGGGGATGCACCCCGGTGACTCCAGAGAGCGCACTGGCACCACTGGGGATGCAGTGCAGTGAGTCCAGAGAGTGCACTGGCACCACTGGGGATGCAGTGCAGTGAGTCCAGAGAGTGCACTGGCACTACTGGGGATGCACCCCAGTGAGTCCAGAGAGTGCACTGGCACCACTGGGGATGCAGTGCAGTGAGTCCAGAGAGTGCACTGGCACCACCGGAGATGCAGTGCAGTGAGTCCAGAGAGTGCACTGGCACCACTGGGGATGCACTGCCGTGAGTCCAGAGAGTGCACTGGCACCACTGGGAATGCAGTGCAGTGAGTCCAGAGAGTGCACGCGCACCACTGGGGGTGCGGTGCAGTGAGTCCAGAGAGTGCACTGGCACCACTGGTTATGCAGTGCAGTGAGTACCGAGAGTGCACTGGCACCACTGGGGATGCAGTGCAGTGAGTCCAGAGAGTGCACTGGAACCACTGGGGATGCACCCCGGTGAGTCCAGAGAGTGCACTGGCACCACTGGGGATGCAGTGCAGTGAGTCCAGAGAGTGCACTGGCACCACTGGGGATTCACTGCAGTGAGTCCAGAGAGTGCACTGGCACCACTGGGGATGTAGTGCAGTGAGTCCACAGAGTGCACTGGCACCACTGCGGATGCACCCGGGTGAGTCCGGAGAGTGCACTAGCACCACTGGGGATGCACTGCAGTAAGTCCAGAGAGTGCACTGGCACCACTGGGGATGCAGTGCAGTGAGTCCAGAGAGTGCACTGGCACCACTGGTGATGCAGTGCAGTGAGTCCAGAGAGTGCTCTGGCATCACTGGGGATGCAGTGCAGTGAGTCCAGAGAGTGCACTGGCACCACTGATGATGCGGTACAGTGAGTCCAGAGAGTGCACTGGCACCACTGGGGGTGCGGTGCAGTGAGTCCAGAGAGTGCACTGGCACCACTGGGGATGCGGTGAAGTGAGTCCAGAGAGTGCACTGGCACCACTGGGGATGCAGTGCAGTGAGTCCAGAGAGTGCACTGGCACCACTGGGGATGCACTGCAGTGAGTCCAGAGAGTGCACCGGCACCACTGGGGGTGCGGTGCAGTGAGTCCAGAGAGTGCACTGGCACCAGTGGGGATGCACTGAAGTGAGTCCAGAGAGTTCACTGGCACCACTGGGGATGCAGTGCAGTTAGTCCAGAGAGTGCACTGGCACCACTGGGGATGTACTGCAGTGAGTCCAGAGAGTGCACTGGCACCACTGGGGATGCACTGCGGTGAGTCCAGAGAGTGCACTGGCACCACTGGGGATGCACCCCGGTGAGTCCATAGAGTGCACTGGCACCACTGGTGATGCAGTACAGTGAGTCCAGAGAGTGCACTGGCACCACTGGGGATGCAGCGCAGTGAGTCCAGAGAGTGCACTGGCACCACTGGGGATGCAGTGCAGTGAGTTCAGAGAGTGCACTGGAACCACTGGGGATGCAGTGCAGCGAGTCCAGAGAGTGCACTGGCACCACTGGGGATGCAGTGCAGTGAGTCCAGAGAGTGCACTGGCACCACTGGGGATGCAGTGCAGTGAGTCCAGAGAGTGCACTGGCACCACTGGGGATGCGGTGCAGTGAGTCCAGAGAGTGCACTGGCACCACTGGGGATTCACTGAAGTGTGTCCCTAGAGTGCACTGGCACCACTGGGGATGCAGTGCAGTGAGTCCAGAAGAGTGCACTGGCACCACTGGGGATGCACACGGTGAGTCCAGAGAGTGCACTGGCACCACTGGGGATGCAGTGCAGTGAGTCCAGAGAGTGCACTGGCACCACTGGGGATGCACCCTGGTGAGTCCTGAGAGTGCACTGGCACCACTGGTTATGCAGTGCAGTGAGTACAGAGAGTGCACTGGCACCACTGAGGATGCACTGCAGTGACTCCAGAGAGTGCACTGGCACCACTGGGGATGCAGTGCAGTGAGTCCAGAGAGTGCACTGGCACCACTGGGGATGCACCCCGGTGAGTCCAGAGAGTGCACTGGCACCACTGGGGATGCACTGCAGTGAGTCCAGAGAGTGCACTGGCACCACTGGGGATTCACTAAGTGAGTCCAGAGAGTGCACTGGCACCACTGTGGATGCAGTGCAGTGACTACAGAGAGTGCACTGGCACCACTGCGGATGCGCCCGGGTGAGTCCAGAGAGTGCACTAGCACCACTGGGGATGCACTGCAGTAAGTCCAGAGAGTGCACTGGCACCACTGGGGATGCACCCCGGTGAGTCGAGAGAGTGCACTGGCACCACTGGGGATGCAGTGCAGTGAGTCCGGAGAGTGAACTGGCACCACTGGTTATGCAGTGCAGTGAGTACAGAGAGTGCACTGGCACCACTGGGGATGCAGTGTCGTAACTCCAGAGAGTGCACTGGCACCACTGGGGATGTAGTGCAGTGAGTCCAGAGAGTGCACTGGCACCACTGGGGATGCACTGAAGTGAGTCCAGAGAGTGCACTGGCACCACTGGGGATGCAGTGCAGTGAGTCCAGAGAGTGCACTGGCACCACTGGGGAGGCAGTGCAGTGAGTCCAGAGAGAGCACTGGCACTACTGGGGGTGCACCCCGGTGAGTCCACAGAGTGCACTGGCACCACTGGGGAAGCACTGCAGTGAGTCCAGAGAGTGCACTGGCACCACTGGGGATGCAGTGCAGTGAGTCCAGAGATTGCACTGGCACCACTGGGGAGGCAGTGCAGTGAGTCCAGAGAGAGCACTGGCACTACTGGGGGTGCACCCCGGTGAGTCCAGAGAGTGCACTGGCGCCACTGGGGATGCACCCCGGTGAGTCCAGAGAGTGCACTGGCACCAATGGGGATGCAGTGCAGTGAGTCCAGAGAGTGCACTGGCACCACTGCGGATGCAGTGCAGTGAGTCCAGAGAGTGCACTGGCACCACTGGGGATGCACTGCAGTGAGTCCAGAGAGTGCACTGGCACCATTGGGGATGCACTGCAGTGAGTCCAGAGAGTGCACTGGCACCATTGCGGATGCAGTGCAGTGAGTCCAGAGAGTGCACTGGCACCACTGGGGGTGCGGTGCAGTGAGTCCAGAGAGTGCACTGGCACCTCTGGTTATGCAGTGCAGTGAGTACAGAGGGTGCACTGGCACCACTGGGGATGCAGTGTAGTATCTCCAGAGAGTGCACTGGCACCACTGGGGATGCACGCCGGTGAGTCCAGAGAGTGCACTGGCACCACTGGGGCTGCAGTGCATTGAGTCCAGAGAGAGCACTGGCACCACTGGGGATGCACTGAAGTGAGTCCAGAGAGTTCACTGGCACCACTGGGGATGCAGTGCAGTGAGTCCAGAGAGTGCACTGGCACCACTGGGGATGCAGTGCAGTGAGTCCAGAGAGTGCACTGGCACCACTGGGGATGCACCCCGGTGAGTCCAGAGAGTGCACTGGCACCACTGGGGATGCAGTGCAGTGAGTCCAGAGAGTGCACTGGCACCACCGGAGATGCAGTGCAGTGAGTCCAGAGAGTGCACTGGCACCACTGGGGATGCACTGCAGTGAGTCCAGAGAGTGCACTGGCACCACTGGGAATGCAGTGCAGTGAGTCCAGAGAGTGCACTGGCACCACTGGTGGTGCGGTGCAGTGAGTCCAGAGAGTGCACTGGCACCACTGGGGATGCAGTGCAGTGAGTCCAGAGAGTGCACTGGCACCACTGGGGATGCACTGAAGTAAGTCCAGAGAGTGCACTGGCACCACTGGGGATGCAGTGCAGTGAGTCCAGAGAGTTCACTGGCACCACTGGGGATGCAGTGCAGTGAGTCCAGAGAGTGCACTGGCACCACTGGGGATGCAGTGCAGTGAGTCCAGAGAGTGCACTGGCACCACTGGGGATGCACCCCGGTGAGTCCAGAGAGTGCACTGGCACCACTGGGGATGCAGTGCAGTGAGTCCAGAGAGTGCACTGGCACCACTGGGGATGCACTGCAGTGATTCCAGTGAGTGCACTGGCACCACTGGTTATGCAGTGCAGTGAGTCCAGAGAGTGCACTGGCACCACTGGGGATGCATTGCAGTGAGTCCAGAGAGTGCACTGGCACCACTGGGGATGCAGTGCAGTCAGTCCAGAGAGTGCACTGGCACCACTGGGGGTGCGGTGCAGTGAGTCCAGAGAGTGCACTGGCACCACTGGGTATGCAGTGCAGTGAGTCCAGAGAGTGCACTGGCACCACTGGGGATGCAGTGTAGTAACTCCAGAGAGTGCACTGGCACCACTGGGGATGCACCCCGGTGAGTCCAGAGAGTGCACTGGCACCACTGGGGATGCAGTGCAGTGAGTCCAGAGAGTGCACTGGCACCACTGGGGATGCAGTGCAGTGAGTCCAGAGAGTGCACTGGCAGCACTGGGGATGCAGTGCAGTGAGTCCAGAGAGTGCACTGGCACCACTGGGGATGCAGTGCAGTGAGTCCAGAGAGTGCACTGGCACCACTGGGGGTGCGGTGCAGTGAGTCCAGAGAGTGCACTGGCACCACTGGGGATGCACCCCGGTGAGTCCAGAGAGTGCACTGGCACCACTGGGGATGCAGTGCAGTGAGTCCAGAGAGTGCACTGGCACCACAGTTGATGCAGTGCAGTGAGTCCAGAGAGTGCACTGGCACCACTGGGGATGCACTGCAGTGAGTCCAGAGAGTGCACTGGCACCACTGGGGATGCACTGCAGTGAGTCCAGAGAGTGCACTGGCACCACTGGGTTGCAGTGAAGTGAGTCCAGAGAGTGCACTGGCACCACTGGTGATGCACTGAAGTGAGTCCAGAGAGTGCACTGGCACCACTGGGGATGCAGTGCATGAGTCCAGAGAGTTCACTGGCACCACTGGGGATGCAGTGCAGTGAGTCCAGAGAGTGCACTGGCACCACTGGGGATGCAGTGCAGTGAGTCCAGAGAGTTCACTGGCACCACTGCGGATTCACTGCAATGAGTCCAGAGAGCGCACTGGCACCACTGGGGATGCAGTGCAGCGAGTCCAGAGAGTGCACTGGCACCACTGAGGATGCACTGCAGTGAGTCCAGAGAGTGCACTGGCACCAGTGGGGATGCAGTGCAGTGAGTCCACAGAGTGCACTGGCACCACTGGTTATGCACTGCAGTGAGTCCAGAGAGTGCACTGGCACCACTGGGGATGCAGTGCAGTGAGCCCAGAGAGTGCACTGGCACAACTGGGGATGCACCCCGGTGAGTGCAGAGAGAGCACTGGCACCACTGGGGATGCAGTGCAGTGAGTCCAGAGAGTGCACTGGCACCACTGGGGATGCAGTGCAGTGAGTCCAGAGAGTGCACTGGCACCACTGGGGGTGCGGTGCAGTGAGTCCAGAGAGTGCAATGGCACCACTGGTTATGCAGTGCAGTGAGTACAGAGAGTGCACTGGCACCACTATGGATGCAGTGTAGTAACTCCAGAGAGTGCACTGGCACCACTGGGGATGCACCCCGGTGAGTCCAGAGAGTGCACTGGCACCACTGGAGATGCAGTGCAGTGAGTCCAGAGAGTGCACTGGCACCACTGGGGATGCACTGAAATGAGTCCAGAGAGTTCACTGGCACCACTGGCGATGCACTGCAGTGAGTCCAGAGAGTGCACTGGCACCACTGGGGATGCAGTGCAGTGACTCCAGAGAGTGCACTGGCACCACTGGGGATGCAGTGCAGTGAGTCCAGAGAGTGCACTGGCACCACTGGGGATGCAGTGCAGTGAGTCCAGAGAGTGCACTGGCACCACTGGGGATGCACCCCGGTGAGTCCAGAGAGTACACTGGCACCACTGGGGGTGCGGTGCAGTGAGTCCAGAGAGTGCACTGGCACCACTGGGGATGCGGTGCAGTGAGTCCAGAGAGTGTACTGGCACCACTGGGGATGCGGTGCAGTGAGTCCAGAGAGTGCACTGGCACCACTGGGGATGCAGTGCAGTGAGTCCAGAGAGTGCACTGGCACCACTGGGGATGCACTGCAGTGAGTCCAGAGGTTGCACTGGCACCACTGGGGATGCAGTGCAGTGAGTCCAGAGAGTGCACTGGCACCACTGGGGATGCACTGCAGTGAATCCAGAGAGTGCACTGGCACCACTGGGGATGCAGTGCAGTGTGTGCAGACAGTGCACTGGCACCACTGGGGATGCACTGCAGTGAGTCCAGAGAGTGCACTGGCACCACTGGGGATGCACTGCAGTGAGTCCAGAGAGTGTACTGGCACCACTGGGTATGCAGTGCAGTGTGTGCAGACAGTGCACTGGCACCACTGGGGATGCAGTGCAGTGAGTCCAGAGAGTGCACTGGCACCACTAGGGATGCAGTGCAGTGAGTCCAGAGAGTTCACTGGCACCACTGGGGATGCACTGCAGTGAGTCCAGAGAGTGCACTGGCACCACTGGAGATGCACTGCAGTGAGTCCAGAGAGTGCACTGGCACCACTGGGGATGCAGTGCAGTGAGTCCAGAGAGTGCACTGGCACCACTGGGGATGCAGTGCAGTGAGTCCAGAGAGTGCACTGGCACCACTGGGGATGCACCCCGGTGAGTCCAGAGATTGCACTGGTACCACTGGGGATGCAGTGCAGTGAGTCCAGAGAGTGCACTGGCACCACTGGGGATGCACCCCGGTGAGTCCAGAGAGTGCACTGGCACCACTGGGGATGCAGTGCAGTGAGTCCAGAGAGTGCACTGGCACCACTGGGGATGCAGTGCAGTGAGTCCAGAGAGTGCACTGGCACCACTGGGGGTGCTGTGCAGTGAGTCCAGAGAGTGCACTGGCACCACTGGGGATGCGGTGCAGTGAGTCCAGAGAGTGCACTGGCACCACTGGGGATGCACCCCGGTGAGTCCAGAGAGTGCACTGGCACCACTGGGGATGCAGCTGCAGTGAGTCCAGAGAGTGCACTGGCACCACTGGGGATGCAGTGCAGTGAGTCCAGAGAGTGCACTGGCACAACTGGGGATGCACCCCGGTGAGTCCTGAGAGAGCACTGGCACCACTGGGGATGCAGTGCAGTGAGTCCAGAGAGTGCACTGGCACCACTGGGGATGCAGTGCAGTGAGTCCAGAGAGTGCTCTGGCACCTCTGGGGATGCAGTGCAGTGAGTCTAGAGAGTGCACTGGCACCACTGGGGGTGCGGTGCAGTGAGTCCAGAGAGTGCACTTTCACCAATGGGGATACGGTGCAGTGAGTTCAGAGAGTGCACTGGCACCACTGGGGATGCAGTACAGTGAGTCCAGAGAGTGCACTGGCACCACTGGGGATGCACTGCAGTGAGTCCAGAGAGTGCACTGGCACCACTGGGGATGCAGTGCAGCGAGTCCAGAGAGTGCACTGGCACCACTGGGGATGCACTGCAGTGAGTCCAGAGAGTGCACTGGCACCACTGGGGGTGCACCCCGGTGAGTCCAGAGAGTGCACTGGCACCACTGGGGATGCAGTGCAGTGAGTCCAGAGAGTGCACTGGCACCACTGGGGGTGCACCCCGGTGAGTCCAGAGAGTGCACTGGCACCACTGGGGATGCAGTGCAGTGAGTCCAGAGAGTGCACTGGCACCACTAGGGGTGCGGTGCAGTGAGTCCAGAGAGTGCACTGGCACCATTGGGGATCGGTGCAGTGAGTCCAGAGAGTGCACTGGCACCACTGGGGATGCTCCCCGGTGAGTCCATAGAGTGCACTGGCACCACTGGTGATGCAGTACAGTGAGTCCAGAGAGTGCACTGGCAACACTGGGGATGCGGTGCAGTGAGTCCAGAGAGTGCACTGGCACCACTGTGGATGCGGTGCAGTGAGTCCAGAGAGTGCACTGGCACCAGTGGGGATGCACCCCGGTGAGTCCAGAGAGTGCACTGGCACCACTGGGGATGCACCCCGGTGAGTCCAGAGAGTGCACTGGCACCACTGGGTGTGCGGTGCAGTGAGTCCAGAGAGTGCACTGGCACCAGTGGGGATGCACCCTGTGAGTCCAGAGAGTGCACTGGCACCACTGGGGATGCAGTGCAGTGAGTCCAGAGAGTGCACTGGCACCACTGAGGATGCACTTCAGCGAGTCCAGAGAGTGCACTGGCACCACTGGTTATGCAGTGCAGTGAGTCCAGAGAGTGCACTGGCACCACTGGGGATGCAGTGTCGTAACTCCAGAGAGTGCACTGGCACCACTGGGGATGTAGTGCAGTGAGTCCAGAGAGTGCACTGGCACCGCTGGGGATGCACTGAAGTGAGTCCAGAGAGTGCACTGGCTACACTGGAGATGCACTGCAGTGAGTCCAGAGAGTGCACTGGCACCACTGGGGATGCACCCCGGTGAGTCCACAGAGTGCACTGGCACCACTGGGGAAGCACTGCAGTGAGTCCAGAGAGTGCACTGGCACCACTGGGGATGCAGTGCAGTGAGTCCAGAGATTGCACTGGCACCACTGGGGATGCAGTGCAGTGAGTCCAGAGAGAGCACTGGCACTACTGGGGGTGCACCCCTGTGAGTCCAGAGAGTGCACTGGCGCCACTGGGGATGCACCCCGGTGAGTCCAGAGAGTGCACTGGCACCAATGGGGATGCAGTGCAGTGAGTGCAGAGAGTGCTCTGGCACCACTGGGCGTGCACCCCGGTGAGTCCAGAGAGTGCACTGGCACCACTGGTTATGCAGTGCAGTGAGTCCAGAGAGTGCACTGGCACCACTGGGGATGCAGTGCAGTGAGTCCAGAGAGTGCACTGGCACCATTGCCGATGCAGTGCAGTGAGTCCAGAGAGTGCACTGGCACCACTGGGGGTGCGGTGCAGTGAGTCCAGAGAGTGCACTGGCACCTCTGGTTATGCAGTGCAGTGAGTACAGAGAGTGCACTGGCACCACTGGGGATGCAGTGTAGTATCTCCAGAGAGTGCACTGACACCACTGGGGATGCACGCCGGTGAGTCCAGAGAGTGCACTGGCACCACTGGGGATGCAGTGCAGTGACTCCAGAGAGTGCACTGGCACCACTGGGGATGCAGTGCAGTGAGTCCAGAGAGTGCACTGGCACCACGGGGGATGCAGTACAGTGAGTCCAGAGAGTGCACTGGCACCACTGGGGATGCACTGCAGTGAGTCCAGAGAGTGCACTGGCACCACTGGGGATGCACTGCAGTGAGTCCAGAGAGTGCACTGGCACCACTGGGGATGCAGTGCAGTGAGTCCAGAGAGTGCACTGGCACCCCTGGGAATGCAGTGCAGTGAGTCCAGAGAGTGCACTGGCACCAATGGGGATGCACCCCGGTGAGTCCATAGAGTGCACTGGCACGACTGGGGATGCAGTGCAGTGAGTCCAGAGAGTGCAATGGCACCACTGGGGATGTACTGCAGTGAGTCCAGAGAGTGCACTGGCACCACTGGAGATGCACCCCGGTGAGTCCAGAGAGTGCACTGGCACCACTGGGGATGCACGCCGGTGAGTCCAGAGAGTGCACTGGCACCACTGGGGGTGCGGTGCAGTGAGTCCAGAGAGTGCACTGGCACCAGTGGGGATGCACCCTGGTGAGTCGAGAGAGTGCACTGGCACCACTGGGGATGCAGTGCAGTGAGTCCGGAGAGTGAACTGGCACCACTGGTTATGCAGTGCAGTGAGTACAGAGAGTGCACTGGCACCACTGGGGATGCAGTGTCGTAACTCCAGAGAGTGCACTGGCACCACTGGGGATGTAGTGCAGTGAGTCCAGAGAGTGCACTGGCACCACTGGGGATGCACTGAAGTGAGTCCAGAGAGTGCACTGGCACCACTGGGGATGCAGTGCAGTGAGTCCAGAGAGTGCACTGGCACCACTGGGGATGCACCCCGGTGAGTCCACAGAGTGCACTGGCACCACTGGGGAAGCACTGCAGTGAGTCCAGAGAGTGCACTGGCACCACTGGGGATGCAGTGCAGTGAGTCCAGAGATTGCACTGGCACCACTGGGGAGGCAGTGCAGTGAGTCCAGAGAGAGCACTGGCACTACTGGGGGTGCACCCCGGTGAGTCCAGAGAGTGCACTGGCGCCACTGGGGATGCACCCCGGTGAGTCCAGAGAGTGCACTGGCACCAATGGGGATGCAGTGCAGTGAGTCCAGAGAGTGCACTGGCACCACTGGGGATGCAGTGCAGTGAGTCCAGAGAGTGCACTGGCACCACTGGGGATGCACTGCAGTGAGTCCAGAGAGTGCACTGGCACCATTGGGGATGCACTGCAGTGAGTCCAGAGAGTGCACTGGCACCATTGCGGATGCAGTGCAGTGAGTCCAGAGAGTGCACTGGCACCACTGGGGGTGCGGTGCAGTGAGTCCAGAGACTGCACTGGCACCTCTGGTTATGCAGTGCAGTGAGTACAGAGGGTGCACTGGCACCACTGGGGATGCAGTGTAGTATCTCCAGAGAGTGCACTGGCACCACTGGGGATGCACGCCGGTGAGTCCAGAGAGTGCACTGGCACCACTGGGGATGCAGTGCATTGAGTCCAGAGAGAGCACTGGCACCACTGGGGATGCACTGAAGTGAGTCCAGAGAGTTCACTGGCACCACTGGGGATGCAGTGCAGTGAGTCCAGAGAGTGCACTGGCACCAATGGGGATGCAGTGCAGTGAGTCCAGAGAGTGCACTGGCACCACTGGGGATGCACCCCGGTGAGTCCAGAGAGTGCACTGGCACCACTGGGGATGCAGTGCAGTGAGTCCAGAGAGTGCACTGGCACCACCGGAGATGCAGTGCAGTGAGTCCAGAGAGTGCACTGGCACCACTGGGGATGCACTGCAGTGAGTCCAGAGAGTGCACTGGCACCACTGGGAATGCAGTGCAGTGAGTCCAGAGAGTGCACTGGCACCACTGGGGGTGCGGTGCAGTGAGTCCAGAGAGTGCACTGGCACCACTGGGGATGCAGTGCAGTGAGTCCAGAGAGTGCACTGGCACCACTGGGGATGCACTGAAGTAAGTCCAGAGAGTGCACTGGCACCACTGGGGATGCAGTGCAGTGAGTCCAGAGAGTTCACTGGCACCACTGGGGATGCAGTGCAGTGAGTCCAGAGAGTGCACTGGCACCACTGGGGATGCAGTGCAGTGAGTCCAGAGAGTGCACTGGCACCACTGGGGATGCACCCCGGTGAGTCCAGAGAGTGCACTGGCACCACTGGGGATGCAGTGCAGTGAGTCCAGAGAGTGCACTGGCACCACTGGGGATGCACTGCAGTGATTCCAGTGAGTGCACTGGCACCACTGGTTATGCAGTGCAGTGAGTCCAGAGAGTGCACTGGCACCACTGGGGATGCATTGCAGTGAGTCCAGAGAGTGCACTGGCACCACTGGGGATGCAGTGCAGTCAGTCCAGAGAGTGCACTGGCACCACTGGGGGTGCGGTGCAGTGAGTCCAGAGAGTGCACTGGCACCACTGGGTATGCAGTGCAGTGAGTCCAGAGAGTGCACTGGCACCACTGGGGATGCAGTGTAGTAACTCCAGAGAGTGCACTGGCACCACTGGGGATGCACCCCGGTGAGTCCAGAGAGTGCACTGGCACCACTGGGGATGCAGTGCAGTGAGTCCAGAGAGTGCACTGGCACCACTGGGGATGCAGTGCAGTGAGTCCAGAGAGTGCACTGGCAGCACTGGGGATGCAGTGCAGTGAGTCCAGAGAGTGCACTGGCACCACTGGGGATGCAGTGCAGTGAGTCCAGAGAGTGCACTGGCACCACTGGGGGTGCGGTGCAGTGAGTCCAGAGAGTGCACTGGCACCACTGTGGATGCACCCCGGTGAGTCCAGAGAGTGCACTGGCACCACTGGGGATGCAGTGCAGTGAGTCCAGAGAGTGCACTGGCACCACAGTTGATGCAGTGCAGTGAGTCCAGAGAGTGCACTGGCACCACTGGGGATGCACTGCAGTGAGTCCAGAGAGTGCACTGGCACCACTGGGGATGCACTGCAGTGAGTCCAGAGAGTGCACTGGCACCACTGGGGATGCAGTGCAGTGAGTCCAGAGAGTGCACTGGCACCACTGGGGGTGCGGTGCAGTGAGTCCAGAGAGTGCACTGGCACCACTGGGGATGCAGTGCAGTGAGTACAGAGAGTGCACTGGCACCACTATGGATACAGTGTAGTAACTCCAGAGAGTGCACTGGCACCACTGGGGATGCACCCCGGTGAGTCCAGAGAGTGCACTGGCACCACTGGGGATGCTCTGCAGTGAGTCCAGAGAGTGCACTGGCACCACTGGGGATGCAGTGCAGTGAGTCCAGAGAGTGCACTGGCATCACTGGGGATGCACTGCACTGAGTCCAGAGAGTGCACTGGCACCACTGTGGATGCTGTGCATTGACTCCAGAGAGTGCACTGGCACCACTGGGTTGCAGTGAAGTGAGTCCAGATGAGTGCACTGGCACCACTGGTGATGCACTGAAGTGAGTCCAGAGAGTGCACTGGCACCACTGGGGATGCAGTGCAGCGAGTCCAGAGAGTGCACTGGCACCACTGAGGATGCACTGCAGTGAGTCCAGAGAGTGCACTGGCACCACTGGGGATGCAGTGCAGTGAGTCCAGAGAGTGCACTGGCACCACTGGTTATGCACTGCAGTGAGTCCAGAGAGTGCACTGGCACCACTGGGGATGCAGTGCAGTGAGCCCAGAGAGTGCACTGGCACAACTGGGGATGCACCCCGGTGAGTGCAGAGAGAGCACTGGCACCACTGGGGATGCAGTGCAGTGAGTCCAGAGAGTGCACTGGCACCACTGGGGATGCAGTGCAGTGAGTCCAGAGAGTGCACTGGCACCACTGGGGGTGCGGTGCAGTGAGTCCAGAGAGTGCAATGGCACCACTGGTTATGCAGTGCAGTGAGTACAGAGAGTGCACTGGCACCACTATGGATGCAGTGTAGTAACTCCAGAGAGTGCACTGGCACCACTGGGGATGCACCCCGGTGAGTCCAGAGAGTGCACTGGCACCACTGGAGATGCAGTGCAGTGAGTCCAGAGAGTGCACTGGCACCACTGGGGATGCACTGAAATGAGTCCAGAGAGTTCACTGGCACCACTGGCGATGCACTGCAGTGAGTCCAGAGAGTGCACTGGCACCACTGGGGATGCAGTGCAGTGACTCCAGAGAGTGCACTGGCACCACTGGGGATGCAGTGCAGTGAGTCCAGAGAGTGCACTGGCACCACTGGGGATGCAGTGCAGTGAGTCCAGAGAGTGCACTGGCACCACTGGGGATGCACCCCGGTGAGTCCAGAGAGTACACTGGCACCACTGGGGGTGCGGTGCAGTGAGTCCAGAGAGTGCACTGGCACCACTGGGGATGCGGTGCAGTGAGTCCAGAGAGTGTACTGGCACCACTGGGGATGCGGTGCAGTGAGTCCAGAGAGTGCACTGGCACCACTGGGGATGCAGTGCAGTGAGTCCAGAGAGTGCACTGGCACCACTGGGGATGCACTGCAGTGAGTCCAGAGGTTGCACTGGCACCACTGGGGATGCAGTGCAGTGAGTCCAGAGAGTGCACTGGCACCACTGGGGATGCACTGCAGTGAATCCAGAGAGTGCACTGGCACCACTGGGGATGCAGTGCAGTGTGTGCAGACAGTGCACTGGCACCACTGGGGATGCACTGCAGTGAGTCCAGAGAGTGCACTGGCACCACTGGGGATGCACTGCAGTGAGTCCAGAGAGTGTACTGGCACCACTGGGGATGCAGTGCAGTGTGTGCAGACAGTGCACTGGCACCACTGGGGATGCAGTGCAGTGAGTCCAGAGAGTGCACTGGCACCACTAGGGATGCAGTGCAGTGAGTCCAGAGAGTTCACTGGCACCACTGGGGATGCACTGCAGTGAGTCCAGAGAGTGCACTGGCACCACTGGAGATGCAGTGCAGTGAGTCCAGAGAGTGCACTGGCACCACTGGGGATGCAGTGCAGTGAGTCCAGAGAGTGCACTGGCACCACTGGGGATGCAGTGCAGTGAGTCCAGAGAGTGCACTGGCACCACTGGGGATGCACCCCGGTGAGTCCAGAGATTGCACTGGTACCACTGGGGATGCAGTGCAGTGAGTCCAGAGAGTGCACTGGCACCACTGGGGATGCACCCCGGTGAGTCCAGAGAGTGCACTGGCACCACTGGGGATGCAGTGCAGTGAGTCCAGAGAGTGCACTGGCACCACTGGGGATGCAGTGCAGTGAGTCCAGAGAGTGCACTGGCACCACTGGGGATGCCCTGCAGTGAGTCCAGAGAGTGCACTGGCACCACTGGGGATGCGGTGCAGTGAGTCCAGAGAGTGCACTGGCACCACTGGGGATGCACCCCGGTGAGTCCAGAGAGTGCACTGGCACCACTGGGGATGCAGCTGCAGTGAGTCCAGAGAGTGCACTGGCACCACTGGGGATGCAGTGCAGTGAGTCCAGAGAGTGCACTGGCACAACTGGGGATGCACCCCGGTGAGTCCTGAGAGAGCACTGGCACCACTGGGGATGCAGTGCAGTGAGTCCAGAGAGTGCACTGGCACCACTGGGGATGCAGTGCAGTGAGTCCAGAGAGTGCTCTGGCACCTCTGGGGATGCAGTGCAGTGAGTCTAGAGAGTGCACTGGCACCACTGGGGGTGCGGTGCAGTGAGTCCAGAGAGTGCACTTTCACCAATGGGGATACGGTGCAGTGAGTTCAGAGAGTGCACTGGCACCACTGGGGATGCAGTACAGTGAGTCCAGAGAGTGCACTGGCACCACTGGGGATGCACTGCAGTGAGTCCAGAGAGTGCACTGGCACCACTGGGGATGCAGTGCAGCGAGTCCAGAGAGTGCACTGGCACCACTGGGGATGCAGTGCAGTGAGTCCAGAGAGTGCACTGGCACCACTGGGGGTGCACCCCGGTGAGTCCAGAGAGTGCACTGGCACCACTGGGGATGCAGTGCAGTGAGTCCAGAGAGTGCACTGGCACCACTGGGGGTGCACCCCGGTGAGTCCAGAGAGTGCACTGGCACCACTGGGGATGCAGTGCAGTGAGTCCAGAGAGTGCACTGGCACCACTAGGGGTGCGGTGCAGTGAGTCCAGAGAGTGCACTGGCACCATTGGGGATCGGTGCAGTGAGTCCAGAGAGTGCACTGGCACCACTGGGGATGCTCCCCGGTGAGTCCATAGAGTGCACTGGCACCACTGGTGATGCAGTACAGTGAGTCCAGAGAGTGCACTGGCAACACTGGGGATGCGGTGCAGTGAGTCCAGAGAGTGCACTGGCACCACTGTGGATGCGGTGCAGTGAGTCCAGAGAGTGCACTGGCACCACTGGGGATGCACCCCGGTGAGTCCATAGAGTGCACTGGCACCACTGGTGATGCAGTACAGTGAGTCCAGAGAGTGCACTGGCACCACTGGGGATGCAGTGCAGTGAGTCCAGAGAGTGCACTGGCACCACTGGGGATGCAGTGTAGTAACTCCAGAGAGTGCACTGGCACCAGTGGGGATGCGGTGCAGTGAGTCCAGAGAGTGCACTGGCACCACTGGGGATGCAGTGCAGTGAGTCCAGAGAGTGCACTGGCACCACTGGGGATGCACTGCAGTGAGTCCAGAGAGTGCACTGGCACCACTGGGGATTCACTAAGTGAGTCCAGAGATTGCACTGGCACCACTGTGGATGCAGTGCAGTGACTCCAGAGAGTGCACTGGCACCACTGCGGATGCGCCCGGGTGAGTCCAGAGAGTGCACTAGCACCACTGGGGATGCACTGCAGTAAGTCCAGAGAGTGCACTGGCACCACTGGGGATGCAGTGCAGTGAGTCCAGAGAGTGCACTGGCACTACTGGGGATGCACTGCAGTGAGTCCAGAGAGTGCACTGGCACCACTGGAGATGCAGTGCAGTGAGTCCAGAGAGTGCTCTGGCATCACTGGGGATGCAGTGCAGTGAGTCCAGAGAGTGCACTGGCACCACTGGGGATGCACCCCGGTGAGTCCAGAGAGTGCACTGGCACCACTGGGGATGCAGTGCAGTGAGTCCAGAGAGTGCACTGGCACCACGGGGGATGCAGTACATTGAGTCCAGAGAGTGCACTGGCACCACTGGGGATGCACTGCAGTGAGTCCAGAGAGTGCACTGCACCACTGGGGATGCACTGCAGTGAGTCCAGAGAGTGCAATGGCACCACTGGGGATGCGGTGCAGTGAGTCCAGAGAGTGCACTGGCACCAGTGGGGATGCAGTGCAGTGAGTCCAGAGAGTGCACTGGCACCCCTGGGAATGCAGTGCAGTGAGTCCAGAGAGTGCACTGGCACCAGTGGGGATGCACCCCGGTGAGTCCATAGAGTGCACTGGCACCACTGGGGATGCAGTGTAGTGAGTCCAGAGAGTGCAATCGCACCACTGGGGATGTACTGCAGTGAGTCCAGAGAGTGCACTGGCACCACTGGAGATGCACCCCGGTGAGTCCAGAGAGTGCACTGGCACCACTGGGGATGCACCCCGGTGAGTCCAGAGAGTGCACTGGCACCACTGGGTGTGCGGTGCAGTGAGTCCAGAGAGTGCACTGGCACCAGTGGGGATGCACCCTGTGAGTCCAGAGAGTGCACTGGCACCACTGGGGATGCAGTGCAGTGAGTCCAGAGAGTGCACTGGCACCACTGAGGATGCACTTCAGCGAGTCCAGAGAGTGCACTGGCACCACTGGTTATGCAGTGCAGTGAGTCCAGAGAGTGCACTGGCACCACTGGGGATGCAGTGTCGTAACTCCAGAGAGTGCACTGGCACCACTGGGGATGTAGTGCAGTGAGTCCAGAGAGTGCACTGGCACCGCTGGGGATGCACTGAAGTGAGTCCAGAGAGTGCACTGGCACCACTGGAGATGCACTGCAGTGAGTCCAGAGAGTGCACTGGCACCACTGGGGATGCACCCCGGTGAGTCCACAGAGTGCACTGGCACCACTGGGGAAGCACTGCAGTGAGTCCAGAGAGTGCACTGGCACCACTGGGGATGCAGTGCAGTGAGTCCAGAGATTGCACTGGCACCACTGGGGATGCAGTGCAGTGAGTCCAGAGAGAGCACTGGCACTACTGGGGGTGCACCCCTGTGAGTCCAGAGAGTGCACTGGCGCCACTGGGGATGCACCCCGGTGAGTCCAGAGAGTGCACTGGCACCAATGGGGATGCAGTGCAGTGAGTGCAGAGAGTGCTCTGGCACCACTGGGCGTGCACCCCGGTGAGTCCAGAGAGTGCACTGGCACCACTGGTTATGCAGTGCAGTGAGTCCAGAGAGTGCACTGGCACCACTGGGGGTGCGGTGCAGTGAGTCCAGAGAGTGCACTGGCACCATTGCCGATGCAGTGCAGTGAGTCCAGAGAGTGCACTGGCACCACTGGGGGTGCGGTGCAGTGAGTCCAGAGAGTGCACTGGCACCTCTGGTTATGCAGTGCAGTGAGTACAGAGAGTGCACTGGCACCACTGGGGATGCAGTGTAGTATCTCCAGAGAGTGCACTGACACCACTGGGGATGCACGCCGGTGAGTCCAGAGAGTGCACTGGCACCACTGGGGATGCAGTGCAGTGAGTCCAGAGAGTGCACTGGCACCACTGGGGATGCAGTGCAGTGAGTCCAGAGAGAGCACTGGCACCACTGGGGATGCACTGAAGTGAGTCCAGAGAGTTCACTGGCACCACTGGGGATGCAGTGCAGTGAGTCCAGAGAGTGCACTGGCACCACTGGGGATGCAGTGCAGTGAGTCCAGAGAGTGCACTGGCACCACTGGGGATGCACCCCGGTGAGTCCAGAGAGTGCACTGGCACCACTGGGGATGCACTGCAGTGAGTCCAGAGAGTGCACTGGCACCACCGGAGATGCAGTGCAGTGAGTCCAGAGAGTGCACTGGCACCACTGGGGATGCACTGCAGTGAGTCCAGAGAGTGCACTGGCACCACTGGGAATGCAGTGCAGTGAGTCCAGAGAGTGCACTGGCACCACTGGGTGTGCGGTGCAGTGAGTCCAGAGAGTGCACTGGCACCACTGGGGATGCAGTGCAGTGAGTCCAGAGAGTGCACTGGCACCAATGGGGGTGCGGTGCAGTGAGTCCAGAGAGTGCACTGGCACCACTGGGGATGCACCCCGGTGACTCCAGAGAGCGCACTGGCACCACTGGGGATGCAGTGCAGTGAGTCCAGAGAGTGCACTGGCACCACTGGGGATGCACTGCAGTGATTCCAGAGAGTGCACTGGCACCACTGGTTATGCAGTGCAGTGAGTACAGAGAGTGCACTGGCACCACTGGGGATGCATTGCAGTGAGTCCAGAGAGTGCACTGGCACCACTGGGGATGCAGTGCAGTCAGTCCAGAGAGTGCACTGGCACCACTGGGGGTGCGGTGCAGTGAGTCCAGAGAGTGCACTGGCACCACTGGGGATGCAGTGCAGTGAGTCCAGAGAGTGCACTGGCACCACTGGGGATGCACCCCGGTGAGTCCAGAGAGTGCACTGGCACCACTGGGGATGCACTGCAGTGAGTCCAGAGGTTGCACTGGCACCACTGGGGATGCAGTGCAGTGAGTCCAGAGAGTGCACTGGCACCACTGGGGATGCACTGCAGTGAATCCAGAGAGTGCACTGGCACCACTGGGGATGCAGTGCAGTGTGTGCAGACAGTGCACTGGCACCACTGGGGATGCACTGCAGTGAGTCCAGAGAGTGCACTGGCACCACTGGGGATGCACTGCAGTGAGTCCAGAGAGTGTACTGGCACCACTGGGGATGCAGTGCAGTGTGTGCAGACAGTGCACTGGCACCACTGGGGATGCAGTGCAGTGAGTCCAGAGAGTGCACTGGCACCACTAGGGATGCAGTGCAGTGAGTCCAGAGAGTTCACTGGCACCACTGGGGATGCACTGCAGTGAGTCCAGAGAGTGCACTGGCACCACTGGAGATGCAGTGCAGTGAGTCCAGAGAGTGCACTGGCACCACTGGGGATGCAGTGCAGTGAGTCCAGAGAGTGCACTGGCACCACTGGGGATGCAGTGCAGTGAGTCCAGAGAGTGCACTGGCACCACTGGGGATGCACCCCGGTGAGTCCAGAGAGTGCACTGGCACCACTGGGGATGCAGTGCAGTGAGTCCAGAGAGTGCACTGGCACCACTGGGGATGCAGTGCAGTGAGTCCAGAGAGTGCACTGGCACCACTGGGGGTGCGGTGCAGTGAGTCCAGAGAGTGCACTGGCACCACTGGGGATGCGGTGCAGTGAGTCCAGAGAGTGCACTGGCACCACTGGGGATGCACCCCGGTGAGTCCAGAGAGTGCACTGGCACCACTGGGGATGCAGCTGCAGTGAGTCCAGAGAGTGCACTGGCACCACTGGGGATGCAGTGCAGTGAGTCCAGAGAGTGCACTGGCACAACTGGGGATGCACCCCGGTGAGTCCTGAGAGAGCACTGGCACCACTGGGGATGCAGTGCAGTGAGTCCAGAGAGTGCACTGGCACCACTGGGGATGCAGTGCAGTGAGTCCAGAGAGTGCTCTGGCACCTCTGGGGATGCAGTGCAGTGAGTCTAGAGAGTGCACTGGCACCACTGGGGGTGCGGTGCAGTGAGTCCAGAGAGTGCACTTTCACCAATGGGGATACGGTGCAGTGAGTTCAGAGAGTGCACTGGCACAACTGGGGATGCAGTACAGTGAGTCCAGAGAGTGCACTGGCACCACTGGGGATGCACTGCAGTGAGTCCAGAGAGTGCACTGGCACCACTGGGGATGCAGTGCAGCGAGTCCAGAGAGTGCACTGGCACCACTGGGGATGCAGTGCAGTGAGTCCAGAGAGTGCACTGGCACCACTGGGGGTGCACCCCGGTGAGTCCAGAGAGTGCACTGGCACCACTGGGGATGCAGTGCAGTGAGTCCAGAGAGTGCACTGGCACCACTGGGGGTGCACCCCGGTGAGTCCAGAGAGTGCACTGGCACCACTGGGGATGCAGTGCAGTGAGTCCAGAGAGTGCACTGGCACCACTAGGGGTGCGGTGCAGTGAGTCCAGAGAGTGCACTGGCACCATTGGGGATCGGTGCAGTGAGTCCAGAGAGTGCACTGGCACCACTGGGGATGCTCCCCGGTGAGTCCATAGAGTGCACTGGCACCACTGGTGATGCAGTACAGTGAGTCCAGAGAGTGCACTGGCAACACTGGGGATGCGGTGCAGTGAGTCCAGAGAGTGCACTGGCACCACTGTGGATGCGGTGCAGTGAGTCCAGAGAGTGCACTGGCACCACTGGGGATGCACCCCGGTGAGTCCATAGAGTGCACTGGCACCACTGGTGATGCAGTACAGTGAGTCCAGAGAGTGCACTGGATCCACTGGTGATGCAGTGCAGTGAGTCCAGAGAGTGCACTGGCACCACTGGGGATGCAGTGTAGTAACTCCAGAGAGTGCACTGGCACCAGTGGGGATGCACCCTGGTGAGTCCAGAGAGTGCACTGGCACCACTGGGGATGCAGTGCAGTGAGTCCAGAGAGTGCACTGGCACCACTGGGGATGCACTGCAGTGAGTCCAGAGAGTGCACTGGCACCACTGGGGATTCACTAAGTGAGTCCAGAGAGAGCACTGGCACCACTGTGGATGCAGTGCAGTGACTCCAGAGAGTGCACTGGCACCACTGCGGATGCGCCCGGGTGAGTCCAGAGAGTGCACTAGCACCACTGGGGATGCACTGCAGTAAGTCCAGAGAGTGCACTGGCACCACTGGGGATGCAGTGCAGTGAGTCCAGAGAGTGCACTGGCACTACTGGGGATGCACTGCAGTGAGTCCAGAGAGTGCACTGGCACCACTGGAGATGCAGTGCAGTGAGTCCAGAGAGTGCTCTGGCATCACTGGGGATGCAGTGCAGTGAGTCCAGAGAGTGCACTGGCACCACTGGGGATGCACCCCGGTGAGTCCAGAGAGTGCACTGGCACCACTGGGGATGCAGTGCAGTGAGTCCAGAGAGTGCACTGGCACCACGGGGGATGCAGTGCAGTGAGTCCAGAGAGTGCACTGGCACCACTGGGGATGCACTGCAGTGAGTCCAGAGAGTGCACTGCACCACTGGGGATGCACTGCAGTGAGTCCAGAGAGTGCACTGGCACCACTTGGGATGCAGTGCAGTGAGTCCAGAGAGTGCACTGGCACCAGTGGGGATGCAGTGCAGTGAGTCCAGAGAGTGCACTGGCACCCCTGGGAATGCAGTGCAGTGAGTCCAGAGAGTGCACTGGCACCAGTGGGGATGCACCCCGGTGAGTCCATAGAGTGCACTGGCACCACTGGGGATGCAGTGCAGTGAGTCCAGAGAGTGCAATCGCACCACTGGGGATGCACTGCAGTGAGTCCAGAGAGTGCACTGGCACCACTGGGGATTCACTAAGTGAGTCCAGAGAGTGCACTGGCACCACTGTGGATGCAGTGCAGTGACTCCAGAGAGTGCACTGGCACCACTGCGGATGCGCCCGGGTGAGTCCAGAGAGTGCACTAACACCACTGGGGATGCACTGCAGTAAGTCCAGAGAGTGCACTGGCACCACTGGGGATGCAGTGCAGTGAGTCCAGAGAGTGCACTGGCACTACTGGGGATGCACTGCAGT
The DNA here is from genome assembly GCF_040182565.1 of Anser cygnoides. Taxonomy (NCBI): domain Eukaryota; kingdom Metazoa; phylum Chordata; class Aves; order Anseriformes; family Anatidae; genus Anser; species Anser cygnoides. The sequence continues at coordinate 64,048,658 of NC_089874.1, forward strand.
GAGTCCAGAGAGTGCACTGGCACCACTGGAGATGCAGTGCAGTGAGTCCAGAGAGTGCTCTGGCATCACTGGGGATGCAGTGCAGTGAGTCCAGAGAGTGCACTGGCACCACTGGGGATGCACCCCGGTGAGTCCAGAGAGTGCACTGGCACCACTGGGGATGCAGTGCAGTGAGTCCAGAGAGTGCACTGGCACCACGGGGGATGCAGTACAGTGAGTCCAGAGAGTGCACTGGCACCACTGGGGATGCACTGCAGTGAGTCCAGAGAGTGCACTGCACCACTGGGGATGCACTGCAGTGAGTCCAGAGAGTGCACTGGCACCACTGGGGATGCAGTGCAGTGAGTCCAGAGAGTGCACTGGCACCAGTGGGGATGCAGTGCAGTGAGTCCAGAGAGTGCACTGGCACCCCTGGGAATGCAGTGCAGTGAGTCCAGAGAGTGCACTGGCACCAGTGGGGATGCACCCCGGTGAGTCCATAGAGTGCACTGGCACCACTGGGGATGCAGTGCAGTGAGTCCAGAGAGTGCAATCGCACCACTGGGGATGTACTGCAGTGAGTCCAGAGAGTGCACTGGCACCACTGGAGATGCACCCCGGTGAGTCCAGAGAGTGCACTGGCACCACTGGGGATGCACCCCGGTGAGTCCAGAGAGTGCACTGGCACCACTGGGTGTGCGGTGCAGTGAGTCCAGAGAGTGCACTGGCACCAGTGGGGATGCACCCTGTGAGTCCAGAGAGTGCACTGGCACCACTGGGGATGCAGTGCAGTGAGTCCGGAGAGTGCACTGGCACCACTGAGGATGCACTTCAGCGAGTCCAGAGAGTGCACTGGCACCACTGGTTATGCACTGCAGTGAGTCCAGAGAGTGCACTGGCACCACTGGGGATGCAGTGTCGTAACTCCAGAGAGTGCACTGGCACCACTGGGGATGTAGTGCAGTGAGTCCAGAGAGTGCACTGGCACCGCTGGGGATGCACTGAAGTGAGTCCAGAGAGTGCACTGGCACCACTGGAGATGCACTGCAGTGAGTCCAGAGAGTGCACTGGCACCACTGGGGATGCACCCCGGTGAGTCCACAGAGTGCACTGGCACCACTGGGGAAGCACTGCAGTGAGTCCAGAGAGTGCACTGGCACCACTGGGGATGCAGTGCAGTGAGTCCAGAGATTGCACTGGCACCACTGGGGATGCAGTGCAGTGAGTCCAGAGAGAGCACTGGCACTACTGGGGGTGCACCCCTGTGAGTCCAGAGAGTGCACTGGCGCCACTGGGGATGCACCCCGGTGAGTCCAGAGAGTGCACTGGCACCAATGGGGATGCAGTGCAGTGAGTGCAGAGAGTGCTCTGGCACCACTGGGCGTGCACCCCGGTGAGTCCAGAGAGTGCACTGGCACCACTGGTTATGCAGTGCAGTGAGTCCAGAGAGTGCACTGGCACCACTGGGGGTGCGGTGCAGTGAGTCCAGAGAGTGCACTGGCACCATTGCCGATGCAGTGCAGTGAGTCCAGAGAGTGCACTGGCACCACTGGGGGTGCGGTGCAGTGAGTCCAGAGAGTGCACTGGCACCTCTGGTTATGCAGTGCAGTGAGTACAGAGAGTGCACTGGCACCACTGGGGATGCAGTGTAGTATCTCCAGAGAGTGCACTGACACCACTGGGGATGCACGCCGGTGAGTCCAGAGAGTGCACTGGCACCACTGGGGATGCAGTGCAGTGAGTCCAGAGAGTGCACTGGCACCACTGGGGATGCAGTGCAGTGAGTCCAGAGAGAGCACTGGCACCACTGGGGATGCACTGAAGTGAGTCCAGAGAGTTCACTGGCACCACTGGGGATGCAGTGCAGTGAGTCCAGAGAGTGCACTGGCACCACTGGGGATGCAGTGCAGTGAGTCCAGAGAGTGCACTGGCACCAGTGGGGATGCGGTGCAGTGAGTCCAGAGAGTGCACTGGCACCACCGGAGATGCAGTGCAGTGAGTCCAGAGAGTGCACTGGCACCACTGGGGATGCACTGCTGTGAGTCCAGAGAGTGCACTGGCACCACTGGGAATGCAGTGCAGTGAGTCCAGAGAGTGCACTGGCACCACTGGGGGTGCGGTGCAGTGAGTCCAGAGAGTGCACTGGCACCACTGGGGATGCGGTGCAGTGAGTCCAGAGAGTGCACTGGCACCACTGGGGATGCAGTGCAGTGAGTCCAGAGAGTGCACTGGCACCAATGGGGGTGCGGTGCAGTGAGTCCAGAGAGTGCACTGGCACCACTGGGGATGCACCCCGGTGAGTCCAGAGAGTGCACTGGCACCACTGGGGATGCAGTGCAGTGAGTCCAGAGAGTGCACTGGCACCACTGGGGATGCAGTGCAGTGAGTCCATAGAGTGCACTGGCACCACTGGGGATGCACCCCGGTGACTCCAGAGAGCGCACTGGCACCACTGGGGATGCAGTGCAGTGAGTCCAGAGAGTGCACTGGCACCACTGGGGATGCACTGCAGTGATTCCAGAGAGTGCACTGGTACCACTGGTTATGCAGTGCAGTGAGTACAGAGAGTGCACTGGCACCACTGGGGATGCATTGCAGTGAGTCCAGAGAGTGCACTGGCACCACTGGGGATGCAGTGCAGTCAGTCCAGAGAGTGCACTGGCACCACTGGGGGTGCGGTGCAGTGAGTCCAGAGAGTGCACTGGCACCACTGGGGATGCAGTGCAGTGAGTCCAGAGAGTGCACTGGCACCACTGGGGATGCAGTGTAGTAACTCCAGAGAGTGCACTGGCACCACTGGGGATGCACCCCGGTGAGTCCAGAGAGTGCACTGGCACCACTGGGGATGCAGTGCAGTGAGTCCAGAGAGTGCACTGGCACCAGTGGGGATGCAGTGCAGTGAGTCCAGAGAGTGCACTGGCAGCACTGGGGATGCAGTGCAGTGAGTCCAGAGAGTGCACTGGCACCACTGGGGATGCAGTGCAGTGAGTCCAGAGAGTGCACTGGCACCACTGGGGGTGCACCCCGGTGAGTCCAGAGAGGGCACTGGCACCACTGGGGATGCACCCCGGTGAGTCCAGAGAGTGCACTGGCACCACTGGGGATGCAGTGCAGTGAGTCCAGAGAGTGCACTGGCACCACAGTTGATGCAGTGCAGTGAGTCCAGAGAGTGCACTGGCACCACTGGGGATGCAGTGCAGTGAGTCCAGAAGAGTGCACTGGCACCACTGGGGATGCACTGCAGTGAGTCCAGAGAGTGCACTGGCACCACTGGGTATGCACTGCAGTGAGTCCAGAGAGTGTACTGGCACCACTGGGGATGCAGTGCAGTGAGTCCAGAGAGTGCACTGGCACCACTGGGGGTGCGGTGCAGTGAGTCCAGAGAGTGCACTGGCACCATTGCCGATGCAGTGCAGTGAGTCCAGAGAGTGCACTGGCACCACTGGGGGTGCGGTGCAGTGAGTCCAGAGAGTGCACTGGCACCTCTGGTTATGCAGTGCAGTGAGTACAGAGAGTGCACTGGCACCACTGGGGATGCAGTGTAGTATCTCCAGAGAGTGCACTGACACCACTGGGGATGCACGCCGGTGAGTCCAGAGAGTGCACTGGCACCACTGGGGATGCAGTGCAGTGAGTCCAGAGAGTGCACTGGCACCACTGGGGATGCAGTGCAGTGAGTCCAGAGAGAGCACTGGCACCACTGGGGATGCACTGAAGTGAGTCCAGAGAGTTCACTGGCACCACTGGGGATGCAGTGCAGTGAGTCCAGAGAGTGCACTGGCACCACTGGGGATGCAGTGCAGTGAGTCCAGAGAGTGCACTGGCACCACTGGGGATGCACCCCGGTGAGTCCAGAGAGTGCACTGGCACCACTGGGGATGCAGTGCAGTGAGTCCAGAGAGTGCACTGGCACCACCGGAGATGCAGTGCAGTGAGTCCAGAGAGTGCACTGGCACCACTGGGGATGCACTGCAGTGAGTCCAGAGAGTGCACTGGCACCACTGGGAATGCAGTGCAGTGAGTCCAGAGAGTGCACTGGCACCACTGGGGGTGCGGTGCAGTTAGTCCAGAGAGTGCACTGGCACCACTGGGGATGCAGTGCAGTGAGTCCAGAGAGTGCACTGGCACCAATGGGGGTGCGGTGCAGTGAGTCCAGAGAGTGCACTGGCACCACTGGGGATGCACCCCGGTGAGTCCAGAGAGTGCACTGGCACCACTGGGGATGCAGTGCAGTGAGTCCAGAGAGTGCACTGGCACCACTGGGGATGCAGTGCAGTGAGTCCAGAGAGTGCACTGGCACCACTGGGGATGCACCCCGGTGACTCCAGAGAGCGCACTGGCACCACTGGGGATGCAGTGCAGTGAGTCCAGAGAGTGCACTGGCACCACTGGGGATGCACTGCAGTGATTCCAGAGAGTGCACTGGCACCACTGGTTATGCAGTGCAGTGAGTACAGAGAGTGCACTGGCACCACTGGGGATGCATTGCAGTGAGTCCAGAGAGTGCACTGGCACCACTGGGGATGCAGTGCAGTCAGTCCAGAGAGTGCACTGGCACCACTGGGGGTGCGGTGCAGTGAGTCCAGAGAGTGCACTGGCACCACTGGGGATGCAGTGCAGTGAGTCCAGAGAGTGCACTGGCACCACTGGGGATGCAGTGTAGTAACTCCAGAGAGTGCACTGGCACCACTGGGGATGCACCCCGGTGAGTCCAGAGAGTGCACTGGCACCACTGGGGATGCAGTGCAGTGAGTCCAGAGAGTGCACTGGCACCAGTGGGGATGCAGTGCAGTGAGTCCAGAGAGTGCACTGGCAGCACTGGGGATGCAGTGCAGTGAGTCCAGAGAGTGCACTGGCACCACTGGGGATGCAGTGCAGTGAGTCCAGAGAGTGCACTGGCACCACTGGGGGTGCACCCCGGTGAGTCCAGAGAGGGCACTGGCACCACTGGGGATGCACCCCGGTGAGTCCAGAGAGTGCAGTGGCACCACTGGGGATGCAGTGCAGTGAGTCCAGAGAGTGCACTGGCACCACAGTTGATGCAGTGCAGTGAGTCCAGAGAGTGCACTGGCACCACTGGGGATGCACTGCAGTGAGTCCAGAAGAGTGCACTGGCACCACTGGGGATGCACTGCAGTGAGTCCAGAGAGTGCACTGGCACCACTGGGTATGCACTGCAGTGAGTCCAGAGAGTGTACTGGCACCACTGGGGATGCAGTGCAGTGAGTCCAGAGAGTGCACTGGCACCACTGGAGGTGCGGTGCAGTGAGTCCAGAGAGTGCACTGGCACCACTGGTTATGCAGTGCAGTGAGTACAGAGAGTGCACTGGCACCACTATGGATGCAGTGTAGTAACTCCAGAGAGTGCACTGGCACCACTGGGGATGCACCCCGGTGAGTCCAGAGAGTGCACTGGCACCACTGGGGGTGCACCCCGGTGAGTCCAGAGAGTGCACTGGCACCACTGGGGATGCAGTGCAGTGAGTCCAGAGAGTGCACTGGCACCTCTGGTTATGCAGTGCAGTGAGTACACAGAGTGCACTGGCACCACTGGGGATGCAGTGTAGTATCTCCAGAGAGTGCACTGACACCACTGGGGATGCACGCCGGTGAGTCCAGAGAGTGCACTGGCACCACTGGGGATGCAGTGCAGTGAGTCCAGAGAGTGCACTGGCACCACTGGGGATGCACTGCAGTGAGTCCAGAGAGTGCACTGGCACCACCGGAGATGCAGTGCAGTGAGTCCAGAGAGTGCACTGGCACCACTGGGGATGCAGTGCAGTGAGTCCAGAGAGTGCACTGGCACCACTGGGAATGCAGTGCAGTGAGTCCAGAGAGTGCACTGGCACCACTGGGGGTGCGGAGCAGTGAGTCCAGAGAGTGCACTGGCACCACTGGGGATGCAGTGCAGTGAGTCCAGAGAGTGCACTGGCACCACTGGGGGTGCGGTGCAGTGAGTCCAGAGAGTGCACTGGCACCACTGGGGATGCAGTGCAGTGAGTCCAGAGAGTGCATTGGCACCACTGGGGATGCAGTGCAGTGAGTCCAGAGAGTGCACTGGCACCACTGGGGATGCAGTGCAGTGAGTCCAGAGAGTGCACTGGCACCACTGGGGATGCACCCCGGTGACTCCAGAGAGCGCAGTGGCACCACTGGGGATGCAGTGCAGTGAGTCCAGAGAGTGCACTGGCACCACTGGGGATGCACTGCAGTGATTCCAGAGAGTGCACTGGCACCACTGGTTATGCAGTGCAGTGAGTACAGAGAGTGCACTGGCACCACTGGGGATGCATTGCAGTGAGTCCAGAGAGTGCACTGGCACCACTGGGGATGCAGTGCAGTCAGTCCAGAGAGTGCACTGGCACCACTGGGGGTGCGGTGCAGTGAGTCCAGAGAGTGCACTGGCACCACTGGGTATGCAGTGCAGTGAGTCCAGAGAGTGCACTGGCACCACTGGGGATGCAGTGTAGTAACTCCAGAGAGTGCACTGGCACCACTGGGGATGCACCCCGGTGAGTCCAGAGAGTGCACTGGCACCACTGGGGATGCAGTGCAGTGAGTCCAGAGAGTGCACTGGCACCACTGGGGATGCAGTCTAGTGAGTCCAGAGAGTGCACTGGCACCAGTGGGGATGCAGTGCAGTGAGTCCAGAGAGTGCACTGGCACCACTGGGGATGCACCCCGGTGAGTCCAGAGAGTGCACTGGCACCACTGGGGATGCAGTGCAGTGAGTCCAGAGAGTGCACTGGCACCACGGGGGATGCAGTACAGTGAGTCCAGAGAGTGCACTGGCACCACTGGGGATGCACTGCAGTGAGTCCAGAGAGTGCACTGCACCACTGGGGATGCACTGCAGTGAGTCCAGAGAGTGCACTGGCACCACTTGGGATGCAGTGCAGTGAGTCCAGAGAGTGCACTGGCACCAGTGGGGATGCAGTGCAGTGAGTCCAGAGAGTGCACTGGCACCCCTGGGAATGCAGTGCAGTGAGTCCAGAGAGTGCACTGGCACCAGTGGGGATGCACCCCGGTGAGTCCATAGAGTGCACTGGCACCACTGGGGATGCAGTGCAGTGAGTCCAGAGAGTGCAATCGCACCACTGGGGATGCACTGCAGTGAGTCCAGAGAGTGCACTGGCACCACTGGGGATTCACTAAGTGAGTCCAGAGAGTGCACTGGCACCACTGTGGATGCAGTGCAGTGACTCCAGAGAGTGCACTGGCACCACTGCGGATGCGCCCGGGTGAGTCCAGAGAGTGCACTAGCACCACTGGGGATGCACTGCAGTAAGTCCAGAGAGTGCACTGGCACCACTGGGGATGCAGTGCAGTGAGTCCAGAGAGTGCACTGGCACTACTGGGGATGCACTGCAGTGAGTCCAGAGAGTGCACTGGCACCACTGGAGATGCAGTGCAGTGAGTCCAGAGAGTGCTCTGGCATCACTGGGGATGCAGTGCAGTGAGTCCAGAGAGTGCACTGGCACCACTGGGGATGCACCCCGGTGAGTCCAGAGAGTGCACTGGCACCACTGGGGATGCAGTGCAGTGAGTCCAGAGAGTGCACTGGCACCACGGGGGATGCAGTACAGTGAGTCCAGAGAGTGCACTGGCACCACTGGGGATGCACTGCAGTGAGTCCAGAGAGTGCACTGCACCACTGGGGATGCACTGCAGTGAGTCCAGAGAGTGCACTGGCACCACTGGGGATGCAGTGCAGTGAGTCCAGAGAGTGCACTGGCACCAGTGGGGATGCAGTGCAGTGAGTCCAGAGAGTGCACTGGCACCCCTGGGAATGCAGTGCAGTGAGTCCAGAGAGTGCACTGGCACCAGTGGGGATGCACCCCGGTGAGTCCATAGAGTGCACTGGCACCACTGGGGATGCAGTGCAGTGAGTCCAGAGAGTGCAATCGCACCACTGGGGATGTACTGCAGTGAGTCCAGAGAGTGCACTGGCACCACTGGAGATGCACCCCGGTGAGTCCAGAGAGTGCACTGGCACCACTGGGGATGCACCCCGGTGAGTCCAGAGAGTGCACTGGCACCACTGGGTGTGCGGTGCAGTGAGTCCAGAGAGTGCACTGGCACCAGTGGGGATGCACCCTGTGAGTCCAGAGAGTGCACTGGCACCACTGGGGATGCAGTGCAGTGAGTCCGGAGAGTGCACTGGCACCACTGAGGATGCACTTCAGCGAGTCCAGAGAGTGCACTGGCACCACTGGTTATGCAGTGCAGTGAGTCCAGAGAGTGCACTGGCACCACTGGGGATGCAGTGTCGTAACTCCAGAGAGTGCACTGGCACCACTGGGGAAGTAGTGCAGTGAGTCCAGAGAGTGCACTGGCACCGCTGGGGATGCACTGAAGTGAGTCCAGAGAGTGCACTGGCACCACTGGAGATGCACTGCAGTGAGTCCAGAGAGTGCACTGGCACCACTGGGGATGCACCCCGGTGAGTCCACAGAGTGCACTGGCACCACTGGGGAAGCAGTGCAGTGAGTCCAGAGAGTGCACTGGCACCACTGGGGATGCAGTGCAGTGAGTCCAGAGATTGCACTGGCACCACTGGGGATGCAGTGCAGTGAGTCCAGAGAGAGCACTGGCACTACTGGGGGTGCACCCCTGTGAGTCCAGAGAGTGCACTGGCGCCACTGGGGATGCACCCCGGTGAGTCCAGAGAGTGCACTGGCACCAATGGGGATGCAGTGCAGTGAGTGCAGAGAGTGCTCTGGCACCACTGGGCGTGCACCCCGGTGAGTCCAGAGAGTGCACTGGCACCACTGGTTATGCAGTGCAGTGAGTCCAGAGAGTGCACTGGCACCACTGGGGGTGCGGTGCAGTGAGTCCAGAGAGTGCACTGGCACCATTGCCGATGCAGTGCAGTGAGTCCAGAGAGTGCACTGGCACCACTGGGGGTGCGGTGCAGTGAGTCCAGAGAGTGCACTGGCACCTCTGGTTATGCAGTGCAGTGAGTACAGAGAGTGCACTGGCACCACTGGGGATGCAGTGTAGTATCTCCAGAGAGTGCACTGACACCACTGGGGATGCACGCCGGTGAGTCCAGAGAGTGCACTGGCACCACTGGGGATGCAGTGCAGTGAGTCCAGAGAGTGCACTGGCACCACTGGAGATGCACCCCGGTGAGTCCAGAGAGTGCACTGGCACCACTGGGGATGCACCCCGGTGAGTCCAGAGAGTGCACTGGCACCACTGGGTGTGCGGTGCAGTGAGTCCAGAGAGTGCACTGGCACCAGTGGGGATGCACCCTGTGAGTCCAGAGAGTGCACTGGCACCACTGGGGATGCAGTGCAGTGAGTCCGGAGAGTGCACTGGCACCACTGAGGATGCACTTCAGCGAGTCCAGAGAGTGCACTGGCACCACTGGTTATGCAGTGCAGTGAGTCCAGAGAGTGCACTGGCACCACTGGGGATGCAGTGTCGTAACTCCAGAGAGTGCACTGGCACCACTGGGGATGTAGTGCAGTGAGTCCAGAGAGTGCACTGGCACCGCTGGGGATGCACTGAAGTGAGTCCAGAGAGTGCACTGGCACCACTGGAGATGCACTGCAGTGAGTCCAGAGAGTGCACTGGCACCACTGGGGATGCACCCCGGTGAGTCCACAGAGTGCACTGGCACCACTGGGGAAGCACTGCAGTGAGTCCAGAGAGTGCACTGGCACCACTGGGGATGCAGTGCAGTGAGTCCAGAGATTGCACTGGCACCACTGGGGATGCAGTGCAGTGAGTCCAGAGAGAGCACTGGCACTACTGGGGGTGCACCCCTGTGAGTCCAGAGAGTGCACTGGCGCCACTGGGGATGCACCCCGGTGAGTCCAGAGAGTGCACTGGCACCAATGGGGATGCAGTGCAGTGAGTGCAGAGAGTGCTCTGGCACCACTGGGCGTGCACCCCGGTGAGTCCAGAGAGTGCACTGGCACCACTGGTTATGCAGTGCAGTGAGTCCAGAGAGTGCACTGGCACCACTGGGGGTGCGGTGCAGTGAGTCCAGAGAGTGCACTGGCACCATTGCCGATGCAGTGCAGTGAGTCCAGAGAGTGCACTGGCACCACTGGGGGTGCGGTGCAGTGAGTCCAGAGAGTGCACTGGCACCTCTGGTTATGCAGTGCAGTGAGTACAGAGAGTGCACTGGCACCACTGGGGATGCAGTATAGTATCTCCAGAGAGTGCACTGACACCACTGGGGATGCACGCCGGTGAGTCCAGAGAGTGCACTGGCACCACTGGGGATGCAGTGCAGTGAGTCCAGAGAGTGCACTGGCACCACTGGGGATGCAGTGCAGTGAGTCCAGAGAGAGCACTGGCACCACTGGGGATGCACTGAAGTGAGTCCAGAGAGTTCACTGGCACCACTGGGGATGCAGTGCAGTGAGTCCAGAGAGTGCACTGGCACCACTGGGGATGCAGTGCAGTGAGTCCAGAGAGTGCACTGGCACCAGTGGGGATGCGGTGCAGTGAGTCCAGAGAGTGCACTGGCACCACTGGGGATGCAGTGCAGTGAGTCCAGAGAGTGCACTGGCACCACCGGAGATGCAGTGCAGTGAGTCCAGAGAGTGCACTGGCACCACTGGGGATGCACTGCAGTGAGTCCAGAGAGTGCACTGGCACCACTGGGAATGCAGTGCAGTGAGTCCAGAGAGTGCACTGGCACCACTGGGGGTGCGGTGCAGTTAGTCCAGAGAGTGCACTGGCACCACTGGGGATGCAGTGCAGTGAGTCCAGAGAGTGCACTGGCACCAATGGGGGTGCGGTGCAGTGAGTCCAGAGAGTGCACTGGCACCACTGGGGATGCACCCCGGTGAGTCCAGAGAGTGCACTGGCACCACTGGGGATGCAGTGCAGTGAGTCCAGAGAGTGCACTGGCACCACTGGGGATGCAGTGCAGTGAGTCCAGAGAGTGCACTGGCACCACTGGGGATGCACCCCGGTGACTCCAGAGAGCGCACTGGCACCACTGGGGATGCAGTGCAGTGAGTCCAGAGAGTGCACTGGCACCACTGGGGATGCACTGCAGTGATTCCAGAGAGTGCACTGGCACCACTGGTTATGCAGTGCAGTGAGTACAGAGAGTGCACTGGCACCACTGGGGATGCATTGCAGTGAGTCCAGAGAGTGCACTGGCACCACTGGGGATGCAGTGCAGTCAGTCCAGAGAGTGCACTGGCACCACTGGGGGTGCGGTGCAGTGAGTCCAGAGAGTGCACTGGCACCACTGGGGATGCAGTGCAGTGAGTCCAGAGAGTGCACTGGCACCACTGGGGATGCAGTGTAGTAACTCCAGAGAGTGCACTGGCACCACTGGGGATGCACCCCGGTGAGTCCAGAGAGTGCACTGGCACCACTGGGGATGCAGTGCAGTGAGTCCAGAGAGTGCACTGGCACCAGTGGGGATGCAGTGCAGTGAGTCCAGAGAGTGCACTGGCAGCACTGGGGATGCAGTGCAGTGAGTCCAGAGAGTGCACTGGCACCACTGGGGATGCAGTGCAGTGAGTCCAGAGAGTGCACTGGCACCACTGGGGGTGCACCCCGGTGAGTCCAGAGAGGGCACTGGCACCACTGGGGATGCACCCCGGTGAGTCCAGAGAGTGCACTGGCACCACTGGGGATGCAGTGCAGTGAGTCCAGAGAGTGCACTGGCACCACAGTTGATGCAGTGCAGTGAGTCCAGAGAGTGCACTGGCACCACTGGGGATGCACTGCAGTGAGTCCAGAAGAGTGCACTGGCACCACTGGGGATGCACTGCAGTGAGTCCAGAGAGTGCACTGGCACCACTGGGTATGCACTGCAGTGAGTCCAGAGAGTGTACTGGCACCACTGGGGATGCAGTGCAGTGAGTCCAGAGAGTGCACTGGCACCACTGGGGGTGCGGTGCAGTGAGTCCAGAGAGTGCACTGGCACCATTGCCGATGCAGTGCAGTGAGTCCAGAGAGTGCACTGGCACCACTGGGGGTGCGGTGCAGTGAGTCCAGAGAGTGCACTGGCACCTCTGGTTATGCAGTGCAGTGAGTACAGAGAGTGCACTGGCACCACTGGGGATGCAGTGTAGTATCTCCAGAGAGTGCACTGACACCACTGGGGATGCACGCCGGTGAGTCCAGAGAGTGCACTGGCACCACTGGGGATGCAGTGCAGTGAGTCCAGAGAGTGCACTGGCACCACTGGGGATGCAGTGCAGTGAGTCCAGAGAGAGCACTGGCACCACTGGGGATGCACTGAAGTGAGTCCAGAGAGTTCACTGGCACCACTGGGGATGCAGTGCAGTGAGTCCAGAGAGTGCACTGGCACCACTGGGGATGCAGTGCAGTGAGTCCAGAGAGTGCACTGGCACCACTGGGGATGCACCCCGGTGAGTCCAGAGAGTGCACTGGCACCACTGGGGATGCAGTGCAGTGAGTCCAGAGAGTGCACTGGCACCACCGGAGATGCAGTGCAGTGAGTCCAGAGAGTGCACTGGCACCACTGGGGATGCACTGCAGTGAGTCCAGAGAGTGCACTGGCACCACTGGGAATGCAGTGCAGTGAGTCCAGAGAGTGCACTGGCACCACTGGGGGTGCGGTGCAGTTAGTCCAGAGAGTGCACTGGCACCACTGGGGATGCAGTGCAGTGAGTCCAGAGAGTGCACTGGCACCAATGGGGGTGCGGTGCAGTGAGTCCAGAGAGTGCACTGGCACCACTGGGGATGCACCCCGGTGAGTCCAGAGAGTGCACTGGCACCACTGGGGATGCAGTGCAGTGAGTCCAGAGAGTGCACTGGCACCACTGGGGATGCAGTGCAGTGAGTCCAGAGAGTGCACTGGCACCACTGGGGATGCACCCCGGTGACTCCAGAGAGCGCACTGGCACCACTGGGGATGCAGTGCAGTGAGTCCAGAGAGTGCACTGGCACCACTGGGGATGCACTGCAGTGATTCCAGAGAGTGCACTGGCACCACTGGTTATGCAGTGCAGTGAGTACAGAGAGTGCACTGGCACCACTGGGGATGCATTGCAGTGAGTCCAGAGAGTGCACTGGCACCACTGGGGATGCAGTGCAGTCAGTCCAGAGAGTGCACTGGCACCACTGGGGGTGCGGTGCAGTGAGTCCAGAGAGTGCACTGGCACCACTGGGGATGCAGTGCAGTGAGTCCAGAGAGTGCACTGGCACCACTGGGGATGCAGTGTAGTAACTCCAGAGAGTGCACTGGCACCACTGGGGATGCACCCCGGTGAGTCCAGAGAGTGCACTGGCACCACTGGGGATGCAGTGCAGTGAGTCCAGAGAGTGCACTGGCACCAGTGGGGATGCAGTGCAGTGAGTCCAGAGAGTGCACTGGCAGCACTGGGGATGCAGTGCAGTGAGTCCAGAGAGTGCACTGGCACCACTGGGGATGCAGTGCAGTGAGTCCAGAGAGTGCACTGGCACCACTGGGGGTGCACCCCGGTGAGTCCAGAGAGGGCACTGGCACCACTGGGGATGCACCCCGGTGAGTCCAGAGAGTGCAGTGGCACCACTGGGGATGCAGTGCAGTGAGTCCAGAGAGTGCACTGGCACCACAGTTGATGCAGTGCAGTGAGTCCAGAGAGTGCACTGGCACCACTGGGGATGCACTGCAGTGAGTCCAGAAGAGTGCACTGGCACCACTGGGGATGCACTGCAGTGAGTCCAGAGAGTGCACTGGCACCACTGGGTATGCACTGCAGTGAGTCCAGAGAGTGTACTGGCACCACTGGGGATGCAGTGCAGTGAGTCCAGAGAGTGCACTGGCACCACTGGAGGTGCGGTGCAGTGAGTCCAGAGAGTGCACTGGCACCACTGGTTATGCAGTGCAGTGAGTACAGAGAGTGCACAGGCACCACTATGGATGCAGTGTAGTAACTCCAGAGAGTGCACTGGCACCACTGGGGATGCACGCCGGTGAGTCCAGAGAGTGCACTGGCACCACTGGGGGTGCACCCCGGTGAGTCCAGAGAGTGCACTGGCACCACTGGGGATGCAGTGCAGTGAGTCCAGAGAGTGCACTGGCACCTCTGGTTATGCAGTGCAGTGAGTACACAGAGTGCACTGGCACCACTGGGGATGCAGTGTAGTATCTCCAGAGAGTGCACTGACACCAGTGGGGATGCACGCCGGTGAGTCCAGAGAGTGCACTGGCACCACTGGGGATGCAGTGCAGTGAGTCCAGAGAGTGCACTGGCACCACTGGGGATGCACTGCAGTGAGTCCAGAGAGTGCACTGGCACCACCGGAGATGCAGTGCAGTGAGTCCAGAGAGTGCACTGGCACCACTGGGGATGCAGTGCAGTGAGTCCAGAGAGTGCACTGGCACCACTGGGAATGCAGTGCAGTGAGTCCAGAGAGTGCACTGGCACCACTGGGGGTGCGGAGCAGTGAGTCCAGAGAGTGCACTGGCACCACTGGGGATGCAGTGCAGTGAGTCCAGAGAGTGCACTGGCACCACTGGGGGTGCGGTGCAGTGAGTCCAGAGAGTGCACTGGCACCACTGGGGATGCAGTGCAGTGAGTCCAGAGAGTGCATTGGCACCACTGGGGATGCAGTGCAGTGAGTCCAGAGAGTGCACTGGCACCACTGGGGATGCAGTGCAGTGAGTCCAGAGAGTGCACTGGCACCACTGGGGATGCACCCCGGTGACTCCAGAGAGCGCAGTGGCACCACTGGGGATGCAGTGCAGTGAGTCCAGAGAGTGCACTGGCACCACTGGGGATGCACTGCAGTGATTCCAGAGAGTGCACTGGCACCACTGGTTATGCAGTGCAGTGAGTACAGAGAGTGCACTGGCACCACTGGGGATGCATTGCAGTGAGTCCAGAGAGTGCACTGGCACCACTGGGGATGCAGTGCAGTCAGTCCAGAGAGTGCACTGGCACCACTGGGGGTGCGGTGCAGTGAGTCCAGAGAGTGCACTGGCACCACTGGGTATGCAGTGCAGTGAGTCCAGAGAGTGCACTGGCACCACTGGGGATGCAGTGTAGTAACTCCAGAGAGTGCACTGGCACCACTGGGGATGCACCCCGGTGAGTCCAGAGAGTGCACTGGCACCACTGGGGATGCAGTGCAGTGAGTCCAGAGAGTGCACTGGCACCACTGGGGATGCAGTGCAGTGAGTCCAGAGAGTGCACTGGCACCAGTGGGGATGCAGTGCAGTGAGTCCAGAGAGTGCACTGGCACCACTGGGGATGCAGTGCAGTGAGTCCAGAGAGTGCACTGGCACCACTGGGGGTGCGGTGCAGTGAGTCCAGAGAGTGCACTGGCACCACTGGGGATGCACCCCGGTGAGTCCAGAGAGTGCACTGGCACCACTGGGGATGCAGTGCAGTGAGTCCAGAGAGTGCACTGGCACCACAGTTGATGCAGTGCAGTGAGTCCAGAGAGTGCACTGGCACCACTGGGGATGCACTGCAGTGAGTCCAGAAGAGTGCACTGGCACCACTGGGGATGCACTGCAGTGAGTCCAGAGAGTGCACTGGCACCACTGGGGATGCACTGCAGTGAGTCCAGAGAGTGTACTGGCACCACTGGGGATGCAGTGCACTGAGTCCAGAGAGTGCACTGGCACCACTGGGGGTGCGGTGCAGTGAGTCCAGAGAGTGCACTGGCACCACTGGTTATGCAGTGCAGTGAGTACAGAGAGTGCACTGGCACCACTATGGATGCAGTGTAGTAACTCCAGAGAGTGCACTGGCACCACTGGGGATGCACCCCGGTGAGTCCAGAGAGTGCACTGGCACCACTGGGGATGCAGTGCAGTGAGTCCAGAGAGTGCACTGGCACCACTGGGGATGCAGTGCAGTGAGTCCAGAGAGTGCACTGGCATCACTGGGGATGCACCCCGGTGAGTCCAGAGAGTGCACTGGCACCACTGTGGATGCTGTGCAGTGACTCCAGAGAGTGCACTGGCACCACTGGGTTGCAGTGAAGTGAGTCCAGAGAGTGCACTGGCACCACTGGTGATGCACTGAAGTGAGTCCAGAGAGTGCACTGGCACCACTGGGGATGCAGTGCATGAGTCCAGAGAGTTCACTGGCACCACTGGGGATGCAGTGCAGTGACTCCAGAGAGTGCACTGGCACCACTGGGGATGCAGTGCAGTGAGTCCAGAGACTGCACTGGCACCACTGCGCATTCACTGCAATGAGTCCAGAGAGCGCAGTGGCACCACTGGGGATGCAGTGCAGTGAGTCCAGAGAGTGCACTGGCACCACTGAGGATGCACTGCAGTGAGTCCAGAGAGTGCACTGGCACCACTGGGGATGCACCCCGGTGAGTCCAGAGAGTGCACTGGCACCACTGGGGATGCAGTGCAGTGAGTCCAGAGAGTGCACTGGCACCACTGGTTATGCACTGCAGTGAGTCCAGAGAGTGCACTGGCACCACTGGGGATGCAGTGCAGTGAGCCCAGAGAGTGCACTGGCACAACTGGGGATGCACCCCGGTGAGTGCAGAGAGAGCACTGGCACCACTGGGGATGCAGTGCAGTGAGTCCAGAGAGTGCACTGGCACCACTGGGGATGCAGTGCAGTGAGTCCAGAGAGTGCACTGGCACCACTGGGGGTGCGGTGCAGTGAGTCCAGAGAGTGCACTGGCACCACTGGTTATGCAGTGCAGTGAGTACAGAGAGTGCACTGGCACCACTATGGATGCAGTGTAGTAACTCCAGAGAGTGCACTGGCACCACTGGGGATGCAGTGCAGTGAGTCCAGAGAGTGCACTGGCACCACTGGGGATGCAGTGCAGTGAGTCCAGAGAGTGCACTGGCACCTCTGGGGATGCACTGAAATGAGTCCAGAGAGTTCACTGGCACCACTGGCGATGCACTGCAGTGAGTCCAGAGAGTGCACTGGCACCAATGGGGATGCAGTGCAGTGAGTCCAGAGAGTGCACTGGCACCACTGGGGATGCACTGCAGTGAGTCCAGAGAGTGCACTGGCACCACTGGGGATGCAGTGCAGTGAGTCCAGAGAGTGCACTGGCACCACTGGGGATGCACTGCAGTGATTCCAGAGAGTGCACTGGCACCACTGGGGATGCAGTGCAGTGAGTCCAGAGAGTGCACTGGCACCACTGGGGATGCACCCCGGTGAGTCCAGAGAGTGCACTGGCACCACTGGGGGTGCGGTGCAGTGAGTCCAGAGAGTGCACTGGCACCACTGGGGATGCGGTGCAGTGAGTCCAGAGAGTGTACTGGCACCACTGGGGATGCGGTGCAGTGAGTCCAGAGAGTGCACTGGCACCACTGGGGATGCAGTGCAGTGAGTCCAGAGAGTGCACTGGCACCACTGGGGATGCACTGCAGTGAGTCCAGAGGTTGCACTGGCACCACTGGGGATGCAGTGCAGTGAGTCCAGAGAGTGCACTGGCACCACTGGGGATGCACTGCAGTGAATCCAGAGAGTGCACTGGCACCACTGGGGATGCAGTGCAGTGTGTGCAGACAGTGCACTGGCACCACTGGGGATGCAGTGCAGTGAGTCCAGAGAGTGCACTGGCACCACTAGGGATGCTGTGCAGTGAGTCCAGAGAGTGCACTGGCACCACTGGGGATGCAGTGCAGTGAGTCCAGAGAGTGCACTGGCATCACTGGGGATGCACTGCAGTGAGTCCAGAGAGTGCACTGGCACCACTGTGGATGCTGTGCAGTGACTCCAGAGAGTGCACTGGCACCACTGGGTTGCAGTGAAGTGAGTCCAGAGAGTGCACTGGCACCACTGGTGATGCACTGAAGTGAGTCCAGAGAGTGCACTGGCACCACTGGGGATGCAGTGCATGAGTCCAGAGAGTTCACTGGCACCACTGGGGATGCAGTGCAGTGACTCCAGAGAGTGCACTGGCACCACTGGGGATGCAGTGCAGTGAGTCCAGAGACTGCACTGGCACCACTGCGCATTCACTGCAATGAGTCCAGAGAGCGCAGTGGCACCACTGGGGATGCAGTGCAGTGAGTCCAGAGAGTGCACTGGCACCACTGAGGATGCACTGCAGTGAGTCCAGAGAGTGCACTGGCACCACTGGGGATGCACCCCGGTGAGTCCAGAGAGTGCACTGGCACCACTGGGGATGCAGTGCAGTGAGTCCAGAGAGTGCACTGGCACCACTGGTTATGCACTGCAGTGAGTCCAGAGAGTGCACTGGCACCACTGGGGATGCAGTGCAGTGAGCCCAGAGAGTGCACTGGCACAACTGGGGATGCACCCCGGTGAGTGCAGAGAGAGCACTGGCACCACTGGGGATGCAGTGCAGTGAGTCCAGAGAGTGCACTGGCACCACTGGGGATGCAGTGCAGTGAGTCCAGAGAGTGCACTGGCACCACTGGGGGTGCGGTGCAGTGAGTCCAGAGAGTGCACTGGCACCACTGGTTATGCAGTGCAGTGAGTACAGAGAGTGCACTGGCACCACTATGGATGCAGTGTAGTAACTCCAGAGAGTGCACTGGCACCACTGGGGATGCAGTGCAGTGAGTCCAGAGAGTGCACTGGCACCACTGGGGATGCAGTGCAGTGAGTCCAGAGAGTGCACTGGCACCTCTGGGGATGCACTGAAATGAGTCCAGAGAGTTCACTGGCACCACTGGCGATGCACTGCAGTGAGTCCAGAGAGTGCACTGGCACCAATGGGGATGCAGTGCAGTGAGTCCAGAGAGTGCACTGGCACCACTGGGGATGCACTGCAGTGAGTCCAGAGAGTGCACTGGCACCACTGGGGATGCAGTGCAGTGAGTCCAGAGAGTGCACTGGCACCACTGGGGATGCACTGCAGTGATTCCAGAGAGTGCACTGGCACCACTGGGGATGCAGTGCAGTGAGTCCAGAGAGTGCACTGGCACCACTGGGGATGCACCCCGGTGAGTCCAGAGAGTGCACTGGCACCACTGGGGGTGCGGTGCAGTGAGTCCAGAGAGTGCACTGGCACCACTGGGGATGCGGTGCAGTGAGTCCAGAGAGTGTACTGGCACCACTGGGGATGCGGTGCAGTGAGTCCAGAGAGTGCACTGGCACCACTGGGGATGCAGTGCAGTGAGTCCAGAGAGTGCACTGGCACCACTGGGGATGCACTGCAGTGAGTCCAGAGGTTGCACTGGCACCACTGGGGATGCAGTGCAGTGAGTCCAGAGAGTGCACTGGCACCACTGGGGATGCACTGCAGTGAATCCAGAGAGTGCACTGGCACCACTGGGGATGCAGTGCAGTGTGTGCAGACAGTGCACTGGCACCACTGGGGATGCAGTGCAGTGAGTCCAGAGAGTGCACTGGCACCACTAGGGATGCTGTGCAGTGAGTCCAGAGAGTTCACTGGCACCACTGGGGATGCACTGCAGTGAGTCCAGAGAGTGCACTGGCACCACTGGAGATGCAGTGCAGTGAGTCCAGAGAGTGCACTGGCACCACTGGGGATGCAGTGCAGTGAGTCCAGAGAGTGCACTGGCACCACTGGGGATGCAGTGCAGTGAGTCCAGAGAGTGCACTGGCACCACTGGAGATGCAGTGCAGTGAGTCCAGAGAGTGCACTGGCACCACTGGGGATGCAGTGCAGTGAGTCCAGAGAGTGCACTGGCACAACTGGGGATGCACCCCGGTGAGTCCTGAGAGAGCACTGGCACCACTGGGGATGCAGTGCAGTGAGTCCAGAGAGTGCAATGGCGCCACTGGGGATGCAGTGCAGTGAGTCCAGAGAGTGCTCTGGCACCACTGGGGATGCAGTGCAGTGAGTCCAGAGAGTGCACTGGCACCACTAGGGGTGCGGTGCAGTGAGTCCAGAGAGTGCACTGGCACCACTGGGGATACGGTGCAGTGAGTTCAGAGAGTGCACTGGCACCACTGGGGATGCAGTGCAGTGAGTCCAGAGAGTGCACTGGCACCACTGGGGATGCACCCCGGTGAGTCCAGAGAGTGCACTGGCACCACTGGGGATGCAGTGCAGTGAGTCCAGAGAGTGCTCTGGCACCACTGGGGATGCAGTGCAGTGAGTCCAGAGAGTGCACTGGCACCACTAGGGGTGCGGTGCAGTGAGTCCAGAGAGTGCACTGGCACCACTGGGGATACGGTGCAGTGAGTTCAGAGAGTGCACTGGCACCACTGGGGATGCAGTGCAGTGAGTCCAGAGAGTGCACTGGCACCACTGGGGATGCACCCCGGTGAGTCCAGAGAGTGCACTGGCACCACTGGGGATGCAGTGCAGCGAGTCCAGAGAGTGCACTGGCACCACTGGGGATGCAGTGCAGCGAGTCCAGAGAGTGGTCTGGCACCACTGGGGATGCACTGCAGTGAGTCCAGAGAGTGCACTGGCACCACTGGGGGTGCACCCCGGTGAGTCCAGACAGTGCACTGGCACCACTGGGGATGCAGTGCAGTGAGTCCAGAGAGTGCACTGGCACCACTGGAGATGCAGTGCAGTGAGTCCAGAGAGTGCACTGGCACCACTGGGGGTGCACCCCGGTGAGTCCAGAGAGTGCACTGGCACCGCTGGGGATGCAGTGCAGTGAGTCCAGAGAGTGCACTGGCACCACTGGGGGTGCGGTGCAGTGAGTCCAGAGAGTGCACTGGCACCATTGGGGATCGGTGCAGTGAGTCCAGAGAGTGCACTGGTACCACTGGGGATGCAGTGTAGTGAGTCCAGAGAGTGCACTGGCACCACTGGGGATGCGGTGCCGTTAGCCCAGAGAGTGCACTGGCACCACTGGGGATGCGGTGCAGTGAGTCCAGAGAGTGCACTGGCACCACTGGGGATGCAGTGCAGTGAGTCCAGAGAGTGCAGTGGCACCACTGGGGATGCAGTGCAGTGAGTCCAGAGAGTGCACAGGCAGCACTGGGGATGCAGTGCAGTGAGTCCAGAGAGTGCACTGGCACCACGGGGCATGCACGCCGGTGAGTCCAGAGAGTGCACTGGCACCACTGGGGATGCAGTGCAGTGAGTCCAGAGAGTGCACTGGCACCACTGGGGATGCACCCCGGTGACTCCAGAGAGCGCACTGGCACCACTGGGGATACACTGCAGTGAGTCCAGAGAGTGAACTGGCACCACTGGGGATGCAGTGCAGTGAGTCCAGAGAGTGCACTGGCACCAATGGGGGTGCGGTGCAGTGAGTCCAGAGAGTGCACTGGCACCACTGGGGAAGCGGTGCAGTGAGTCCAGAGATTGCACTGGCACCACTGGGGATGCAGTGCAGTGAGTCCAGAGAGTGCACTGGCACCACTGGGAATGCAGTGCAGTGAGTCCAGAGAGATCACTGGCACCACTAGGGATGCTGTGCAGTGAGTCCAGAGAGTTCACTGGCACCACTGGGGATGCACTGCAGTGAGTCCAGAGAGTGCACTGGCACCACTGGAGATGCAGTGCAGTGAGTCCAGAGAGTGCACTGGCACCACTGGGGATGCAGTGCAGTGAGTCCAGAGAGTGCACTGGCACCACTGGGGATGCAGTGCAGTGAGTCCAGAGAGTGCACTGGCACCACTGGAGATGCAGTGCAGTGAGTCCAGAGAGTGCACTGGCACCACTGGGGATGCAGTGCAGTGAGTCCAGAGAGTGCACTGGCACAACTGGGGATGCACCCCGGTGAGTCCTGAGAGAGCACTGGCACCACTGGGGATGCAGTGCAGTGAGTCCAGAGAGTGCAATGGCGCCACTGGGGATGCAGTGCAGTGAGTCCAGAGAGTGCTCTGGCACCACTGGGGATGCAGTGCAGTGAGTCCAGAGAGTGCACTGGCACCACTAGGGGTGCGGTGCAGTGAGTCCAGAGAGTGCACTGGCACCACTGGGGATACGGTGCAGTGAGTTCAGAGAGTGCACTGGCACCACTGGGGATGCAGTGCAGTGAGTCCAGAGAGTGCACTGGCACCACTGGGGATGCACCCCGGTGAGTCCAGAGAGTGCACTGGCACCACTGGGGATGCAGTGCAGTGAGTCCAGAGAGTGCTCTGGCACCACTGGGGATGCAGTGCAGTGAGTCCAGAGAGTGCACTGGCACCACTAGGGGTGCGGTGCAGTGAGTCCAGAGAGTGCACTGGCACCACTGGGGATACGGTGCAGTGAGTTCAGAGAGTGCACTGGCACCACTGGGGATGCAGTGCAGTGAGTCCAGAGAGTGCACTGGCACCACTGGGGATGCACCCCGGTGAGTCCAGAGAGTGCACTGGCACCACTGGGGATGCAGTGCAGCGAGTCCAGAGAGTGCACTGGCACCACTGGGGATGCAGTGCAGCGAGTCCAGAGAGTGGTCTGGCACCACTGGGGATGCACTGCAGTGAGTCCAGAGAGTGCACTGGCACCACTGGGGGTGCACCCCGGTGAGTCCAGACAGTGCACTGGCACCACTGGGGATGCAGTGCAGTGAGTCCAGAGAGTGCACTGGCACCACTGGAGATGCAGTGCAGTGAGTCCAGAGAGTGCACTGGCACCACTGGGGGTGCACCCCGGTGAGTCCAGAGAGTGCACTGGCACCGCTGGGGATGCAGTGCAGTGAGTCCAGAGAGTGCACTGGCACCACTGGGGGTGCGGTGCAGTGAGTCCAGAGAGTGCACTGGCACCATTGGGGATCGGTGCAGTGAGTCCAGAGAGTGCACTGGCACCACTGGGGATGCAGTGCAGTGAGTCCAGAGAGTGCACTGGTACCACTGGGGATGCAGTGCAGTGAGTCCAGAGAGTGCACTGGCACCACGGGGCATGCACGCCGGTGAGTCCAGAGAGTGCACTGGCACCACTGGGGATGCAGTGCAGTGAGTCCAGAGAGTGCACTGGCACCACTGGGGATGCACCCCGGTGACTCCAGAGAGCGCACTGGCACCACTGGGGATACACTGCAGTGAGTCCAGAGAGTGAACTGGCACCACTGGGGATGCAGTGCAGTGAGTCCAGAGAGTGCACTGGCACCAATGGGGGTGCGGTGCAGTGAGTCCAGAGAGTGCACTGGCACCACTGGGGAAGCGGTGCAGTGAGTCCAGAGATTGCACTGGCACCACTGGGGATGCAGTGCAGTGAGTCCAGAGAGTGCACTGGCACCACTGGGAATGCAGTGCAGTGAGTCCAGAGAGATCACTGGCACCACTAGGGATGCAGTGCAGTGAGTCCAGAGAGTGCAATGGCACCACTGGGGATGCACTGAAGTGACTCCAGAGAGTGTACTGGCACCACTGAGGATGCAGTGCAGTGACTCCAGAGAGTGCACTGGCACCACTGGGGATGCACCCCGGTGAGTCCAGAGAGTGCACTGGCACCACTGGGGATGCAGTGCAGTGAGTCCAGAGAGTGCACTGGCACCACTGGGGATGCAGTGCAGTGAGTCCAGAGAGTGCACTGGCACCACTGCGGATGCACCCGGGTGAGTCCAGAGAGTACAATGGCACCACTGGGGATGCACTGCAGTGAGTCCAGAGAGTGCACTGGCACCACTGGGGTGCACTCCGGTGAGTCCAGAGAGTGCACTGGCACCACTGGGGATGCAGTGCAGTGTGTGCAGACAGTGCACTGGCACCACTGGGGATGCACTGCAGTGAGTCCAGAGAGTGCACTGGCACCACTAGGGATGCAGTGCAGTGAGTCCAGAGAGTTCACTGGCACCACTGGGGATGCACTGCAGTGAGTCCAGAGAGTGCACTGGCACCACTGGAGATGCAGTGCAGTGAGTCCAGAGAGTGCACTGGCACCACTGGGGATGCAGTGCAGTGAGTCCAGAGAGTGCACTGGCACCACTGGGGATGCAGTGCAGTGAGTCCAGAGAGTGCACTGGCACCACTGGGGATGCACCCCGGTGAGTCCAGAGATTGCACTGGTACCACTGGGGATGCAGTGCAGTGAGTCCAGAGAGTGCACTGGCACCACTGGGGATGCACCCCGGTGAGTCCAGAGAGTGCACTGGCACCACTGGGGATGCAGTGCAGTGAGTCCAGAGAGTGCACTGGCACCACTGGGGATGCAGTGCAGTGAGTCCAGAGAGTGCACTGGCACCACTGGGGGTGCGGTGCAGTGAGTCCAGAGAGTGCACTGGCACCACTGGGGATGCGGTGCAGTGAGTCCAGAGAGTGCACTGGCACCACTGGGGATGCACCCCGGTGAGTCCAGAGAGTGCACTGGCACCACTGGGGATGCAGCTGCAGTGAGTCCAGAGAGTGCACTGGCACCACTGGGGATGCAGTGCAGTGAGTCCAGAGAGTGCACTGGCACAACTGGGGATGCACCCCGGTGAGTCCTGAGAGAGCACTGGCACCACTGGGGATGCAGTGCAGTGAGTCCAGAGAGTGCACTGGCACCACTGGGGATGCAGTGCAGTGAGTCCAGAGAGTGCTCTGGCACCTCTGGGGATGCAGTGCAGTGAGTCTAGAGAGTGCACTGGCACCACTGGGGGTGCGGTGCAGTGAGTCCAGAGAGTGCACTTTCACCAATGGGGATACGGTGCAGTGAGTTCAGAGAGTGCACTGGCACCACTGGGGATGCAGTACAGTGAGTCCAGAGAGTGCACTGGCACCACTGGGGATGCACTGCAGTGAGTCCAGAGAGTGCACTGGCACCACTGGGGATGCAGTGCAGCGAGTCCAGAGAGTGCACTGGCACCACTGGGGATGCAGTGCAGTGAGTCCAGAGAGTGCACTGGCACCACTGGGGGTGCACCCCGGTGAGTCCAGAGAGTGCACTGGCACCACTGGGGATGCAGTGCAGTGAGTCCAGAGAGTGCACTGGCACCACTGGGGGTGCACCCCGGTGAGTCCAGAGAGTGCACTGGCAGCACTGGGGATGCAGTGCAGTGAGTCCAGAGAGTGCACTGGCACCACTGGGGATGCAGTGCAGTGAGTCCAGAGAGTGCACTGGCACCATTGGGGATCGGTGCAGTGAGTCCAGAGAGTGCACTGGCACCACTGGGGATGCTCCCCGGTGAGTCCATAGAGTGCACTGGCACCACTGGTGATGCAGTACAGTGAGTCCAGAGAGTGCACTGGCAACACTGGGGATGCGGTGCAGTGAGTCCAGAGAGTGCACTGGCACCACTGTGGATGCGGTGCAGTGAGTCCAGAGAGTGCACTGGCACCACTGGGGATGCACCCCGGTGAGTCCATAGAGTGCACTGGCACCACTGGTGATGCAGTACAGTGAGTCCAGAGAGTGCACTGGATCCACTGGTGATGCAGTGCAGTGAGTCCAGAGAGTGCACTGGCACCACTGGGGATGCAGTGTAGTAACTCCAGAGAGTGCACTGGCACCAGTGGGGATGCACCCTGGTGAGTCCAGAGAGTGCACTGGCACCACTGGGGATGCAGTGCAGTGAGTCCAGAGAGTGCACTGGCACCACTGGGGATGCACTGCAGTGAGTCCAGAGAGTGCACTGGCACCACTGGGGATTCACTAAGTGAGTCCAGAGAGTGCACTGGCACCACTGTGGATGCAGTGCAGTGACTCCAGAGAGTGCACTGGCACCACTGCGGATGCGCCCGGGTGAGTCCAGAGAGTGCATTAGCACCACTGGGGATGCACTGCAGTAAGTCCAGAGAGTGCACTGGCACCACTGGGGATGCAGTGCAGTGAGTCCAGAGAGTGCACTGGCACTACTGGGGATGCACTGCAGTGAGTCCAGAGAGTGCACTGGCACCACTGGAGATGCAGTGCAGTGAGTCCAGAGAGTGCTCTGGCATCACTGGGGATGCAGTGCAGTGAGTCCAGAGAGTGCACTGGCACCACTGGGGATGCAGTGCAGTGAGTCCAGAGAGTGCACTGGCACCACTGGGGATGCAGTGCAGTGAGTCCAGAGAGTTCACTGGCACCACGGATGATGCAGTACAGTGAGTCCAGAGAGTGCACTGGCACCACTGGGGATGCACTGCAGTGAGTCCAGAGAGTGCACTGCACCACTGGGGATGCACTGCAGTGAGTCCAGAGAGTGCACTGGCACCACTGGGGATGCAGTGCAGTGAGTCCAGAGAGTGCACTGGCACCAGTGGGGATGCAGTGCAGTGAGTCCAGAGAGTGCACTGGCACCCCTGGGAATGCAGTGCAGTGAGTCCAGAGAGTGCACTGGCACCAGTGGGGATGCACCCCGGTGAGTCCATAGAGTGCACTGGCACCACTGGGGATGCAGTGCAGTGAGTCCAGAGAGTGCAATCGCACCACTGGGGATGTACTGCAGTGAGTCCAGAGAGTGCACTGGCACCACTGGAGATGCACCCCGGTGAGTCCAGAGAGTGCACTGGCACCACTGGGGATGCACCCCGGTGAGTCCAGAGAGTGCACTGGCACCACTGGGTGTGCGGTGCAGTGAGTCCAGAGAGTGCACTGGCACCAGTGGGGATGCACCCTGTGAGTCCTGAGAGTGCACTGGCACCACTGGTTATGCAGTGCAGTGAGTCCAGAGAGTGCACTGGCACCACTGGGGATGCAGTGTCGTAACTCCAGAGAGTGCACTGGCACCACTGGGGATGTAGTGCAGTGAGTCCAGAGAGTGCACTGGCACCGCTGGGGATGCACTGAAGTGAGTCCAGAGAGTGCACTGGCACCACTGGAGATGCACTGCAGTGAGTCCAGAGAGTGCACTGGCACCACTGGGGATGCACCCCGGTGAGTCCACAGAGTGCACTGGCACCACTGGGGAAGCACTGCAGTGAGTCCAGAGAGTGCACTGGCACCACTGGGGATGCAGTGCAGTGAGTCCAGAGATTGCACTGGCACCACTGGGGATGCAGTGCAGTGAGTCCAGAGAGAGCACTGGCACTACTGGGGGTGCACCCCTGTGAGTCCAGAGAGTGCACTGGCGCCACTGGGGATGCACCCCGGTGAGTCCAGAGAGTGCACTGGCACCAATGGGGATGCAGTGCAGTGAGTGCAGAGAGTGCTCTGGCACCACTGGGCGTGCACCCCGGTGAGTCCAGAGAGTGCACTGGCACCACTGGTTATGCAGTGCAGTGAGTCCAGAGAGTGCACTGGCACCACTGGGGGTGCGGTGCAGTGAGTCCAGAGAGTGCACTGGCACCATTGCCGATGCAGTGCAGTGAGTCCAGAGAGTGCACTGGCACCACTGGGGGTGCGGTGCAGTGAGTCCAGAGAGTGCACTGGCACCTCTGGTTATGCAGTGCAGTGAGTACAGAGAGTGCACTGGCACCACTGGGGATGCAGTGTAGTATCTCCAGAGAGTGCACTGACACCACTGGGGATGCACGCCGGTGAGTCCAGAGAGTGCACTGGCACCACTGGGGATGCAGTGCAGTGAGTCCAGAGAGTGCACTGGCACCACTGGGGATGCAGTGCAGTGAGTCCAGAGAGAGCACTGGCACCACTGGGGATGCACTGAAGTGAGTCCAGAGAGTTCACTGGCACCACTGGGGATGCAGTGCAGTGAGTCCAGAGAGTGCACTGGCACCACTGGGGATGCAGTGCAGTGAGTCCAGAGAGTGCACTGGCACCACTTAGGATGCACCCCGGTGAGTCCAGAGAGTGCACTGGCACCACTGGGGATGCACTGCAGTGAGTCCAGAGAGTGCACTGGCACCACCGGAGATGCAGTGCAGTGAGTCCAGAGAGTGCACTGGCACCACTGGGGATGCACTGCAATGAGTCCAGAGAGTGCACTGGCACCACTGGGAATGCAGTGCAGTGAGTCCAGAGAGTGCACTGGCACCACTGGGGGTGCGGTGCAGTGAGTCCAGAGAGTGCACTGGCACCACTGGGGATGCAGTGCAGTGAGTCCAGAGAGTGCACTGGCACCACTGGGGGTGCGGTGCAGTGAGTCCAGAGAGTGCACTGGCACCACTGGGGATGCACCCCGGTGAGTCCACAGAGTGCACTGGCACCACTGGGGATGCAGTGCAGTGAGTCCAGAGAGTGCACTGGCACCACTGGGGATGCAGTGCAGTGAGTCCAGAGAGTGCACTGGCACCACTGGGGATGCACCCCGGTGACTCCAGAGAGCGCACTGGCACCACTGGGGATGCAGTGCAGTGAGTCCAGAGAGTGCACTGGCACCACTGGGGATGCGGTGCAGTGAGTACAGAGAGTGCACTGGCACCACTGGGGATGCATTGCAGTGAGTCCAGAGAGTGCACTGGCACCACTGGGGATGCAGTGCAGTCAGTCCAGAGAGTGCACTGGCACCACTGGGGGTGCGGTGCAGTGAGTCCAGAGAGTGCACTGGCACCACTGGGGATGCAGTGCAGTGAGTCCAGAGAGTGCACTGGCACCACAGTTGATGCAGTGCAGTGAGTCCAGAGAGTGCACTGGCACCACTGGGGATGCACTGCAGTGAGTCCAGAGAGTGCACTGGCACCACTGGGGATGCACTGCAGTGAGTCCAGAGAGTGCACTGGCACCACTGGGGATGCACTGCAGTGAGTCCAGAGAGTGTACTGGCACCACTGGGGATGCAGTGCAGTGAGTCCAGAGAGTGCACTGGCACCACTGGAGGTGCGGTGCAGTGAGTCCAGAGAGTGCACTGGCACCACTGGTTATGCAGTGCAGTGAGTACAGAGAGTGCACTGGCACCACTATGGATGCAGTGTAGTAACTCCAGAGAGTGCACTGGCACCACTGGGGATGCACCCCGGTGAGTCCAGAGAGTGCACTGGCACCACTGGGGGTGCACCCCGGTGAGTCCAGAGAGTGCACTGGCACCACTGGGGATGCAGTGCAGTGAGTCCAGAGAGTGCACTGGCACCTCTGGTTATGCAGTGCTGTGAGTACACAGAGTGCACTGGCACCACTGGGGATGCAGTGTAGTATCTCCAGAGAGTGCACTGACACCACTGGGGATGCACGCCGGTGAGTCCAGAGAGTGCACTGGCACCACTGGGGATGCAGTGCAGTGAGTCCAGAGAGTGCACTGGCACCACTGGGGATGCAGTGCAGTGAGTCCAGAGAGAGCACTGGCACCACTGGGGATGCACTGAAGTGAGTCCAGAGAGTTCACTGGCACCACTGGGGATGCACTGCAGTGAGTCCAGAGAGTGCACTGGCACCACTGGGGATGCAGTGCAGTGCGTCCAGAGAGTGCACTGGCACCACTGGGGATGCACCCCGGTGAGTCCAGAGAGTGCACTGGCACCACTGGGGATGCACTGCAGTGAGTCCAGAGAGTGCACTGGCACCACCGGAGATGCAGTGCAGTGAGTCCAGAGAGTGCACTGGCACCACTGGGGATGCAGTGCAGTGAGTCCAGAGAGTGCACTGGCACCACTGGGAATGCAGTGCAGTGAGTCCAGAGAGTGCACTGGCACCACTGGGGGTGCGGTGCAGTGAGTCCAGAGAGTGCACTGGCACCACTGGGGATGCAGTGCAGTGAGTCCAGAGAGTGCACTGGCACCACTGGGGGTGCGGTGCAGTGAGTCCAGAGAGTGCACTGGCACCACTGGGGATGCAGTGCAGTGAGTCCAGAGAGTGCATTGGCACCACTGGGGATGCAGTGCAGTGAGTCCAGAGAGTGCACTGGCACCACTGGGGATGCAGTGCAGTGAGTCCAGAGAGTGCACTGGCACCACTGGGGATGCACCCCGGTGACTCCAGAGAGCGCAGTGGCACCACTGGGGATGCAGTGCAGTGAGTCCAGAGAGTGCACTGGCACCACTGGGGATGCACTGCAGTGATTCCAGAGAGTGCACTGGCACCACTGGTTATGCAGTGCAGTGAGTACAGAGAGTGCACTGGCACCACTGGGGATGCATTGCAGTGAGTCCAGAGAGTGCACTGGCACCACTGGGGATGCAGTGCAGTCAGTCCAGAGAGTGCACTGGCACCACTGGGGGTGCGGTGCAGTGAGTCCAGAGAGTGCACTGGCACCACTGGGGATGCAGTGCAGTGAGTCCAGAGAGTGCACTGGCACCACTGGGGATGCAGTGTAGTAACTCCAGAGAGTGCACTGGCACCACTGGGGATGCAGTGCAGTGAGTCCAGAGAGTGCACTGGCACCTCTGGTTATGCAGTGCTGTGAGTACACAGAGTGCACTGGCACCACTGGGGATGCAGTGTAGTATCTCCAGAGAGTGCACTGACACCACTGGGGATGCACGCCGGTGAGTCCAGAGAGTGCACTGGCACCACTGGGGATGCAGTGCAGTGAGTCCAGAGAGTGCACTGGCACCACTGGGGATGCAGTGCAGTGAGTCCAGAGAGAGCACTGGCACCACTGGGGATGCACTGAAGTGAGTCCAGAGAGTTCACTGGCACCACTGGGGATGCACTGCAGTGAGTCCAGAGAGTGCACTGGCACCACTGGGGATGCAGTGCAGTGCGTCCAGAGAGTGCACTGGCACCACTGGGGATGCACCCCGGTGAGTCCAGAGAGTGCACT
Organism: Anser cygnoides; assembly: GCF_040182565.1. NCBI lineage: Eukaryota > Metazoa > Chordata > Aves > Anseriformes > Anatidae > Anser > Anser cygnoides. Next base: position 64,078,893 of record NC_089874.1, read on the forward strand.
GGCACCACTGGGGATGCACTGCAGTGAGTCCAGAGAGTGCACTGGCACCACCGGAGATGCAGTGCAGTGAGTCCAGAGAGTGCACTGGCACCACTGGGGATGCAGTGCAGTGAGTCCAGAGAGTGCACTGGCACCACTGGGAATGCAGTGCAGTGAGTCCAGAGAGTGCACTGGCACCACTGGGGGTGCGGTGCAGTGAGTCCAGAGAGTGCACTGGCACCACTGGGGATGCAGTGCAGTGAGTCCAGAGAGTGCACTGGCACCACTGGGGGTGCGGTGCAGTGAGTCCAGAGAGTGCACTGGCACCACTGGGGATGCAGTGCAGTGAGTCCAGAGAGTGCATTGGCACCACTGGGGATGCAGTGCAGTGAGTCCAGAGAGTGCACTGGCACCACTGGGGATGCAGTGCAGTGAGTCCAGAGAGTGCACTGGCACCACTGGGGATGCACCCCGGTGACTCCAGAGAGCGCAGTGGCACCACTGGGGATGCAGTGCAGTGAGTCCAGAGAGTGCACTGGCACCACTGGGGATGCACTGCAGTGATTCCAGAGAGTGCACTGGCACCACTGGTTATGCAGTGCAGTGAGTACAGAGAGTGCACTGGCACCACTGGGGATGCATTGCAGTGAGTCCAGAGAGTGCACTGGCACCACTGGGGATGCAGTGCAGTCAGTCCAGAGAGTGCACTGGCACCACTGGGGGTGCGGTGCAGTGAGTCCAGAGAGTGCACTGGCACCACTGGGGATGCAGTGCAGTGAGTCCAGAGAGTGCACTGGCACCACTGGGGATGCAGTGTAGTAACTCCAGAGAGTGCACTGGCACCACTGGGGATGCACCCCGGTGAGTCCAGAGAGTGCACTGGCACCACTGGGGATGCAGTGCAGTGAGTCCAGAGAGTGCACTGGCACCACTGGGGATGCAGTGCAGTGAGTCCAGAGAGTGCACTGGCACCAGTGGGGGTGCAGTGCAGTGAGTCCAGAGAGTGCACTGGCACCACTGGGGATGCAGTGCAGTGAGTCCAGAGAGTGCACTGGCACCACTGGGGGTGCGGTGCAGTGAGTCCAGAGAGTGCACTGGCACCACTGGGGATGCACCCCGGTGAGTCCAGAGAGTGCACTGGCACCACTGGGGATGCAGTGCAGTGAGTCCAGAGAGTGCACTGGCACCACAGTTGATGCAGTGCAGTGAGTCCAGAGAGTGCACTGGCACCACTGGGGATGCACTGCAGTGAGTCCAGAAGAGTGCACTGGCACCACTGGGGATGCAGTGCAGTGAGTCCAGAGAGTGCACTGGCACCACTGGGGATGCACTGCAGTGAGTCCAGAGAGTGTACTGGCACCACTGGGGATGCAGTGCACTGAGTCCAGAGAGTGCACTGGCACCACTGGGGGTGCGGTGCAGTGAGTCCAGAGAGTGCACTGGCACCACTGGTTATGCAGTGCAGTGAGTACAGAGAGTGCACTGGCACCACTATGGATGCAGTGTAGTAACTCCAGAGAGTGCACTGGCACCACTGGGGATGCACCCCGGTGAGTCCAGAGAGTGCACTGGCACCACTGGGGATGCAGTGCAGTGAGTCCAGAGAGTGCACTGGCACCACTGGGGATGCAGTGCAGTGAGTCCAGAGAGTGCACTGGCATCACTGGGGATGCACTGCAGTGAGTCCAGAGAGTGCACTGGCACCACTGTGGATGCTGTGCAGTGACTCCAGAGAGTGCACTGGCACCACTGGGTTGCAGTGAAGTGAGTCCAGAGAGTGCACTGGCACCACTGGTGATGCACTGAAGTGAGTCCAGAGAGTGCACTGGCACCACTGGGGATGCAGTGCATGAGTCCAGAGAGTTCACTGGCACCACTGGGGATACAGTGCAGTGACTCCAGAGAGTGCACTGGCACCACTGGGGATGCAGTGCAGTGAGTCCAGAGACTGCACTGGCACCACTGCGCATTCACTGCAATGAGTCCAGAGAGCGCAGTGGCACCACTGGGGATGCAGTGCAGTGAGTCCAGAGAGTGCACTGGCACCACTGAGGATGCACTGCAGTGAGTCCAGAGAGTGCACTGGCACCACTGGGGATGCACCCCGGTGAGTCCAGAGAGTGCACTGGCACCACTGGGGATGCAGTGCAGTGAGTCCAGAGAGTGCACTGGCACCACTGGTTATGCACTGCAGTGAGTCCAGAGAGTGCACTGGCACCACTGGGGATGCAGTGCAGTGAGCCCAGAGAGTGCACTGGCACAACTGGGGATGCACCCCGGTGAGTGCAGAGAGAGCACTGGCACCACTGGGGATGCAGTGCAGTGAGTCCAGAGAGTGCACTGGCACCACTGGGGATGCAGTGCAGTGAGTCCAGAGAGTGCACTGGCACCATTTTGGGTGCGGTGCAGTGAGTCCAGAGAGTGCACTGGCACCACTGGTTATGCAGTGCAGTGAGTCCAGAGAGTGCACTGGCACCACTATGGATGCAGTGTAGTAACTCCAGAGAGTGCACTGGCACCACTGGGGATGCAGTGCAGTGAGTCCAGAGAGTGCACTGGCACCACTGGGGATGCAGTGCAGTGAGTCCAGAGAGTGCACTGGCACCACTGGGGATGCACTGAAATGAGTCCAGAGAGTGCACTGGCACCACTGGTTATGCAGTGCAGTGAGTCCAGAGAGTGCACTGGCACCACTGGGGATGCAGTGCAGTGAGTCCAGAGAGTGCACTGGCACCACTGGGGATGCAGTGCAGTGAGTCCAGAGAGTGCACTGGCACCACTGGGGATGCACTGCAGTGATTCAAGAGAGTGCACTGGCACCACTGGGGATGCAGTGCAGTGAGTCCAGAGAGTGCACTGGCACCACTGGGGATGCAGTGCAGTGAGTCCAGAGAGTGCACTGGCACCACTGGGGGTGCGGTGCAGTGAGTCCAGAGAGTGCACTGGCACCACTGGGGATGCGGTGCAGTGAGTCCAGAGAGTGTACTGGCACCACTGGGGATGCGGTGCAGTGAGTCCAGAGAGTGCACTGGCACCACTGGGGATGCAGTGCAGTGAGTCCAGAGAGTGCACTGGCACCACTGGGGATGCACTGCAGTGAGTCCAGAGGTTGCACTGGCACCACTGGGGATGCACTGCAGTGAGTCCAGAGAGTGCACTGGCACCACTGGGGATGCACTGCAGTGAATCCAGAGAGTGCACTGGCACCACTGGGGATGCAGTGCAGTGTGTGCAGACAGTGCACTGGCACCACTGGGGATGCAGTGCAGTGTGTGCAGACAGTGCACTGGCACCACTGGGGATGCAGTGCAGTGAGTCCAGAGAGTGCACTGGCACCACTAGGGATGCTGTGCAGTGAGTCCAGAGAGTTCACTGGCACCACTGGGGATGCACTGCAGTGAGTCCAGAGAGTGCACTGGCACCACTGGAGATGCAGTGCAGTGAGTCCAGAGAGTGCACTGGCACCACTGGGGATGCAGTGCAGTGAGTCCAGAGAGTGCACTGGCACCACTGGGGATGCAGTGCAGTGAGTTCAGAGATTGCACTGGTACCACTGGGGATGCAGTGCAGTCAGTCCAGAGAGTGCACTGGCACCACTGGGGATGCAGTGCAGTGAGTCCAGAGAGTGCACTGGCACCACTGGAGATGCAGTGCAGTGAGTCCAGAGAGTGCACTGGCACCACTGGGGATGCAGTGCAGTGAGTCCAGAGAGTGCACTGGCACCACTGGGGATGCAGTGCAGTGAGTCCAGAGAGTGCACTGGCACCACTGGGGATGCAGTGCAGTGAGTCCAGAGAGTGCACTGGCACCACTGGGGGTGCACCCCGGTGAGTCCAGAGAGTGCACTGGCACCACTGGGGATGCAGTGCAGTGAGTCCAGAGAGTGCACTGGCACCACTGGGGGTGCGGTGCAGTGAGTCCAGAGAGTGCACTGGCACCACTGGGGATACGGTGCAGTGACTTCAGAGAGTGCACTGGCACCACTGGGGATGCAGTACAGTGAGTCCAGAGAGTGCACTGGCACCACTGGGGATGCACTGCAGTGAGTCCAGAGAGTGCACTGGCACCACTGGGGATGCAGTGCAGCGAGTCCAGAGAGTGCACTGGCACCACTGGGGATGCAGTGCAGCGAGTCCAGAGAGTGCACTGGCACCACTGGGGATGCACTGCAGTGAGTCCAGAGAGTGCACTGGCACCACTGGGGGTGCACCCCGGTGAGTCCAGAGAGTGCACTGGCACCACTGGGGATGCAGTGCAGTGAGTCCAGAGAGTGCACTGGCACCACTGGGGGTGCACCCCGGTGAGTCCAGAGAGTGCACTGGCACCAATAGGGATGCAGTGCAGTGAGTCCAGAGAGTGCACTGGCACCACTAGGGGTGCGGTGAAGTGAGTCCAGAGAGTGCACTGGCACCATTGGGGATCGGTGCAGTGAGTCCAGAGAGTGCACTGGCACCACTGGGGATGCACTGCAGTGAGTCCAGAGAGTGCACTGGCACCACTGGGGATGCAGTGCAGTGAGTCCAGAGAGTGCACTGGCACCACTGGGGATGCGGTGCAGTGAGTCCAGAGAGTGCACTGGCAACACTGGGGATGCGGTGCAGTGAGTCCAGAGGGTGCACTGGCACCACTGGGGATGCAGTGCAGTGAGTCCATAGAGTGCACTGGTACCACGGGGCATGCACCCCGGTGAGTCCAGAGAGTGCACTGGCACCACTGGGGATGCGGTGCAGTGAGTCCAGAGAGTGCACTGGCAACACTGGGGATGCGGTGCAGTGAGTCCAGAGAGTGCACTGGCACCACTGGGGATGCAGTGCAGTGAGTCCATAGAGTGCACTGGCACCACGGGGCATGCACCCCGGTGAGTCCAGAGAGTGCACTGGCACCACTGGGGATGCAGTGCAGTGAGTCCAGAGAGTGCACTGGCACCACTGGGGATGCAGTGCAGTGAGTCCAGAGAGTGCACTGGCACAACTGGGGATGCACCCCGGTGAGTCCTGAGAGAGCACTGGCACCACTGGGGATGCAGTGCAGTGAGTCCAGAGAGTGCAATGGCGCCACTGGGGATGCAGTGCAGTGAGTCCAGAGAGTGCTCTGGCACCACTGGGGATGCAGTGCAGTGAGTCCAGAGAGTGCACTGGCACCACTAGGGGTGCGGTGCAGTGAGTCCAGAGAGTGCACTGGTACCACTGGGGATACGGTGCAGTGAGTTCAGAGAGTGCACTGGCACCACTGGGGATGCAGTGCAGTGAGTCCAGAGAGTGCACTGGCACCACTGGGGATGCACCCCGGTGAGTCCAGAGAGTGCACTGGCACCACTGGGGATGCAGTGCAGCGAGTCCAGAGAGTGCACTGGCACCACTGGGGATGCAGTGCAGCGAGTCCAGAGAGTGGTCTGGCACCACTGGGGATGCACTGCAGTGAGTCCAGAGAGTGCACTGGCACCACTGGGGGTGCACCCCGGTGAGTCCAGACAGTGCACTGGCACCACTGGGGATGCAGAGCAGTGAGTCCAGAGAGTGCACTGGCACCACTGGAGATGCAGTGCAGTGAGTCCAGAGAGTGCACTGGCACCACTGGGGATGCAGTGCAGTGAGTCCAGAGAGTGCACTGGCACCACTGGGGGTGCGGTGCAGTGAGTCCAGAGAGTGCACTGGCACCATTGGGGATCGGTGCAGTGAGTCCAGAGAGTGCACTGGCACCACTGGGGATGCAGTGCATTGAGTCCAGAGAGTGCACTGGTACCACTGGGGATGCAGTGTAGTGAGTCCAGAGAGTGCACTGGCACCACTGGGGATGCGGTGCCGTGAGCCCAGAGAGTGCACTGGCACCACTGGGGATGCGGTGCAGTGAGTCCAGAGAGTGCACTGGCACCACTGGGGATGCAGTGCAGTGAGTCCAGAGAGTGCAGTGGCACCACTGGGGATGCAGTGCAGTGAGTCCAGAGAGTGCACAGGCAGCACTGGGGATGCAGTGCAGTGAGTCCAGAGAGTGCACTGGCACCACGGGGCATGCACGCCGGTGAGTCCAGAGAGTGCACTGGCACCACTGGGGATGCAGTGCAGTGAGTCCAGAGAGTGCACTGGCACCACTGGGGATGCACCCCGGTGACTCCAGAGAGCGCACTGGCACCACTGGGGATACACTGCAGTGAGTCCAGAGAGTGAACTGGCACCACTGGGGATGTAGTGCAGTGAGTCCAGAGAGTGCACTGGCACCACTGGGGATGCAGTGCAGTGAGTCCAGAGAGTGCACTGGCACCAATGGGGGTGCGGTGCAGTGAGTCCAGAGAGTGCACTGGCACCACTGGGGAAGCGGTGCAGTGAGTCCAGAGATTGCACTGGCACCACTGGGGATGCAGTGCAGTGAGTCCAGAGAGTGCACTGGCACCACTGGGAATGCAGTGCAGTGAGTCCAGAGAGATCACTGGCACCACTGGGGATGCAGTGCAGTGAGTCCAGAGAGTGCAATGGCACCACTGGGGATGCACTGAAGTGACTCCAGAGAGTGTACTGGCACCACTGAGGATGCAGTGCAGTGAATCCAGAGAGTGCACTGGCACCACTGGGGATGCACGGTAGTGAGTCCAGAGAGTGCACTGGCACCACTGGGGATGCAGTGCAGTGAGTCCAGAGAGTGCACTGGCACCACTGGGGATGCAGTGCAGTGAGTCCAGAGAGTGCACTGGCACCACTGGGGATGCACCCGGGTGAGTCCAGAGAGTACAATGGCACCACTGGGGATGCACTGCAGTGAGTCCAGAGAGTGCACTGGCACCACTGGGGTGCACTCCGGTGAGTCCAGAGAGTGCACTGGCACCACTGGGGATGCAGTGCAGCGAGTCCAGAGAGTGCACTGGCACCACTGGGGATGCACTGCAGTGAGTCCAGAGAGTGCACTGGCACCACTGGGGCTGCAGTGCAGTGAGTCCAGAGAGTGCACTGGCACCACTGGTGATGCAGTGCAGCGAGTCCAGAGAGTGCACTGGCACCACTGCGGATGCAGTGCAGCGAGTCCAGAGAGTGCACTGGCACCACTGGGGATGCAGTGCAGTGAGTCCAGAGAGTGCACTAGCACCACTGGGGATGCACTGCAGTGAGTCCAGAGAGTGCACTAGCACCACTGGGGATGCAGTGCAGTGAGTCCAGAGAGTGCACTGGCACCACTGGGGATGCACTGCAGTGAGTCCAGAGAGTGCACTGGCACCACTGGGGATGCAGTGCAGTGAGTCCAGAGAGTGCACTGGCACCTCTGGTTATGCAGTGCAGTGAGTCCAGAGAGTGCACTGGCACAATTGGGGATGAAGCCCGGTGAGTCCAGAGACTCCACTGGCACCACTGGGGGTGCGGTGCAGTGAGTCCAGAGAGTGCACTGGCACCTCTGGAGATGCACTGCAGTGAGTCCAGAGAGTGCACTGGCACCACTGGTTATGCAGTGCAGTGAGTCCAGAGAGTGCACTGGTACCACTGGGGATGCAGTGCAGTGAGTCCAGAGAGTGCACTGGCACCACTGGGGATGCAGTACAGTGAGTCCAGAGAGTGCACTGGCACCAGTGGGGATGCAGTGCAGTGAGTCCAGAGAGTGCACTGGCACCACTGGGGATGCAGTGCAGTGAGTCCAGAGAGTGCACTGGCACCACTGGAGATGCAGTGCAGTGAGTCCAGAGAGTGCACTGGCACCACAGGGGTTGCGGTGCAGTGAGTCCAGAGAGTGCACTGGCACCAGTGGGGATGCGGTGCAGTGAGTCCAGAGAGTGCACTGGCACCACTGGGGATGCACTGCAGTGAGTCCAGAGAGTACACTGGCACCACTGGGGGTGCACCCCGGTGAGTCCAGAGAGGGCACTGGCACCACTGGGGATGCAGTGCAGTGAGTCCAGAGAGTGCATTGGCACCACTGGGGGTGCGGTGCAGTGAGTCCAGAGAGTGCACTGGCACCATTGGGGATGCACCCCGGTGAGTCCAGAGAGTGCACTGGCACCACTGGGGATCCAGTGCAGTGAGTCCAGAGAGTGCACTGGCACCACTGGGGATGCAGTGCAGTAAGTCCAGAGAGTGCACTGGCACCACTGGAGATGCAGTGCAGTGAGTCCAGAGAGTGCACTGGCACCACTGGGGATGCACTGCAGTGATTCCAGAGAGTGCACTGGTACGACTGGGGATGCAGTGCAGTGAGTCCAGAGAGTGCACTGGCACCACTGGGGATGCACCCCCGTGAGTCCAGAGAGTGCACTGGCACCAGTGGGGATGCAGTGCAGTGAGTCCAGAGAGTGCACTGGCACCACGAGGCATGCACCCCGGTGAGTCCAGAGAGTGCACTGGCACCACTGGGGATGCACTGCAGTGAGTCCAGAGAGAGCACTGGGACCACTGGGGATACACTGCAGTGAGTCCAGAGAGTGAACTGGCACCACTGGGGATGCAGTGCAGTGAGTCCAGAGAGTGCACTGGCACCACTGGGGATGCAGTGCAGTGAGTCCAGAGAGTGCACTGGCACCAATGGGGGTGCGGTGCAGTGAGTCCAGAGAGTGCACTGGCACCACTGGGGAAGCGGTGCAGTGAGTCCAGAGATTGCACTGGCACCACTGGGGATGCAGTGCAGTGAGTCCAGAGAGTGCACTGGCACCACTGGGAATGCAGTGCAGTGAGTCCAGAGAGATCACTGGCACCACTGGGGATGCAGTGCAGTGAGTCCAGAGAGTGCAATGGCACCACTGGGGATGCACTGAAGTGACTCCAGAGAGTGTACTGGCACCACTGGGGATGCAGTGCAGTGACTCCAGAGAGTGCACTGGCACAACTGGGAATGCACGGTAGTGAGTCCAGAGAGTGCACTGGCACCACTGGGGATGCACTGCAGTGAGTCCAGAGAGTGCACTGGCACCACTGGGGTGCACCCCGGTGAGTCCAGAGAGTGCACTGGCACCACTGGGGATGCAGTGCAGCGAGTCCAGAGAGTGCACTGGCACCACTGGGGATGCACTGCAGTGAGTCCAGAGAGTGCACTGGCACCACTGGTGATGCAGTGCAGCGAGTCCAGAGAGTGCACTGGCACCACTGGGGATGCAGTGCAGTGAGTCCAGAGAGTGCACTAGCACCACTGGGGATGCACTGCAGTGAGTCCAGAGAGTGCACTAGCACCACTGGGGATGCAGTGCAGTGAGTCCAGAGAGTGCACAGGCACCAGTGGGGATGCAGTGCAGTGAGTCCAGAGATGGCACTGGCACCACTGGGGATGCACCCCCGAGAGTCCAGAGAGTGCACTGGCACCACTGGGGATGCAGTGCAGTGAGTCCAGAGAGTGAACTGGCACAATTGGGGATGAAGCCCGGTGAGTCCAGAGACTCCACTGGCACCACTGGGGGTGCGGTGCAGTGAGTCCAGAGAGTGCACTGGCACCACTGGAGATGCACTGCAGTGAGTCCAGAGAGTGCACTGGCACCACTGGGGATGCACTGCAGTGAGTCCAGAGAGTGCACTGGTACCACTGGGGATGCAGTGCAGTGAGTCCAGAGAGTGCACTGGCACCACTGTGGATGCAGTACAGTGAGTCCAGAGAGTGCAGTGGCACCACAGGGGATGCAGTGCAGTGAGTCCAGAGAGTGCACTGGCACCACTGGGGATGCAGTGCAGCGAGTCCAGAGAGTGCACTGGCACCACTGGGGATGCACTGAAGTGAGTCCAGAGAGTGCACTGGCACCACTGGGGATGCAGTACAGTGAGTCCAGAGAGTGCACTGGCACCACAGGGGTTGCGGTGCAGTGAGTCCAGAGAGTGCACTGGCACCAGTGGGGATGCGGTGCAGTGAGTCCAGAGAGTGCACTGGCACCACTGGGGATGCACTGCAGTGAGTCCAGAGAGTGCACTGGCACCACTGGGGGTGCACCCCGGTGAGTCCAGAGAGGGCACTGGCACCACTGGGGATGCAGTGCAGTGAGTCCAGAGAGTGCATTGGCACCACTGGGGGTGCGGTGCAGTAAGTCCAGAGAGTGCACTGGCACCACTGGAGATGCAGTGCAGTGAGTCCAGAGAGTGCACTGGCACCACTGGGGATGCACTGCAGTGAGTCCAGAGAGTGCAGTGGTACCACTGGGGATGCACCCCGGTGAGTCCAGAGAGTGCACTGGCACCAGTGGGGATGCAGTGCAGTGAGTCCAGAGAGTGCACTGGCACCACTGGGGATGCGGTGCAGTGAGTCCAGAGAGTGCACTGGCACCACTGGGGATGCAGTGCAGTGAGTCCAGAGAGTGACCTGACACCACTGGGGATGCAGTGCAGTGAGTCCAGAGAGTGCACTGGCACCACTGGGGATGCAACCCGGTGAGTCCAGAGAGTGCACTGGCACCACTGGGGATGCAGCAGCAGTGAGTCCAGAGAGTGCACTGGCACCACTGGGGATGCAGTGCAGTGAGTCCAGAGAGTGCACTGGCACAACTGGGGATGCACCCCGGTGAGTCCTGAGAGAGCACTGGCACCACTGGGGATGCAGTGCAGTGAGTCCAGAGAGTGCACTGGCACCACTGGGGATGCAGTGCAGTGACTCCAAAGAGTGCTCTGGCACCACTGGGGGTGCGGTGCAGTGAGTCCAGAGAGTGCACTGGCACCACTGGGGATGCACCCCGGTGAGTCCAGAGAGTGCACTGGCACCACTGGGGATGCAGCTGCAGTGAGTCCAGAGAGTGCACTGGCACCACTGGGGATACGGTGCAGTGAGTCCAGAGAGTGCACTGGCACCACTGGGGATGCACCCCGGTGAGTCCAGAGAGTGCACTGGCACAACTGGGGATGCACCCCGGTGAGTCCTGAGAGAGCACTGGCACCACTGGGGATGCAGTGCAGTGAGTCCAGAGAGTGCACTGGCACCACTGGGGATGCACTGCAGTGAATCCAGAGAGTGCACTGGCACCACTGGGGATGCAGTGCAGTGTGTGCAGACAGTGCACTGGCACCACTGGGGATGCAGTGCAGTGAGTCCAGAGAGTGCACTGGCACCACTAGTGATGCAGTGCAGTGAGTCCAGAGAGTTCACTGGCACCACTGGGGATGCACTGCAGTGAGTCCAGAGAGTGCACTGGCACCACTGGAGATGCAGTGCAGTGAGTCCAGAGAGTGCACTGGCACCACTGGGGATGCAGTGCAGTGAGTCCAGAGAGTGCACTGGCACCACTGGGGATGCACCCCGGTGAGTCCAGAGATTGCACTGGTACCACTGGGGATGCAGTGCAGTGAGTCCAGAGAGTGCACTGGCACCACTGGGGATGCAGTGCAGTAAGTCCAGAGAGTGCACTGGCACCACTGGAGATGCAGTGCAGTGAGTCCAGAGAGTGCACTGGCACCACTGGGGATGCAGTGCAGTGAGTCCAGAGAGTGCACTGGCACCACTGGGGATGCACTGCAGTGAGTCCAGAGAGTGCACTGGCACCACTGGGGATGCAGTGCAGTGAGTCCAGAGAGTGCACTGGCACCACTGGGGATGCACCCCGGTGAGTCCAGAGAGTGCACTGGCACCACTGGGGATGCAGCTGCAGTGAGTCCAGAGAGTGCACTGGCACCACTGGGGATGCAGTGCAGTGAGTCCAGAGAGTGCACTGGCACAACTGGGGATGCACCCCGGTGAGTCCTGAGAGAGCACTGGCACCACTGGGGATGCAGTGCAGCGAGTCCAGAGAGTGCAGTGGCAACATTGGGGATGCAGTGCAGCGAGTCCAGAGAGTGGTCTGGCACCACTGGGGATGCACTGCAGTGAGTCCAGAGAGTGCACTGGCACCACTGGGGGTGCACCCCGGTGAGTCCAGACAGTGCACTGGCACCACTGGGGATGCAGTGCAGTGAGTCCAGAGAGTGCACTGGCACCACTGGAGATGCAGTGCAGTGAGTTCAGAGAGTGCACTGGCACCACTGGGGGTGCACCCCGATGAGTCCAGAGAGTGCACTGGCACCACTGGGGATGCAGTGCAGTGAGTCCAGAGAGTGCACTGGCACCACTGGGGGTGCGGTGCAGTGAGTCCAGAGAGTGCACTGGCACCATGGGGGATCGGTGCAGTGAGTCCAGAGAGTGCACTGGCATCACTGGGGATGCACTGCAGTGAGTCCAGAGAGTGCAGTGGCACCACTGGGGATGCACTGCAGTGATCCAGAGAGTGCACAGGCAGCACTGGGGATGCAGTGCAGTGAGTCCAGAGAGTGCACTGGCACCACGGGGCATGCACCCCGGTGAGTCCAGAGAGTGCACTGGCACCACTGGGGATGCAGTGCAGTGAGTCCAGAGAGTGCACTGGCACCACTGGGGATGCACCCCGGTGAGTCCAGAGAGAGCACTGGCACCACTGGGGATACACTGCAGTGAGTCCAGAGAGTGAACTGGCACCACTGGGGATGCAGTGCAGTGAGTCCAGAGAGTGCACTGGCACCACTGGGGATGCAGTGCAGTGAGTCCAGAGAGTGCACTGGCACCACTGGGGGTGCAGTGCAGTGAGTCCAGAGAGTGCACTGGCACCACTGGGGAAGCGGTGCAGTGAGTCCAGAGATTGCACTGGCACCACTGGGGATGCAGTGCAGTGAGTCCAGAGAGTGCAATGGCACCACTGGGGATGCACTGAAGTGACTCCAGAGAGTGTACTGGCACCACTGGGGATGCAGTGCAGTGAGTCCAGAGAGTGCACTGGCACCACTGGGGATGCACGGTAGTGAGTCCAGAGAGTGCACTGGCACCACTGGGGATGCAGTGCAGTGAGTCCAGAGAGTGCACTGGCACCACTGGGGATGCAGTGCAGTGAGTCCAGAGAGTGCACTGGCACCACTGGGGATGCACCCGGGTGAGTCCAGAGAGTACAATGGCACCACTGGGGATGCACTGCAGTGAGTCCAGAGAGTGCACTGGCACCACTGGGGTGCACCCCGGTGAGTCCAGAGAGGGCACTGGCACCACTGGGGATGCAGTGCAGTGAGTCCAGAGAGTGCATTGGCACCACTGGGGGTGCGGTGCAGTGAGTCCAGAGAGTGCACTGGCACCATTGGGGATGCACGCCGGTGAGTCCAGAGAGTGCACTGGCACCACTGGGGATGCAGTGCAGTGAGTCCAGAGAGTGCACTGGCACCACTGGGGATGCAGTGCAGTAAGTCCAGAGAGTGCACTGGCACCACTGGAGATGCAGTGCAGTGAGTCCAGAGAGTGCACTGGCACCACTGGGGATGCACTGCAGTGATTCCAGAGAGTGCACTGGCACCACTGGGGATGCACTGCAGTGAGTCCAGAGAGTGCACTGGCACCACTGGGGGTGCACCCCGGTGAGTCCAGAGAGGGCACTGGCACCACTGGGGATGCAGTGCAGTGAGTCCAGAGAGTACATTGGCACCACTGGGGGTGCGGTGCAGTGAGTCCAGAGAGTGCACTGGCACCATTGGGGATGCACCCCGGTGAGTCCAGAGAGTGCACTGGCACCACTGGGGATGCAGTGCAGTGAGTCCAGAGAGTGCACTGGCACCACTGGGGATGCAGTGCAGTAAGTCCAGAGAGTGCACTGGCACCACTGGAGATGCAGTGCAGTGAGTCCAGAGAGTGCACAGGCACCACTGGGGATGCACTGCAGTGATTCCAGAGAGTGCACTGGTACCACTGGGGATGCAGTGCAGTGAGTCCAGAGAGTGCACTGGCACCACTGGGGATGCACCCCCGTGAGTCCAGAGAGTGCACTGGCACCAGTGGGGATGCAGTGCAGTGAGTCCAGAGAGTGCACTGGCACCACGAGGCATGCACCCCGGTGAGTCCAGAGAGTGCACTGGCACCACTGGGGATGCAGTGCAGTGAGTCCAGAGAGAGCACTGGGACCACTGGGGATACACTGCAGTGAGTCCAGAGAGTGAACTGGCACCACTGGGGATGCAGTGCAGTGAGTCCAGAGAGTGCACTGGCACCACTGGGGATGCAGTGCAGTGAGTCCAGAGAGTGCACTGGCACCAATGGGGGTGCGGTGCAGTGAGTCCAGAGAGTGCACTGGCACCACTGGGGAAGCGGTGCAGTGAGTCCAGAGATTGCACTGGCACCACTGGGGATGCAGTGCAGTGAGTCCAGAGAGTGCACTGGCACCACTGGGAATGCAGTGCAGTGAGTCCAGAGAGATCACTGGCACCACTGGGGATGCAGTGCAGTGAGTCCAGAGAGTGCAATGGCACCACTGGGGATGCACTGAAGTGACTCCAGAGAGTGTACTGGCACCACTGGGGATGCAGTGCAGTGACTCCAGAGAGTGCACTGGCATAACTGGGAATGCACGGTAGTGAGTCCAGAGAGTGCACTGGCACCACTGGGGATGCAGTGCAGTGAGTCCAGAGAGTGCACTGGCACCACTGGGGTGCACCCCGGTGAGTCCAGAGAGTGCACTGGCACCACTGGGGATGCAGTGCAGCGAGTCCAGAGAGTGCACTGGCACCACTGGGGATGCACTGCAGTGAGTCCAGAGAGTGCAGTGGCACCACTGGGGATGCAGTGCAGTGAGTCCAGAGAGTGCACTGGCACCACTGGTGATGCAGTGCAGCGAGTCCAGAGAGTGCACTGGCACCACTGGGGATGCAGTGCAGTGAGTCCAGAGAGTGCACTAGCACCACTGGGGATGCACTGCAGTGAGTCCAGAGAGTGCACTAGCACCACTGGGGATGCAGTGCAGTGAGTCCAGAGAGTGCACTGGCACCAGTGGGGATGCAGTGCAGCGAGTCCAGAGAGTGCACTGGCACCACTGGGGAAGCAGTGCAGTGAGTCCAGAGAGTGCACTGGCACCACTGGGGATGCAGTGCAGTGAGTCCAGAGAGTGCACTGGCAAAATTGGGGATGAAGCCCGGTGAGTCCAGAGACTCCACTGGCACCACTGGGGGTGCGGTGCAGTGAGTCCAGAGAGTGCACTGGCACCACTGGAGATGCACTGCAGTGAGTCCAGAGAGTGCACTGGCACCACTGGTGATGCACTGCAGTGAGTCCAGAGAGTGCACTGGTACCACTGGGGATGCAGTGCAGTGAGTCCAGAGAGTGCACTGGCACCACTGGGGATGCAGTACAGTGAGTCCAGAGAGTGCACTGGCACCACTGGGGATACGGTGCAGTGACTTCAGAGAGTGCACTGGCACCACTGGGGATGCAGTACAGTGAGTCCAGAGAGTGCACTGGCACCACTGGGGATGCACTGCAGTGAGTCCAGAGAGTGCACTGTCACCACTGGGGATGCAGTGCAGCGAGTCCAGAGAGTGCACTGGCAACACTGGGGATGCAGTGCAGCGAGTCCAGAGAGTGCACTGGCACCACTGGGGATGCACTGCAGTGAGTCCAGAGAGTGCACTGGCACCACTGGGGGTGCACCCCGGTGAGTCCAGAGAGTGCACTGGCACCACTGGGGATGCAGTGCAGTGAGTCCAGAGAGTGCACTGGCACCACTGGGGGTGCACCCCGGTGAGTCCAGAGAGTGCACTGGCACCAATGGGGATGCAGTGCAGTGAGTCCAGAGAGTGCACTGGCACCACTAGGGGTGCGGTGCAGTGAGTCCAGAGAGTGCACTGGCACCATTGGGGATCGGTGCAGTGAGTCCAGAGAGTGCACTGGCACCACTGGGGATGCACTGCAGTGAGTCCAGAGAGTGCACTGGCACCACTGGGGATGCAGTGCAGTGAGTCCAGAGAGTGCACTGGCACCACTGGGGATGCGGTGCAGTGAGTCCAGAGAGTGCACTGGCAACACTGGGGATGCGGTGCAGTGAGTCCAGAGAGTGCACTGGCACCACTGGGGATGCAGTGCAGTGAGTCCATAGAGTGCACTGGCACCACGGGGCATGCACCCCGGTGAGTCCAGAGAGTGCACTGGCACCACTGGGGATGCGGTGCAGTGAGTCCAGAGAGTGCACTGGCAACACTGGGGATGCGGTGCAGTGAGTCCAGAGAGTGCACTGGCACCACTGGGGATGCAGTGCAGTGAGTCCATAGAGTGCACTGGCACCACGGGGCATGCACCCCGGTGAGTCCAGAGAGTGCACTGGCACCACTGGGGATGCAGTGCAGTGAGTCCAGAGAGTGCACTGGCACCACTGGGGATGCAGTGCAGTGAGTCCAGAGAGTGCACTGGCACAACTGGGGATGCACCCCGGTGAGTCCTGAGAGAGCACTGGCACCACTGGGGATGCAGTGCAGTGAGTCCAGAGAGTGCAATGGCGCCACTGGGGATGCAGTGCAGTGAGTCCAGAGAGTGCTCTGGCACCACTGGGGATGCAGTGCAGTGAGTCCAGAGAGTGCACTGGCACCACTAGGGGTGCGGTGCAGTGAGTCCAGAGAGTGCACTGGCACCACTGGGGATACGGTGCAGTGAGTTCAGAGAGTGCACTGGCACCACTGGGGATGCAGTGCAGTGAGTCCAGAGAGTGCACTGGCACCACTGGGGATGCACCCCGGTGAGTCCAGAGAGTGCACTGGCACCACTGGGGATGCAGTGCAGCGAGTCCAGAGAGTGCACTGGCACCACTGGGGATGCAGTGCAGCGAGTCCAGAGAGTGGTCTGGCACCACTGGGGATGCACTGCAGTGAGTCCAGAGAGTGCACTGGCACCACTGGGGGTGCACCCCGGTGAGTCCAGACAGTGCACTGGCACCACTGGGGATGCAGTGCAGTGAGTCCAGAGAGTGCACTGGCACCACTGGGGATGCAGTGCAGCGAGTCCAGAGAGTGCACTGGCACCACTGGGGATGCACTGCAGTGAGTCCAGAGAGTGCACTGGCACCACTGGGGGTGCACCCCGGTGAGTCCAGAGAGTGCACTGGCACCACTGGGGATGCAGTGCAGTGAGTCCAGAGAGTGCACTGGCACCACTGGGGGTGCACCCCGGTGAGTCCAGAGAGTGCACTGGCACCAATGGGGATGCAGTGCAGTGAGTCCAGAGAGTGCACTGGCACCACTAGGGGTGCGGTGCAGTGAGTCCAGAGAGTGCACTGGCACCATTGGGGATCGGTGCAGTGAGTCCAGAGAGTGCACTGGCACCACTGGGGATGCACTGCAGTGAGTCCAGAGAGTGCACTGGCACCACTGGGGATGCAGTGCAGTGAGTCCAGAGAGTGCACTGGCACCACTGGGGATGCGGTGCAGTGAGTCCAGAGAGTGCACTGGCAACACTGGGGATGCGGTGCAGTGAGTCCAGAGAGTGCACTGGCACCACTGGGGATGCAGTGCAGTGAGTCCATAGAGTGCACTGGCACCACGGGGCATGCACCCCGGTGAGTCCAGAGAGTGCACTGGCACCACTGGGGATGCGGTGCAGTGAGTCCAGAGAGTGCACTGGCAACACTGGGGATGCGGTGCAGTGAGTCCAGAGAGTGCACTGGCACCACTGGGGATGCAGTGCAGTGAGTCCATAGAGTGCACTGGCACCACGGGGCATGCACCCCGGTGAGTCCAGAGAGTGCACTGGCACCACTGGGGATGCAGTGCAGTGAGTCCAGAGAGTGCACTGGCACCACTGGGGATGCAGTGCAGTGAGTCCAGAGAGTGCACTGGCACAACTGGGGATGCACCCCGGTGAGTCCTGAGAGAGCACTGGCACCACTGGGGATGCAGTGCAGTGAGTCCAGAGAGTGCAATGGCGCCACTGGGGATGCAGTGCAGTGAGTCCAGAGAGTGCTCTGGCACCACTGGGGATGCAGTGCAGTGAGTCCAGAGAGTGCACTGGCACCACTAGGGGTGCGGTGCAGTGAGTCCAGAGAGTGCACTGGCACCACTGGGGATACGGTGCAGTGAGTTCAGAGAGTGCACTGGCACCACTGGGGATGCAGTGCAGTGAGTCCAGAGAGTGCACTGGCACCACTGGGGATGCACCCCGGTGAGTCCAGAGAGTGCACTGGCACCACTGGGGATGCAGTGCAGCGAGTCCAGAGAGTGCACTGGCACCACTGGGGATGCAGTGCAGCGAGTCCAGAGAGTGGTCTGGCACCACTGGGGATGCACTGCAGTGAGTCCAGAGAGTGCACTGGCACCACTGGGGGTGCACCCCGGTGAGTCCAGACAGTGCACTGGCACCACTGGGGATGCAGTGCAGTGAGTCCAGAGAGTGCACTGGCACCACTGGAGATGCAGTGCAGTGAGTCCAGAGAGTGCACTGGCACCACTGGGGGTGCACCCCGGTGAGTCCAGAGAGTGCACTGGCACCACTGGGGATGCAGTGCAGTGAGTCCAGAGAGTGCACTGGCACCACTGGGGGTGCGGTGCAGTGAGTCCAGAGAGTGCACTGGCACCATTGGGGATCGGTGCAGTGAGTCCAGAGAGTGCACTGGCACCACTGGGGATGCAGTGCAGTGAGTCCAGAGAGTGCACTGGTACCACTGGGGATGCAGTGTAGTGAGTCCAGAGAGTGCACTGGCACCACTGGGGATGCGGTGCCGTGAGCCCAGAGAGTGCACTGGCACCACTGGGGATGCGGTGCAGTGAGTCCAGAGAGTGCACTGGCACCACTGGGGATGCAGTGCAGTGAGTCCAGAGAGTGCAGTGGCACCACTGGGGATGCAGTGCAGTGAGTCCAGAGAGTGCACAGGCAGCACTGGGGATGCAGTGCAGTGAGTCCAGAGAGTGCACTGGCACCACGGGGCATGCACGCCGGTGAGTCCAGAGAGTGCACTGGCACCACTGGGGATGCAGTGCAGTGAGTCCAGAGAGTGCACTGGCACCACTGGGGATGCACCCCGGTGACTCCAGAGAGCGCACTGGCACCACTGGGGATACACTGCAGTGAGTCCAGAGAGTGAACTGGCACCACTGGGGATGCAGTGCAGTGAGTCCAGAGAGTGCACTGGCACCACTGGGGATGCAGTGCAGTGAGTCCAGAGAGTGCACTGGCACCAATGGTGGTGCGGTGCAGTGAGTCCAGAGAGTGCACTGGCACCACTGGGGAAGCGGTGCAGTGAGTCCAGAGATTGCACTGGCACCACTGGGGATGCAGTGCAGTGAGTCCAGAGAGTGCACTGGCACCACTGGGAATGCAGTGCAGTGAGTCCAGAGAGATCACTGGCACCACTGGGGATGCAGTGCAGTGAGTCCAGAGAGTGCAATGGCACCACTGGGGATGCACTGAAGTTACTCCAGAGAGTGTACTGGCACCACTGAGGATGCAGTGCAGTGAGTCCAGAGAGTGCACTGGCACCACTGGGGATGCACGGTAGTGAGTCCAGAGAGTGCACTGGCACCACTGGGGATGCAGTGCAGTGAGTCCAGAGAGTGCACTGGCACCACTGGGGATGCAGTGCAGTGAGTCCAGAGAGTGCACTGGCACCACTGGGGATGCACCCGGGTGAGTCCAGAGAGTACAATGGCACCACTGGGGATGCACTGCAGTGAGTCCAGAGAGTGCACTGGCACCACTGGGGTGCACTCCGGTGAGTCCAGAGAGTGCACTGGCACCACTGGGGATGCAGTGCAGCGAGTCCAGAGAGTGCACTGGCACCACTGGGGA
The DNA here is from genome assembly GCF_040182565.1 of Anser cygnoides. Classification (NCBI taxonomy): domain Eukaryota; kingdom Metazoa; phylum Chordata; class Aves; order Anseriformes; family Anatidae; genus Anser; species Anser cygnoides. Next base: position 64,098,333 of record NC_089874.1, read on the forward strand.
TGCACTGCAGTGAGTCCAGAGAGTGCACTGGCACCACTGGGGCTGCAGTGCAGTGAGTCCAGAGAGTGCACTGGCACCACTGGTGATGCAGTGCAGCGAGTCCAGAGAGTGCACTGGCACCACTGCGGATGCAGTGCAGTGAGTCCAGAGAGTGCACTGGCACCACTGGGGATGCAGTGCAGTGAGTCCAGAGAGTGCACTAGCACCACTGGGGATGCACTGCAATGAGTCCAGAGAGTGCACTAGCACCACTGGGGATGCAGTGCAGTGAGTCCAGAGAGTGCACTGGCACCAGTGGGGATGCACTGCAGTGAGTCCAGAGAGTGCACTGGCACCACTGGGGATGCAGTGCAGTGAGTCCAGAGAGTGCACTGGCACCACTGGGGATGCAGTGCAGTGAGTCCAGAGAGTGCACTGGCACAATTGGGGATGAAGCCCGGTGAGTCCAGAGACTCCACTGGCACCACTGGGGGTGCGGTGCAGTGAGTCCAGAGAGTGCACTGGCACCTCTGGAGATGCACTGCAGTGAGTCCAGAGAGTGCACTGGCACCACTGGGGATGCACTGCAGTGAGTCCAGAGAGTGCACTGGTACCACTGGGGATGCAGTGCAGTGAGTCCAGAGAGTGCACTGGCACCACTGGGGATGCAGTACAGTGAGTCCAGAGAGTGCACTGGCACCAGTGGGGATGCAGTGCAGTGAGTCCAGAGAGTGCACTGGCACCACTGGGGATGCAGTGCAGTGAGTCCAGAGAGTGCACTGGCACCACTGGGGATGCAGTGCAGTGAGTCCAGAGAGTGCACTGGCACCACAGGGGTTGCGGTGCAGTGAGTCCAGAGAGTGCACTGGCACCAGTGGGGATGCGGTGCAGTGAGTCCAGAGAGTGCACTGGCACCACTGGGGATGCACTGCAGTGAGTCCAGAGAGTGCACTGGCACCACTGGGGGTGCACCCCGGTGAGTCCAGAGAGGGCACTGGCACCACTGGGGATGCAGTGCAGTGAGTCCAGAGAGTGCATTGGCACCACTGGGGGTGCGGTGCAGTGAGTCCAGAGAGTGCACTGGCACCATTGGGGATGCACCCCGGTGAGTCCAGAGAGTGCACTGGCACCACTGGGGATGCAGTGCAGTGAGTCCAGAGAGTGCACTGGCACCACTGGGGATGCACTGCAGTAAGTCCAGAGAGTGCACTGGCACCACTGGAGATGCAGTGCAGTGAGTCCAGAGAGTGCACTGGCACCACTGGGGATGCACTGCAGTGATTCCAGAGAGTGCACTGGTACCACAGGGGATGCAGTGCAGTGAGTCCAGAGAGTGCACTGGCACCACTGGGGATGCACCCCCGTGAGTCCAGAGAGTGCACTGGCACCAGTGGGGATGCAGTGCAGTGAGTCCAGAGAGTGCACTGGCACCACGAGGCATGCACCCCGGTGAGTCCAGAGAGTGCACTGGCACCACTGGGGATGCAGTGCAGTGAGTCCAGAGAGAGCACTGGGACCACTGGGGATACACTGCAGTGAGTCCAGAGAGTGAACTGGCACCACTGGGGATGCAGTGCAGTGAGTCCAGAGAGTGCACTGGCACCAATGGGGGTGCGGTGCAGTGAGTCCAGAGAGTGCACTGGCACCACTGGGGAAGCGGTGCAGTGAGTCCAGAGATTGCACTGGCACCACTGGGGATGCAGTGCAGTGAGTCCAGAGAGTGCACTGGCACCACTGGGAATGCAGTGCAGTGAGTCCAGAGAGATCACTGGCACCACTGGGGATGCAGTGCAGTGAGTCCAGAGAGTGCAATGGCACCACTGGGGATGCACTGAAGTGACTCCAGAGAGTGTACTGGCACCACTGGGGATGCAGTGCAGTGACTCCAGAGAGTGCACTGGCACAACTGGGAATGCACGGTAGTGAGTCCAGAGAGTGCACTGGCACCACTGGGGATGCACTGCAGTGAGTCCAGAGAGTGCAGTGGCACCACTGGGGATGCAGTGCAGTGAGTCCAGAGAGTGCACTGGCACCACTGGTGATGCAGTGCAGCGAGTCCAGAGAGTGCACTGGCACCACTGGGGATGCAGTGCAGTGAGTCCAGAGAGTGCACTAGCACCACTGGGGATGCACTGCAGTGAGTCCAGAGAGTGCACTAGCACCACTGGGGATGCAGTGCAGTGAGTCCAGAGAGTGCACTGGCACCAGTGGGGATGCAGTGCAGTGAGTCCAGAGAGTGCACTGGCACCACTGGGGATGCAGTGCAGTGAGTCCAGAGAGTGCACTGGCACCACTGGGGATGCAGTGCAGTGAGTCCAGAGAGTGCACTGGCACAATTGGGGATGAAGCCCGGTGAGTCCAGAGACTCCACTGGCACCACTGGGGGTGCGGTGCAGTGAGTCCAGAGAGTGCACTGGCACCACTGGAGATGCACTGCAGTGAGTCCAGAGAGTGCACTGGCACCACTGGGGATGCACTGCAGTGAGTCCAGAGAGTGCACTGGTACCACTGGGGATGCACTGCAGTGAGTCCAGAGAGTGCACTGGCACCACTGGGGATGCAGTACAGTGAGTCCAGAGAGTGCACTGGCACCACAGGGGATGCAGTGCAGTGAGTCCAGAGAGTGCACTGGCACCACTGGGGATGCAGTGCAGCGAGTCCAGAGAGTGCACTGGCACCACTGGGGATGCACTGAAGTGAGTCCAGAGAGTGCACTGGCACCACTGGGGATGCAGTACAGTGAGTCCAGAGAGTGCACTGGCACCACACGGGTTGCGGTGCAGTGAGTCCAGAGAGTGCACTGGCACCAGTGGGGATGCGGTGCAGTGAGTCCAGAGAGTGCACTGGCACCACTGGGGATGCACTGCAGTGAGTCCAGAGAGTGCACTGGCACCACTGGGGGTGCACCCCGGTGAGTCCAGAGAGGGCACTGGCACCACTGGGGATGCAGTGCAGTGAGTCCAGAGAGTGCATTGGCACCACTGGGGGTGCGGTGCAGTAAGTCCAGAGAGTGCACTAGCACCACTGGAGATGCAGTGCAGTGAGTCCAGAGAGTGCACTGGCACCACTGGGGATGCACTGCAGTGAGTCCAGAGAGTGCAGTGGTACCACTGGGGATGCACCCCGGTGAGTCCAGAGAGTGCACTGGCACCAGTGGGGATGCAGTGCAGTGAGTCCAGAGAGTGCACTGGCACCACTGGGGATGCAGTGCAGTGAGTCCAGAGAGTGCACTGGCACCACTGGGGATGCACTGCAGTGAGTCCAGAGAGTGACCTGACACCACTGGAGATGCAGTGCAGTGAGTCCAGAGAGTGCACTGGCACCACTGGGGATGCAACCCGGTGAGTCCAGAGAGTGCACTGGCACCACTGGGGATGCAGCAGCAGTGAGTCCAGAGAGTGCACTGGCACCACTGGGGATGCAGTGCAGTGAGTCCAGAGAGTGCACTGGCACAACTGGGGATGCACCCCGGTGAGTCCTGAGAGAGCACTGGCACCACTGGGGATGCAGTGCAGTGAGTCCAGAGAGTGCACTGGCACCACTGGGGATGCAGTGCAGTGAGTCCAAAGAGTGCTCTGGCACCACTGGGGGTGCGGTGCAGTGAGTCCAGAGAGTGCACTGGCACCACTGGGGATGCACCCCGGTGAGTCCAGAGAGTGCACTGGCACCACTGGGGATGCAGCTGCAGTGAGTCCAGAGAGTGCACTGGCACCACTGGGGATACGGTGCAGTGAGTCCAGAGAGTGCACTGGCACCACTGGGGATGCACCCCGGTGAGTCCAGAGAGTGCACTGGCACAACTGGGGTTGCACCCCGGTGAGTCCTGAGAGAGCACTGGCACCACTGGGGATGCAGTGCAGTGAGTCCAGAGAGTGCACTGGCACCACTGGGGATGCACTGCAGTGAATCCAGAGAGTGCACTGGCACCACTGGGGATGCAGTGCAGTGTGTGCAGACAGTGCACTGGCACCACTGGGGATGCAGTGCAGTGAGTCCAGAGAGTGCACTGGCACCACTAGGGATGCAGTGCAGTGAGTCCAGAGAGTTCACTGGCACCACTGGGGATGCACTGCAGTGAGTCCAGAGAGTGCACTGGCACCACTGGAGATGCAGTGCAGTGAGTCCAGAGAGTGCACTGGCACCACTGGGGATGCAGTGCAGTGAGTCCAGAGAGTGCACTGGCACCACTGGGGATGCACCCCGGTGAGTCCAGAGATTGCACTGGTAATACTGGGGATGCAGTGCAGTGAGTCCAGAGAGTGCACTGGCACCACTGGGGATGCAGTGCAGTAAGTCCAGAGAGTGCACTGGCACCACTGGAGATGCAGTGCAGTGAGTCCAGAGAGTGCACTGGCACCACTGGGAATGCAGTGCAGTGAGTCCAGAGAGTGCACTGGCACCACTGGGGATGCACTGCAGTGAGTCCAGAGAGTGCACTGGCACCACTGGGGATGCAGTGCAGTGAGTCCAGAGAGTGAACTGGCACCACTGGGGATGCACCCCGGTGAGTCCAGAGAGTGCACTGGCACCACTGGGGATGCAGCTGCAGTGAGTCCAGAGAGTGCACTGGCACCACTGGGGATGCAGTGCAGTGAGTCCAGAGAGTGCACTGGCACAACTGGGGATGCACCCCGGTGAGTCCTGAGAGAGCACTGGCACCACTGGGGATGCAGTGCAACGAGTCCAGAGAGTGCAGTGGCAACATTGGGGATGCAGTGCAGCGAGTCCAGAGAGTGGTCTGGCACCACTGGGGATGCACTGCAGTGAGTCCAGAGAGTGCACTGGCACCACTGGGGGTGCACCCCGGTGAGTCCAGACAGTGCACTGGCACCACTGGGGATGCAGTGCAGTGAGTCCAGAGAGTGCACTGGCACCACTGGAGATGCAGTGCAGTGAGTTCAGAGAGTGCACTGGCACCACTGGGGGTGCACCCCGGTGAGTCCAGACAGTGCACTGGCACCACTGGGGATGCAGTGCAGTGAGTCCAGAGAGTGCACTGGCACCACTGGGGGTGCGGTGCAGTGAGTCCAGAGAGTGCACTGGCACCATTGGGGATCGGTGCAGTGAGTCCAGAGAGTGCACTGGCACCACTGGGGATGCACTGCAGTGAGTCCAGAGAGTGCACTGGTACCACTGGGGATGCAGTGCAGTGAGTCCAGAGAGTGCACTGGCACCACTGGGGATGCGGTGCAGTGAGTCCAGAGAGTGCACTGGCACCACTGGGGATGCGGTGCAGTGAGTCCAGAGAGTGCACTGGCACCACTGGGGATGCAGTGCAGTGAGTCCAGAGAGTGCAGTGGCACCACTGGGGATGCAGTGCAGTGATCCAGAGAGTGCACAGGCAGCACTGGGGATGCAGTGCAGTGAGTCCAGAGAGTGCACTGGCACCACGGGGCATGCACCCCGGTGAGTCCAGAGAGTGCACTGGCACCACTGGGGATGCACTGCAGTGAGTCCAGAGAGTGCACTGGCACCACTGGGGATGCACCCCGGTGAGTCCAGAGAGAGCACTGGCACCACTGGGGATACACTGCAGTGAGTCCAGAGAGTGAACTGGCACCACTGGGGATGCAGTGCAGTGAGTCCAGAGAGTGCACTGGCACCACTGGGGATGCAGTGCAGTGAGTCCAGAGAGTGCACTGGCACCACTGGGGGTGCAGTGCAGTGAGTCCAGAGAGTGCACTGGCACCACTGGGGAAGCGGTGCAGTGAGTCCAGAGATTGCACTGGCACCACTGGGGATGCAGTGCAGTGAGTCCAGAGAGTGCACTGGCAGCACTGGGAATGCAGTGCAGTGAGTCCAGAGAGTGCAATGGCACCACTGGGGATGCACTGAAGTGACTCCAGAGAGTGTACTGGCACCACTGGGGATGCAGTGCAGTGAGTCCAGAGAGTGCACTGGCACCACTGGGGATGCACGGTAGTGAGTCCAGAGAGTGCACTGGCACCACTGGGGATGCAGTGCAGTGAGTCCAGAGAGTGCACTGGCACCACTGGGGATGCAGTGCAGTGAGTCCAGAGAGTGCACTGGCACCACTGGGGATGCACCCGGGTGAGTCCAGAGAGTACAATGGCACCACTGGGGATGCACTGCAGTGAGTCCAGAGAGTGCACTGGCACCACTGGGGTGCACCCCGGTGAGTCCAGAGAGGGCACTGGCACCACTGGGGATGCAGTGCAGTGAGTCCAGAGAGTGCATTGGCACCACTGGGGGTGCGGTGCAGTGAGTCCAGAGAGTGCACTGGCACCATTGGGGATGCACGCCGGTGAGTCCAGAGAGTGCACTGGCACCACTGGGGATGCAGTGCAGTGAGTCCAGAGAGTGCACTGGCACCACTGGGGATGCAGTGCAGTAAGTCCAGAGAGTGCACTGGCACCACTGGAGATGCAGTGCAGTGAGTCCAGAGAGTGCACTGGCACCACTGGGGATGCACTGCAGTGATTCCAGAGAGTGCACTGGCACCACTGGGGATGCACTGCAGTGAGTCCAGAGAGTGCACTGGCACCACTGGGGGTGCACCCCGGTGAGTCCAGAGAGGGCACTGGCACCACTGGGGATGCAGTGCAGTGAGTCCAGAGAGTACATTGGCACCACTGGGGGTGCGGTGCAGTGAGTCCAGAGAGTGCACTGGCACCATTGGGGATGCACCCCGGTGAGTCCAGAGAGTGCACTGGCACCACTGGGGATGCAGTGCAGTGAGTCCAGAGAGTGCACTGGCACCACTGGGGATGCAGTGCAGTGAGTCCAGAGAGTGCAATGGCACCACTGGGGATGCACTGAAGTGACTCCAGAGAGTGTACTGGCACCACTGGGGATGCAGTGCAGTGACTCCAGAGAGTGCACTGGCACAACTGGGAATGCACGGTAGTGAGTCCAGAGAGTGCACTGGCACCACTGGGGATGCAGTGCAGTGAGTCCAGAGAGTGCACTGGCACCACTGGGGTGCACCCCGGTGAGTCCAGAGAGTGCACTGGCACCACTGGGGATGCAGTGCAGCGAGTCCAGAGAGTGCACTGGCACCACTGGGGATGCACTGCAGTGAGTCCAGAGAGTGCAGTGGCACCACTGGGGATGCAGTGCAGTGAGTCCAGAGAGTGCACTGGCACCACTGGTGATGCAGTGCAGCGAGTCCAGAGAGTGCACTGGCACCACTGGGGATGCAGTGCAGTGAGTCCAGAGAGTGCACTAGCACCACTGGGGATGCACTGCAGTGAGTCCAGAGAGTGCACTAGCACCACTGGGGATGCAGTGCAGTGAGTCCAGAGAGTGCACTGGCACCAGTGGGGATGCAGTGCAGCGAGTCCAGAGAGTGCACTGGCACCACTGGGGAAGCAGTGCAGTGAGTCCAGAGAGTGCACTGGCACCACTGGGGATGCAGTGCAGTGAGTCCAGAGAGTGCACTGGCACAATTGGGGATGAAGCCCGGTGAGTCCAGAGACTCCACTGGCACCACTGGGGGTGCGGTGCAGTGAGTCCAGAGAGTGCACTGGCACCACTGGAGATGCACTGCAGTGAGTCCAGAGAGTGCACTGGCACCACTGGGGATGCACTGCAGTGAGTCCAGAGAGTGCACTGGTACCACTGGGGATGCAGTGCAGTGAGTCCAGAGAGTGCACTGGCACCACTGGGGATGCAGTACAGTGAGTCCAGAGAGTGCACTGGCACCACTGGGGATACGGTGCAGTGACTTCAGAGAGTGCACTGGCACCACTGGGGATGCAGTACAGTGAGTCCAGAGAGTGCACTGGCACCACTGGGGATGCACTGCAGTGAGTCCAGAGAGTGCACTGTCACCACTGGGGATGCAGTGCAGCGAGTCCAGAGAGTGCACTGGCACCACTGGGGATGCAGTGCAGCGAGTCCAGAGAGTGCACTGGCACCACTGGGGATGCACTGCAGTGAGTCCAGAGAGTGCACTGGCACCACTGGGGGTGCACCCCGGTGAGTCCAGAGAGTGCACTGGCACCACTGGGGATGCAGTGCAGTGAGTCCAGAGAGTGCACTGGCACCACTGGGGGTGCACCCCGGTGAGTCCAGAGAGTGCACTGGCACCAATGGGGATGCAGTGCAGTGAGTCCAGAGAGTGCACTGGCACCACTAGGGGTGCGGTGCAGTGAGTCCAGAGAGTGCACTGGCACCATTGGGGATCGGTGCAGTGAGTCCAGAGAGTGCACTGGCACCACTGAGGATGCACTGCAGTGAGTCCAGAGAGTGCACTGGCACCACTGGGGATGCAGTGCAGTGAGTCCAGAGAGTGCACTGGCACCACTGGGGATGCGGTGCAGTGAGTCCAGAGAGTGCACTGGCAACACTGGGGATGCGGTGCAGTGAGTCCAGAGAGTGCACTGGCACCACTGGGGATGCAGTGCAGTGAGTCCATAGAGTGCACTGGCACCACGGGGCATGCACCCCGGTGAGTCCAGAGAGTGCACTGGCACCACTGGGGATGCGGTGCAGTGAGTCCAGAGAGTGCACTGGCAACACTGGGGATGCGGTGCAGTGAGTCCAGAGAGTGCACTGGCACCACTGGGGATGCAGTGCAGTGAGTCCATAGAGTGCACTGGCACCACGGGGCATGCACCCCGGTGAGTCCAGAGAGTGCACTGGCACCACTGGGGATGCAGTGCAGTGAGTCCAGAGAGTGCACTGGCACCACTGGGGATGCAGTGCAGTGAGTCCAGAGAGTGCACTGGCACAACTGGGGATGCACCCCGGTGAGTCCTGAGAGAGCACTGGCACCACTGGGGATGCAGTGCAGTGAGTCCAGAGAGTGCAATGGCGCCACTGGGGATGCAGTGCAGTGAGTCCAGAGAGTGCTCTGGCACCACTGGGGATGCAGTGCAGTGAGTCCAGAGAGTGCACTGGCACCACTAGGGGTGCGGTGCAGTGAGTCCAGAGAGTGCACTGGCACCACTGGGGATACGGTGCAGTGAGTTCAGAGAGTGCACTGGCACCACTGGGGATGCAGTGCAGTGAGTCCAGAGAGTGCACTGGCACCACTGGGGATGCACCCCGGTGAGTCCAGAGAGTGCACTGGCACCACTGGGGATGCAGTGCAGCGAGTCCAGAGAGTGCACTGGCACCACTGGGGATGCAGTGCAGCGAGTCCAGAGAGTGGTCTGGCACCACTGGGGATGCACTGCAGTGAGTCCAGAGAGTGCACTGGCACCACTGGGGGTGCACCCCGGTGAGTCCAGACAGTGCACTGGCACCACTGGGGATGCAGTGCAGTGAGTCCAGAGAGTGCACTGGCACCACTGGAGATGCAGTGCAGTGAGTCCAGAGAGTGCACTGGCACCACTGGGGGTGCACCCCGGTGAGTCCAGAGAGTGCACTGGCACCACTGGGGATGCAGTGCAGTGAGTCCAGAGAGTGCACTGGCACCACTGGGGGTGCGGTGCAGTGAGTCCAGAGAGTGCACTGGCACCATTGGGGATCGGTGCAGTGAGTCCAGAGAGTGCACTGGCACCACTGGGGATGCAGTGCAGTGAGTCCAGAGAGTGCACTGGTACCACTGGGGATGCAGTGTAGTGAGTCCAGAGAGTGCACTGGCACCACTGGGGATGCGGTGCCGTGAGCCCAGAGAGTGCACTGGCACCACTGGGGATGCGGTGCAGTGAGTCCAGAGAGTGCACTGGCACCACTGGGGATGCAGTGCAGTGAGTCCAGAGAGTGCAGTGGCACCACTGGGGATGCAGTGCAGTGAGTCCAGAGAGTGCACAGGCAGCACTGGGGATGCAGTGCAGTGAGTCCAGAGAGTGCACTGGCACCACGGGGCATGCACGCCGGTGAGTCCAGAGAGTGCACTGGCACCACTGGGGATGCAGTGCAGTGAGTCCAGAGAGTGCACTGGCACCACTGGGGATGCACCCCGGTGACTCCAGAGAGCGCACTGGCACCACTGGGGATACACTGCAGTGAGTCCAGAGAGTGAACTGGCACCACTGGGGATGCAGTGCAGTGAGTCCAGAGAGTGCACTGGCACCACTGGGGATGCAGTGCAGTGAGTCCAGAGAGTGCACTGGCACCAATGGTGGTGCGGTGCAGTGAGTCCAGAGAGTGCACTGGCACCACTGGGGAAGCGGTGCAGTGAGTCCAGAGATTGCACTGGCACCACTGGGGATGCAGTGCAGTGAGTCCAGAGAGTGCACTGGCACCACTGGGAATGCAGTGCAGTGAGTCCAGAGAGATCACTGGCACCACTGGGGATGCAGTGCAGTGAGTCCAGAGAGTGCAATGGCACCACTGGGGATGCACTGAAGTTACTCCAGAGAGTGTACTGGCACCACTGAGGATGCAGTGCAGTGACTCCAGAGAGTGCACTGGCACCACTGGGGATGCACGGTAGTGAGTCCAGAGAGTGCACAGGCACCACTGGGGATGCAGTGCAGTGAGTCCAGAGAGTGCACTGGCACCACTGGGGATGCAGTGCAGTGAGTCCAGAGAGTGCACTGGCACCACTGGGGATGCACCCGGGTGAGTCCAGAGAGTACAATGGCACCACTGGGGATGCACTGCAGTGAGTCCAGAGAGTGCACTGGCACCACTGGGGTGCACTCCGGTGAGTCCAGAGAGTGCACTGGCACCACTGGGGATGCAGTGCAGCGAGTCCAGAGAGTGCACTGGCACCACTGGGGATGCACTGCAGTGAGTCCAGAGAGTGCACTGGCACCACTGGGGCTGCAGTGCAGTGAGTCCAGAGAGTGCACTGGCACCACTGGTGATGCAGTGCAGCGAGTCCAGAGAGTGCACTGGCACCACTGCGGATGCAGTGCAGTGAGTCCAGAGAGTGCACTGGCACCACTGGGGATGCAGTGCAGTGAGTCCAGAGAGTGCACTAGCACCACTGGGGATGCACTGCAGTGAGTCCAGAGAGTGCACTAGCACCACTGGGGATGCAGTGCAGTGAGTCCAGAGAGTGCACTGGCACCACTGGGGATGCACTGCAGTGAGTCCAGAGAGTGCACTGGCACCACTGGGGATGCAGTGCAGTGAGTCCAGAGAGTGCACTGGCACCACTGGGGATGCAGTGCAGTGAGTCCAGAGAGTGCACTGGCACAATTGGGGATGAAGCCCGGTGAGTCCAGAGACTCCACTGGCACCACTGGGGGTGCGGTGCAGTGAGTCCAGAGAGTGCACTGGCACCTCTGGAGATGCACTGCAGTGAGTCCAGAGAGTGCATTGGCACCACTGGGGATGCACTGCAGTGAGTCCAGAGAGTGCACTGGTACCACTGGGGATGCAGTGCAGTGAGTCCAGAGAGTGCACTGGCACCACTGGGGATGCAGTACAGTGAGTCCAGAGAGTGCACTGGCACCAGTGGGGATGCAGTGCAGTGAGTCCAGAGAGTGCACTGGCACCACTGGGGATGCAGTGCAGTGAGTCCAGAGAGTGCACTGGCACCACTGGGGATGCAGTGCAGTGAGTCCAGAGAGTGCACTGGCACCACAGGGGTTGCGGTGCAGTGAGTCCAGAGAGTGCACTGGCACCAGTGGGGATGCGGTGCAGTGAGTCCAGAGAGTGCACTGGCACCACTGGGGATGCACTGCAGTGAGTCCAGAGAGTGCACTGGCACCACTGGGGGTGCACCCCGGTGAGTCCAGAGAGGGCACTGGCACCACTGGGGATGCAGTGCAGTGAGTCCAGAGAGTGCATTGGCACCACTGGGGGTGCGGTGCAGTGAGTCCAGAGAGTGCACTGGCACCATTGGGGATGCACCCCGGTGAGTCCAGAGAGTGCACTGGCACCACTGGGGATGCAGTGCAGTGAGTCCAGAGAGTGCACTGGCACCACTGGGGATGCACTGCAGCAAGTCCAGAGAGTGCACTGGCACCACTGGAGATGCAGTGCAGTGAGTCCAGAGAGTGCACTGGCACCACTGGGGATGCACTGCAGTGATTCCAGAGAGTGCACTGGTACCACTGGGGATGCAGTGCAGTGAGTCCAGAGAGTGCACTGGCACCACTGGGGATGCACCCCCGTGAGTCCAGAGAGTGCACTGGCACCAGTGGGGATGCAGTGCAGTGAGTCCAGAGAGTGCACTGGCACCACGAGGCATGCACCCCGGTGAGTCCAGAGAGTGCACTGGCACCACTGGGGATGCAGTGCAGTGAGTCCAGAGAGAGCACTGGGACCACTGGGGATACACTGCAGTGAGTCCAGAGAGTGAACTGGCACCACTGGGGATGCAGTGCAGTGAGTCCAGAGAGTGCACTGGCACCAATGGGGGTGCGGTGCAGTGAGTCCAGAGAGTGCACTGGCACCACTGGGGAAGCGGTGCAGTGAGTCCAGAGATTGCACTGGCACCACTGGGGATGCAGTGCAGTGAGTCCAGAGAGTGCACTGGCACCACTGGGAATGCAGTGCAGTGAGTCCAGAGAGATCACTGGCACCACTGGGGATGCAGTGCAGTGAGTCCAGAGAGTGCAATGGCACCACTGGGGATGCACTGAAGTGACTCCAGAGAGTGTACTGGCACCACTGGGGATGCAGTGCAGTGACTCCAGAGAGTGCACTGGCACAACTGGGAATGCACGGTAGTGAGTCCAGAGAGTGCACTGGCACCACTGGGGATGCACTGCAGTGAGTCCAGAGAGTGCAGTGGCACCACTGGGGATGCAGTGCAGTGAGTCCAGAGAGTGCACTGGCACCACTGGTGATGCAGTGCAGCGAGTCCAGAGAGTGCACTGGCACCACTGGGGATGCAGTGCAGTGAGTCCAGAGAGTGCACTAGCACCACTGGGGATGCACTGCAGTGAGTCCAGAGAGTGCACTAGCACCACTGGGGATGCAGTGCAGTGAGTCCAGAGAGTGCACTGGCACCAGTGGGGATGCAGTGCAGTGAGTCCAGAGAGTGCACTGGCACCACTGGGGATGCAGTGCAGTGAGTCCAGAGAGTGCACTGGCACCACTGGGGATGCAGTGCAGTGAGTCCAGAGAGTGCACTGGCACAATTGGGGATGAAGCCCGGTGAGTCCAGAGACTCCACTGGCACCACTGGGGGTGCGGTGCAGTGAGTCCAGAGAGTGCACTGGCACCACTGGAGATGCACTGCAGTGAGTCCAGAGAGTGCACTGGCACCACTGGGGATGCACTGCAGTGAGTCCAGAGAGTGCACTGGTACCACTGGGGATGCACTGCAGTGAGTCCAGAGAGTGCACTGGCACCACTGGGGATGCAGTACAGTGAGTCCAGAGAGTGCACTGGCACCACAGGGGATGCAGTGCAGTGAGTCCAGAGAGTGCACTGGCACCACTGGGGATGCAGTGCAGCGAGTCCAGAGAGTGCACTGGCACCACTGGGGATACACTGAAGTGAGTCCAGAGAGTGCACTGGCACCACTGGGGATGCAGTACAGTGAGTCCAGAGAGTGCACTGGTACCACTGGGGATGCAGTGCAGTGAGTCCAGAGAGTGCACTGGTACCACTGGGGATGCAGTGCAGTGAGTCCAGAGAGTGCACTGGTACCACTGGGGATGCAGTGCAGTGAGTCCAGAGAGTGCACTGGCACCACTGGGGATGCGGTGCAGTGAGTCCAGAGAGTGCACTGGCACCACTGGGGATGCGGTGCAGTGAGTCCAGAGAGTGCACTGGCACCACTGGGGATGCAGTGCAGTGAGTCCAGAGAGTGCAGTGGCACCACTGGGGATGCAGTGCAGTGATCCAGAGAGTGCACAGGCAGCACTGGGGATGCAGTGCAGTGAGTCCAGAGAGTGCACTGGCACCACGGGGCATGCACCCCGGTGAGTCCAGAGAGTGCACTGGCACCACTGGGGATGCACTGCAGTGAGTCCAGAGAGTGCACTGGCACCACTGGGGATGCACCCCGGTGAGTCCAGAGAGAGCACTGGCACCACTGGGGATACACTGCAGTGAGTCCAGAGAGTGAACTGGCACCACTGGGGATGCAGTGCAGTGAGTCCAGAGAGTGCACTGGCACCACTGGGGATGCAGTGCAGTGAGTCCAGAGAGTGCACTGGCACCACTGGGGGTGCAGTGCAGTGAGTCCAGAGAGTGCACTGGCACCACTGGGGAAGCGGTGCAGTGAGTCCAGAGATTGCACTGGCACCACTGGGGATGCAGTGCAGTGAGTCCAGAGAGTGCACTGGCAGCACTGGGAATGCAGTGCAGTGAGTCCAGAGAGTGCAATGGCACCACTGGGGATGCACTGAAGTGACTCCAGAGAGTGTACTGGCACCACTGGGGATGCAGTGCAGTGAGTCCAGAGAGTGCACTGGCACCACTGGGGATGCACGGTAGTGAGTCCAGAGAGTGCACTGGCACCAGTGGGGATGCAGTGCAGTGAGTCCAGAGAGTGCACTGGCACCACTGGGGATGCAGTGCAGTGAGTCCAGAGAGTGCACTGGCACCACTGGGGATGCACCCGGGTGAGTCCAGAGAGTACAATGGCACCACTGGGGATGCACTGCAGTGAGTCCAGAGAGTGCACTGGCACCACTGGGGTGCACCCCGGTGAGTCCAGAGAGGGCACTGGCACCACTGGGGATGCAGTGCAGTGAGTCCAGAGAGTGCATTGGCACCACTGGGGGTGCGGTGCAGTGAGTCCAGAGAGTGCACTGGCACCATTGGGGATGCACCCCGGTGAGTCCAGAGAGTGCACTGGCACCACTGGGGATGCAGTGCAGTGAGTCCAGAGAGTGCACTGGCACCACTGGGGATGCACTGCAGTGATTCCAGAGAGTGCACTGGCACCACTGGGGATGCACTGCAGTGAGTCCAGAGAGTGCACTGGCACCACTGGGGGTGCACCCCGGTGAGTCCAGAGAGGGCACTGGCACCACTGGGGATGCAGTGCAGTGAGTCCAGAGAGTGCATTGGCACCACTGGGGGTGCGGTGCAGTGAGTCCAGAGAGTGCACTGGCACCATTGGGGATGCACCCCGGTGAGTCCAGAGAGTGCACTGGCACCACTGGGGATGCAGTGCAGTAAGTCCAGAGAGTGCACTGGCACCACTGGAGATGCAGTGCAGTGAGTCCAGAGAGTGCACTGGCACCACTGGGGATGCACTGCAGTGATTCCAGAGAGTGCACTGGCACCACTGGGGATGCACTGCAGTGAGTCCAGAGAGTGCACTGGCACCACTGGGGGTGCACCCCGGTGAGTCCAGAGAGGGCACTGGCACCACTGGGGATGCAGTGCAGTGAGTCCAGAGAGTGCATTGGCACCACTGGGGGTGCGGTGCAGTGAGTCCAGAGAGTGCACTGGCACCATTGGGGATGCACCCCGGTGAGTCCAGAGAGTGCACTGGCACCACTGGGGATGCAGTGCAGTAAGTCCAGAGAGTGCACTGGCACCACTGGAGATGCAGTGCAGTGAGTCCAGAGAGTGCACTGGCACCACTGGGGATGCACTGCAGTGATTCCAGAGAGTGCACTGGTACCACTGGGGATGCAGTGCAGTGAGTCCAGAGAGTGCACTGGCACCACAGGGGATGCAGTGCAGTGAGTCCAGAGAGTGCACTGGCACCAGTGGGGATGCAGTGCAGTGAGTCCAGAGAGTGCACTGGCACCACGAGGCATGCACCGCGGTGAGTCCAGAGAGTGCACTGGCACCACTGGGGATGCAGTGCAGTGAGTCCAGAGAGAGCACTGGGACCACTGGGGATACACTGCAGTGAGTCCAGAAAGTGAACTGGCACCACTGGGGATGCAGTGCAGTGAGTCCAGAGAGTGCACTGGCACCACTGGGGATGCAGTGCAGTGAGTCCAGAGAGTGCACTGGCACCAATGGGGGTGCGGTGCAGTGAGTCCAGAGAGTGCACTGGCACCACTGGGGAAGCGGTGCAGTGAGTCCAGAGATTGCACTGGCACCACTGGGGATGCAGTGCAGTGAGTCCAGAGAGTGCACTGGCACCACTGGGAATGCAGTGCAGTGAGTCCAGAGAGATCACTGGCACCACTGGGGATGCAGTGCAGTGAGTCCAGAGAGTGCAATGGCACCACTGGGGATGCACTGAAGTGACTCCAGAGAGTGTACTGGCACCACTGGGGATGCAGTGCAGTGACTCCAGAGAGTGCACTGGCACAACTGGGAATGCACGGTAGTGAGTCCAGAGAGTGCACTGGCACCACTGGGGATGCAGTGCAGTGAGTCCAGAGAGTGCACTGGCACCACTGGGGTGCACCCCGGTGAGTCCAGAGAGTGCACTGGCACCACTGGGGATGCAGTGCAGCGAGTCCAGAGAGTGCACTGGCACCACTGGGGATGCACTGCAGTGAGTCCAGAGAGTGCAGTGGCACCACTGGGGATGCAGTGCAGTGAGTCCAGAGAGTGCACTGGCACCACTGGTGATGCAGTGCAGCGAGTCCAGAGAGTGCACTGGCACCACTGGGGATGCAGTGCAGTGAGTCCAGAGAGTGCACTAGCACCACTGGGGATGCACTGCAGTGAGTCCAGAGAGTGCACTAGCACCACTGGGGATGCAGTGCAGTGAGTCCAGAGAGTGCACTGGCACCAGTGGGGATGCAGTGCAGTGAGTCCAGAGAGTGCACTGGCACCACTGGGGATGCAGTGCAGTGAGTCCAGAGAGTGCACTGGCACCACTGGGGATGCAGTGCAGTGAGTCCAGAGAGTGCACTGGCACAATTGGGGATGAAGCCCGGTGAGTCCAGAGACTCCACTGGCACCACTGGGGGTTCGGTGCAGTGAGTCCAGAGAGTGCACTGGCACCACTGGAGATGCACTGCAGTGAGTCCAGAGAGTGCACTGGCACCACTGGGGATGCACTGCAGTGAGTCCAGAGAGTGCACTGGTACCACTGGGGATGCAGTGCAGTGAGTCCAGAGAGTGCACTGGCACCACTGGGGATGCAGTACAGTGAGTCCAGAGAGTGCACTGGCACCACAGGGGATGCAGTGCAGTGAGTCCAGAGAGTGCACTGGCACCACTGGGGATGCAGTGCAGCGAGTCCAGAGAGTGCACTGGCACCACTGGGGATGCACTGAAGTGAGTCCAGAGAGTGCACTGGCACCACTGGGGATGCAGTACAGTGAGTCCAGAGAGTGCACTGGCACCAGTGGGGATGCGGTGCAGTGAGTCCAGAGAGTGCACTGGCACCACTGGGGATGCACTGCAGTGAGTCCAGAGAGTGCACTGGCACCACTGGGGGTGCACCCCGGTGAGTCCAGAGAGGGCACTGGCACCACTGGGGATGCAGTGCAGTGAGTCCAGAGAGTGCATTGGCACCACTGGGGGTGCGGTGCAGTAAGTCCAGAGAGTGCACTGGCACCACTGGAGATGCAGTGCAGTGAGTCCAGAGAGTGCACTGGCACCACTGGGAATGCAGTGCAGTGAGTCCAGAGAGATCACTGGCACCACTGGTGATGCAGTACAGTGCGTCCAGAGAGTGCAATGGCACCACTGGGGATGCACTGAAGTGACTCCAGAGAGTGTACTGGCACCACTGGGGATGCAGTGCAGTGACTCCAGAGAGTGCACTGGCACCACTGGGGATGCAGTGCAGTGAGTCCAGAGAGTGCACTGGCACCACTGGGGATGCAGTGCAGTGAGTCCAGAGAGTGCACTGGCACCACTGGGGTGCACCCCGGTGAGTCCAGAGAGTGCACTGGCACCACTGGGGATGCAGTGCAGCGAGTCCAGAGAGTGCACTGGCACCACTGGGGATGCACTGCAGTGAGTCCAGAGAGTGCAGTGGCACCACTGGGGATGCAGTGCAGTGAGTCCAGAGAGTGCACTGGCACCACTGGTGATGCAGTGCAGCGAGTCCAGAGAGTGCACTGGCACCACTGGGGATGCAGTGCAGTGAGTCCAGAGAGTGCACTAGCACCACTGGGGATGCACTGCAGTGAGCCCAGAGAGTGCACTAGCACCACTGGGGATGCAGTGCAGTGAGTCCAGAGAGTGCACTGGCACCAGTGGGGATGCAGTGCAGTGAGTCCAGAGAGTGCACTGGCACCACTGGGGGTGCAGTGCAGTGAGTCCAGAGAGTGCACTGGCACCACTGGGGATGCAGTACAGTGAGTCCAGAGAGTGCACTGGCACCACTGGGGATACGGTGCAGTGACTTCAGAGAGTGCACTGGCACCACTGGGGATGCAGTACAGTGAGTCCAGAGAGTGCACTGGCACCACTGGGGATGCACTGCAGTGAGTCCAGAGAGTGCACTGTCACCACTGGGGATGCAGTGCAGCGAGTCCAGAGAGTGCACTGGCACCACTGGGGATGCAGTGCAGCGAGTCCAGAGAGTGCACTGGCACCACTGCGGATGCACTGCAGTGAGTCCAGAGAGTGCACTGGCACCACTGGGGGTGCACCCCGGTGAGTCCAGAGAGTGCACTGGCACCACTGGGGATGCAGTGCAGTGAGTCCAGAGAGTGCACTGGCACCACTAGGGGTGCGGTGCAGTGAGTCCAGAGAGTGCAATGGCACCATTGGGGATCGGTGCAGTGAGTCCAGAGAGTGCACTGGCACCACTGGGGATGCACTGCAGTGAGTCCAGAGAGTGCACTGGCACCACTGGGGATGCAGTGCAGTGAGTCCAGAGAGTGCACTGGCACCACTGGGGATGCGGTGCAGTGAGTCCAGAGAGTGCACTGGCAACACTGGGGATGCGGTGCAGTGAGTCCAGAGAATGCACTGGCACCACTGGGGATGCAGTGCAGTGAGTCCATAGAGTGCACTGGCACCACGGGGCATGCACCCCGGTGAGTCCAGAGAGTGCACTGGCACCACTGGGGATGCGGTGCAGTGAGTCCAGAGAGTGCACTGGCAACACTGGGGATGCGGTGCAGTGAGTCCAGAGAGTGCACTGGCACCACTGGGGATGCAGTGCAGTGAGTCCATAGAGTGCACTGGCACCACGGGGCATGCACCCCGGTGAGTCCAGAGAGTGCACTGGCACCACTGGGGATGCAGTGCAGTGAGTCCAGAGAGTGCACTGGCACCACTGGGGATGCAGTGCAGTGAGTCCAGAGAGTGCACTGGCACAACTGGGGATGCACCCCTTTGAGTCCTGAGAGAGCACTGGCACCACTGGGGATGCAGTGCAGTGAGTCCAGAGAGTGCAATGGCGCCACTGGGGATGCAGTGCAGTGAGTCCAGAGAGTGCTCTGGCACCACTGGGGATGCAGTGCAGTGAGTCCAGAGAGTGCACTGGCACCACTAGGGGTGCGGTGCAGTGAGTCCAGAGAGTGCACTGGCACCACTGGGGATACGGTGCAGTGAGTTCAGAGAGTGCACTGGCACCACTGGGGATGCAGTGCAGCGAGTCCAGAGAGTGCACTGGCACCACTGGGGATGCAGTGCAGCGAGTCCAGAGAGTGGTCTGGCACCACTGGGGATGCACTGCAGTGAGTCCAGAGAGTGCACTGGCACCACTGGGGGTGCACCCCGGTGAGTCCAGACAGTGCACTGGCACCACTGGGGATGCAGTGCAGTGAGTCCAGAGAGTGCACTGGCACCACTGGAGATGCAGTGCAGTGAGTCCAGAGAGTGCACTGGCACCACTGGGGGTGCACCCCGGTGAGTCCAGAGAGTGCACTGGCACCACTGGGGATGCAGTGCAGTGAGTCCAGAGAGTGCACTGGCACCACTGGGGGTGCGGTGCAGTGAGTCCAGAGAGTGCACTGGCACCATTGGGGATCGGTGCAGCGAGTCCAGAGAGTGCACTGGCACCACTGGGGATGCACTGCAGTGAGTCCAGAGAGTGCACTGGTACCACTGGGGATGCAGTGTAGTGAGTCCAGAGAGTGCACTGGCACCACTGGGGATGCGGTGCCGTGAGCCCAGAGAGTGCACTGGCACCACTGGGGATGCGGTGCAGTGAGTCCAGAGAGTGCACTGGCACCACTGGGGATGCAGTGCAGTGAGTCCAGAGAGTGCAGTGGCACCACTGGGGATGCAGTGCAGTGAGTCCAGAGAGTGCACAGGCAGCACTGGGGATGCAGTGCAGTGAGTCCAGAGAGTGCACTGGCACCACGGGGCATGCACGCCGGTGAGTCCAGAGAGTGCACTGGCACCACTGGGGATGCAGTGCAGTGAGTCCAGAGAGTGCACTGGCACCACTGGGGATGCACCCCGGTGACTCCAGAGAGCGCACTGGCACCACTGGGGATACACTACAGTGAGTCCAGAGAGTGAACTGGCACCACTGGGGATGCAGTGCAGTGAGTCCAGAGAGTGCACTGGCACCACTGGGGATGCAGTGCAGTGAGTCCAGAGAGTGCACTGGCACCAATGGGGGTGCGGTGCAGTGAGTCCAGAGAGTGCACTGGCACCACTGGGGAAGCGGTGCAGTGAGTCCAGAGATTGCACTGGCACCACTGGGGATGCAGTGCAGTGAGTCCAGAGAGTGCACTGGCACCACTGGGAATGCAGTGCAGTGAGTCCAGAGAGATCACTGGCACCACTGGGGATGCAGTGCAGTGAGTCCAGAGAGTGCAATGGCACCACTGGGGATGCACTGAAGTGACTCCAGAGAGTGTACTGGCACCACTGAGGATGCAGTGCAGTGACTCCAGAGAGTGCACTGGCACCACTGGGGATGCACGGTAGTGAGTCCAGAGAGTGCACTGGCACCACTGGGGATGCAGTGCAGTGAGTCCAGAGAGTGCACTGGCACCACTGGGGATGCAGTGCAGTGAGTCCAGAGAGTGCACTGGCACCACTGGGGATGCACCCGGGTGAGTCCAGAGAGTACAATGGCACCACTGGGGATGCACTGCAGTGAGTCCAGAGAGTGCACTGGCACCACTGGGGTGCACTCCGGTGAGTCCAGAGAGTGCACTGGCACCACTGGGGATGCAGTGCAGTGAGTCCAGAGAGTGCACTGGCACCACTGGGGATGCACTGCAGTGAGTCCAGAGAGTGCACTGGCACCACTGGGGCTGCAGTGCAGTGAGTCCAGAGAGTGCACTGGCACCACTGGTGATGCAGTGCAGCGAGTCCAGAGAGTGCACTGGCACCACTGCGGATGCAGTGCAGCGAGTCCAGAGAGTGCACTAGCACCACTGGGGATGCAGTGCAGTGAGTCCAGAGAGTGCACTAGCACCACTGGGGATGCACTGCAGTGAGTCCAGAGAGTGCACTAGCACCACTGGGGATGCAGTGCAGTGAGTCCAGAGAGTGCACTGGCACCACTGGGGATGCACCCCGGTGAGTCCAGAGAGTGCACTGGCACCACTGGGGATGCAGTGCAGTGAGTCCAGAGAGTGCACTGGCACCACTGGGGATGCAGTGCAGTGAGTCCAGAGAGTGCACTGGCACAATTGGGGATGAAGCCCGGTGAGTCCAGAGACTCCACTGGCACCACTGGGGGTGCGGTGCAGTGAGTCCAGAGAGTGCACTGGCACCTCTGCAGATGCACTGCAGTGAGTCCAGAGAGTGCACTGGCACCACTGGGGATGCACTGCAGTGAGTCCAGAGAGTGCACTGGTACCACTGGGGATGCAGTGCAGTGAGTCCAGAGAGTGCACTGGCACCACTGGGGATGCAGTACAGTGAGTCCAGAGAGTGCACTGGCACCAGTGGGGATGCAGTGCAGTGAGTCCAGAGAGTGCACTGGCACCACTGGGGATGCACTGCAGTGAGTCCAGAGAGTGCACTGGCACCACTGGGGATGCAGTGCAGTGAGTCCAGAGAGTGCACTGGCACCACAGGGGTTGCGGTGCAGTGAGTCCAGAGAGTGCACTGGCACCAGTGGGGATGCGGTGCAGTGAGTCCAGAGAGTGCACTGGCACCACTGGGGATGCACCCCGGTGAGTCCAGAGAGGGCACTGGCACCACTGGGGATGCAGTGCAGTGAGTCCAGAGAGTGCACTGGCACCACAGGGGTTGCGGTGCAGTGAGTCCAGAGAGTGCACTGGCACCAGTGGGGATGCGGTGCAGTGAGTCCAGAGAGTGCACTGGCACCACTGGGGGTGCACCCCGGTGAGTCCAGAGAGGGCACTGGCACCACTGGGGATGCAGTGCAGTGAGTCCAGAGAGTGCATTGGCACCACTGGGGGTGCGGTGCAGTGAGTCCAGAGAGTGCACTGGCACCATTGGGGATGCACCCCGGTGAGTCCAGAGAGTGCACTGGCACCACTGGGGATGCAGTGCAGTGAGTCCAGAGAGTGCACTGGCACCACTGGGGATGCAGTGCAGTAAGTCCAGAGAGTGCACTGGCACCACTGGAGATGCAGTGCAGTGAGTCCAGAGAGTGCACTGGCACCACTGGGGATGCACTGCAGTGATTCCAGAGAGTGCACTGGTACCACTGGGGAT
The DNA here is from genome assembly GCF_040182565.1 of Anser cygnoides. Taxonomy (NCBI): domain Eukaryota; kingdom Metazoa; phylum Chordata; class Aves; order Anseriformes; family Anatidae; genus Anser; species Anser cygnoides. Next base: position 64,120,554 of record NC_089874.1, read on the forward strand.
GCAGTGCAGTGAGTCCAGAGAGTGCACTGGCACCACTGGGGATGCACCCCCGAGAGTCCAGAGAGTGCACTGGCACCACTGGGGATGCAGTGCAGTGAGTCCAGAGAGTGCACTGGCACCACGAGGCATGCACCCCGGTGAGTCCAGAGAGTGCACTGGCACCACTGGGGATGCAGTGCAGTGAGTCCAGAGAGAGCACTGGGACCACTGGGGATACACTGCAGTGAGTCCAGAGAGTGAACTGGCACCACTGGGGATGCAGTGCAGTGAGTCCAGAGAGTGCACTGGCACCACTGGGGATGCAGTGCAGTGAGTCCAGAGAGTGCACTGGCACCAATGGGGGTGCGGTGCAGTGAGTCCAGAGAGTGCACTGGCACCACTGGGGAAGCGGTGCAGTGAGTCCAGAGAGTGCACTGGCACCACTGGGGATGCAGTGCAGTGAGTCCAGAGAGTGCACTGGCACCACTGGGAATGCAGTGCAGTGAGTCCAGAGAGATCACTGGCACCACTGGGGATGCAGTGCAGTGAGTCCAGAGAGTGCAATGGCACCACTGGGGATGCACTGAAGTGACTCCAGAGAGTGTACTGGCACCACTGGGGATGCAGTGCAGTGACTCCAGAGAGTGCACTGGCACAACTGGGAATGCACGGTAGTGAGTCCAGAGAGTGCACTGGCACCACTGGGGATGCAGTGCAGTGAGTCCAGAGAGTGCACTGGCACCACTGGGGTGCACCCCGGTGAGTCCAGAGAGTGCACTGGCACCACTGGGGATGCAGTGCAGCGAGTCCAGAGAGTGCACTGGCACCACTGGGGATGCACTGCAGTGAGTCCAGAGAGTGCAGTGGCACCACTGGGGATGCAGTGCAGTGAGTCCAGAGAGTGCTTTGGCACCACTGGTGATGCAGTGCAGCGAGTCCAGAGAGTGCACTGGTACCACTGGGGATGCAGTGCAGTGAGTCCAGAGAGTGCACTAGCACCACTGGGGATGCACTGCAGTGAGTCCAGAGAGTGCACTAGCACCACTGGGGATGCAGTGCAGTGAGTCCAGAGAGTGCACTGGCACCAGTGGGGATGCAGTGCAGTGAGTCCAGAGAGTGCACTGGCACCACTGGGGATGCAGTGCAGTGAGTCCAGAGAGTGCACTGGCACCACTGGGGATGCAGTGCAGTGAGTCCAGAGAGTGCACTGGCACAATTGGGGATGAAGCCCGGTGAGTCCAGAGACTCCACTGGCACCACTGGGGGTGCGGTGCAGTGAGTCCAGAGAGTGCACTGGCACCACTGGAGATGCACTGCAGTGAGTCCAGAGAGTGCACTGGCACCACTGGGGATGCACTGCAGTGAGTCCAGAGAGTGCACTGGTACCACTGGGGATGCAGTGCAGTGAGTCCAGAGAGTGCACTGGCACCACTGGGGATGCAGTACAGTGAGTCCAGAGAGTGCACTGGCACCACAGGGGATGCAGTGCAGTGAGTCCAGAGAGTGCACTGGCACCACTGGGGATGCAGTGCAGCGAGTCCAGAGAGTGCACTGGCACCACTGGGGATGCACTGAAGTGAGTCCAGAGAGTGCACTGGCACCACTGGGGATGCAGTACAGTGAGTCCAGAGAGTGCACTGGCACCACAGGGGTTGCGGTGCAGTGAGTCCAGAGAGTGCACTGGCACCAGTGGGGATGCGGTGCAGTGAGTCCAGAGAGTGCACTGGCACCACTGGGGATGCACTGCAGTGAGTCCAGAGAGTGCACTGGCACCACTGGGGGTGCACCCCGGTGAGTCCAGAGAGGGCACTGGCACCACTGGGGATGCAGTGCAGTGAGTCCAGAGAGTGCATTGGCACCACTGGGGGTGCGGTGCAGTAAGTCCAGAGAGTGCACTGGCACCACTGGAGATGCAGTGCAGTGAGTCCAGAGAGTGCACTGGCACCACTGGGGATGCACTGCAGTGAGTCCAGAGAGTGCAGTGGTACCACTGGGGATGCACCCCGGTGAGTCCAGAGAGTGCACTGGCACCACTGGGGATGCAGTGCAGTGAGTCCAGAGAGTGCACTGGCACCACTGGGGATGCACCCCGGTGAGTCCTGAGAGAGCACTGGCACCACTGGGGATGCAGTGCAGTGAGTCCAGAGAGTGCACTGGCACCACTGGGGGTGCACCCCGGTGAGTCCAGACAGTGCACTGGCACCACTGGGGATGCAGTGCAGTGAGTCCAGAGAGTGCACTGGCACCACTGGAGATGCAGTGCAGTGAGTCCAGAGAGTGCACTGGCACCACTGGGGGTGCACCCCGGTGAGTCCAGAGAGTGCACTGGCACCACTGGGGATGCAGTGCAGTGAGTCCAGAGAGTGCACTGGCACCACTGGGGGTGCGGTGCAGTGAGTCCAGAGAGTGCACTGGCACCATTGGGGATCGGTGCAGTGAGTCCAGAGAGTGCACTGGCACCACTGGGGATGCAGTGCAGTGAGTCCAGAGAGTGCACTGGTACCACTGGGGATGCAGTGTAGTGAGTCCAGAGAGTGCACTGGCACCACTGGGGATGCGGTGCCGTGAGCCCAGAGAGTGCACTGGCACCACTGGGGATGCGGTGCAGTGAGTCCAGAGAGTGCACTGGCACCACTGGGGATGCAGTGCAGTGAGTCCAGAGAGTGCAGTGGCACCACTGGGGATGCAGTGCAGTGAGTCCAGAGAGTGCACAGGCAGCACTGGGGATGCAGTGCAGTGAGTCCAGAGAGTGCACTGGCACCACGGGGCATGCACGCCGGTGAGTCCAGAGAGTGCACTGGCACCACTGGGGATGCAGTGCAGTGAGTCCAGAGAGTGCACTGGCACCACTGGGGATGCACCCCGGTGACTCCAGAGAGCGCACTGGCACCACTGGGGATACACTGCAGTGAGTCCAGAGAGTGAACTGGCACCACTGGGGATGCAGTGCAGTGAGTCCAGAGAGTGCACTGGCACCACTGGGGATGCAGTGCAGTGAGTCCAGAGAGTGCACTGGCACCTATGGGGGTGCGGTGCAGTGAGTCCAGAGAGTGCACTGGCACCACTGGGGATGCACTGCAGTGAGTCCAGAGAGATCACTGGCACCACTGGGGATGCAGTGCAGTGAGTCCAGAGAGTGCAATGGCACCACTGGGGATGCACTGAAGTGACTCCAGAGAGTGTACTGGCACCACTGAGGATGCAGTGCAGTGACTCCAGAGAGTGCACTGGCACCACTGGGGATGCACGGTAGTGAGTCCAGAGAGTGCACTGGCACCACTGGGGATGCAGTGCAGTGAGTCCAGAGAGTGCACTGGCACCACTGGGGATGCAGTGCAGTGAGTCCAGAGAGTGCACTGGCACCACTGGGGATGCACCCGGGTGAGTCCAGAGAGTACAATGGCACCACTGGGGATGCACTGCAGTGAGTCCACAGAGTGCACTGGCACCACTGGGGTGCACTCCGGTGAGTCCAGAGAGTGCACTGGCACCACTGGGGATGCAGTGCAGCGAGTCCAGAGAGTGCACTGGCACCACTGGGGATGCACTGCAGTGAGTCCAGAGAGTGCACTGGCACCACTGGGGCTGCAGCGCAGTGAGTCCAGAGAGTGCACTGGCACCACTGGTGATGCAGTGCAGCGAGTCCAGAGAGTGCACTGGCACCACTGCGGATGCAGTGCAGCGAGTCCAGAGAGTGCACTGGCACCACTGGGGATGCAGTGCAGTGAGTCCAGAGAGTGCACTAGCACCACTGGGGATGCACTGCAGTGAGTCCAGAGAGTGCACTAGCACCACTGGGGATGCAGTGCAGTGAGTCCAGAGAGTGCACTGGCACCACTGGGGATGCACTGCAGTGAGTCCAGAGAGTGCACTGGCACCACTGGGGATGCAGTGCAGTGAGTCCAGAGAGTGCACTGGCACCACTGGGGATGCAGTGCAGTGAGTCCAGAGAGTGCACTGGCACAATTGGGGATGAAGCCCGGTGAGTCCAGAGACTCCACTGGCACCACTGGGGGTGCGGTGCAGTGAGTCCAGAGAGTGCACTGGCACCTCTGGAGATGCACTGCAGTGAGTCCAGAGAGTGCACTGGCACCACTGGGGATGCACTGCAGTGAGTCCAGAGAGTGCACTGGTACCACTGGGGATGCAGTGCAGTGAGTCCAGAGAGTGCACTGGCACCACTGGGGATGCAGTACAGTGAGTCCAGAGAGTGCACTGGCACCACTGGGGATGCAGTGCAGTGAGTCCAGAGAGTGCACTGGCACCACTGGGGATGCAGTGCAGTGAGTCCAGAGAGTGCACTGGCACCACTGGGGATGCAGTGCAGTGAGTCCAGAGAGTGCACTGGCACCACTGGGGATGCAGTACAGTGAGTCCAGAGAGTGCACTGGCACCAGTGGGGATGCAGTGCAGTGAGTCCAGAGAGTGCACTGGCACCACTGGGGATGCAGTGCAGTGAGTCCAGAGAGTGCACTGGCACCACTGGGGATGCAGTGCAGTGAGTCCAGAGAGTGCACTGGCACCACTGGGGATGCAGTGCAGTGAGTCCAGAGAGTGCACTGGCACCACTGGGGAAGCGGTGCAGTGAGTCCAGAGATTGCACTGGCACCACTGGGGATGCAGTGCAGTGAGTCCAGAGAGTGCACTGGCACCACTGGGAATGCAGTGCAGTGAGTCCAGAGAGATCACTGGCACCACTGGGGATGCAGTGCAGTGAGTCCAGAGAGTGCAATGGCACCACTGGGGATGCACTGAAGTGACTCCAGAGAGTGTACTGGCACCACTGAGGATGCAGTGCAGTGACTCCAGAGAGTGCACTGGCACCACTGGGGATGCACGGTAGTGAGTCCAGAGAGTGCACTGGCACCACTGGGGATGCAGTGCAGTGAGTCCAGAGAGTGCACTGGCACCACTGGGGATGCAGTGCAGTGAGTCCAGAGAGTGCACTGGCACCACTGGGGATGCACCCGGGTGAGTCCAGAGAGTACAATGGCACCACTGGGGATGCACTGCAGTGAGTCCAGAGAGTGCACTGGCACCACTGGGGTGCACTCCGGTGAGTCCAGAGAGTGCACTGGCACCACTGGGGATGCAGTGCAGCGAGTCCAGAGAGTGCACTGGCACCACTGGGGATGCACTGCAGTGAGTCCAGAGAGTGCACTGGCACCACTGGGGCTGCAGTGCAGTGAGTCCAGAGAGTGCACTGGCACCACTGGTGATGCAGTGCAGCGAGTCCAGAGAGTGCACTGGCACCACTGCGGATGCAGTGCAGCGAGTCCTGAGAGTGCACTGGCACCACTGGGGATGCAGTGCAGTGAGTCCAGAGAGTGCACTAGCACCACTGGGGATGCACTGCAGTGAGTCCAGAGAGTGCACTAGCACCACTGGGGATGCAGTGCAGTGAGTCCAGAGAGTGCACTGGCACCACTGGGGATGCACTGCAGTGAGTCCAGAGAGTGCACTGGCACCACTGGGGATGCAGTGCAGTGAGTCCAGAGAGTGCACTGGCACCACTGGGGATGCAGTGCAGTGAGTCCAGAGAGTGCACTGGCACAATTGGGGATGAAGCCCGGTGAGTCCAGAGACTCCACTGGCACCACTGTGGGTGCGGTGCAGTGAGTCCAGAGAGTGCACTGGCACCTCTGGAGATGCACTGCAGTGAGTCCAGAGAGTGCACTGGCACCACTGGGGATGCACTGCAGTGAGTCCAGAGAGTGCACTGGTACCACTGGGGATGCAGTGCAGTGAGTCCAGAGAGTGCACTGGCACCACTGGGGATGCAGTACAGTGAGTCCAGAGAGTGCACTGGCACCAGTGGGGATGCAGTGCAGTGAGTCCAGAGAGTGCACTGGCACCACTGGGGATGCACTGCAGTGAGTCCAGAGAGTGCACTGGCACCACTGGGGATGCAGTGCAGTGAGTCCAGAGAGTGCACTGGCACCACAGGGGTTGCGGTGCAGTGAGTCCAGAGAGTGCACTGGCACCACTGGGGATGCGGTGCAGTGAGTCCAGAGAGTGCACTGGCACCACTGGGGATGCACCCCGGTGAGTCCAGAGAGGGCACTGGCACCACTGGGGATGCAGTGCAGTGAGTCCAGAGAGTGCACTGGCACCACAGGGGTTGCGGTGCAGTGAGTCCAGAGAGTGCACTGGCACCAGTGGGGATGCGGTGCAGTGAGTCCAGAGAGTGCACTGGCACCACTGGGGGTGCACCCCGGTGAGTCCAGAGAGGGCACTGGCACCACTGGGGATGCAGTGCAGTGAGTCCAGAGAGTGCATTGGCACCACTGGGGGTGCGGTGCAGTGAGTCCAGAGAGTGCACTGGCACCATTGGGGATGCACCCCGGTGAGTCCAGAGAGTGCACTGGCACCACTGGGGATGCAGTGCAGTGAGTCCAGAGAGTGCACTGGCACCACTGGGGATGCAGTGCAGTAAGTCCAGAGAGTGCACTGGCACCACTGGAGATGCAGTGCAGTGAGTCCAGAGAGTGCACTGGCACCACTGGGGATGCACTGCAGTGATTCCAGAGAGTGCACTGGTACCACTGGGGATGCAGTGCAGTGAGTCCAGAGAGTGCACTGGCACCACTGGGGATGCACCCCCGAGAGTCCAGAGAGTGCACTGGCACCACTGGGGATGCAGTGCAGTGAGTCCAGAGAGTGCACTGGCACCACGAGGCATGCACCCCGGTGAGTCCAGAGAGTGCACTGGCACCACTGGGGATGCAGTGCAGTGAGTCCAGAGAGAGCACTGGGACCACTGGGGATACACTGCAGTGAGTCCAGAGAGTGAACTGGCACCACTGGGGATGCAGTGCAGTGAGTCCAGAGAGTGCACTGGCACCACTGGGGATGCAGTGCAGTGAGTCCAGAGAGTGCACTGGCACCAATGGGGGTGCGGTGCAGTGAGTCCAGAGAGTGCACTGGCACCACTGGGGAAGCGGTGCAGTGAGTCCAGAGATTGCACTGGCACCACTGGGGATGCAGTGCAGTGAGTCCAGAGAGTGCACTGGCACCACTGGGAATGCAGTGCAGTGAGTCCAGAGAGATCACTGGCACCACTGGGGATGCAGTGCAGTGAGTCCAGAGAGTGCAATGGCACCACTGGGGATGCACTGAAGTGACTCCAGAGAGTGCACTGGCACCACTGGGGATGCAGTGCAGTGAGTCCAGAGAGTGCACTGGCACCACTGGGGTGCACCCCGGTGAGTCCAGAGAGTGCACTGGCACCACTGGGGATGCAGTGCAGCGAGTCCAGAGAGTGCACTGGCACCACTGGGGATGCACTGCAGTGAGTCCAGAGAGTGCAGTGGCACCACTGGGGATGCAGTGCAGTGAGTCCAGAGAGTGCACTGGCACCACTGGTGATGCAGTGCAGCGAGTCCAGAGAGTGCACTGGTACCACTGGGGATGCAGTGCAGTGAGTCCAGAGAGTGCACTAGCACCACTGGGGATGCACTGCAGTGAGTCCAGAGAGTGCACTAGCACCACTGGGGATGCAGTGCAGTGAGTCCAGAGAGTGCACTGGCACCAGTGGGGATGCAGTGCAGTGAGTCCAGAGAGTGCACTGGCACCACTGGGGATGCAGTGCAGTGAGTCCAGAGAGTGCACTGGCACCACTGGGGATGCAGTGCAGTGAGTCCAGAGAGTGCACTGGCACAATTGGGGATGAAGCCCGGTGAGTCCAGAGACTCCACTGGCACCACTGGGGGTGCGGTGCAGTGAGTCCAGAGAGTGCACTGGCACCACTGGAGATGCACTGCAGTGAGTCCAGAGAGTGCACTGGCACCACTGGGGATGCACTGCAGTGAGTCCAGAGAGTGCACTGGTACCACTGGGGATGCAGTGCAGTGAGTCCAGAGAGTGCACTGGCACCACTGGGGATGCAGTACAGTGAGTCCAGAGAGTGCACTGGCACCACAGGGGATGCAGTGCAGTGAGTCCAGAGAGTGCACTGGCACCACTGGGGATGCAGTGCAGCGAGTCCAGAGAGTGCACTGGCACCACTGGGGATGCACTGAAGTGAGTCCAGAGAGTGCACTGGCACCACTGGGGATGCAGTACAGTGAGTCCAGAGAGTGCACTGGCACCACAGGGGTTGCGGTGCAGTGAGTCCAGAGAGTGCACTGGCACCAGTGGGGATGCGGTGCAGTGAGTCCAGAGAGTGCACTGGCACCACTGGGGATGCACTGCAGTGAGTCCAGAGAGTGCACTGGCACCACTGGGGGTGCACCCCGGTGAGTCCAGAGAGGGCACTGGCACCACTGGGGATGCAGTGCAGTGAGTCCAGAGAGTGCATTGGCACCACTGGGGGTGCGGTGCAGTAAGTCCAGAGAGTGCACTGGCACCACTGGAGATGCAGTGCAGTGAGTCCAGAGAGTGCACTGGCACCACTGGGGATGCACTGCAGTGAGTCCAGAGAGTGCAGTGGTACCACTGGGGATGCACCCCGGTGAGTCCAGAGAGTGCACTGGCACCACTGGGGATGCAGTGCAGTGAGTCCAGAGAGTGCACTGGCACAACTGGGGATGCACCCCGGTGAGTCCTGAGAGAGCACTGGCACCACTGGGGATGCAGTGCAGTGAGTCCAGAGAGTGCACTGGCACCACTGGGGGTGCACCCCGGTGAGTCCAGACAGTGCACTGGCACCACTGGGGATGCAGTGCAGTGAGTCCAGAGAGTGCACTGGCACCACTGGAGATGCAGTGCAGTGAGTCCAGAGAGTGCACTGGCACCACTGGGGGTGCACCCCGGTGAGTCCAGAGAGTGCACTGGCACCACTGGGGATGCAGTGCAGTGAGTCCAGAGAGTGCACTGGCACCACTGGGGGTGCGGTGCAGTGAGTCCAGAGAGTGCACTGGCACCATTGGGGATCGGTGCAGTGAGTCCAGAGAGTGCACTGGCACCACTGGGGATGCAGTGCAGTGAGTCCAGAGAGTGCACTGGTACCACTGGGGATGCAGTGTAGTGAGTCCAGAGAGTGCACTGGCACCACTGGGGATGCGGTGCCGTGAGCCCAGAGAGTGCACTGGCACCACTGGGGATGCGGTGCAGTGAGTCCAGAGAGTGCACTGGCACCACTGGGGATGCAGTGCAGTGAGTCCAGAGAGTGCAGTGGCACCACTGGGGATGCAGTGCAGTGAATATAGAGAGTGCACAGGCAGCACTGGGGATGCAGTGCAGTGAGTCCAGAGAGTGCACTGGCACCACGGGGCATGCACGCCGGTGAGTCCAGAGAGTGCACTGGCACCACTGGGGATGCAGTGCAGTGAGTCCAGAGAGTGCACTGGCACCACTGGGGATGCACCCCGGTGACTCCAGAGAGCGCACTGGCACCACTGGGGATACACTGCAGTGAGTCCAGAGAGTGAACTGGCACCACTGGGGATGCAGTGCAGTGAGTCCAGAGAGTGCACTGGCACCACTGGGGATGCAGTGCAGTGAGTCCAGAGAGTGCACTGGCACCTATGGGGGTGCGGTGCAGTGAGTCCAGAGAGTGCACTGGCACCACTGGGGAAGCGGTGCAGTGAGTCCAGAGATTGCACTGGCACCACTGGGGATGCAGTGCAGTGAGTCCAGAGAGTGCACTGGCACCACTGGGAATGCAGTGCAGTGAGTCCAGAGAGATCACTGGCACCACTGGGGATGCAGTGCAGTGAGTCCAGAGAGTGCAATGGCACCACTGGGGATGCACTGAAGTGACTCCAGAGAGTGTACTGGCACCACTGAGGATGCAGTGCAGTGACTCCAGAGAGTGCACTGGCACCACTGGGGATGCACGGTAGTGAGTCCAGAGAGTGCACTGGCACCACTGGGGATGCAGTGCAGTGAGTCCAGAGAGTGCACTGGCACCACTGGGGATGCAGTGCAGTGAGTCCAGAGAGTGCACTGGCACCACTGCGGATGCACCCGGGTGAGTCCAGAGAGTACAATGGCACCACTGGGGATGCACTGCAGTGAGTCCACAGAGTGCACTGGCACCACTGGGGTACACTCCGGTGAGTCCAGAGAGTGCACTGGCACCACTGGGGATGCAGTGCAGCGAGTCCAGAGAGTGCACTGGCACCACTGGGGATGCACTGCAGTGAGTCCAGAGAGTGCACTGGCACCACTGGGGCTGCAGCGCAGTGAGTCCAGAGAGTGCACTGGCACCACTGGTGATGCAGTGCAGCGAGTCCAGAGAGTGCACTGGCACCACTGCGGATGCAGTGCAGCGAGTCCAGAGAGTGCACTGGCACCACTGGGGATGCAGTGCAGTGAGCCCAGAGAGTGCACTAGCACCACTGGGGATGCACTGCAGTGAGTCCAGAGAGTGCACTAGCACCACTGGGGATGCAGTGCAGTGAGTCCAGAGAGTGCACTGGCACCACTGGGGATGCACTGCAGTGAGTCCAGAGAGTGCACTGGCACCACTGGGGATGCAGTGCAGTGAGTCCAGAGAGTGCACTGGCACCACTGGGGATGCAGTGCAGTGAGTCCAGAGAGTGCACTGGCACAATTGGGGATGAAGCCCGGTGAGTCCAGAGACTCCACTGGCACCACTGGGGGTGCGGTGCAGTGAGTCCAGAGAGTGCACTGGCACCACTGGGGATGCAGTGCAGTGAGTCCAGAGAGTGCACTGGCACCACTGGGGATGCACTGCAGTGAGTCCAGAGAGTGCACTGGTACCACTGGGGATGCAGTGCAGTGAGTCCAGAGAGTGCACTGGCACCACTGGGGATGCAGTACAGTGAGTCCAGAGAGTGCACTGGCACCAGTGGGGATGCAGTGCAGTGAGTCCAGAGAGTGCACTGGCACCACTGGGGATGCAGTGCAGTGAGTCCAGAGAGTGCACTGGCACCACTGGGGATGCAGTGCAGTGAGTCCAGAGAGTGCACTGGCACCACTGGGGATGCAGTACAGTGAGTCCAGAGAGTGCACTGGCACCAGTGGGGATGCAGTGCAGTGAGTCCAGAGAGTGCACTGGCACCACTGGGGATGCAGTGCAGTGAGTCCAGAGAGTGCACTGGCACCACTGGGGATGCAGTGCAGTGAGTCCAGAGAGTGCACTGGCACCACTGGGGATGCAGTGCAGTGAGTCCAGAGAGTGCACTGGCACCAGTGGGGATGCGGTGCAGTGAGTCCAGAGAGTGCACTGGCACCACTGGGGATGCACTGCAGTGAGTCCAGAGAGTGCACTGGCACCACTGGGGGTGCACCCCGGTGAGTCCAGAGAGGGCACTGGCACCACTGGGGATGCAGTGCAGTGAGTCCAGAGAGTGCATTGGCACCACTGGGGGTGCGGTGCAGTGAGTCCAGAGAGTGCACTGGCACCATTGGGGATGCACCCCGGTGAGTCCAGAGAGTGCACTGGCACCACTGGGGATGCAGTGCAGTGAGTCCAGAGAGTGCACTGGCACCACTGGGGATGCAGTGCAGTAAGTCCAGAGAGTGCACTGGCACCACTGGAGATGCAGTGCAGTGAGTCCAGAGAGTGCACTGGCACCACTGGGGATGCACTGCAGTGATTCCAGAGAGTGCACTGGTACCACTGGGGATGCAGTGCAGTGAGTCCAGAGAGTGCACTGGCACCACTGGGGATGCACCCCCGTGAGTCCAGAGAGTGCACTGGCACCAGTGGGGATGCAGTGCAGTGAGTCCAGAGAGTGCACTGGCACCACGAGGCATGCACCCCGGTGAGTCCAGAGAGTGCACTGGCACCACTGGGGATGCAGTGCAGTGAGTCCAGAGAGAGCACTGGGACCACTGGGGATACACTGCAGTGAGTCCAGAGAGTGAACTGGCACCACTGGGGATGCAGTGCAGTGAGTCCAGAGAGTGCACTGGCACCACTGGGGATGCAGTGCAGTGAGTCCAGAGAGTGCACTGGCACCAATGGGGGTGCGGTGCAGTGAGTCCAGAGAGTGCACTGGCACCACTGGGGAAGCGGTGCAGTGAGTCCAGAGATTGCACTGGCACCACTGGGGATGCAGTGCAGTGAGTCCAGAGAGTGCACTGGCACCACTGGGAATGCAGTGCAGTGAGTCCAGAGAGATCACTGGCACCACTGGGGATGCAGTGCAGTGAGTCCAGAGAGTGCAATGGCACCACTGGGGATGCACTGAAGTGACTCCAGAGAGTGTACTGGCACCACTGGGGATGCAGTGCAGTGACTCCAGAGAGTGCACTGGCACAACTGGGAATGCACGGTAGTGAGTCCAGAGAGTGCACTGGCACCACTGGGGATGCAGTGCAGTGAGTCCAGAGAGTGCACTGGCACCACTGGGGTGCACCCCGGTGAGTCCAGAGAGTGCACTGGCACCACTGGGGATGCACTGCAGTGAGTCCAGAGAGTGCACTGGCACCACTGGGGATGCAGTGCAGTGAGTCCAGAGAGTGCACTGGCACAATTGGGGATGAAGCCCGGTGAGTCCAGAGACTCCACTGGCACCACTGGGGGTGCGGTGCAGTGAGTCCAGAGAGTGCACTGGCACCACTGGAGATGCACTGCAGTGAGTCCAGAGAGTGCACTGGCACCACTGGGGATGCACTGCAGTGAGTCCAGAGAGTGCACTGGTACCACTGGGGATGCAGTGCAGTGAGTCCAGAGAGTGCACTGGCACCACTGGGGATGCACTGCAGTGAGTCCAGAGAGTGCACTGGCACCACTGGGGATGCAGTACAGTGAGTCCAGAGAGTGCACTGGCACCACAGGGGATGCAGTGCAGTGAGTCCAGAGAGTGCACTGGCACCACTGGGGATGCAGTGCAGCGAGTCCAGAGAGTGCACTGGCACCACTGGGGATGCAGTGCAGTGAGTCCAGAGAGTGCACTGGCACAATTGGGGATGAAGCCCGGTGAGTCCAGAGACTCCACTGGCACCACTGGGGGTGCGGTGCAGTGAGTCCAGAGAGTGCACTGGCACCTCTGGAGATGCACTGCAGTGAGTCCAGAGAGTGCACTGGCACCACTGGGGATGCACTGCAGTGAGTCCAGAGAGTGCACTGGTACCACTGGGGATGCAGTGCAGTGAGTCCAGAGAGTGCACTGGCACCACTGGGGATGCAGTACAGTGAGTCCAGAGAGTGCACTGGCACCAGTGGGGATGCAGTGCAGTGAGTCCAGAGAGTGCACTGGCACCACTGGGGATGCAGTGCAGTGAGTCCAGAGAGTGCACTGGCACCACTGGGGATGCAGTGCAGTGAGTCCAGAGAGTGCACTGGCACCACTGGGGATGCAGTACAGTGAGTCCAGAGAGTGCACTGGCACCAGTGGGGATGCAGTGCAGTGAGTCCAGAGAGCGCACTGGCACCACTGGGGATGCAGTGCAGTGAGTCCAGAGAGTGCACTGGCACCACTGGGGATGCAGTGCAGTGAGTCCAGAGAGTGCACTGGCACCACTGGGGATGCAGTGCAGTGAGTCCAGAGAGTGCACTGGCACCAGTGGGGATGCGGTGCAGTGAGTCCAGAGAGTGCACTGGCACCACTGGGGATGCACTGCAGTGAGTCCAGAGAGTGCACTGGCACCACTGGGGGTGCACCCCGGTGAGTCCAGAGAGGGCACTGGCACCACTGGGGATGCAGTGCAGTGAGTCCAGAGAGTGCATTGGCACCACTGGGGGTGCGGTGCAGTGAGTCCAGAGAGTGCACTGGCACCATTGGGGATGCACCCCGGTGAGTCCAGAGAGTGCACTGGCACCACTGGGGATGCAGTGCAGTGAGTCCAGAGAGTGCACTGGCACCACTGGGGATGCAGTGCAGTAAGTCCAGAGAGTGCACTGGCACCACTGGAGATGCAGTGCAGTGAGTCCAGAGAGTGCACTGGCACCACTGGGGATGCACTGCAGTGATTCCAGAGAGTGCACTGGTACCACTGGGGATGCAGTGCAGTGAGTCCAGAGAGTGCACTGGCACCACTGGGGATGCACCCCCGTGAGTCCAGAGAGTGCACTGGCACCAGTGGGGATGCAGTGCAGTGAGTCCAGAGAGTGCACTGGCACCACGAGGCATGCACCCCGGTGAGTCCAGAGAGTGCACTGGCACCACTGGGGATGCAGTGCAGCGAGTCCAGAGAGTGCACTGGCACCACTGGGGATGCAGTGCAGTGAGTCCAGAGAGTGCACTAGCACCACTGGGGATGCACTGCAGTGAGTCCAGAGAGTGCACTAGCACCACTGGGGATGCAGTGCAGTGAGTCCAGAGAGTGCACTGGCACCAGTGGGGATGCAGTGCAGTGAGTCCAGAGAGTGCACTGGCACCACTGGGGATGCAGTGCAGTGAGTCCAGAGAGTGCACTGGCACCACTGGGGATGCAGTGCAGTGAGTCCAGAGAGTGCACTGGCACAATTGGGGATGAAGCCCGGTGAGTCCAGAGACTCCACTGGCACCACTGGGGGTGCGGTGCAGTGAGTCCAGAGAGTGCACTGGCACCACTGGAGATGCACTGCAGTGAGTCCAGAGAGTGCACTGGCACCACTGGGGATGCACTGCAGTGAGTCCAGAGAGTGCACTGGTACCACTGGGGATGCAGTGCAGTGAGTCCAGAGAGTGCACTGGCACCACTGGGGATGCAGTACAGTGAGTCCAGAGAGTGCACTGGCACCACAGGGGATGCAGTGCAGTGAGTCCAGAGAGTGCACTGGCACCACTGGGGATGCAGTGCAGCGAGTCCAGAGAGTGCACTGGCACCACTGGGGATGCACTGAAGTGAGTCCAGAGAGTGCACTGGCACCACTGGGGATGCAGTACAGTGAGTCCAGAGAGTGCACTGGCACCACAGGGGTTGCGGTGCAGTGAGTCCAGAGAGTGCACTGGCACCAGTGGGGATGCGGTGCAGTGAGTCCAGAGAGTGCACTGGCACCACTGGGGATGCACTGCAGTGAGTCCAGAGAGTGCACTGGCACCACTGGGGGTGCACCCCGGTGAGTCCAGAGAGGGCACTGGCACCACTGGGGATGCAGTGCAGTGAGTCCAGAGAGTGCATTGGCACCACTGGGGGTGCGGTGCAGTAAGTCCAGAGATTGCACTGGCACCACTGGAGATGCAGTGCAGTGAGTCCAGAGAGTGCACTGGCACCACTGGGGATGCACTGCAGTGAGTCCAGAGAGTGCAGTGGTACCACTGGGGATGCACCCCGGTGAGTCCAGAGAGTGCACTGGCACCACTGGGGATGCAGTGCAGTGAGTCCAGAGAGTGCACTGGCACAACTGGGGATGCACCCCGGTGAGTCCTGAGAGAGCACTGGCACCACTGGGGATGCAGTGCAGTGAGTCCAGAGAGTGCACTGGCACCACTGGGGATGCAGTGCAGTGAGTCCAAAGAGTGCTCTGGCACCACTGGGGGTGCGGTGCAGTGAGTCCAGAGAGTGCACTGGCACCACTGGGGATGCACCCCGGTGAGTCCAGAGAGTGCACTGGCACCACTGGGGATGCAGCTGCAGTGAGTCCAGAGAGTGCACTGGCACCACTGGGGATACGGTGCAGTGAGTCCAGAGAGTGCACTGGCACCACTGGGGATGCACCCCGGTGAGTCCAGAGAGTGCACTGGCACAACTGGGGATGCACCCCGGTGAGTCCTGAGAGAGCACTAGCACCACTGGGGATGCAGTGCAGTGAGTCCAGAGAGTGCACTGGCACCACTGGGGATGCACTGCAGTGAATCCAGAGAGTGCACTGGCACCACTGGGGATGCAGTGCAGTGTGTGCAGACAGTGCACTGGCACCACTGGGGATGCAGTGCAGTGAGTCCAGAGAGTGCACTGGCACCACTGCGGATGCAGTGCAGTGAGTCCAGAGAGTTCACTGGCACCACTGGGGATGCACTGCAGTGAGTCCAGAGAGTGCACTGACACCACTGGAGATGCAGTGCAGTGAGTCCAGAGAGTGCACTGGCACCACTGGGGATGCAGTGCAGTGAGTCCAGAGAGTGCACTGGCACCACTGGGGATGCACCCCGGTGAGTCCAGAGATTGCACTGGTACCACTGGGGATGCAGTGCAGTGAGTCCAGAGAGTGCACTGGCACCACTGGGGATGCAGTGCAGTAAGTCCAGAGAGTGCACTGGCACCACTGGAGATGCAGTGCAGTGAGTCCAGAGAGTGCACTGGCACCACTGGGGATGCAGTGCAGTGAGTCCAGAGAGTGCACTGGCACCACTGGGGATGCAGTGCAGTGAGTCCAGAGAGTGCACTGGCACAACTGGGGATGCACCCCGGTGAGTCCTGAGAGAGCACTGGCACCACTGGGGATGCAGTGCAGCGAGTCCAGAGAGTGCAGTGGCAACATTGGGGATGCAGTGCAGCGAGTCCAGAGAGTGGTCTGGCACCACTGGGGATGCACTGCAGTGAGTCCAGAGAGTGCACTGGCACCACTGGGGGTGCACCCCGGTGAGTCCAGACAGTGCACTGGCACCACTGGGGATGCAGTGCAGTGAGTCCAGAGAGTGCACTGGCACCACTGGAGATGCAGTGCAGTGAGTTCAGAGAGTGCACTGGCACCACTGGGGGTGCACCCCGATGAGTCCAGAGAGTGCACTGGCACCACTGGGGATGCAGTGCAGTGAGTCCAGAGAGTGCACTGGCACCACTGGGGGTGCGGTGCAGTGAGTCCAGAGAGTGCACTGGCACCATTGGGGATCGGTGCAGTGAGTCCAGAGAGTGCACTGGCACCACTGGGGATGCACTGCAGTGAGTCCAGAGAGTGCACTGGCACCACTGGGGATGCAGTGCAGTGAGTCCAGAGAGTGCACTGGCACCACTGGGGATGCGGTGCAGTGAGTCCAGAGAGTGCACTGGCACCACTGGGGATGCGGTGCAGTGAGTCCAGAGAGTGCACTGGCACCACTGGGGATGCAGTGCAGTGAGTCCAGAGAGTGCAGTGGCACCACTGGGGATGCAGTGCAGTGATCCAGAGAGTGCACAGGCAGCACTGGGGATGCAGTGCAGTGAGTCCAGAGAGTGCACTGGCACCACGGGGCATGCACCCCGGTGAGTCCAGAGAGTGCACTGGCACCACTGGGGATGCACTGCAGTGAGTCCAGAGAGTGCACTGGCACCACTGGGGATGCACCCCGGTGAGTCCAGAGAGAGCACTGGCACCACTGGGGATACACTGCAGTGAGTCCAGAGAGTGAACTGGCACCACTGGGGATGCAGTGCAGTGAGTCCAGAGAGTGCACTGGCACCACTGGGGATGCAGTGCAGTGAGTCCAGAGAGTGCACTGGCACCACTGGGGGTGCAGTGCAGTGAGTCCAGAGAGTGCACTGGCACCACTGGGGAAGCGGTGCAGTGAGTCCAGAGATTGCACTGGCACCACTGGGGATGCAGTGCAGTGAGTCCAGAGAGTGCACTGGCACCACTGGGGATGCAGTGCAGTGAGTCCAGAGAGTGCACTGGCACCACTGGGGAAGCGGTGCAGTGAGTCCAGAGAGTGCACTGGCACCACTGGGGATGCAGTGCAGTGAGTCCAGAGAGTGCACTGGCACCACTGGGGGTGCAGTGCAGTGAGTCCAGAGAGTGCACTGGCACCACTGGGGAAGCGGTGCAGTGAGTCCAGAGAGTGTACTGGCACCACTGGGGATGCAGTGCAGTGAGTCCAGAGAGTGCACTGGCACCACTGGGGATGCAGTGCAGTGAGTCCAGAGAGTGCACTGGCACCACTGGGGATGCAGTGCAGTGAGTCCAGAGAGTGCACTGGCACCACTGGGGATGCACCCGGGTGAGTCCAGAGAGTACAATGGCACCACTGGGGATGCACTGCAGTGAGTCCAGAGAGTGCACTGGCACCACTGGGGTGCACCCCGGTGAGTCCAGAGAGGGCACTGGCACCACTGGGGATGCAGTGCAGTGAGTCCAGAGAGTGCATTGGCACCACTGGCGGTGCGGTGCAGTGAGTCCAGAGAGTGCACTGGCACCATTGGGGATGCACCCCGGTGAGTCCAGAGAGTGCACTGGCACCACTGGGGATGCAGTGCAGTGAGTCCAGAGAGTGCACTGGCACCACTGGGGATGCAGTGCAGTAAGTCCAGAGAGTGCACTGGCACCACTGGAGATGCAGTGCAGTGAGTCCAGAGAGTGCACTGGCACCACTGGGGAAGCGGTGCAGTGAGTCCAGAGATTGCACTGGCACCACTGGGGATGCAGTGCAGTGAGTCCAGAGAGTGCACTGGCACCAGTGGGGATGCAGTGCAGTGAGTCCAGAGAGTGCACTGGCACCACTGGGGAAGCGGTGCAGTGAGTCCAGAGAGTGCACTGGCACCACTGGGGATGCAGTGCAGTGAGTCCAGAGAGTGCACTGGCACCACTGGGGGTGCAGTGCAGTGAGTCCAGAGAGTGCACTGGCACCACTGGGGAAGCGGTGCAGTGAGTCCAGAGAGTGTACTGGCACCACTGGGGATGCAGTGCAGTGAGTCCAGAGAGTGCACTGGCACCACTGGGGATGCAGTGCAGTGAGTCCAGAGAGTGCACTGGCACCACTGGGGATGCAGTGCAGTGAGTCCAGAGAGTGCACTGGCACCACTGGGGATGCACCCGGGTGAGTCCAGAGAGTACAATGGCACCACTGGGGATGCACTGCAGTGAGTCCAGAGAGTGCACTGGCACCACTGGGGTGCACCCCGGTGAGTCCAGAGAGGGCACTGGCACCACTGGGGATGCAGTGCAGTGAGTCCAGAGAGTGCATTGGCACCACTGGGGGTGCGGTGCAGTGAGTCCAGAGAGTGCACTGGCACCATTGGGGATGCACCCCGGTGAGTCCAGAGAGTGCACTGGCACCACTGGGGATGCAGTGCAGTGAGTCCAGAGAGTGCACTGGCACCACTGGGGATGCAGTGCAGTAAGTCCAGAGAGTGCACTGGCACCACTGGAGATGCAGTGCAGTGAGTCCAGAGAGTGCACTGGCACCACTGGGGTTTCACTGCAGTGATTCCAGAGAGTGCACTGGCACCACTGGGGATGCACTGCAGTGAGTCCAGAGAGTGCACTGGCACCACTGGGGGTGCACCCCGGTGAGTCCAGAGAGGGCACTGGCACCACTGGGGATGCAGTGCAGTGAGTCCAGAGAGTGCATTGGCACCACTGGGGGTGCGGTGCAGTGAGTCCAGAGAGTGCACTGGCACCATTGGGGATGCACCCCGGTGAGTCCAGAGAGTGCACTGGCACCACTGGGGATGCAGTGCAGTGAGTCCAGAGAGTGCACTGGCACCACTGGGGATGCAGTGCAGTAAGTCCAGAGAGTGCACTGGCACCACTGGAGATGCAGTGCAGTGAGTCCAGAGAGTGCACTGGCACCACTGGGGATGCACTGCAGTGATTCCAGAGAGTGCACTGGTACCACTGGGGATGCAGTGCAGTGAGTCCAGAGAGTGCACTGGCACCACTGGGGATGCACCCCCGTGAGTCCAGAGAGTGCACTGGCACCAGTGGGGATGCAGTGCAGTGAGTCCAGAGAGTGCACTGGCACCACGAGGCATGCACCCCGGTGAGTCCAGAGAGTGCACTGGCACCACTGGGGATGCAGTGCAGCGAGTCCAGAGAGTGGTCTGGCACCACTGGGGATGCACTGCAGTGAGTCCAGAGAGTGCACTGGCACCACTGGGGGTGCACCCCGGTGAGTCCAGACAGTGCACTGACACCACTGGGGATGCAGTGCAGTGAGTCCAGAGAGTGCACTGGCACCACTGGAGATGCAGTGCAGTGAGTTCAGAGAGTGCACTGGCACCACTGGGGGTGCACCCCGATGAGTCCAGAGAGTGCACTGGCACCACTGGGGATGCAGTGCAGTGAGTCCAGAGAGTGCACTGGCACCACTGGGGGTGCGGTGCAGTGAGTCCAGAGAGTGCACTGGCACCATTGGGGATCGGTGCAGTGAGTCCAGAGAGTGCACTGGCACCACTGGGGATGCACTGCAGTGAGTCCAGAGAGTGCACTGGCACCACTGGGGATGCAGTGCAGTGAGTCCAGAGAGTGCACTGGCACCACTGGGGATGCGGTGCAGTGAGTCCAGAGAGTGCACTGGCACCACTGGGGATGCGGTGCAGTGAGTCCAGAGAGTGCACTGGCACCACTGGGGATGCAGTGCAGTGAGTCCAGAGAGTGCAGTGGCACCACTGGGGATGCAGTGCAGTGATCCAGAGAGTGCACAGGCAGCACTGGGGATGCAGTGCAGTGAGTCCAGAGAGTGCACTGGCACCACGGGGCATGCACCCCGGTGAGTCCAGAGAGTGCACTGGCACCACTGGGGATGCACTGCAGTGAGTCCAGAGAGTGCACTGGCACCACTGGGGATGCACCCCGGTGAGTCCAGAGAGAGCACTGGCACCACTGGGGATACACTGCAGTGAGTCCAGAGAGTGAACTGGCACCACTGGGGATGCAGTGCAGTGAGTCCAGAGAGTGCACTGGCACCACTGGGGATGCAGTGCAGTGAGTCCAGAGAGTGCACTGGCACCACTGGGGGTGCAGTGCAGTGAGTCCAGAGAGTGCACTGGCACCACTGGGGAAGCGGTGCAGTGAGTCCAGAGATTGCACTGGCACCACTGGGGATGCAGTGCAGTGAGTCCAGAGAGTGCACTGGCACCACTGGGGATGCAGTGCAGTGAGTCCAGAGAGTGCACTGGCACCACTGGGGAAGCGGTGCAGTGAGTCCAGAGAGTGCACTGGCACCACTGGGGATGCAGTGCAGTGAGTCCAGAGAGTGCACTGGCACCACTGGGGGTGCAGTGCAGTGAGTCCAGAGAGTGCACTGGCACCACTGGGGAAGCGGTGCAGTGAGTCCAGAGAGTGTACTGGCACCACTGGGGATGCAGTGCAGTGAGTCCAGAGAGTGCACTGGCACCACTGGGGATGCAGTGCAGTGAGTCCAGAGAGTGCACTGGCACCACTGGGGATGCAGTGCAGTGAGTCCAGAGAGTGCACTGGCACCACTGGGGATGCACCCGGGTGAGTCCAGAGAGTACAATGGCACCACTGGGGATGCACTGCAGTGAGTCCAGAGAGTGCACTGGCACCACTGGGGTGCACCCCGGTGAGTCCAGAGAGGGCACTGGCACCACTGGGGATGCAGTGCAGTGAGTCCAGAGAGTGCATTGGCACCACTGGCGGTGCGGTGCAGTGAGTCCAGAGAGTGCACTGGCACCATTGGGGATGCACCCCGGTGAGTCCAGAGAGTGCACTGGCACCACTGGGGATGCAGTGCAGTGAGTCCAGAGAGTGCACTGGCACCACTGGGGATGCAGTGCAGTAAGTCCAGAGAGTGCACTGGCACCACTGGAGATGCAGTGCAGTGAGTCCAGAGAGTGCACTGGCACCACTGGGGAAGCGGTGCAGTGAGTCCAGAGATTGCACTGGCACCACTGGGGATGCAGTGCAGTGAGTCCAGAGAGTGCACTGGCACCAGTGGGGATGCAGTGCAGTGAGTCCAGAGAGTGCACTGGCACCACTGGGGAAGCGGTGCAGTGAGTCCAGAGAGTGCACTGGCACCACTGGGGATGCAGTGCAGTGAGTCCAGAGAGTGCACTGGCACCACTGGGGGTGCAGTGCAGTGAGTCCAGAGAGTGCACTGGCACCACTGGGGAAGCGGTGCAGTGAGTCCAGAGAGTGTACTGGCACCACTGGGGATGCAGTGCAGTGAGTCCAGAGAGTGCACTGGCACCACTGGGGATGCAGTGCAGTGAGTCCAGAGAGTGCACTGGCACCACTGGGGATGCAGTGCAGTGAGTCCAGAGAGTGCACTGGCACCACTGGGGATGCACCCGGGTGAGTCCAGAGAGTACAATGGCACCACTGGGGATGCACTGCAGTGAGTCCAGAGAGTGCACTGGCACCACTGGGGTGCACCCCGGTGAGTCCAGAGAGGGCACTGGCACCACTGGGGATGCAGTGCAGTGAGTCCAGAGAGTGCATTGGCACCACTGGGGGTGCGGTGCAGTGAGTCCAGAGAGTGCACTGGCACCATTGGGGATGCACCCCGGTGAGTCCAGAGAGTGCACTGGCACCACTGGGGATGCAGTGCAGTGAGTCCAGAGAGTGCACTGGCACCACTGGGGATGCAGTGCAGTAAGTCCAGAGAGTGCACTGGCACCACTGGAGATGCAGTGCAGTGAGTCCAGAGAGTGCACTGGCACCACTGGGGTTTCACTGCAGTGATTCCAGAGAGTGCACTGGCACCAGTGGGGATGCACTGCAGTGAGTCCAGAGAGTGCACTGGCACCACTGGGGGTGCACCCCGGTGAGTCCAGAGAGGGCACTGGCACCACTGGGGATGCAGTGCAGTGAGTCCAGAGAGTGCATTGGCACCACTGGGGGTGCGGTGCAGTGAGTCCAGAGAGTGCACTGGCACCATTGGGGATGCACCCCGGTGAGTCCAGAGAGTGCACTGGCACCACTGGGGATGCAGTGCAGTGAGTCCAGAGAGTGCACTGGCACCACTGGGGATGCAGTGCAGTAAGTCCAGAGAGTGCACTGGCACCACTGGAGATGCAGTGCAGTGAGTCCAGAGAGTGCACTGGCACCACTGGGGATGCACTGCAGTGATTCCAGAGAGTGCACTGGTACCACTGGGGATGCAGTGCAGTGAGTCCAGAGAGTGCACTGGCACCACTGGGGATGCACCCCCGTGAGTCCAGAGAGTGCACTGGCACCAGTGGGGATGCAGTGCAGTGAGTCCAGAGAGTGCACTGGCACCACGAGGCATGCACCCCGGTGAGTCCAGAGAGTGCACTGGCACCACTGGGGATGCAGTGCAGTGAGTCCAGAGAGAGCACTGGGACCACTGGGGATACACTGCAGTGAGTCCAGAGAGTGAACTGGCACCACTGGGGATGCAGTGCAGTGAGTCCAGAGAGTGCACTGGCACCACTGGGGATGCAGTGCAGTGAGTCCAGAGAGTGCACTGGCACCAATGGGGGTGCGGTGCAGTGAGTCCAGAGAGTGCACTGGCACCACTGGGGAAGCGGTGCAGTGAGTCCAGAGATTGCACTGGCACCACTGGGGATGCAGTGCAGTGAGTCCAGAGAGTGCACTGGCACCACTGGGAATGCAGTGCAGTGAGTCCAGAGAGATCACTGGCACCACTGGGGATGCAGTGCAGTGAGTCCAGAGAGTGCAATGGCACCACTGGGGATGCACTGAAGTGACTCCAGAGAGTGTACTGGCACCACTGGGGATGCAGTGCAGTGACTCCAGAGAGTGCACTGGCACAACTGGGAATGCACGGTAGTGAGTCCAGAGAGTGCACTGGCACCACTGGGGATGCAGTGCAGTGAGTCCAGAGAGTGCACTGGCACCACTGGGGTGCACCCCGGTGAGTCCAGAGAGTGCACTGGCACCACTGGGGATGCAGTGCAGCGAGTCCAGAGAGTGCACTGGCACCACTGGGGATGCACTGCAGTGAGTCCAGAGAGTGCAGTGGCACCACTGGGGGTGCAGTGCAGTGAGTCCAGAGAGTGCACTGGCACCACTGGTGATGCATTGCAGCGAGTCCAGAGAGTGCACTGGCACCACTGGGGATGCAGTGCAGTGAGTCCAGAGAGTGCACTAGCACCACTGGGGATGCACTGCAGTGAGTCCAGAGAGTGCACTAGCACCACTGGGGATGCAGTGCAGTGAGTCCAGAGAGTGCACTGGCACCAGTGGGGATGCAGTGCAGTGAGTCCAGAGAGTGCACTGGCACCACTGGGGATGCAGTGCAGTGAGTCCAGAGAGTGCACTGGCACCACTGGGGATGCAGTGCAGTGAGTCCAGAGAGTGCACTGGCACAATTGGGGATGAAGCCCGGTGAGTCCAGAGACTCCACTGGCACCACTGGGGGTGCGGTGCAGTGAGTCCAGAGAATGCACTGGCACCACTGGAGATGCACTGCAGTGAGTCCAGAGAGTGCACTGGCACCACTGGGGATGCACTGCAGTGAGTCCAGAGAGTGCACTGGTACCACTGGGGATGCAGTGCAGTGAGTCCAGAGAGTGCACTGGCACCACTGGGGATGCAGTACAGTGAGTCCAGAGAGTGCACTGGCACCACAGGGGATGCAGTGCAGTGAGTCCAGAGAGTGCACTGGCACCACTGGGGATGCAGTGCAGCGAGTCCAGAGAGTGCACTGGCACCACTGGGGATGCGCTGAAGTGAGTCCAGAGAGTGCACTGGCACCACTGGGGATGCAGTACAGTGAGTCCAGAGAGTGCACTGGCACCACAGGGGTTGCGGTGCAGTGAGTCCAGAGAGTGCACTGGCACCAGTGGGGATGCGGTGCAGTGAGTCCAGAGAGTGCACTGGCACCACTGGGGATGCACTGCAGTGAGTCCAGAGAGTGCACTGGCACCACTGGGGGTGCACCCCGGTGAGTCCAGAGAGGGCACTGGCACCACTGGGGATGCAGTGCAGTGAGTCCAGAGAGTGCATTGGCACCACTGGGGGTGCGGTGCAGTAAGTCCAGAGAGTGCACTGGCACCACTGGGGATGCACTGCAGTGAGTCCAGAGAGTGCAGTGGTACCACTGGGGATGCACCCCGGTGAGTCCAGAGAGTGCACTGGCACCAGTGGGGATGCAGTGCAGTGAGTCCAGAGAGTGCACTGGCACCACTGGGGATGCGGTGCAGTGAGTCCAGAGAGTGCACTGGCACCACTGGGGATGCACTGCAGTGAGTCCAGAGAGTGACCTGACACCACTGGAGATGCAGTGCAGTGAGTCCAGAGAGTGCACTGGCACCACTGGGGATGCAACCCGGTGAGTCCAGAGAGTGCACTGGCACCACTGGGGATGCAGCAGCAGTGAGTCCAGAGAGTGCACTGGCACCACTGGGGATGCAGTGCAGTGAGTCCAGAGAGTGCACTGGCACAACTGGGGATGCACCCCGGTGAGTCCTGAGAGAGCACTGGCACCACTGGGGATGCAGTGCAGTGAGTCCAGAGAGTGCACTGGCACCACTGGGGATGCAGTGCAGTGAGTCCAAAGAGTGCTCTGGCACCACTGGGGGTGCGGTGCAGTGAGTCCAGAGAGTGCACTGGCACCACTGGGGATGCACCCCGGTGAGTCCAGAGAGTGCACTGGCACCACTGGGGATGCAGCTGCAGTGAGTCCAGAGAGTGCACTGGCACCACTGGGGATACGGTGCAGTGAGTCCAGAGAGTGCACTGGCACCACTGGGGATGCACCCCGGTGAGTCCAGAGAGTGCACTGGCACAACTGGGGATGCACCCCGGTGAGTCCTGAGAGAGCACTGGCACCACTGGGGATGCAGTGCAGTGAGTCCAGAGAGTGCACTGGCACCACTGGGGATGCACTGCAGTGAATCCAGAGAGTGCACTGGCACCACTGGGGATGCAGTGCAGTGTGTGCAGACAGTGCACTGGCACCACTGGGGATGCAGTGCAGTGAGTCCAGAGAGTGCACTGGCACCACTAGGGATGCAGTGCAGTGAGTCCAGAGAGTTCACTGGCACCACTGGGGATGCACTGCAGTGAGTCCAGAGAGTGCACTGGCACCACTGGAGATGCAGTGCAGTGAGTCCAGAGAGTGCACTGGCACCACTGGGGATGCAGTGCAGTGAGTCCAGAGAGTGCACTGGCACCACTGGGGATGCAGTGCAGTGAGTCCAGAGAGTGCACTGGCACCACTGGGGATGCACCCCGGTGAGTCCAGAGATTGCACTGGTACCACTGGGGATGCAGTGCAGTGAGTCCAGAGAGTGCACTGGCACCACTGGGGATGCAGTGCAGTAAGTCCAGAGAGTGCACTGGCACCACTGGAGATGCAGTGCAGTGAGTCCAGAGAGTGCACTGGCACCACTGGGGATGCAGTGCAGTGAGTCCAGAGAGTGCACTGGCACCACTGGGGATGCACTGCAGTGAGTCCAGAGAGTGCACTGGCACCACTGGGGATGCAGTGCAGTGAGTCCAGAGAGTGCACTGGCACCACTGGGGATGCACCCCGGTGAGTCCAGAGAGTGCACTGGCACCACTGGGGATGCAGCTGCAGTGAGTCCAGAGAGTGCACTGGCACCACTGGGGATGCAGTGCAGTGAGTCCAGAGAGTGCATTGGCACCACTGGGGATGCACCCCGGTGAGTCCTGAGAGAGCACTGGCACCACTGGGGATGCAGTGCAGCGAGTCCAGAGAGTGCAGTGGCAACATTGGGGATGCAGTGCAGCGAGTCCAGAGAGTGGTCTGGCACCACTGGGGATGCACTGCAGTGAGTCCAGAGAGTGCACTGGCACCACTGGGGGTGCACCCCGGTGAGTCCAGACAGTGCACTGGCACCACTGGGGATGCAGTGCAGTGAGTCCAGAGAGTGCACTGGCACCACTGGAGATGCAGTGCAGTGAGTTCAGAGAGTGCACTGGCACCACTGGGGGTGCACCCCGATGAGTCCAGAGAGTGCACTGGCACCACTGGGGATGCAGTGCAGTGAGTCCAGAGAGTGCACTGGCACCACTGGGGGTGCGGTGCAGTGAGTCCAGAGAGTGCACTGGCACCATTGGGGATCGGTGCAGTGAGTCCAGAGAGTGCACTGGCACCACTGGGGATGCACTGCAGTGAGTCCAGAGAGTGCACTGGTACCACTGGGGATGCAGTGCAGTGAGTCCAGAGAGTGCACTGGCACCACTGGTGATGCGGTGCAGTGAGTCCAGAGAGTGCACTGGCACCACTGGGGATGCACAGCAGTGAGTCCAGAGAGTGCACTGGCACCACTGGGGATGCAGTGCAGTGAGTCCAGAGAGTGCAGTGGCACCATTGGGGATGCAGTGCAGTGATCCAGAGAGTGCACAGGCAGCACTGGGGATGCAGTGCAGTGAGTCCAGAGAGTGCACTGGCACCACGGGGCATGCACCCCGGTGAGTCCAGAGAGTGCACTGGCACCACTGGAGATGCACTGCAGTGAGTCCAGAGAGTGCACTGGCACCACTGGGGATGCACCCCGGTGAGTCCAGAGAGAGCACTGGCACCACTGGGGATACACTGCAGTGAGTCCAGAGAGTGAACTGGCACCACTGGGGATGCAGTGCAGTGAGTCCAGAGAGTGCACTGGCACCACTGGGGGTGCAGTGCAGTGAGTCCAGAGAGTGCACTGGCACCACTGGGGATGCAGTGCAGTGAGTCCAGAGAGTGCACTGGCACCACTGGGGATGCAGTGTAGTGAGTCCAGAGAGTGCACTGGCAGCACTGGGAATGCAGTGCAGTGAGTCCAGAGAGTGCAATGGCACCACTGGGGATGCACTGAAGTGACTCCAGAGAGTGTACTGGCACCACTGGGGATGCAGTGCAGTGAGTCCAGAGAGTGCACTGGCACCACTGGGGATGCACGGTAGTGAGTCCAGAGAGTGCACTGGCACCACTGGGGATGCAGTGCAGTGAGTCCAGAGAGTGCACTGGCACCACTGGGGATGCACCCGGGTGAGTCCAGAGAGTACAATGGCACCACTGGGGATGCACTGCAGTGAGTCCAGAGAGTGCACTGGCACCACTGGGGTGCACCCCGGTGAGTCCAGAGAGTGCACTGGCACCAGTGGGGATGCAGTGCAGCGAGTCCAGAGAGTGCACTGGCACCACTGGGGATGCACTGCAGTGAGTCCAGAGAGTGCACTGGCACAACTGGGGCTGCAGTGCAGTGAGTCCAGAGAGTGCACTGGCACCACTGGTGATGCAGTGCAGCGAGTCCAGAGAGTGCACTGGCACCACTGCGGATGCAGTGCAGCGAGTCCAGAGAGTGCACTGGCACCACTGGGGATGCAGTGCAGTGAGTCCAGAGAGTGCACTAGCACCACTGGGGATGCACTGCAGTGAGTCCAGAGAGTGCACTAGCACCACTGGGGATGCAGTGCAGTGAGTCCAGAGAGTGCACTGGCACCACTGGGGATGCACTGCAGTGAGTCCAGAGAGTGCACTGGCACCACTGGGGATGCAGTGTAGTGAGTCCAGAGAGTGCACTGGCACCACTGGGGATGCAGTGCAGTGAGTCCAGAGAGTGCACTGGCACAATTGGGGATGAAGCCCGGTGAGTCCAGAGACTCCACTGGCACCACTGGGGGTGCGGTGCAGTGAGTCCAGAGAGTGCACTGGCACCACTGGAGATGCAGTGCAGTGAGTCCAGAGAGTGCACTGGCACCACTGGGGATGCAGTACAGTGAGTCCAGAGAGTGCACTGGTACCACTGGGGATGCAGTGCAGTGAGTCCAGAGAGTGCACTGGCACCACTGGGGATACAGTACAGTGAGTCCAGAGAGTGCACTGGCACCAGTGGGGATGCAGTGCAGTGAGTCCAGAGAGTGCACTGGCACCACTGGGGATGCAGTGCAGCGAGTCCAGAGAGTGCACTGGCACCACTGGGGATGCACTGAAGTGAGTCCAGAGAGTGCACTGGCACCACTGGGGATGCAGTGCAGTGAGTCCAGAGAGTGCACTGGCACCACTGGGGATGCGGTGCAGTGAGTCCAGAGAGTGCACTGGTACCACTGGGGATGCAGTGCAGTGAGTCCAGAGAGTGCACTGGCACCACTGGGGGTGCACCCCGGTGAGTCCAGAGAGGGCACTGGCACCACTGGGGATGCAGTGCAGTGAGTCCAGAGAGTGCACTGGCACCACTGGGGATGCACTGCAGTGAGTCTAGAGAGTGCACTGGCACCATTGGGGATGCACCCCGGTGAGTCCAGAGAGTGCACTGGTACCACTGGGGATGCAGTGCAGTGAGTCCAGAGAGTGCACTGGCACCACTGGGGATGCAGTGCAGTAAGTCCAGAGAGTGCACTGGCACCACTGGAGATGCAGTGCAGTGAGTCCAGAGAGTGCACTGGCACCACTGGGGATGCACTGCAGTGAGTCCAGAGAGTGCACTGGTACCACTGGGGATGCAGTGCAGTGAGTCCAGAGAGTGCACTGGCACCACTGGGGATGCACCCCGGTGAGTCCAGAGAGTGCACTGGCACCAGTGGGGATGCAGTGCAGTGAGTCCAGAGAGTGCACTGGCACCACTGGGGATGCGGTGCAGTGAGTCCAGAGAGTGCACTGGCACCACTGGGGATGCAGTGCAGTGAGTCCAGAGAGTGCACTGGCACCACTGGGGATGCAGTGCAGTGAGTCCAGAGAGTGCACTGGCACCACTGGAGATGCAGTGCAGTGAGTCCAGAGAGTGCACTGGCACCACTGGGGATGCACCCCGGTGAGTCCAGAGAGTGCACTGTCACCACTGGGGATGCAGCAGCAGTGAGTCCAGAGAGTGCACTGGCACCACTGGGGATGCAGTGCGGTGAGTCCAGAGAGTGCACTGGCACAACTGGGGATGCACCGCGGTGAGTCCTGAGAGAGCCCTGGCACCACTGGGGATGCAGTGCAGTGAGTCCAGAGAGTGCAATGGCACCACTGGGGATGCAGTGCAGTGAGTCCAGAGAGTGCTCTGGCACCACTGGGGGTGCGGTGCAGTGAGTCCAGAGAGTGCACTGGCACCACTGGGGATGCACCCCGGTGAGTCCAGAGAGTGCACTGGCACCACTGCGGATGCAGTGCAGTGAGTCCAGAGAGTGCACTGGCACCACTGGGGATACGGTGCAGTGAGTCCAGAGAGTGCACTGGCACAACTGGGGATGCACCCCGGTGAGTCCAGAGAGTGCACTGGCACAACTGGGGATGCACACCAGTGAGTCCTGAGAGAGCACTGGCACCACTGGGGATGCAGTGCAGTGAGTCCAGAGAGTGCACTGGCACCACTGGGGATGCACCCCGGTGAGTCCAGAGAGTGCACGGGCACCAATGGGGATGCAGTGCAGCGAGTCCAGAGAGTGCAGTGGCACCACTGGGGATGCAGTGCAGTGAGACCAGAGAGTGCACTGGCACCACTGGGGATGCACCCTGGTGAGTCCAGAGAGTGCACTGGCACCACTGGGGGTGCACCCCGGTGAGTCCAGAGAGTGCACTGGCACCACTGGAGATGCAGTGCAGTGAGTCCAGAGAGTGCACTGGCACCACTGGGGGTGCAGTGCAGTGAGTCCAGAGAGTGTACTGGCACCACTGGGGATGTACTGCAGTGAGTCCAGAGAGTGCACTGGCACCACTGGGGATGCAGTGCAGTGAGTCCAGAGAGTGCACTGGCACCACTGGGGATGCAGTGCAGTGAGTCCAGAGAGTGCACTGGCACCACTGGGAGTGCACCCCGGTGAGTCCAGAGAGTGCACTGGCACCACTGGGGATGCAGTGCAGTGAGTCCAGAGAGTGCACTGGCACCACTGGAGATGCAGTACAGTGAGTCCAGAGAGTGCACTGGCACCACTGGGAGTGCACCCCGGTGAGTCCAGAGAGTGCACTGGCACCACTGGGGGTGCACCCTGGTGAGTCCAGAGAGTGCACTGGCACCACTGGGGATGCACTGCAGTGAGTCCAGAGAGTGCACTTGTACCACTGGGGATGCAGTGCAGTGAGTCCAGAGAGTGCACTGGCACCACTGGGGATGCAGTGCAGTGAGCCCAGAGAGTGCACTGGCACCACTGTGGATGCAGTGCAGTGAGTCCAGAGAGTGCACTGGCACCACTGGGGATGCAGTGCAGTGAGTCCAGAGAGTGCACTGGCACCACTGGGGATGCAGTGCAGTGAGTCCAGAGAGTGCACTGGCACCACGGGGCATGCACCCCGGTGAGTCCAGAGAGTGCACTGGCAGCACAGAGGATGCACTGCAGTGAGTCCAGAGAGTGCACTGGCACCACTGGGGATGCACCCCGGTGAGTCCAGAGAGAGCACTGGCACCACTGGGGATACACTGCAGTGAGTCCAGAGAGTGCACTGGCACCACTGGGGATGCACCCCGGTGAGTCCAGAGAGAGCACTGGTACCACTGGGGATGCAGTGCAGCGAGTCCAGAGAGTGCACTGGCACCACTGGGGATGCAGTGCAGCGAGTCCAGAGAGTGCACTGGCACCACTGGGGATGCACTGCAGTGAGTCCAGAGAGTGCACTGGCACCACTGGGGGTGCACCCCGGTGAGTCCAGAGAGTGCACTGGCACCACTGGGGATGCACTGCAGTGAGTCCAGAGAGTGCACTTGTACCACTGGGGATGCAGTGCAGTGAGTCCAGAGAGTGCACTGGCACCACTGGGGATGCAGTGCAGTGAGCCCAGAGAGTGCACTGGAACCACTGTGGATGCAGTGCAGTGAGTCCAGAGAGTGCACTGGCACCACTGGGGATGCAGTGCAGTGAGTCCAGAGAGTGCACTGGCACCACTGGGGATGCAGTGCAGTGAGTCCAGAGAGTGCACTGGCACCACGGGGCATGCACCCCGGTGAGTCCAGAGAGTGCACTGGCAGCACAGAGGATGCACTGCAGTGAGTCCAGAGAGTGCACTGGCACCACTGGGGATGCACCCCGGTGAGTCCAGAGAGAGCACTGGCACCACTGGGGATACACTGCAGTGAGTCCAGAGAGTGCACTGGCACCACTGGGGATGCACCCCGGTGAGTCCAGAGAGAGCACTGGTACCACTGGGGATGCAGTGCAGCGAGTCCAGAGAGTGCACTGGCACCACTGGGGATGCAGTGCAGCGAGTCCAGAGAGTGCACTGGCACCACTGGGGATGCACTGCAGTGAGTCCAGAGAGTGCACTGGCACCACTGGGGGTGCACCCCGGTGAGTCCAGAGAGTGCACTGGCACCACTGGGGATGCACTGCAGTGAGTCCAGAGAGTGCACTGGCACCACTGGGGGTGCACCCCGGTGAGTCCAGAGAGTGCACTGGCACCACTGGGGATGCAGTGCAGTGAGTCCAGAGAGTGCACTGGCACCACTGGGGGTGCAGTGCAGTGAGTCCAGAGAGTGTACTGGCACCACTGGGGATGCACTGCAGTGAGTCCAGAGAGTGCACTGGCACCACTGGGGGTGCACCCCCGTGAGTCCAGAGAGTGCACTGGCACCACTGGGGATGCAGTGCAGTGAGTCCAGAGAGTGCACTGGCACCACTGGAGATGCAGTGCAGTGAGTCCAGAGAGTGCACTGGCACCACTGGGAGTGCACCCCGGTGAGTCCAGAGAGTGCACTGGCACCACTGGGGGTGCACCCCGGTGAGTCCAGAGAGTGCACTGGCACCACTGGGGATGCACTGCAGTGAGTCCAGAGAGTGCACTGGTACCACTGGGGATGCAGTGCAGTGAGTCCAGAGAGTGCACTGGCACCACTGGACATGCAGTGCAGTGAGCCCAGAGAGTGCACTGGCACCACAGGGGATGCACCCCGGTGAGTCCAGAGAGTGCACTGGCACCACTGGGGATGCGGTGCAGTGAGTCCAGAGAGTGCACTGGCACCACTGTGGATGCAGTGTAGTGAGTCCAGAGAGTGCACTGGCACCACTGGGGATGCGGTGCAGTGAGTCCAGAGAGTGCACTGGCACCACTGGGGATGCACTGCAGTGAGTCCAGAGAGTGCACTGGCACCACGGGGCATGCACCCCGGTGAGTCCAGAGAGTGCACTGGCACCACTGGGGATGCACTGCAGTGAGTCCAGAGAGTGCACTGGCACCACTGGGGATGCACCCCGGTGAGTCCAGAGAGAGCACTGGCACCACTGGGGATACACTGCAGTGAGTCCAGAGAGTGAACTGGCACCAATGGGGATGCAGTGCAGTGAGTCCAGAGAGTGCACTGGCACCACTGGGGATACACTGCAGTGAGTCCAGAGAGTGCACTGGCACCACTGGGGATGCAGTACAGTGAGTCCAGAGAGTGCACTGGCACCACTGGGGATGCAGTGCAGTGAGTCCAGAGAGATCACTGGCACCACTGGGGATGCAGTGCAGTGAGTCCAGAGAGTGCACTGGCACCACTGGGGATGCACTGAAGTGACTCCAGAGAGTGCACTGGCACCACTGGGGATGCAGTGCAGTAAGTCCAGAGAGTGCACTGGCACCACTGGGAATGCAGTGCAGTGAGTCCAGAGAGTGCACTGGTACCACTGGGGATGCAGTGCAGTGAGTCCAGAGAGTGCACTGGCACCACTGGGGATGCACCCGGGTGAGTCCAGAGAGTGCACTGGCACCAGTGGGGATGCACTGCAGTGAGTCCAGAGAGTGCACTGGCACCACTGGAGATGCAGTGCAGTGAGTCCAGAGAGTGCACTGGCACCACTGGGGATGCAGCAGCAGTGAGTCCAGAGAGTGCACTGGCACCACTGGGGATGCACTGCAGTGAGTCCAGAGAGTGCACTGGCACAACTGGGGATGCACCCCGGTGAGTCCTGAGAGAGCACTGGCACCACTGGGGATGCAGTGCAGTGAGTCCAGAGAGTGCAGTGGCACCACTGGGGATGCAGTGCAGTGAGTCCAGAGAGTGCTCTGGCACCACTGGGGATGCGGTGCAGTGAGTCCAGAGAGTGCACTGGCACCACTGGGGATGCAGCTGCAGTGAGTCCAGAGAGAGCACTGGCACCACTGGGGATACGGTGCAGTGAGTCCAGAGAGTGCACTGGCACCACTGGGGATGTACCCCGGTGAGTCCAGAGAGTGCACTGGCACAACTGGGGATGCACCCCGGTGAGTAATGAGAGAGCACTGGCACCACTGGGTATGCAGTGCAGTGAGTCCAGAGAGTGCACTGGCACCACTGCGGATGCACCCCGGTGAGTCCAGAGAGTGCACTGGCAACACTGGGGATGCAGTGCAGCGAGTCCAGAGAGTGCACTGGAACCACTGGGGATGCAGTGCAGCGAGTCCAGACAGTGCACTGTCACCAATGGGGATGCACTGCAGTGAGTCCAGAGAGTGCACTGGCACCACTGGGGGTGCACCCCGGTGAGTCCAGAGAGTGCACTGGCACCACTGGGGATGCACCCCGGTGAGTCCAGAGAGTGCACTGGCACCACTGGAGATGCACTGCAGTGAGTCCAGAGAGTGCACTGGCACCACTGGGGGTGCACCCCGGTGAGTCCAGAGAGTGCACTGGCACCACTGGGGATGCACTGCAGTGAGTCCAGAGAGTGCACTGGTACCACTGGGGATGCAGTGCAGTGAGTCCAGAGAGTGCACTGGCACCACTGGACATGCAGTGCAGTGAGCCCAGAGAGTGCACTGGCACCACAGGGGATGCAGTGCAGTGAGTCCAGAGAGTGCACTGGCACCACTGGGGATGCGGTGCAGTGAGTCCAGAGAGTGCACTGGCACCACTGTGGATGCAGTGTAGTGAGTCCAGAGAGTGCACTGGCACCACTGGGGATGCGGTGCAGTGAGTCCAGAGAGTGCACTGGCACCACTGGGGATGCACTGCAGTGAGTCCAGAGAGTGCACTGGCACCACGGGGCATGCACCCCGGTGAGTCCAGAGAGTGCACTGGCACCACTGGGGATGCACTGCAGTGAGTCCAGAGAGTGCACTGGCACCACTGGGGATGCACCCCGGTGAGTCCAGAGAGAGCACTGGCACCACTGGGGATACACTGCAGTGAGTCCAGAGAGTGAACTGGCACCACTGGGGATGCAGTGCAGTGAGTCCAGAGAGTGCACTGGCACCACTGGGGATACACTGCAGTGAGTCCAGAGAGTGCACTGGCACCACTGGGGATGCAGTACAGTGAGTCCAGAGAGTGCACTGGCACCACTGGGGATGCAGTGCAGTGAGTCCAGAGAGATCACTGGCACCACTGGGGATGTAGTGCAGTGAGTCCAGAGAGTGCACTGGCACCACTGGGGATGCACTGCAGTGAGTCCAGAGAGTGCACTGGCACCACTGGGGATGCAGTGCAGTAAGTCCAGAGAGTGCACTGGCACCACTGGGGATGCAGTGCAGTGAGTCCAGAGAGTGCACTGGTACCACTGGGGATGCAGTGCAGTGAGTCCAGAGAGTGCACTGGCACCACTGGGGATGCACCCCGGTGAGTCCAGAGAGTGCACTGGCACCAGTGGGGATGCACTGCAGTGAGTCCAGAGAGTGCACTGGCACCACTGGAGATGCAGTGCAGTGAGTCCAGAGAGTGCACTGGCACCACTGGGGATGCAGCAGCAGTGAGTCCAGAGAGTGCACTGGCACCACTGGGGATGCACTGCAGTGAGTCCAGAGAGTGCACTGGCACAACTGGGGATGCACCCCGGTGAGTCCTGAGAGAGCACTGGCACCACTGGGGATGCAGTGCAGTGAGTCCAGAGAGTGCAGTGGCACCACTGGGGATGCAGTGCAGTGAGTCCAGAGAGTGCTCTGGCACCACTGGGGGTGCGGTGCAGTGAGTCCAGAGAGTGCACTGGCACCACTGGGGATGCGGTGCAGTGAGTCCAGAGAGTGCACTGGCACCACTGGGGATGCAGCTGCAGTGAGTCCAGAGAGAGCACTGGCACCACTGGGGATACGGTGCAGTGAGTCCAGAGAGTGCACTGGCACCACTGGGGATGTACCCCGGTGAGTCCAGAGAGTGCACTGGCACAACTGGAGATGCACCCCGGTGAGTAATGAGAGAGCACTGGCACCACTGGGTATGCAGTGCAGTGAGTCCAGAGAGTGCACTGGCACCACTGGGGATGCACCCCGGTGAGTCCAGAGAGTGCACTGGCACCACTGGGGATGCAGTGCAGCGAGTCCAGAGAGTGCACTGGAACCACTGGGG
This sequence comes from Anser cygnoides, assembly GCF_040182565.1. Taxonomy (NCBI): domain Eukaryota; kingdom Metazoa; phylum Chordata; class Aves; order Anseriformes; family Anatidae; genus Anser; species Anser cygnoides. The sequence continues at coordinate 64,156,059 of NC_089874.1, forward strand.
ATGCAGTGCAGCGAGTCCAGACAGTGCACTGTCACCAATGGGGATGCACTGCAGTGAGTCCAGAGAGTGCACTGGCACCACTGGGGGTGCACCCCGGTGAGTCCAGAGAGTGCACTGGCACCACTGGGGATGCACCCCGGTGAGTCCAGAGAGTGCACTGGCACCACTGGAGATGCACTGCAGTGAGTCCAGAGAGTGCACTGGCACCACTGGGGGTGCACCCCGGTGAGTCCAGAGAGTGCACTGGCACCACTGGGGATGCAGTGCAGTGAGTCCAGAGAGTGCACTGGCACCACTGGGGGTGCGGTGCAGTGAGTCCAGAGAGTGCACTGGCACCACTGGGGATGCACTGTAGTGAGTCCAGAGAGTGCTCTGGCACCACTGGGGATGCACCCCGGTGAGTCCAGAGAGTGCACTGGCACCACTGGGGATGCAGTGCAGTGAGTCCAGAGAGTGCACTGGCACCACTGGAGATGCAGTGCAGTGAGTCCAGAGAGTGCACTGGCACCACTGGGGGTGCACCCCGGTGAGTCCAGAGAGTGCACTGGCAGCACTGGGGATGCACTGCAGTGACTCCAGAGAGTGCACTGGTACCACTGGGGATGCAGTGCAGTGAGTCCAGAGAGTGCACTGGCACCACTGGGGATGCAGTGCAGTGAGTCCAGAGAGTGCACTGGCACCACTGTGGATGCGGTGCAGTGAGTCCAGAGAGTGCACTGGCACCACTGGGGATGCGGTGCAGTGAGTCCAGAGAGTGCACTGGCACCACTGGGGATGCACTGCAGTGAGTCCAGAGAGTGCACTGGCACCACGGGGCATGCACCCCGGTGAGTCCAGAGAGTGCACTGGCACCACTGGGGATGCACTGCAGTGAGTCCAGAGAGTGCACTGGCACCACTGGGGATGCACCCCGGTGAGTCCAGAGAGAGCACTGGCACCACTGGGGATACACTGCAGTGAGTCCAGAGAGTGAACTGGCACCACTGGGGATGCAGTGCAGTGAGTCCAGAGAGTGCACTGGCACCACTGGGGATGCAGTGCAGTGAGTCCAGAGAGATCACTGGCACCACTGGGGATGCAGTGCAGTAAGTCCAGAGAGTGCACTGGCACCACTGGGGATGCAGTGCAGTGAGTCCAGAGAGTGCACTGGTACCACTGGGGATGCAGTGCAGTGAGTCCAGAGAGTGCACTGGCACCACTGGGGATGCACCCGGGTGAGTCCAGAGAGTGCACTGGCACCAGTGGGGATGCACTGCAGTGAGTTCAGAGAGTGCACTGGTACCACTGGGGATGCAGTGCAGTGAGTCCAGAGAGTGCACTGGCACCACTGGGGATGCACCCCGGTGAGTCCAGAGAGTGCACTGGCACCAGTGGGGATCCACTGCAGTGAGTCCAGAGAGTGCACTGGCACCACTGGAGATGCAGTGCAGTGAGTCCAGAGAGTGCACTGGCACCACTGGGGATGCAGCAGCAGTGAGTCCAGAGAGTGCACTGGCACCACTGGGGATGCACTGCAGTGAGTCCAGAGAGTGCACTGGCACAACTGGGGATGCAGCTGCACTGAGTCCAGAGAGTGCACTGGAACCACTGGGGATGCACCCCGGTGAGTCCAGAGAGTGCACTGGCACAACTGGGGATGCACCCCGGTGAGTCCTGAGAGAGCACTGGCACCACTGGGGATGCAGTGCAGTGAGTCCAGAGAGTGCACTGGCACCACTGGGCATGCAGTGCAGTGAGTCCAGAGAGCGCTCTGGCACCACTGGGGATGCAGTGCAGTGAGTCCAGAGAGTGCACTGGCACCACTAGGGATGCGGTACAGTGAGTCCAGAGAGTGCACTGGCACCACTTGGGATGCAGTGCAGTGAGTCCAGAGAGTGCACTGGCACCACTGGGGATGCAGTGAAGTGAGTCCAGAGAGTGCACTGGCAGCAGTGGGGATGCACTGCAGTGAGTCCAGAGAGTGCACTGGCACCACTGGGGATGCACTGCAGTGAGTCCAGAGAGTACACTGGCACCACTGGGGATGCACTGCAGTGAGTCCAGAGAGTGCACTGGCACCACTGGGGATGCAGTGCAGTGAGTCCAGAGAGTGCACTGGCACAACTGGGGATGCAGTGCAGTGAGTCCAGAGAGTGCACTGGCAGCACTGGGGATGCAGTGCAGTGAGTCCAGAGAGTGCACTGGCACCACTGGGGATGCAGTGCAGTGAGTCCAGAGTGTGCACTGGCACCACTGGGGATGCACTGCAGTGAGTCCAGAGATTGCACTGGCACCACTGGGGATGCACCTCAGTGAGTCCAGAGAGTGCACTGGCACCACTGGTGATGCACTGCAGTGAGTACAGAGAATGCACTGGCACCACTGGGGATGCAGTGCAGTGAGTCCAGAGAGTGCACTGGCACCACTGGGGATGCAGTGCAGTGAGTCCAGAGAGTGCACTGGCACCACTGGTGATGCACTGCAGTGAGTACAGAGAATGCACTGGCACCACTGGGGATGCAGTGCAGTGAGTCCAGAGAGTGCACTGGCACCACTGGGGATGCAGTGCAGTGAGTCCAGAGAGTGCACTGGCACCACTGGGGATGCACCCCCGTGAGTCCAGAGAGTGCACTGGCACCACTGGGGATGCAGTGCAGTGAGTCCAGAGAGTGCACTGGCACCACTGGGGATGCAGTGCAGTGAGTCCAGAGAGTGCACTGGCACCACTGGGGATGCACTGCAGTGAGTCCAGAGAGTGCACTGGCACCACTGGGGATGCAGTGCAGTGAGTCCAGAGAGTGCACTGGCACCACTGGGGATGCACTGCAGTGAGTCCAGAGAGTGCACTGGCACCACTGGGGATGCACTGCAGTGAGTCCAGAGAGTGCACTGGCACCACTGGGGATGCAGTGCAGTGAGTCCAGAGAGTGCACTGGCACCACTGGGGATGCACTTCAGTGACTCCAGAGAGTGCACTGGCACCACTGGGGATGCAGTGCAGTGAGTCCAAAGACTTCACTGGCAAAACTGGAGATGCAGTGCAGTGAGTCCAGAGAGTGCACTGGCACCACTGGGGATGCAGTGCAGTGAGTCCAGAGATTGCACTGGCACCACCGGGGCTGCAGTGCAGTGAGTCCAGAGAGTGCACTGGCACCACTGGGGATGCAGTGCAGTGAGTCCAGAGAGTGCACTGGCACCACTGGTGATGCAGTACAGTGAGTCCAGAGAGTGCACTGGCACCACTGGGGATGCACTGCAGTGAGTCCAGAGAGTGCAGTGGCACCACTGGGGATGCAGTGCAGTGAGTCCAGAGATTGCACTGGCACCACTGGGGATGCAGTGCACTGAGTCCAGAGAGTGCACTGGCACCACTGGGGATGCAGTGCATTGAGTCCAGAGAGTGCACTGGCACCACTGAGAATGCACTTCAGTGAGTCCAGAGAGTGCACTGACACCACTGGGGATGCAGTGCAGTGAGTCCAGAGAGTGCACTGGCACCACTGGGGATGCAGTGCAGTGAGTCCAGAGAGTGCACTGGCACCAGTGGGGATGCACTGCAGTGAGTCCAGAGAGTACACTGGCACCACTGGGGATGCAATGCAGTGAGTCCAGAGAGTTCACTGGCACCACTGGGGATGCAGTCCAGTGAGTCCAGTGAGTGCACTGGCACCACTGGGGATGCAGTGCAGTGACTGCAGAGAGTACACTGGCACCACCGGGGATTCACTGCAGTGAGTCCAGAGAGTGCACTGGCACCACCTGTGATGCAGTGCAGTGAGTCCAGTGAGTGCACTGGCACCACTGGGGATGCAGTGCTGTGACTCCAGAGAGCGCACTGGCACCACTGGGGATGCAGTGCAGTCAGTCCAGTGAGTGCACTGGCACCACTGGGGGTGCAGTACAGTGAGTCCAGAGAGTGCACTGACACCACTGGGGATGCACTGCAGTGAGTCCAGAGAGTGCACTGGCACCACTGGGGATGCAGTGCAGTGAGTCCAGAGACTGCACTGGCACCACTGGGGATGCAGTGCAGTGAGACCAGAGAGTGCACTGGCACCACTGGGGATGCACTGCAGTGAGTCCAGAGAGTGCACTGGCACCATTGGGGATGCACTGCAGTTAGTCCAGAGAGTGCACTGTCACCGCTGGGGATGCAGTACAGTGAGTCCACATAGTGCACTGGCACCAGTGGGGATGCAGTACAGTGAGTCCAGAGAGTGCACTGGCACCACTGGGGATGCACTTGAGTGACTCCACAGAGTGCACTGGCAACACTGGGGATGCAGTGCAGTGAGTCCAAAGACTTCACTGGCACCACTGGGGATGCAGTGCAGTGAGTCCAGAGAGTGCACTGGCACCACTGGGAATGCAGTGAAGTGAGTGCAGAGAGTGCACTGGCACCACTGGGGATGCACTGCAGTGAGTCCAGAGAGTGCACTGGCACCAGTGGGGATGCACTACAGTGAGTCCAGAGAGTGCAGTGGCACCACTGGGGATGCAGTGCAGTGAGTCCAGAGAGTGCACTGGCACCACTGGGGATGCAGTGCAGTGAGTCCAGTGAGTGTACTGGCACTACTAGGGATGCACTTCAGTGAGTCCAGAGAGTGCACTGGCACCACTGAGAATGCACTTCAGTGAGTCCAGAGAGTGCACTGGCACCACTGGGGATGCACTGCAGTGAGTCCAGAGAGTGCACTAGCACCACTGGGGATGCAGTGCAGTGAATCCTGTGAGTACACTGGCACCACTGGGGATGCAGAGCAGTGAGTCCAGAGAGCTCACTGGCACCACTGGGGATGCAGTGCAGTGAGTCTAGAGAGTGCACTGGCACCACTGGAGATGAAGTACAGTGACTCCAGTGAATGCACTGGCAGCACTGGGGATGCAGTGCAGTGAGTCCAGAGAGTGCACTGGCACCACTGGGCCTGCAGTGCAGTGAGTCCAGAGAGTGCACTGGCACCACTGGGGATGCAGTGAAGTGAGTCCAGAGAGTGCACTGGCACCACCGATGATGCAGTACAGTGAGTCCAGAGAGTGCACTGGCACTACTGGGGATGTAGTGCAGTGACTCGAGAGAGTGCACTGGCACCACTGGGGATGCAGTGCAGTGAGTCCAGAGAGTGCACTGGCACCACTGGGGATGCAGTGCAGTGAGTCCAGAGAGTGCACTGGCACCACCGATGATGCAGTACAGTGAGTCCAGAGAGTGCACTGGCACCACTGGTGATGCACTGCAGTGAGTCCAGAGAATGCACTGGCACCACTGGGGAGGCAGTGCAGTGAGTCCAGAGAGTGCACTGGCACCACTGGGGATACACTGCAGTGAGTCCAGAGAGTGCACTGGCACCACTGTGGATGCACTGCAGTGAGTCCAGAGAGTGCACTGGCACCACTGGGGATGCAGTGCAGTGAGTCCAGAGAGTGCACTGGCACCACTGGGGATGCACTGCAGTGAGTCCAGAGAGTGCACTGGCACCACTGGGGATGCACTGCAGTGAGTCCAGAGAGTGCACTGTCACCACTGGGGATGCAGTACAGTGAGTCCACAGAGTGCACTGGTACCAGTGGGGATGCAGTACAGTGAGTCCAGAGAGTGCAGTGGCACCACTGGGCATGCAGTGCAGTGAGTCCAGAGAGTGCACTGGCACCACTGGGGATGCACTTCAGTGACTCCAGAGAGTGCACTGGCACCACTGGGGATGCACTGCAGTGAGTCCAAAGACTTCACTGGCAAAACTGGAGATGCAGTGCAGTGAGTCCAGAGAGTGCACTGGCACCACTGGGGATGCAGTGCAGTGAGTCCAGAGATTGCACTGGCACCACCTGGGCTGCAGTGCAGTGAGTCCAGAGAGTGCACTGGCACCACTGGGGCTGCAGTGCAGTGAGTCCAGAGAGTGCACTGGCACCACTGGTGATGCAGTACAGTGAGTCCAGAGAGTGCACTGGCACCACTGGGGATGCACTGCAGTGAGTCCAGAGAGTGCACTGGCACCACTGGGGATGCACTACAGTGAGTCCAGAGATTGCACTGGCACCACTGGGGATGCAGTGCATTGAGTCCAGAGAGTGCACTGGCACAACTGGTGATGCACTTCAATGAGTCCAGAGAGTGCACTGACACCACTGGGGATGCAGTGCAGTGAGTCCAGAGAGTGCACTGGCACCACTGGGGATGCAGTGCAGTGAGTCCAGAGAGTGCACTGGCACCACTGGGGATGCACTGCAGTGAGTCCAGAGAGTACACTGGCACCACTGGGGATGCAGTGCAGTGAGTCCAGAGAGTTCACTGGCACCACTGGGGATGCAGTCCAGTGAGTCCAGTGAGTGCACTGGCACCACTGGGGATGCAGTGCAGTGACTGCAGAGAGTACACTGGCACTACCGGGGATTCACTGCAGTGAGTCCAGAGAGTGCACTGGCACCACCTGTGATGCAGTGCAGTGAGTCCAGTGAGTGCACTGGCACCACTGGGGATGCAGTGCTGTGACTCCAGAGAGCGCACTGGCACCACTGGGGATGCAGTGCAGTCAGTCCAGTGAGTGCACTGGCACCACTGGGGGTGCAGTACAGTGAGTCCAGAGAGTGCACTGACACCACTGGGGATGCACTGCAGTGAGTCCAGACAGTGCACTGGCACCACTGGGGATGCAGTGCAGTGAGTCCAGAGACTGCACTGGCACCACTGGGGATGCAGTGCAGTGAGACCAGAGAGTGCACTGGCACCACTGGGGATGCACTGCAGTGAGTCCAGAGAGTGCACTGGCACCACTGGGGGTGCGGTGCAGTGAGTCCAGAGAGTGCACTGTCACCACTGGGGATGCAGTACAGTGAGTCCACATAGTGCACTGGCACCACTGGGGATGCAGTACAGTGAGTCCAGAGAGTGCACTGGCACCACTGGACATGCAGTGCAGTGAGTCCAGAGAGTGCACTGGCACCACTGGGGATGCACTTGAGTGACTCCACAGAGTGCGCTGGCAACACTGGGGATGCAGTGCAGTGAGTCCAAAGACTTCACTGGCACCACTGGGGATGCAGTGCAGTGAGTCCAGAGAGTGCACTGGCACCACTGGGAATGCAGTGAAGTGAGTGCAGAGAGTGCACTGGCACCACTGGGGATGCACTGCAGTGAGTCCAGAGAGTGCACTGGCACCACTGGGGATGCACTACAGTGAGTCCAGAGAGTGCAGTGGCACCACTGGGGATGCAGTGTAGTGAGTCCAGAGAGTGCACTGGCACCACTGGGGATGCAGTGCAGTGAGTCCAGTGAGTGTACTGGCACCACTGGGGATGCACTTCAGTGAGTCCAGAGAGTGCACTGGCACCACTGAGAATGCACTTCAGTGAGTCCAGAGAGTGCACTGGCACCACTGGGGATGCACTGCAGTGAGTCCAGAGAGTGCACTAGCACCACTGGGGATGCAGTGCAGTGAATCCTGTGAGTACACTGGCACCACTGGGGATGCAGAGCAGTGAGTCCAGAGAGCTCACTGGCACCACTGGGGATGCACTGCAGTGAGTCCAGAGAGTGCACTGGCACCACTGGAGATGCATTACAGTGAGTCCAGTGAATGCACTGGCAGCACTGGGGATGCAGTGCAGTGAGTCCAGAGAGTGCACTGGCACCACTGGTGATGCAGTACAGTGAGTCCAGTGAGTGCACTGGTACCACTGGGCCTGCAGTGCAGTGAGTCCAGAGAGTGCACTGGCACCACTGGGGATGCAGTGAAGTGAGTCCAGAGAGTGCACTGGCACCACCGATGATGCAGTTCAGTGAGTCCAGAGAGTGCACTGGCACTACTGGGGATGTAGTGCAGTGACTCGAGAGAGTGCACTGGCACCACTGGGGATGCAGTGCAGTGAATCCAGAGAGTGCACTGGCACCACTGGGGATGCAGTGCAGTGAGTCCAGAGACTTCACTGGCACCACTGGGGATGCAGTGCAGTGAGTGCAGAGAGTGCACTGGCACCACTGGGGATGCAGTGCAGTGAGTCCAGAGAGTGCACTGGCACCACTGGGGATGCACTGCAGTGAGTCCAGAGAGTGCACTGGCACCACTGGGGATGCACTACAGTGAGTCCAGAGATTGCACTGGCACCACTGGGGATGCAGTGCAGTGAGTCCAGAGAGTGCACTGGCACCACTGGTTATGCAGTTTAGTGAGTCCAGAGAGTGCACTGGCACCACTGGGGATGCACTTCAGTGAGTCCAGAGAGTGTACTGACACCACTGGGGATGCGGTGCAGTGAGTCCAGAGAGTGCACTGGCACCACTGGGGATGCAGTGCAGTGAGTCCAGAGAGTGCTCTGGCACCACTGGTGATGCACTGCAGTGAGTACAGAGAATGCACTGGCACCACTGGGGATGCAGTGCAGTGAGTCCAGAGAGTGCACTGGCACCACTGGGGATGCAGTGCAGTGAGTCCAGAGAGTGCACTGGCACCACTGGTGATGCACTGCAGTGAGTCCAGTGAATGCACTGGCGCCACTGGGGATGCTGTGCAGTGAGTCCAGAGAGTGCACTGGCACCACCTGTGATGCCGTACAGTGTGTCCAGTGAGTGCACTGGCACCACTGGGGATGCCGTGCTGTGACTCCGGAGAGCGCACTGGCACCACTGGGGATGCAGTGCAGTGAGTCCAGAGAGTGCACTGGCACCACTGGGGATGCAGTGCAGTGAGTGCAGAGAGTGCAATGGCACCAATGGGGATGCACTTCAGTGAGTCCAGAGAGTGCACTGTCACCACTGGGGATGCAGTGCAGTGAGTCCAGAGATTGCACTGGCACCACTGGGGATGCAGTGCTGTGACTCCAGAGAGTGCACTGGCACCACTGGGGATGCAGTGCAGTGAGTCCAGAGAGTGCACTGGCACCACTGGGGATGCACTGCAGTGAGTCCAGAGAGTGCACTGGCACCACTGGGGATGCAGTGCAGTGAGTCCAGAGAGTGCACTGGCACCACTGGGGATGCACTGCAGTGAGTCCAGAGAGTGCACTGGCACCACTGGGGATGCACTGCAGTGAGTCCAGAGAGTGCACTGGCACCACTGGGGATGCAGTGCAGTGAGTCCAGAGAGTGCACTGGCACCACTGGGGATGCACTTCAGTGACTCCAGAGAGTGCACTGGCACCACTGGGGATGCAGTGCAGTGAGTCCAAAGACTTCACTGGCAAAACTGGAGATGCAGTGCAGTGAGTCCAGAGAGTGCACTGGCACCACTGGGGATGCAGTGCAGTGAGTCCAGAGATTGCACTGGCACCACCGGGGCTGCAGTGCAGTGAGTCCAGAGAGTGCACTGGCACCACTGGGGATGCAGTGCAGTGAGTCCAGAGAGTGCACTGGCACCACTGGTGATGCAGTACAGTGAGTCCAGAGAGTGCACTGGCACCACTGGGGATGCACTGCAGTGAGTCCAGAGAGTGCAGTGGCACCACTGGGGATGCAGTGCAGTGAGTCCAGAGATTGCACTGGCACCACTGGGGATGCAGTGCACTGAGTCCAGAGAGTGCACTGGCACCACTGGGGATGCAGTGCATTGAGTCCAGAGAGTGCACTGGCACCACTGAGAATGCACTTCAGTGAGTCCAGAGAGTGCACTGACACCACTGGGGATGCAGTGCAGTGAGTCCAGAGAGTGCACTGGCACCACTGGGGATGCAGTGCAGTGAGTCCAGAGAGTGCACTGGCACCAGTGGGGATGCACTGCAGTGAGTCCAGAGAGTACACTGGCACCACTGGGGATGCAATGCAGTGAGTCCAGAGAGTTCACTGGCACCACTGGGGATGCAGTCCAGTGAGTCCAGTGAGTGCACTGGCACCACTGGGGATGCAGTGCAGTGACTGCAGAGAGTACACTGGCACCACCGGGGATTCACTGCAGTGAGTCCAGAGAGTGCACTGGCACCACCTGTGATGCAGTGCAGTGAGTCCAGTGAGTGCACTGGCACCACTGGGGATGCAGTGCTGTGACTCCAGAGAGCGCACTGGCACCACTGGGGATGCAGTGCAGTCAGTCCAGTGAGTGCACTGGCACCACTGGGGGTGCAGTACAGTGAGTCCAGAGAGTGCACTGACACCACTGGGGATGCACTGCAGTGAGTCCAGAGAGTGCACTGGCACCACTGGGGATGCAGTGCAGTGAGTCCAGAGACTGCACTGGCACCACTGGGGATGCAGTGCAGTGAGACCAGAGAGTGCACTGGCACCACTGGGGATGCACTGCAGTGAGTCCAGAGAGTGCACTGGCACCATTGGGGATGCACTGCAGTTAGTCCAGAGAGTGCACTGTCACCGCTGGGGATGCAGTACAGTGAGTCCACATAGTGCACTGGCACCAGTGGGGATGCAGTACAGTGAGTCCAGAGAGTGCACTGGCACCACTGGGGATGCACTTGAGTGACTCCACAGAGTGCACTGGCAACACTGGGGATGCAGTGCAGTGAGTCCAAAGACTTCACTGGCACCACTGGGGATGCAGTGCAGTGAGTCCAGAGAGTGCACTGGCACCACTGGGAATGCAGTGAAGTGAGTGCAGAGAGTGCACTGGCACCACTGGGGATGCACTGCAGTGAGTCCAGAGAGTGCACTGGCACCAGTGGGGATGCACTACAGTGAGTCCAGAGAGTGCAGTGGCACCACTGGGGATGCAGTGCAGTGAGTCCAGAGAGTGCACTGGCACCACTGGGGATGCAGTGCAGTGAGTCCAGTGAGTGTACTGGCACTACTAGGGATGCACTTCAGTGAGTCCAGAGAGTGCACTGGCACCACTGAGAATGCACTTCAGTGAGTCCAGAGAGTGCACTGGCACCACTGGGGATGCACTGCAGTGAGTCCAGAGAGTGCACTAGCACCACTGGGGATGCAGTGCAGTGAATCCTGTGAGTACACTGGCACCACTGGGGATGCAGAGCAGTGAGTCCAGAGAGCTCACTGGCACCACTGGGGATGCAGTGCAGTGAGTCTAGAGAGTGCACTGGCACCACTGGAGATGAAGTACAGTGACTCCAGTGAATGCACTGGCAGCACTGGGGATGCAGTGCAGTGAGTCCAGAGAGTGCACTGGCACCACTGGGCCTGCAGTGCAGTGAGTCCAGAGAGTGCACTGGCACCACTGGGGATGCAGTGAAGTGAGTCCAGAGAGTGCACTGGCACCACCGATGATGCAGTACAGTGAGTCCAGAGAGTGCACTGGCACTACTGGGGATGTAGTGCAGTGACTCGAGAGAGTGCACTGGCACCACTGGGGATGCAGTGCAGTGAGTCCAGAGAGTGCACTGGCACCACTGGGGATGCAGTGCAGTGAGTCCAGAGAGTGCACTGGCACCACCGATGATGCAGTACAGTGAGTCCAGAGAGTGCACTGGCACCACTGGTGATGCACTGCAGTGAGTCCAGAGAATGCACTGGCACCACTGGGGAGGCAGTGCAGTGAGTCCAGAGAGTGCACTGGCACCACTGGGGATACACTGCAGTGAGTCCAGAGAGTGCACTGGCACCACTGTGGATGCACTGCAGTGAGTCCAGAGAGTGCACTGGCACCACTGGGGATGCAGTGCAGTGAGTCCAGAGAGTGCACTGGCACCACTGGGGATGCACTGCAGTGAGTCCAGAGAGTGCACTGGCACCACTGGGGATGCACTGCAGTGAGTCCAGAGAGTGCACTGTCACCACTGGGGATGCAGTACAGTGAGTCCACAGAGTGCACTGGTACCAGTGGGGATGCAGTACAGTGAGTCCAGAGAGTGCAGTGGCACCACTGGGCATGCAGTGCAGTGAGTCCAGAGAGTGCACTGGCACCACTGGGGATGCACTTCAGTGACTCCAGAGAGTGCACTGGCACCACTGGGGATGCACTGCAGTGAGTCCAAAGACTTCACTGGCAAAACTGGAGATGCAGTGCAGTGAGTCCAGAGAGTGCACTGGCACCACTGGGGATGCAGTGCAGTGAGTCCAGAGATTGCACTGGCACCACCTGGGCTGCAGTGCAGTGAGTCCAGAGAGTGCACTGGCACCACTGGGGCTGCAGTGCAGTGAGTCCAGAGAGTGCACTGGCACCACTGGTGATGCAGTACAGTGAGTCCAGAGAGTGCACTGGCACCACTGGGGATGCACTGCAGTGAGTCCAGAGAGTGCACTGGCACCACTGGGGATGCACTACAGTGAGTCCAGAGATTGCACTGGCACCACTGGGGATGCAGTGCATTGAGTCCAGAGAGTGCACTGGCACAACTGGTGATGCACTTCAATGAGTCCAGAGAGTGCACTGACACCACTGGGGATGCAGTGCAGTGAGTCCAGAGAGTGCACTGGCACCACTGGGGATGCAGTGCAGTGAGTCCAGAGAGTGCACTGGCACCACTGGGGATGCACTGCAGTGAGTCCAGAGAGTACACTGGCACCACTGGGGATGCAGTGCAGTGAGTCCAGAGAGTTCACTGGCACCACTGGGGATGCAGTCCAGTGAGTCCAGTGAGTGCACTGGCACCACTGGGGATGCAGTGCAGTGACTGCAGAGAGTACACTGGCACTACCGGGGATTCACTGCAGTGAGTCCAGAGAGTGCACTGGCACCACCTGTGATGCAGTGCAGTGAGTCCAGTGAGTGCACTGGCACCACTGGGGATGCAGTGCTGTGACTCCAGAGAGCGCACTGGCACCACTGGGGATGCAGTGCAGTCAGTCCAGTGAGTGCACTGGCACCACTGGGGGTGCAGTACAGTGAGTCCAGAGAGTGCACTGACACCACTGGGGATGCACTGCAGTGAGTCCAGACAGTGCACTGGCACCACTGGGGATGCAGTGCAGTGAGTCCAGAGACTGCACTGGCACCACTGGGGATGCAGTGCAGTGAGACCAGAGAGTGCACTGGCACCACTGGGGATGCACTGCAGTGAGTCCAGAGAGTGCACTGGCACCACTGGGGGTGCGGTGCAGTGAGTCCAGAGAGTGCACTGTCACCACTGGGGATGCACTGCAGTGAGTCCAGAGAGTGCACTGGCACCACTGGGGATGCACTGCAGTGAGTCCAGAGAGTGCACTGGCACCACTGGGGCTGCAGTGCAGTGAGTCCAGAGAGTGCACTGGCACCACTGGGGATGCACTGCAGTGAGTCCAGAGATTGCACTGGCACCACTGGGGATGCAGTGCAGTGAGTCCAGAGAGTGCACTGGCACCACTGGGGATGCACTACAGTGAGTCCACAGAGTGCACTGGCACCACTGGGGATGCTCTGCAGTGAGTCCAGAGATTGCACTGGCACCACTGGGGATGCAGTGCAGTGACTCCAGTGAATGCACTGGCAGCACTGGGGATGCACTTCAGTGAGTCCAGAGAGTGCACTGGCACCACTGGGGATGCAGTGCAGTGAGTCCAGTGAGTGTACTGGCACCACTGGGGATGCACTTCAGTGAGTCCAGAGAGTGCACTGGCACCACTGGGGATGCAGTGCAGTGAGTCCAGAGAGTGCTCTGGCACCACTGGGGATGCACTGCAGTGAGTCCAGAGAGTGCACTAGCACCACTGGGGATGCAGTGCAGTGAATCCTGTGAGTACACTGGCACCACTGGGGATGCAGAGCAGTGAGTCCAGAGAGCTCACTGGCACCACTGGGGATGCACTGCAGTGAGTCCAGAGAGTGCACTGGCACCACTGGAGATGCATTACAGTGAGTCCAGTGAATGCACTGGCAGCACTGGTTATGCAGTTTAGTGAGTCCAGAGAGTGCACTGGCACCACTGGGGATGCACTTCAGTGAGTCCAGAGAGTGTACTGACACCACTGGGGATGCGGTGCAGTGAGTCCAGAGAGTGCACTGGCACCACTGGGGATGCAGTGCAGTGAGTCCAGAGAGTGCTCTGGCACCACTGGGGATGCACTGCAGTGAGTCCAGAGAGTGCACTGGCACCACTGTGCACTGGGGATGCAGTGCAGTGAGTCCAGAGAGTGCACTGGCACCACTGGGGATGCAGTGCAGTGAGTCCAGAGAGTGCACTGGTACCACTGGTGATGCAGTCCAGTGAGTCCAGTGAATGCACTGGCGCCACTGGGGATGCTGTGCAGTGAGTCCAGAGAGTGCACTGGCACCACCTGTGATGCCGTACAGTGTGTCCAGTGAGTGCACTGGCACCACTGGGGATGCCGTGCTGTGACTCCGGAGAGCGCACTGGCACCACTGGGGATGCAGTGCAGTGAGTCCAGAGAGTGCACTGGCACCACTGGGGATGCAGTGCAGTGAGTGCAGAGAGTGCAATGGCACCAATGGGGATGCACTTCAGTGAGTCCAGAGAGTGCACTGTCACCACTGGGGATGCAGTGCAGTGAGTCCAGAGATTGCACTGGCACCACTGGGGATGCAGTGCTGTGACTCCAGAGAGTGCACTGGCACCACTGGGGATGCAGTGCAGTGAGTCCAGAGAGTGCACTGGCACCACTGGGGATGCACTGCAGTGAGTCCAGAGAGTGCACTGGCACCACTGGGGATGCAGTGCAGTGAGTCCAGAGAGTGCACTGGCACCACTGGGGCTGCAGTGCAGTGAGTCCAGAGAGTGCACTGGCACCACTGGGGATGCACTGCAGTGAGTCCAGAGATTGCACTGGCACCACTGGGGATGCAGTGCAGTGAGTCCAGAGAGTGCACTGGCACCACTGGGGATGCACTACAGTGAGTCCACAGAGTGCACTGGCACCACTGGGGATGCTCTGCAGTGAGTCCAGAGATTGCACTGGCACCACTGGGGATGCAGTGCAGTGACTCCAGTGAATGCACTGGCAGCACTGGGGATGCACTTCAGTGAGTTCAGAGAGTGCACTTGCACCACTGGGGATGGGTTTCAAGCCAACTGCATTAACCGCTCATGCTTCTTTCTTATGAGACGTTAGTAAACCAATTACATAGCCTTGTCAAGACTAAATCACAGGTAAAAATCCTGTACATCTCATGTGGCCAACCACTCCCAACTAGGATTCCAAGAACCAGGAGGTTCGGTGAAAATAGGGCTAGTGCTATTAGAGGGGTGATTATTAGGGTAAGCCCTAAGCTGTCTTTCATGGAGAAGTGTGGGTGGAATGGGATTTTGTCGCAGTCTGATACGATTCCTAGTGGGTTATTTGAGCCTGATTCGTGTAGGAAGGTTAGGTGGACTAGGGTGATTCCTGCAATTAGGAAGGGCAGTAGGAAGTGGATGGCGAAGAATCGGGTTAAGGTTGGATTGTCTACTGAGAATCCTCCTCAGGCTCATTCTACTAGAGTTTGCCCAATGTACGGGATGGCTGAGAATAGGTTGGTGATTACGGTGGCCCCTCAGAATGACATTTGTCCTCATGGTAGGACATACCCTACGAAGGCAGTTGCTATTAGGGTGAGTAGGAGGATTACTCCTGTGTTTCAGGTTTCTTTGTATAGGTAGGAGCCGTAGTAGAGGCCTCGTCCGATGTGTAAGTAGATGCAGATAAAGAAGAGCGAAGCACCGTTGGCGTGGAGGTTGCGGATGAGCCATCCGTACTGGACGTCTCGGCATGTGTGAGCTACTGAGGAGAAGGCGAGTGAAGTGTCTGCGGTGTAGTGTATGGCTAGTAGCAGGCCTGTTAGGATTTGTGTGGCTAAGCAGATGGCTAGAAGGGAGCCGAAGTTTCATCAGGCAGAGATGTTGGAGCGGGCGGGTAGGTCGATTAGGGAGTTGTTGATTATTTTTAGTAGGGGATGGGATTTGCGGATGTTAGGGGCCATTAGTGAGTCTGTGTGTTATTAGGATTATTACCAGGATGGAGAGGGCGAAGGATCCTAGGTAGGCCTTAATTAGCCCTGTGTGTATTGAGGTTGCGGCTTTGCTTGCGGCTACTTGTAGTTCAGCAAGGCCCTCTGGCCCTATTTTTTTGAGTCAGGAGAGGTCGATCAAGTGTAGGGCAATGTTTTGTCCCTTTTCTAGTAGGTTTTTGGAGAAGAATCGGTGTACTAGGGGGTTGAAGTACCCTAATGCAGAGGAGAAGTTTATGAGGGGGGTTGGTTTGGGGTGAGTGAGGGTGTGTGTTATGTTCGATAGTTCTAGGGCTAGGATGATTCCTAGGATTGTTATGAGGATGGCAGCGGTTTTGGTGATAAGGGGTATGGTTATTGGGGGGGTTTTGGTTGGTGTGATGAAAGAGGTAATGATTATTCCTGCTGTAATGCTGCCTAGGGCGAGTCGGGTTAGGGGGGCGGTGATTAGTGGGTTGTTTTCGTTTATTGATACTATTGGGGGGATTCGGGTTTGTCCAGCTTGGACTAGGATGGTTATGCGGATGCTGTAGGTTGCGGTGAATGCTGTGGCTATAAGGGTTAGGAGTAGGGCTCAAGTATTTAGGTATGATGTGTTTAAGCTTTCGATGATGAGGTCTTTTGAGTAGAATCCGGCTAGGAATGGGGTTCCTATCAGCGCCAGGTTTCCGATGGTTAGGCAGGAAGTAGTGACTGGGAGTATTTTCTGTAGGCCTCCTATCTTTCGGATATCTTGTTCTCCGTTTAGGTTGTGGATGATAGACCCTGAGCATAGGAATAGTATGGCTTTAAAGAAGGCATGGGTTGAGATGTGTAGGAAGGCTAGTTGTGGGAGGTTTAGTCCGATAGTGACTATTATTAGTCCTAGTTGGCTGGATGTTGAGAAAGCAATGATTTTTTTGATGTCATTTTGGGTTAGGGCGCATGTGGCAGCGAATAGGGTTGATAGAGCACCTAGGCATAGGCAGGCAGTTAGGGCTGTCTGGTTGGTGGCTAGCAGGGGGTGCATGCGGATGAGCAGGAAGATTCCGGCTACTACTATGGTACTGGAGTGCAGTAGGGCTGATACTGGGGTGGGGCCTTCTATTGCTGCGGGCAGTCATGGGTGGAGTCCAAATTGGGCGGATTTTCCTGCGGCTGCGAGGATTAATCCTATGAGGGGGAGGATTGGGGTTTGGTGGGGGTGTACGGCTTGTTGGATCTCTCAGGTGTTGAATGTTGAAGCTAGTCATGCTATGCTCAGGATCAGTCCGATGTCTCCGATTCGGTTGTAGATTACGGCTCGTAGGGCGGCGGTGTTGGCATCTGCTCGGCCTTGTCATCAGCCGATGAGAAGGAAGGACATGATTCGTACTCCTTCCCAGCCTACGAATAGGAGGAATATGTTGTTTGCGGTTGTTAGGAGGAGTATGGCGACTAGGAATGTCAGTAGGTAGGTGAAAAATTTTGTTACGTATGGCTCTGAGGCCATGTATCATATGGCGAATTGTAGGATTGATCATGTTACAAATAGGGCGATTGGAAGAAATGTTATTGAGTATTGGTCTATTTTTAGGCTCAGGGGGATTTTAAAGTTTATAATGAATTTTCACTCCCAGTGGCAGGTGACAGATTCTACTCCCGAGTAGATGAATGCGGTTGTAGGGGCTAGGCTAATTAGGAATGCGGTTTTAACAGCGCGGGTGGTGGCTTGTGGGGTGTTTTTAAAGTTTTTAAATAGAAATGGCAGGATGATTGGGGTTAGGAGGATTGTCAGCGTGAGTAGTGTGAGGGAGTTGATTAGTAGTGTGGGGTTCACTACTTTTACTTGGATTTGCACCAAGATGGGTGGTTCCTAAGACCAGTGGATTGCTGTTATCCTTTAAAAGTAAGGGGGCTGAGGTTTTAGGCTCAGATGTAAGAGTTAGCAGCTCTTGTTGGTTAAACCCTCCCCTCGGCAGGTAAGAAGGTTTGAACTTCTATTCTTAGAATC
Source organism: Anser cygnoides (assembly GCF_040182565.1). NCBI lineage: Eukaryota > Metazoa > Chordata > Aves > Anseriformes > Anatidae > Anser > Anser cygnoides. The sequence goes on from NC_089874.1 coordinate 64,173,762, forward strand.
ACAGTCTAATGTTTGGTTTAAACTATACTTGCATGAGGGGATTCCGGAGATCAGTTCGGGTTTGAGGATTAGGAGGAATATTGGGATAATGTGGAGTGTTATGAGCAGGTGTTCTCGCGTGGTTGAGTTTTGCATAGATGTGATGTGGGAGGGGATTGAGCCTCGTTGGGTCATTAGTAGTATGAATAAGGTGTAGGAGGCGGTTAGTAGGGTTGCGATTCCTGTTAGGATGATCGTGAAGGCAGATCAGTTGAATAAGGTGATTATAATGGTTAGCTCTGCTATGAGGTTTGTTGTTGGGGGTAAGGCTATGTTTGTTAGATTGGCCAGCAATCATCAGGTAGCTATGAGTGGTAGGAGAGGTTGTAGGCCTCGTGTGAGTAGTAGAATTCGGCTGTGCGTACGTTCATAGTTTGTGTTGGCTAGGCAGAATAGTATGGAGGAAGTTAGTCCATGGGAAATTATTAGGATCATTGCCCCTGAGAATGATCAGTGGGTTTGGATTATTCCTGCGGCGATAACTAGGCCTATGTGGCTAACGGATGAATAAGCGATTAGTGATTTTAGGTCTGTCTGTCGTAGGCAGATTGAGCTAGTCATTAGGGCGCCTCATAGGGCCAGGGTTAGGAAGGGGTAGTGCAGGAGGTTGGACAGTGGGCCCATAAATAGAGTGACTCGTATAATTCCGTATCCTCCTAGCTTTAGTAGTAGGGCGGCGAGGAGTATTGAGCCTGCGATGGGTGCTTCTACGTGGGCTTTTGGCAGTCAGAGGTGTAGGCCGTATAGTGGGGCTTTTACTATGAATGCTATGAGCAGTGCTAGACCTGATAGTATTCCTGTCCATGAGGTGGATAGGGTTGGGTGGGTTAGTTGTAGGGTTGGCAGGTGCAGGGTGCCAATTTTCACGTATAGGTGTATGATTGTGATTAGCAGGGGTAGAGAGCTTACTAGCGTGTAGAATAGCAGGTAGATGCCAGCGCTTAGGCGTTCTGGTTGGTTCCCCCATCGGGTGATTAAGATTAGGGTGGGAATGAGGGTTGCTTCAAATGAGATGTAAAATAGTGCTAGTTCTGTGGTGGAAAAGGCTAGTAGGATGAATGGCTGGACTGCGACTAAGGTTGAGATAAAGATTCGTTTGCGTTGTAGGGGTTCTTGTTGCAGGTGGTTTTGGCTTGCTATGATTATGAGTGGGAGTAGTCAGCAGGATAGTACTAGGAGGGGGGATGAGATTTGGTCAATTCCTGTTCAGTTGGATAAAAATTTGTAGGGGTAGTAGGTTGGGATTAATCACTGTAGGCTTAGGGCAGCGATTAGGAGGCTGTATAAGGTGGTGTTAGTCCATAGAAATTTTGGTGGAGACAGCAGGGCTGTTGGAAGAAGTATGATTGTGGGTAGGATGATTTTTAGCATTGCAGGAGGTTTAGGTTGTGTAGATGGTCGGAGCCATGTGTGCGGGTGGAGGCTACTAGGATGGCCAGGCCTGTGCCCGCCTCACATGCTGAGAAGGTTAGCATGAGAATTGGTACCATGGTGAATGAGGAGACTTGGTTTTCGATGGATCATATTGATAGGCCTACGAATATCGATAATATTATGCTTTCAAGGCATAGTAGGGCGGATACTAGGTGGGTTCGGTGGAAGGCTAGTCCTAGTCCGCTGAAAATGAAGGCTGAGTAGAAGCTTAAATGTAGGGGCGACATAAGAAAGTTACAGGGTTGGCTGTAATCTGCTGGGTCGAAACCAGCTATCTTTTTGGTTAGACTAACTTTCTGTTATTCTGCTCATTCTAGGCCCCCTTGAATTCACTCGTAGGCCAGTCCGAGTGTTAGGAGAAGGAGGATCACTACAGTTCAGGTGAGGGTCATTAGGGGGGATTGGAGTTGGACGGCTCATGGCAGGGGGAGTAGGAGGGCGATTTCTAGGTCGAATAGGACGAACAGGATGGCTACTGAGGAAGAATCGGACTGAGAATGGTAATCGAGCAGATCCAAGTGGGTCGAATCCACATTCGTACGGTGAGAGTTTCTCTGAGTCGGGGTTTATTTGGGCGAGTCAGAAGTTTAATGCGGTTAGGGCGGCGCTTAGGATTGATGATAGGGCGAATATGAACATGAGTGCGTTCATTGCTCTCCTCTGGGTTTATACCAGATTCTAGAGATTGGAAGTCAATTGTAATTAATATACTAGAAGAGCAAGATCCTCATCAGTAGATGGTTATGTAGAGGAATAGTCAGATGACGTCTACGAAGTGTCAGTATCAGGCTGCTGCCTCGAATCCGAAGTGGTGGTCTGATGTAAAGTGGAACTTGATCAGTCGGAAGAGGCAGACGGTCAGGAAGGAGGATCCGATGATTACGTGGAGTCCGTGGAATCCAGTGGCAACGAAGAAGGTAGATCCGTAGACGCTATCAGCGATTGAGAATGGGGCTTCGTGGTATTCTATTGCTTGGGTCAACTATGTGGTATGAGTGTGCTTGGTGTGCCATTAGATGTTTTCTTGTAAGTATAGGCTTAGAAGGAGCACGAAGACGTAGGCCTGGATTATGGCTACTGCTACTTCTAGGATGGTTAGGAGTAGTAGGATGATTATTGTTAGGATGGATACTGCAGGAAGGGTGGGTATTAATGCAATGGAGGCTGTAGAGATGAGTTGGATGAGTAAGTGTCCTGCTGTAAGGTTGGCTGTAAGGCGGACTCCGAGGGCTAGGGGGCGGATTAGTAGGCTGGTTGTTTCGATCAGGATTAGTGCGGGGATTAGGGGTGTAGGGGTACCTTCGGGTAATAGGTGGGCTAAAGAGGCTGATGGTTGGTTTCGTAGGCCTGTTAGTAGTGTGGCGAGCCATAGTGGGAAGGCTAGGGCTATGTTCATAGATAGTTGGGTGGTTGGGGTGAATGTATATGGAAGGAGGCCTAGAAGGTTGATTGTAAGAAGTATGATTATTAGGGATGTAAATATTATGGCTCATTTGTGGCCATTTTTGTTGAGTGGGACTATTAGTTGTTTTGTGATTAGGTGAAGGAGTCATGTTTGGATAGTAGAAAGGTGGTTGTTGATTCATCGGTTGTTTGGGGACGGGAATAGTAGGGCTGGGAAGAGTAGGGATAGTAGGATTAAGGGGATGCCGAATAGATTGGGGCTGGAAAATTGGTCAAAGAAGCTTAGGTTCATGGTCAGGATCATGGTGTGGGTTTGGTAGTGAGGGAGGTCTTATTTGATGGGGGGTTGGTTGTGGTGAAGGCTAGTAGTTTTGGTTGGATGAGGAGTGCTAGGGTTAATCAGGTTATAATTATGATTGAAAATCATGGTGCGGGGTTAAGCTGTGGCATATCATTAAGGAGGGGGAAGTCCCTCTTTGGCTAGCTTAAAAGGCTAGTGCTGTTGCATAGCTTCTTAATGATTAGGATGATGATAGAAGGGACGATCAGGCCTCGAAATGTGGGAGTGGGGTTGATTCTACTACAATGGGTATGTAGCTGTGATTAGCCCCGCAAATTTCTGAGCATTGTCCGTAAAAAATCCCAGGCCGGGTGGTAATGAATGAAGTTTGGTTTAGTCGGCCTGGGATTGCGTCTGTTTTAACTCCGAGCGTTGGGACTGCTCAGGAGTGGAGTACGTCTCCTGCAGTAATGATCACGCGGATGGGGGATTCTATTGGGATAACTACGCGGTGGTCAACTTCTAGCAGTCGGAAGTGGCCGTTGGGTAAGTCTGGGGTGGGCACTATGTAGGAGTCGAATGATAGGTCTTTGAAGTCTGTGTATTCGTAGCTTCAGTATCATTGGTGGCCGATGGCTTTTAGGGTGAGGTCTGGTTCATCGATTTTGTCCATTATGTAGAGGATTTGTAGGGATGGGAGGGCGAGGAGTACCAGGACGATAGCAGGTAGGATTGTCCAGATCAGCTCTACTTCTTGGGCGTCTACAGCATTGGACGAGAGTTTTTCTGTTAGTATGTGGGCTAAAAGGTAGAGAACTAGGCTGCAGATAGCTAGGGCAACGATTAGGGCGTGGTCGTGGAATTCAACGAGTTCTTCTATGATGGGTGATGAGGCGTCTTGGAATCCTAGTTGGGAGTGGTTGGCCACATGAGATGTACAGGATTTTTACCTGTGATTTAGTCTTGACAAGGCTATGTAATTGGTTTACTAACGTCTCATAAGAAAGAAGCATGAGCGGTGAATGCAGTTGGCTTGAAACCAGCATGTGAGGGTTCGATTCCTTCCTTTCTTGTACTTGGACGAAGGCCGGTTCCTCGAAAGTATGGTATGGGGGAGGGCAGCCGTGGATTCATTCAACGTTTGTGGTAGTTAGTTCTGGTTGTAGGACTTTTCGTTTGGCCGAAAAGGCTTCTCAGATGATGAATATTAGTATGATTACGGCTACTATTGAGATTAGGGAGCCGATGGAGGAAATGGTGTTTCATAGTGTGTAGGCGTCGGGATAGTCCGAGTATCGTCGGGGTATTCCTGCTAGGCCTAGGAAGTGCTGGGGGAAGAACGTTAGGTTTACTCCTGTAAATATTACCCCGAAGTGGGCTTTTGCTCATGTTTGGTGTAGGGTAAACCCAGTGAGTAGTGGGAATCAGTGAGTAAATCCTGCTAGAATGGCAAAGACGGCGCCTATGGATAGGACGTAGTGGAAGTGGGCAACTACGTAGTACGTGTCGTGCAGGGCGATGTCTAGGGAAGAGTTTGCAAGAACGATTCCTGTTAATCCTCCGATGGTAAATAGGAAGATAAATCCTAGAGCTCATAGTATTGGGGGGGTCTCATTTGATTGTTCCTCCGTGCAGGGTGGCTAGTCAGCTAAATACTTTGATTCCGGTAGGGATGGCAATGATTATAGTGGCTGATGTAAAGTAGGCTCGGGTATCAACGTCTATTCCTACTGTAAACATGTGGTGAGCTCAGACGATGAATCCTAGGAAGCCGATGGATAGTATGGCTCAGACTATTCCCATGTAGCCGAAGGGCTCCTTTTTGCCTGAGTAGTACGTGACTACGTGTGAGATGATTCCGAACCCCGGTAGGATCAGAATATAGACTTCTGGGTGTCCGAAGAATCAGAATAGGTGTTGGTACAGGATTGGGTCTCCTCCTCCAGCGGGGTCGAAGAATGTGGTGTTTAGGTTTCGATCAGTTAGTAATATTGTAATACCGGCGGCGAGTACGGGGAGTGATAGAAGGAGTAGGATGGCGGTAATTAGTACGGATCAGACAAATAGTGGGGTTTGGTATTGTGAGAGTGCGGGGGGTTTTATGTTGATGGCTGTGGTGATAAAGTTGATGGCCCCAAGGATGGAGGAGATACCGGCTAAGTGGAGTGAGAAGATAGCCAGGTCTACTGAAGCTCCGGCGTGGGCAAGGTTACCTGCTAGGGGAGGGTAGACAGTTCAGCCTGTGCCGGCGCCAGCTTCTACAGTGGATGAGGCTAGTAGGAGGAGGAATGATGGGGGGAGGAGTCAAAAGCTTATGTTGTTTATTCGCGGGAATGCTATGTCGGGGGCACCGATTATGAGGGGGACTAATCAGTTGCCGAATCCTCCGATCATGATGGGTATGACTATAAAGAAGATTATTACAAAGGCGTGAGCGGTAACGATTACATTGTAAATTTGGTCGTCGCCTAGGAGAGTTCCTGGTTGTCCTAGTTCTGCGCGGATTAATAGGCTGAGTGCGGTGCCGACTATTCCTGCTCATGCCCCGAAGATGAGGTACAGGGTGCCAATATCCTTATGGTTAGTGGAAAATAGTCATCGGTTGATGAAGGTGACGGGTAAGATGGCTGAGTGTTGAAGCGTTAGGCTGTAGTCCTTTTTACAGAGGTTTAATTCCTCTTCTTATCGGCTCTGTAGTGAAATTCATGTTGAGTTGCAAGCTCATCGATGCGCACTAGGGTGCGTCAGGGTCTTTGTAGGCAGAAGCCAATTGGTTTAGGCATTTAGCTGTTAACTAGAGTTTTGTGGGATCGAAGCCCATCTGTCTAGGGAGGCTTTAGCTTAATTAAAGCGTCTGACTTGCATTCAGAAGATACAGGTTAATATTCTGTAAGTCTTAATGTGCAGAAACTAAGAGGGTTTAACTCTTATTTAAGGCTTTGAAGGCCTTCGGTTTGGGGTGTTATCCTAAGTTTCTAGACAATGGCATGTATTATTGGGGACAGGGGAAGTAAGAGGATTGATAGTGAGGCAAGGACCGCAGTAGGTGTGCTTGGGGCTTTGCTAGTGTATCATTGTTTTATGTGGTTAGAGGAGTTGGGGGGAAGGGTAATTGTTGAGTGGTATGCGAGGCGTAGGTAGAAGAAGAGGCTGAGCAGTGATAGCATGGCAATTGCCATGGCTGCTGGTGTTATTTCCTGTTTAGTTAGTTCTTGGATGATAAGTCACTTTGGTATAAAGCCTGTTAATGGGGGGAGGCCTGCTAGGGATAAAAGTACTAGTATTAGGGTGGCGTTTAGCACTGGGGTTTTTGTTCATGAGGTTGTGATCATGGATAGGTTAAGGGCTTTGATTTTGTTAAGGGCTGGGAATACGGCTGATGTTATGATTGTGTATAGGTAGAAGGTAAGTAAGGCCAATTTGGGGCTGTAAACTAGGATGATGGCGATTCAGCCTAAGTGGGAGATGGACGAGAAGGCTAGGATTTTGCGTGTTTGTGTTTTGTTCAGTCCTATTCAGCCTCCTAGTGCTGTTGAGGCTAGGGCCATGGCGGTGAGTAGAGCTGGGTCGAGGGATTTGGATGTTAGTAGGAGCAGGGTTAGTGGGGGGAATTTTATGAGGGTCGAGAGTAGCAGGGCTGTTATTAGTGGCGATCCTTGTAGTACTTCTGGGAATCAGAAGTGAAATGGCACTAGGCCCAGTTTAATAGCGATTGCTGCTGTCAGTAGTAGACAGGAGGTTGGGTGGTTTATTTGTGTGATGTCTCATTGGCCGGTGACTCAGGCATTGGTTATGCTAGAGAATAGGACCAGGGCGGAAGCAGCTGCTTGGGTTAGGAAGTATTTCGTTGCGGCTTCTACTGCTCGTGGGTGGTGGGATTTGGCAATTAGGGGAATGATGGCTAGTGCGTTGATCTCCAGTCCTGTCCAGGCCAGAACTCAGTGGTTGCTGGAAATTGTGATTGTGGTGCCCAAGATGAGGCTGAAGGTTATGATTGGGGTCGCGTAAGGGTTCATTAGTAGAGGAGGGGGTTAAACCATCATTTTCGGTGTATGGGCCCGATAGCTTGATTAGCTGACTCTACTAGAAAATAATATAAGGGAAGTATGGAGAATTTTGATTTCTCTTGTGTGGGTTCAATTCCTACTTTTCTAAGGTCAACAGGAAATGAGAGGGCTGTTATACCTCTATGTTCACTTTATCATAGTGACCCTTTGTAGTTCAGGCACATTTCCTTATGTAAGGAGGTAGGCCTGCATAGCAGATAGGTATGCTGATGTGTCAGAGGCACAGAGCTAGTGTGAGGGGTAGGAAGTTTTTTCATAGTAGGTGCATTAGTTGGTCATATCGGAATCGTGGGTATGAAGCTCGGACCCATAAGAAACCAGAAGATAGTAGGAGGACTTTTGTGGCTAGGATGACGGGGAATAGTTCTGTGGGTGGCCCTAGGGCGCTTGGGTTTAGGAATATGATGGCTGTAAGTGTATTTATTAGCATAATGTTCGCATATTCAGCTAGGAAGAATAAGGCGAAGGGTCCTGCGGCGTATTCAACGTTAAACCCTGAGACTAGCTCAGATTCGCCCTCTGTGAGGTCAAAAGGAGCTCGGTTTGTCTCTGCTAGGGTGGATACGTATCATATTATTGCTAGGGGTCATGAGGAGAAAATGAAGTATAGAGGCTCCTGTGCGATGGCAAAGGAGCTGAGTGTGTAGCTTCCGCTTAGTATGATTATTGATAGCAGGATTATGGCCAGTGTCACTTCGTATGAAATGGTCTGTGCTACTGCCCGTAGGGCTCCGATTAGTGCGTATTTTGAGTTCGAGGCTCAGCCTGATCATAGGACTGAGTAGACGGCTAGGCTTGACATGGCTATTAGGAGGAGAACTCCGAGGTTTAGATCTGCTAGGGGAAATGGGAGTGGTAGTGGTGCTCAAGTGGTGAGGGCTAGGACAAGGGCTAGTATTGGTATCAGAATGAATAGAAGTGGGGAAGAGGTAGAGGGTCGGATGGGCTCTTTGGTAAATAGTTTCAGTCCGTCCGCAAATGGTTGAAGTAGGCCAAAAGGCCCGACAACGTTAGGGCCTTTGCGGGATTGTATGTAGCTTAGGATTTTCCGTTCTACTAGGGTTAGGAAGGCTACGGCAATCAGGATTGGGATGATGTATAGGAGGGATATAATGAGGCAGCTTAGTGTTGTTATTTGAATCATGGGTGAAGCTAGGGAGAGGATTTGAACCTCTGGGGAAAGGGCTTAAGCCTTCTGCACTTGCCGGGCTCTGCCACTCTAGCTGGTCCTTTTCTAGGATTGAAAGTGGTGGGGGAAGGCCCTCTTCACGGTTTAGTTGGTTTCACTGCTTAGAGGGGGGGGGGCGTGCTTGTGGTATTGGCCCCACTTTCCCGGTCCTTTCGTACTGGGGAGAGTGTGTCATAGATAGAAACCGACCTGGATTGCTCCGGTCTGAACTCAGATCACGTAGGACTGTTAATCGTTGAACAAACGAACCCTTAATAGCGGCTGCACCATTAGGATGTCCTGATCCAACATCGAGGTCGTAAACCCCCCTGTCGATATGGGCTCTTGAGGGGGATTGCGCTGTTATCCCTGGGGTAGCTTGGTCCATTAATCAATTATATTGGGTCTGGTCACTGTTAGCACTTTGAGGGGTAGCTCTAGGTAAAGAGGTATGGTCTTGTTTTTGGAGGATTTGTTCTCCTCCAAGGTCGCCCCAACCGAAAAATATCGACCAGGCTCTGCGATGGTAGTGGCCCCAGTGGGGTTGATTGAGGATTCGCGGTGGTCGTTGATTTTTAAGTTCCACAGGGTCTTCTCGTCTTATGTTCACATCCCCGCTTTTGCACGGGGAGATCAATTTCACTGATTATCTGTGAGAGACAGTTAAGACCTCGTTTAGCCATTCATACAAGTCTCGATTTATGGGACAATTGATTGCGCTACCTTTGCACGGTTAGGATACCGCGGCCGTTAAACCTAAGTCACCGGGCAGGCATCACCTTCAATACTTGTTTAATTTGCTGAAGGCTATGTTTTTGGTAAACAGTCGGGCCTTATTAATTTGCCGAGTTCCTTTCACAGATTTTAATCGCTCTTATAGGCGCTCCTGAGTCGGGTTAACAGGGTTAGTTAATACGTGGTCTTGTAGGGGTTTTTGTATCTGTCTAGGTCTGTTAATAATGTTTCTATGTAAGCTTGCGCCGTTAGAGGGGTGTGGCCCTGTACATGAGGGGCCTAGGATGATTCCTAGGATTGTTATGAGGATGGCAGCGGTTTTGGTGATAAGGGGTATGGTTATTGGGGGGGTTTTGGTTGGTGTGATGAAAGAGGTAATGATTATTCCTGCTGTAATGCTGCCTAGGGCGAGTCGGGTTAGGGGGGCGGTGATTAGTGGGTTGTTTTCGTTTATTGATACTATTGGGGGGATTCGGGTTTGTCCAGCTTGGACTAGGATGGTTATGCGGATGCTGTAGGTTGCGGTGAATGCTGTGGCTATAAGGGTTAGGAGTAGGGCTCAAGTATTTAGGTATGATGTGTTTAAGCTTTCGATGATGAGGTCTTTTGAGTAGAATCCGGCTAGGAATGGGGTTCCTATCAGCGCCAGGTTTCCGATGGTTAGGCAGGAAGTAGTGACTGGGAGTATTTTCTGTAGGCCTCCTATCTTTCGGATATCTTGTTCTCCGTTTAGGTTGTGGATGATAGACCCTGAGCATAGGAATAGTATGGCTTTAAAGAAGGCATGGGTTGAGATGTGTAGGAAGGCTAGTTGTGGGAGGTTTAGTCCGATAGTGACTATTATTAGTCCTAGTTGGCTGGATGTTGAGAAAGCAATGATTTTTTTGATGTCATTTTGGGTTAGGGCGCATGTGGCAGCGAATAGGGTTGATAGAGCACCTAGGCATAGGCAGGCAGTTAGGGCTGTCTGGTTGGTGGCTAGCAGGGGGTGCATGCGGATGAGCAGGAAGATTCCGGCTACTACTATGGTACTGGAGTGCAGTAGGGCTGATACTGGGGTGGGGCCTTCTATTGCTGCGGGCAGTCATGGGTGGAGTCCAAATTGGGCGGATTTTCCTGCGGCTGCGAGGATTAATCCTATGAGGGGGAGGATTGGGGTTTGGTGGGGGTGTACGGCTTGTTGGATCTCTCAGGTGTTGAATGTTGAAGCTAGTCATGCTATGCTCAGGATCAGTCCGATGTCTCCGATTCGGTTGTAGATTACGGCTCGTAGGGCGGCGGTGTTGGCATCTGCTCGGCCTTGTCATCAGCCGATGAGAAGGAAGGACATGATTCGTACTCCTTCCCAGCCTACGAATAGGAGGAATATGTTGTTTGCGGTTGTTAGGAGGAGTATGGCGACTAGGAATGTCAGTAGGTAGGTGAAAAATTTTGTTACGTATGGCTCTGAGGCCATGTATCATATGGCGAATTGTAGGATTGATCATGTTACAAATAGGGCGATTGGAAGAAATGTTATTGAGTATTGGTCTATTTTTAGGCTCAGGGGGATTTTAAAGTTTATAATGAATTTTCACTCCCAGTGGCAGGTGACAGATTCTACTCCCGAGTAGATGAATGCGGTTGTAGGGGCTAGGCTAATTAGGAATGCGGTTTTAACAGCGCGGGTGGTGGCTTGTGGGGTGTTTTTAAAGTTTTTAAATAGAAATGGCAGGATGATTGGGGTTAGGAGGATTGTCAGCGTGAGTAGTGTGAGGGAGTTGATTAGTAGTGTGGGGTTCACTACTTTTACTTGGATTTGCACCAAGATGGGTGGTTCCTAAGACCAGTGGATTGCTGTTATCCTTTAAAAGTAAGGGGGCTGAGGTTTTAGGCTCAGATGTAAGAGTTAGCAGCTCTTGTTGGTTAAACCCTCCCCTCGGCAGGTAAGAAGGTTTGAACTTCTATTCTTAGAATCACAGTCTAATGTTTGGTTTAAACTATACTTGCATGAGGGGATTCCGGAGATCAGTTCGGGTTTGAGGATTAGGAGGAATATTGGGATAATGTGGAGTGTTATGAGCAGGTGTTCTCGCGTGGTTGAGTTTTGCATAGATGTGATGTGGGAGGGGATTGAGCCTCGTTGGGTCATTAGTAGTATGAATAAGGTGTAGGAGGCGGTTAGTAGGGTTGCGATTCCTGTTAGGATGATCGTGAAGGCAGATCAGTTGAATAAGGTGATTATAATGGTTAGCTCTGCTATGAGGTTTGTTGTTGGGGGTAAGGCTATGTTTGTTAGATTGGCCAGCAATCATCAGGTAGCTATGAGTGGTAGGAGAGGTTGTAGGCCTCGTGTGAGTAGTAGAATTCGGCTGTGCGTACGTTCATAGTTTGTGTTGGCTAGGCAGAATAGTATGGAGGAAGTTAGTCCATGGGAAATTATTAGGATCATTGCCCCTGAGAATGATCAGTGGGTTTGGATTATTCCTGCGGCGATAACTAGGCCTATGTGGCTAACGGATGAATAAGCGATTAGTGATTTTAGGTCTGTCTGTCGTAGGCAGATTGAGCTAGTCATTAGGGCGCCTCATAGGGCCAGGGTTAGGAAGGGGTAGTGCAGGAGGTTGGACAGTGGGCCCATAAATAGAGTGACTCGTATAATTCCGTATCCTCCTAGCTTTAGTAGTAGGGCGGCGAGGAGTATTGAGCCTGCGATGGGTGCTTCTACGTGGGCTTTTGGCAGTCAGAGGTGTAGGCCGTATAGTGGGGCTTTTACTATGAATGCTATGAGCAGTGCTAGACCTGATAGTATTCCTGTCCATGAGGTGGATAGGGTTGGGTGGGTTAGTTGTAGGGTTGGCAGGTGCAGGGTGCCAATTTTCACGTATAGGTGTATGATTGTGATTAGCAGGGGTAGAGAGCTTACTGGCGTGTAGAATAGCAGGTAGATGCCAGCGCTTAGGCGTTCTGGTTGGTTCCCCCATCGGGTGATTAAGATTAGGGTGGGAATGAGGGTTGCTTCAAATGAGATGTAAAATAGTGCTAGTTCTGTGGTGGAAAAGGCTAGTAGGATGAATGGCTGGACTGCGACTAAGGTTGAGATAAAGATTCGTTTGCGTTGTAGGGGTTCTTGTTGCAGGTGGTTTTGGCTTGCTATGATTATGAGTGGGAGTAGTCAGCAGGATAGTACTAGGAGGGGGGATGAGATTTGGTCAATTCCTGTTCAGTTGGATAAAAATTTGTAGGGGTAGTAGGTTGGGATTAATCACTGTAGGCTTAGGGCAGCGATTAGGAGGCTGTATAAGGTGGTGTTAGTCCATAGAAATTTTGGTGGAGACAGCAGGGCTGTTGGAAGAAGTATGATTGTGGGTAGGATGATTTTTAGCATTGCAGGAGGTTTAGGTTGTGTAGATGGTCGGAGCCATGTGTGCGGGTGGAGGCTACTAGGATGGCCAGGCCTGTGCCCGCCTCACACGCTGAGAAGGTTAGCATGAGAATTGGTACCATGGTGAATGAGGAGACTTGGTTTTCGATGGATCATATTGATAGGCCTACGAATATCGATAATATTATGCTTTCAAGGCATAGTAGGGCGGATACTAGGTGGGTTCGGTGGAAGGCTAGTCCTAGTCCGCTGAAAATGAAGGCTGAGTAGAAGCTTAAATGTAGGGGCGACATAAGAAAGTTACAGGGTTGGCTGTAATCTGCTGGGTCGAAACCAGCTATCTTTTTGGTTAGACTAACTTTCTGTTATTCTGCTCATTCTAGGCCCCCTTGAATTCACTCGTAGGCCAGTCCGAGTGTTAGGAGAAGGAGGATCACTACAGTTCAGGTGAGGGTCATTAGGGGGGATTGGAGTTGGACGGCTCATGGCAGGGGGAGTAGGAGGGCGATTTCTAGGTCGAATAGGACGAACAGGATGGCTACTGAGGAAGAATCGGACTGAGAATGGTAATCGAGCAGATCCAAGTGGGTCGAATCCACATTCGTACGGTGAGAGTTTCTCTGAGTCGGGGTTTATTTGGGCGAGTCAGAAGTTTAATGCGGTTAGGGCGGCGCTTAGGATTGATGATAGGGCGAATATGAACATGAGTGCGTTCATTGCTCTCCTCTGGGTTTATACCAGATTCTAGAGATTGGAAGTCAATTGTAATTAATATACTAGAAGAGCAAGATCCTCATCAGTAGATGGTTATGTAGAGGAATAGTCAGATGACGTCTACGAAGTGTCAGTATCAGGCTGCTGCCTCGAATCCGAAGTGGTGGTCTGATGTAAAGTGGAACTTGATCAGTCGGAAGAGGCAGACGGTCAGGAAGGAGGATCCGATGATTACGTGGAGTCCGTGGAATCCAGTGGCAACGAAGAAGGTAGATCCGTAGACGCTATCGGCGATTGAGAATGGGGCTTCGTGGTATTCTATTGCTTGGGTCAACTATGTGGTATGAGTGTGCTTGGTGTGCCATTAGATGTTTTCTTGTAAGTATAGGCTTAGAAGGAGCACGAAGACGTAGGCCTGGATTATGGCTACTGCTACTTCTAGGATGGTTAGGAGTAGTAGGATGATTATTGTTAGGATGGATACTGCAGGAAGGGTGGGTATTAATGCAATGGAGGCTGTAGAGATGAGTTGGATGAGTAAGTGTCCTGCTGTAAGGTTGGCTGTAAGGCGGACTCCGAGGGCTAGGGGGCGGATTAGTAGGCTGGTTGTTTCGATCAGGATTAGTGCGGGGATTAGGGGTGTAGGGGTACCTTCGGGTAATAGGTGGGCTAAAGAGGCTGATGGTTGGTTTCGTAGGCCTGTTAGTAGTGTGGCGAGCCATAGTGGGAAGGCTAGGGCTATGTTCATAGATAGTTGGGTGGTTGGGGTGAATGTATATGGAAGGAGGCCTAGAAGGTTGATTGTAAGAAGTATGATTATTAGGGATGTAAATATTATGGCTCATTTGTGGCCATTTTTGTTGAGTGGGACTATTAGTTGTTTTGTGATTAGGTGAAGGAGTCATGTTTGGATAGTAGAAAGGCGGTTGTTGATTCATCGGTTGTTTGGGGACGGGAATAGTAGGGCTGGGAAGAGTAGGGATAGTAGGATTAAGGGGATGCCGAATAGATTGGGGCTGGAAAATTGGTCAAAGAAGCTTAGGTTCATGGTCAGGATCATGGTGTGGGTTTGGTAGTGAGGGAGGTCTTATTTGATGGGGGGTTGGTTGTGGTGAAGGCTAGTAGTTTTGGTTGGATGAGGAGTGCTAGGGTTAATCAGGTTATAATTATGATTGAAAATCATGGTGCGGGGTTAAGCTGTGGCATATCATTAAGGAGGGGGAAGTCCCTCTTTGGCTAGCTTAAAAGGCTAGTGCTGTTGCATAGCTTCTTAATGATTAGGATGATGATAGAAGGGACGATCAGGCCTCGAAATGTGGGAGTGGGGTTGATTCTACTACAATGGGTATGTAGCTGTGATTAGCCCCGCAAATTTCTGAGCATTGTCCGTAAAAAATCCCAGGCCGGGTGGTAATGAATGAAGTTTGGTTTAGTCGGCCTGGGATTGCGTCTGTTTTAACTCCGAGCGTTGGGACTGCTCAGGAGTGGAGTACGTCTCCTGCAGTAATGATCACGCGGATGGGGGATTCTATTGGGATAACTACGCGGTGGTCAACTTCTAGCAGTCGGAAGTGGCCGTTGGGTAAGTCTGGGGTGGGCACTATGTAGGAGTCGAATGATAGGTCTTTGAAGTCTGTGTATTCGTAGCTTCAGTATCATTGGTGGCCGATGGCTTTTAGGGTGAGGTCTGGTTCATCGATTTTGTCCATTATGTAGAGGATTTGTAGGGATGGGAGGGCGAGGAGTACCAGGACGATAGCAGGTAGGATTGTCCAGATCAGCTCTACTTCTTGGGCGTCTACAGCATTGGACGAGAGTTTTTCTGTTAGTATGTGGGCTAAAAGGTAGAGAACTAGGCTGCAGATAGCTAGGGCAACGATTAGGGCGTGGTCGTGGAATTCAACGAGTTCTTCTATGATGGGTGATGAGGCGTCTTGGAATCCTAGTTGGGAGTGGTTGGCCACATGAGATGTACAGGATTTTTACCTGTGATTTAGTCTTGACAAGGCTATGTAATTGGTTTACTAACGTCTCATAAGAAAGAAGCATGAGCGGTTAATGCAGTTGGCTTGAAACCAGCATGTGAGGGTTCGATTCCTTCCTTTCTTGTACTTGGACGAAGGCCGGTTCCTCGAAAGTATGGTATGGGGGAGGGCAGCCGTGGATTCATTCAACGTTTGTGGTAGTTAGTTCTGGTTGTAGGACTTTTCGTTTGGCCGAAAAGGCTTCTCAGATGATGAATATTAGTATGATTACGGCTACTATTGAGATTAGGGAGCCGATGGAGGAAATGGTGTTTCATAGTGTGTAGGCGTCGGGATAGTCCGAGTATCGTCGGGGTATTCCTGCTAGGCCTAGGAAGTGCTGGGGGAAGAACGTTAGGTTTACTCCTGTAAATATTACCCCGAAGTGGGCTTTTGCTCATGTTTGGTGTAGGGTAAACCCAGTGAGTAGTGGGAATCAGTGAGTAAATCCTGCTAGAATGGCAAAGACGGCGCCTATGGATAGGACGTAGTGGAAGTGGGCAACTACGTAGTACGTGTCGTGCAGGGCGATGTCTAGGGAAGAGTTTGCAAGAACGATTCCTGTTAATCCTCCGATGGTAAATAGGAAGATAAATCCTAGAGCTCATAGTATTGGGGGGGTCTCATTTGATTGTTCCTCCGTGCAGGGTGGCTAGTCAGCTAAATACTTTGATTCCGGTAGGGATGGCAATGATTATAGTGGCTGATGTAAAGTAGGCTCGGGTATCAACGTCTATTCCTACTGTAAACATGTGGTGAGCTCAGACGATGAATCCTAGGAAGCCGATGGATAGTATGGCTCAGACTATTCCCATGTAGCCGAAGGGCTCCTTTTTGCCTGAGTAGTACGTGACTACGTGTGAGATGATTCCGAACCCCGGTAGGATCAGAATATAGACTTCTGGGTGTCCGAAGAATCAGAATAGGTGTTGGTACAGGATTGGGTCTCCTCCTCCAGCGGGGTCGAAGAATGTGGTGTTTAGGTTTCGATCAGTTAGTAATATTGTAATACCGGCGGCGAGTACGGGGAGTGATAGAAGGAGTAGGATGGCGGTAATTAGTACGGATCAGACAAATAGTGGGGTTTGGTATTGTGAGAGTGCGGGGGGTTTTATGTTGATGGCTGTGGTGATAAAGTTGATGGCCCCAAGGATGGAGGAGATACCGGCTAAGTGGAGTGAGAAGATAGCCAGGTCTACTGAAGCTCCGGCGTGGGCAAGGTTACCTGCTAGGGGAGGGTAGACAGTTCAGCCTGTGCCGGCGCCAGCTTCTACAGTGGATGAGGCTAGTAGTAGGAGGAATGATGGGGGGAGGAGTCAAAAGCTTATGTTGTTTATTCGCGGGAATGCTATGTCAGGGGCACCGATTATGAGGGGGACTAATCAGTTGCCGAATCCTCCGATCATGATGGGTATGACTATAAAGAAGATTATTACAAAGGCGTGAGCGGTAACGATTACATTGTAAATTTGGTCGTCGCCTAGGAGAGTTCCTGGTTGTCCTAGTTCTGCGCGGATTAATAGGCTGAGTGCGGTGCCGACTATTCCTGCTCATGCCCCGAAGATGAGGTACAGGGTGCCAATATCCTTATGGTTAGTGGAAAATAGTCATCGGTTGATGAAGGTGACGGGTAAGATGGCTGAGTGTTGAAGCGTTAGGCTGTAGTCCTTTTTACAGAGGTTTAATTCCTCTTCTTATCGGCTCTGTAGTGAAATTCATGTTGAGTTGCAAGCTCATCGATGCGCACTAGGGTGCGTCAGGGTCTTTGTAGGCAGAAGCCAATTGGTTTAGGCATTTAGCTGTTAACTAGAGTTTTGTGGGATCGAAGCCCATCTGTCTAGGGAGGCTTTAGCTTAATTAAAGCGTCTGACTTGCATTCAGAAGATACAGGTTAATATTCTGTAAGTCTTAATGTGCAGAAACTAAGAGGGTTTAACTCTTATTTAAGGCTTTGAAGGCCTTCGGTTTGGGGTGTTATCCTAAGTTTCTAGACAATGGCATGTATTATTGGGGACAGGGGAAGTAAGAGGATTGATAGTGAGGCAAGGACCGCAGTAGGTGTGCTTGGGGCTTTGCTAGTGTATCATTGTTTTATGTGGTTAGAGGAGTTGGGGGGAAGGGTAATTGTTGAGTGGTATGCGAGGCGTAGGTAGAAGAAGAGGCTGAGCAGTGATAGCATGGCAATTGCCATGGCTGCTGGTGTTATTTCCTGTTTAGTTAGTTCTTGGATGATAAGTCACTTTGGTATAAAGCCTGTTAATGGGGGGAGGCCTGCTCATAGGAAGATTAATCATCCCTTCCATGACATCATCGGAACGATGTATATATACACACAAACACATACAAAATAACTTAAACTTATTAGAGAAACTCCAGTACTAAAAATAGTAAACACAAGCAATAATTTCATATACTTCACTCTCACTCACCACTCAACTATCAGCTAACCACACCCCCGTCCACATAGCTTAACACAAAGCATGGCACTGAAGTTGCCAAGATGGCATAAAACATGCCTGCGGACAAAAGACTTAGTCCTAACCTTACGGTTGGTTTTTGCTAAATATATACATGCAAGTATCCGCGCCCCAGTGTAAACGCCCTCGACCACCTACCCCCATACAGGCCTTGAGGAGCGGGTATCAGGCACACCCAAGTAGTAGCCCAAGACGCCTCGCTAAGCCACGCCCCCACGGGTATTCAGCAGTAATTAACATTAAGCAATGAGTGCAAACTTGACTTAGTTATAGCAACAGCCTAACTTCAAGGGTTGGTAAATCTTGTGCCAGCCACCGCGGTCATACAAGAAACCCAAATCAACCGTCCTATTGACACGGCGTAAAGAGTGGTAAAATGCCTATCCTAGCTAACTAAGATCAAAATGCAACTGAGCTGTCATAAGCCCAAGATGCACCTAAACACACCATTAAGATGATCTTAGGAACTAACGACTGATTTAAACCCACGAAAGCCAGGGCCCAAACTGGGATTAGATACCCCACTATGCCTGGCCCTAAATCTTGATACTTACTTTACCGAAGTATCCGCCAGAGAACTACGAGCACAAACGCTTAAAACTCTAAGGACTTGGCGGTGCCCCAAACCCACCTAGAGGAGCCTGTTCTACAATCGATAATCCCCGATTAACCCAACCACCCCTTGCCAACACAGCCTACATACCGCCGTCGCCAGCCCACCTCGAATGAGAGCACAACAGTGGACACAATAGCACCCCGCTAATAAGACAGGTCAAGGTATAGCCTATGGAGTGGAAGAAATGGGCTACATTCCCTATTCATAGGGCACACGGAAAGAAGCGTGAAACCACTTCTGGAAGGCGGATTTAGCAGTAAAGTGGGACAATAGAGCTTACTTTAAGCCGGCCCTGGGGCACGTACATACCGCCCGTCACCCTCCTCAAAAGCCACATCCCACATAACTAATACCATAAATACGCTGAAGATGAGGTAAGTCGTAACAAGGTAAGTGTACCGGAAGGTGTACTTAGAATATCAAGACGTAGCTATAACACCAAAGCACTCAGCTTACACCTGAAAGATATCTACTAGACCGGATCGTCTTGAAGCCCCCCCTCTAGCTCAACCACACAAATAGTACACCAAAACTAAAGAATTTACTAAACTAATTAAACTAAAGCATTTTACAGTCTTAGTATAGGCGATAGAAAAGACACTTAGACGCGATAGAGACCCCAGTACCGTAAGGGAAAGATGAAATAGCAGTGAAACAATCAAAGCGACAGACAGCAAAGATCAACCCTTGTACCTTTTGCATCATGGTTTAGCGAGAACAACCAAGCAAAGTGAACTAAAGTTTGCCCCCCCGAAACCCAAGCGAGCTACTTTCAAGCAGTTAAAGAGAGCGAACCCGTCTCTGTTGCAAAAGAGTGGGATGACTTGTCAGTAGAGGTGAAAAGCCAACCGAGCTGGGTGATAGCTGGTTACCTGTGAAACGAATCTAAGTTCCCCCTTAATCCTCCCTACCGGACATCCTGAACCCTAATGAGATGATTAAGAGCTATTTAATGGAGGGACAGCTCCATTAAAAAAGGACACAACCTCGACTAGCGGATAATTCTTACTACTGATCCTACCGTGGGCCCTAAAGCAGCCATCAAAAAAGAGTGCGTCAAAGCTCCACCACCTAAAAATACCAAAATAAGATGATTCCCTTATCACAAACAGGTCAACCTATGAATATAGGAGAATTAATGCTAAAATAAGTAACTCAGGGCCACACCCCTCTAACGGCGCAAGCTTACATAGAAACATTATTAACAGACCTAGACAGATACAAAAACCCCTACAAGACCACGTATTAACTAACCCTGTTAACCCGACTCAGGAGCGCCTATAAGAGCGATTAAAATCTGTGAAAGGAACTCGGCAAATTAATAAGGCCCGACTGTTTACCAAAAACATAGCCTTCAGCAAATTAAACAAGTATTGAAGGTGATGCCTGCCCGGTGACTTAGGTTTAACGGCCGCGGTATCCTAACCGTGCAAAGGTAGCGCAATCAATTGTCCCATAAATCGAGACTTGTATGAATGGCTAAACGAGGTCTTAACTGTCTCTCACAGATAATCAGTGAAATTGATCTCCCCGTGCAAAAGCGGGGATGTGAACATAAGACGA
The DNA here is from genome assembly GCF_040182565.1 of Anser cygnoides. Lineage (NCBI taxonomy): Eukaryota > Metazoa > Chordata > Aves > Anseriformes > Anatidae > Anser > Anser cygnoides. The sequence goes on from NC_089874.1 coordinate 64,193,647, forward strand.
GAAGACCCTGTGGAACTTAAAAATCAACGACCACCGCGAATCCTCAATCAACCCCACTGGGGCCACTACCATCGCAGAGCCTGGTCGATATTTTTCGGTTGGGGCGACCTTGGAGGAGAACAAATCCTCCAAAAACAAGACCATACCTCTTTACCTAGAGCTACCCCTCAAAGTGCTAACAGTGACCAGACCCAATATAATTGATTAATGGACCAAGCTACCCCAGGGATAACAGCGCAATCCCCCTCAAGAGCCCATATCGACAGGGGGGTTTACGACCTCGATGTTGGATCAGGACATCCTAATGGTGCAGCCGCTATTAAGGGTTCGTTTGTTCAACGATTAACAGTCCTACGTGATCTGAGTTCAGACCGGAGCAATCCAGGTCGGTTTCTATCTATGACACACTCTCCCCAGTACGAAAGGACCGGGAAAGTGGGGCCAATACCACAAGCACGCCCCCCCCCCCTAAGCAGTGAAACCAACTAAACCGTGAAGAGGGCCTTCCCCCACCACTTTCAATCCTAGAAAAGGACCAGCTAGAGTGGCAGAGCCCGGCAAGTGCAGAAGGCTTAAGCCCTTTCCCCAGAGGTTCAAATCCTCTCCCTAGCTTCACCCATGATTCAAATAACAACACTAAGCTGCCTCATTATATCCCTCCTATACATCATCCCAATCCTGATTGCCGTAGCCTTCCTAACCCTAGTAGAACGGAAAATCCTAAGCTACATACAATCCCGCAAAGGCCCTAACGTTGTCGGGCCTTTTGGCCTACTTCAACCATTTGCGGACGGACTGAAACTATTTACCAAAGAGCCCATCCGACCCTCTACCTCTTCCCCACTTCTATTCATTCTGATACCAATACTAGCCCTTGTCCTAGCCCTCACCACTTGAGCACCACTACCACTCCCATTTCCCCTAGCAGATCTAAACCTCGGAGTTCTCTTCCTAATAGCCATGTCAAGCCTAGCCGTCTACTCAGTCCTATGATCAGGCTGAGCCTCGAACTCAAAATACGCACTAATCGGAGCCCTACGGGCAGTAGCACAGACCATTTCATACGAAGTGACACTGGCCATAATCCTGCTATCAATAATCATACTAAGCGGAAGCTACACACTCAGCTCCTTTGCCGTCGCACAGGAGCCTCTATACTTCATTTTCTCCTCATGACCCCTAGCAATAATATGATACGTATCCACCCTAGCAGAGACAAACCGAGCTCCTTTTGACCTCACAGAGGGTGAATCTGAGCTAGTCTCAGGGTTTAACGTTGAATACGCCGCAGGACCCTTCGCCTTATTCTTCCTAGCTGAATATGCGAACATTATGCTAATAAATACACTTACAGCCATCATATTCCTAAACCCAAGCGCCCTAGGGCCACCCACAGAACTATTCCCCGTCATCCTAGCCACAAAAGTCCTCCTACTATCTTCTGGTTTCTTATGGGTCCGAGCTTCATACCCACGATTCCGATATGACCAACTAATGCACCTACTATGAAAAAACTTCCTACCCCTCACACTAGCTCTGTGCCTCTGACACATCAGCATACCTATCTGCTATGCAGGCCTACCTCCTTACATAAGGAAATGTGCCTGAACTACAAAGGGTCACTATGATAAAGTGAACATAGAGGTATAACAGCCCTCTCATTTCCTGTTGACCTTAGAAAAGTAGGAATTGAACCCACACAAGAGAAATCAAAATTCTCCATACTTCCCTTATATTATTTTCTAGTAGAGTCAGCTAATCAAGCTATCGGGCCCATACACCGAAAATGATGGTTTAACCCCCTCCTCTACTAATGAACCCTTACGCGACCCCAATCATAACCTTCAGCCTCATCTTGGGCACCACAATCACAATTTCCAGCAACCACTGAGTTCTGGCCTGGACAGGACTGGAGATCAACGCACTAGCCATCATTCCCCTAATTGCCAAATCCCACCACCCACGAGCAGTAGAAGCCGCAACGAAATACTTCCTAACCCAAGCAGCTGCTTCCGCCCTGGTCCTATTCTCTAGCATAACCAATGCCTGAGTCACCGGCCAATGAGACATCACACAAATAAACCACCCAACCTCCTGTCTACTACTGACAGCAGCAATCGCTATTAAACTGGGCCTAGTGCCATTTCACTTCTGATTCCCAGAAGTACTACAAGGATCGCCACTAATAACAGCCCTGCTACTCTCGACCCTCATAAAATTCCCCCCACTAACCCTGCTCCTACTAACATCCAAATCCCTCGACCCAGCTCTACTCACCGCCATGGCCCTAGCCTCAACAGCACTAGGAGGCTGAATAGGACTGAACAAAACACAAACACGCAAAATCCTAGCCTTCTCGTCCATCTCCCACTTAGGCTGAATCGCCATCATCCTAGTTTACAGCCCCAAATTGGCCTTACTTACCTTCTACCTATACACAATCATAACATCAGCCGTATTCCCAGCCCTTAACAAAATCAAAGCCCTTAACCTATCCATGATCACAACCTCATGAACAAAAACCCCAGTGCTAAACGCCACCCTAATACTAGTACTTTTATCCCTAGCAGGCCTCCCCCCATTAACAGGCTTTATACCAAAGTGACTTATCATCCAAGAACTAACTAAACAGGAAATAACACCAGCAGCCATGGCAATTGCCATGCTATCACTGCTCAGCCTCTTCTTCTACCTACGCCTCGCATACCACTCAACAATTACCCTTCCCCCCAACTCCTCTAACCACATAAAACAATGATACACTAGCAAAGCCCCAAGCACACCTACTGCGGTCCTTGCCTCACTATCAATCCTCTTACTTCCCCTGTCCCCAATAATACATGCCATTGTCTAGAAACTTAGGATAACACCCCAAACCGAAGGCCTTCAAAGCCTTAAATAAGAGTTAAACCCTCTTAGTTTCTGCACATTAAGACTTACAGAATATTAACCTGTATCTTCTGAATGCAAGTCAGACGCTTTAATTAAGCTAAAGCCTCCCTAGACAGATGGGCTTCGATCCCACAAAACTCTAGTTAACAGCTAAATGCCTAAACCAATTGGCTTCTGCCTACAAAGACCCTGACGCACCCTAGTGCGCATCGATGAGCTTGCAACTCAACATGAATTTCACTACAGAGCCGATAAGAAGAGGAATTAAACCTCTGTAAAAAGGACTACAGCCTAACGCTTCAACACTCAGCCATCTTACCCGTCACCTTCATCAACCGATGACTATTTTCCACTAACCATAAGGATATTGGCACCCTGTACCTCATCTTCGGGGCATGAGCAGGAATAGTCGGCACCGCACTCAGCCTATTAATCCGCGCAGAACTAGGACAACCAGGAACTCTCCTAGGCGACGACCAAATTTACAATGTAATCGTTACCGCTCACGCCTTTGTAATAATCTTCTTTATAGTCATACCCATCATGATCGGAGGATTCGGCAACTGATTAGTCCCCCTCATAATCGGTGCCCCCGACATAGCATTCCCGCGAATAAACAACATAAGCTTTTGACTCCTCCCCCCATCATTCCTCCTCCTACTAGCCTCATCCACTGTAGAAGCTGGCGCCGGCACAGGCTGAACTGTCTACCCTCCCCTAGCAGGTAACCTTGCCCACGCCGGAGCTTCAGTAGACCTGGCTATCTTCTCACTCCACTTAGCCGGTATCTCCTCCATCCTTGGGGCCATCAACTTTATCACCACAGCCATCAACATAAAACCCCCCGCACTCTCACAATACCAAACCCCACTATTTGTCTGATCCGTACTAATTACCGCCATCCTACTCCTTCTATCACTCCCCGTACTCGCCGCCGGTATTACAATATTACTAACTGATCGAAACCTAAACACCACATTCTTCGACCCCGCTGGAGGAGGAGACCCAATCCTGTACCAACACCTATTCTGATTCTTCGGACACCCAGAAGTCTATATTCTGATCCTACCGGGGTTCGGAATCATCTCACACGTAGTCACGTACTACTCAGGCAAAAAGGAGCCCTTCGGCTACATGGGAATAGTCTGAGCCATACTATCCATCGGCTTCCTAGGATTCATCGTCTGAGCTCACCACATGTTTACAGTAGGAATAGACGTTGATACCCGAGCCTACTTTACATCAGCCACTATAATCATTGCCATCCCTACCGGAATCAAAGTATTTAGCTGACTAGCCACCCTGCACGGAGGAACAATCAAATGAGACCCCCCCAATACTATGAGCTCTAGGATTTATCTTCCTATTTACCATCGGAGGATTAACAGGAATCGTTCTTGCAAACTCTTCCCTAGACATCGCCCTGCACGACACGTACTACGTAGTTGCCCACTTCCACTACGTCCTATCCATAGGCGCCGTCTTTGCCATTCTAGCAGGATTTACTCACTGATTCCCACTACTCACTGGGTTTACCCTACACCAAACATGAGCAAAAGCCCACTTCGGGGTAATATTTACAGGAGTAAACCTAACGTTCTTCCCCCAGCACTTCCTAGGCCTAGCAGGAATACCCCGACGATACTCGGACTATCCCGACGCCTACACACTATGAAACACCATTTCCTCCATCGGCTCCCTAATCTCAATAGTAGCCGTAATCATACTAATATTCATCATCTGAGAAGCCTTTTCGGCCAAACGAAAAGTCCTACAACCAGAACTAACTACCACAAACGTTGAATGAATCCACGGCTGCCCTCCCCCATACCATACTTTCGAGGAACCGGCCTTCGTCCAAGTACAAGAAAGGAAGGAATCGAACCCTCACATGCTGGTTTCAAGCCAACTGCATTAACCGCTCATGCTTCTTTCTTATGAGACGTTAGTAAACCAATTACATAGCCTTGTCAAGACTAAATCACAGGTAAAAATCCTGTACACCTCATGTGGCCAACCACTCCCAACTAGGATTCCAAGACGCCTCATCACCCATCATAGAAGAACTCGTTGAATTCCACGACCACGCCCTAATCGTTGCCCTAGCTATCTGCAGCCTAGTTCTCTACCTTTTAGCCCACATACTAACAGAAAAACTCTCGTCCAATGCTGTAGACGCCCAAGAAGTAGAGCTGATCTGGACAATCCTACCTGCTATCGTCCTGGTACTCCTCGCCCTCCCATCCCTACAAATCCTCTACATAATGGACAAAATCGATGAACCAGACCTCACCCTAAAAGCCATCGGCCACCAATGATACTGAAGCTACGAATACACAGACTTCAAAGACCTATCATTCGACTCCTACATAGTGCCCACCCCAGACTTACCCAACGGCCACTTCCGACTGCTAGAAGTTGACCACCGCGTAGTTATCCCAATAGAATCCCCCATCCGCGTGATCATTACTGCAGGAGACGTACTCCACTCCTGAGCAGTCCCAACGCTCGGAGTTAAAACAGACGCAATCCCAGGCCGACTAAACCAAACTTCATTCATTACCACCCGGCCTGGGATTTTTTACGGACAATGCTCAGAAATTTGCGGGGCTAATCACAGCTACATACCCATTGTAGTAGAATCAACCCCACTCCCACATTTCGAGGCCTGATCGTCCCTTCTATCATCATCCTAATCATTAAGAAGCTATGCAACAGCACTAGCCTTTTAAGCTAGCCAAAGAGGGACTTCCCCCTCCTTAATGATATGCCACAGCTTAACCCCGCACCATGATTTTCAATCATAATTATAACCTGATTAACCCTAGCACTCCTCATCCAACCAAAACTACTAGCCTTCACCACAACCAACCCCCCATCAAATAAGACCTCCCTCACTACCAAACCCACACCATGATCCTGACCATGAACCTAAGCTTCTTTGACCAATTTTCCAGCCCCAATCTATTCGGCATCCCCTTAATCCTACTATCCCTACTCTTCCCAGCCCTACTATTCCCGTCCCCAAACAACCGATGAATCAACAACCGCCTTTCTACTATCCAAACATGACTCCTTCACCTAATCACAAAACAACTAATAGTCCCACTCAACAAAAATGGCCACAAATGAGCCATAATATTTACATCCCTAATAATCATACTTCTTACAATCAACCTTCTAGGCCTCCTTCCATATACATTCACCCCAACCACCCAACTATCTATGAACATAGCCCTAGCCTTCCCACTATGGCTCGCCACACTACTAACAGGCCTACGAAACCAACCATCAGCCTCTTTAGCCCACCTATTACCCGAAGGTACCCCTACACCCCTAATCCCCGCACTAATCCTGATCGAAACAACCAGCCTACTAATCCGCCCCCTAGCCCTCGGAGTCCGCCTTACAGCCAACCTTACAGCAGGACACTTACTCATCCAACTCATCTCTACAGCCTCCATTGCATTAATACCCACCCTTCCTGCAGTATCCATCCTAACAATAATCATCCTACTACTCCTAACCATCCTAGAAGTAGCAGTAGCCATAATCCAGGCCTACGTCTTCGTGCTCCTTCTAAGCCTATACTTACAAGAAAACATCTAATGGCACACCAAGCACACTCATACCACATAGTTGACCCAAGCAATAGAATACCACGAAGCCCCATTCTCAATCGCCGATAGCGTCTACGGATCTACCTTCTTCGTTGCCACTGGATTCCACGGACTCCACGTAATCATCGGATCCTCCTTCCTGACCGTCTGCCTCTTCCGACTGATCAAGTTCCACTTTACATCAGACCACCACTTCGGATTCGAGGCAGCAGCCTGATACTGACACTTCGTAGACGTCATCTGACTATTCCTCTACATAACCATCTACTGATGAGGATCTTGCTCTTCTAGTATATTAATTACAATTGACTTCCAATCTCTAGAATCTGGTATAAACCCAGAGGAGAGCAATGAACGCACTCATGTTCATATTCGCCCTATCATCAATCCTAAGCGCCGCCCTAACCGCATTAAACTTCTGACTCGCCCAAATAAACCCCGACTCAGAGAAACTCTCACCGTACGAATGTGGATTCGACCCACTTGGATCTGCTCGATTACCATTCTCAGTCCGATTCTTCCTCAGTAGCCATCCTGTTCGTCCTATTCGACCTAGAAATCGCCCTCCTACTCCCCCTGCCATGAGCCGTCCAACTCCAATCCCCCCTAATGACCCTCACCTGAACTGTAGTGATCCTCCTTCTCCTAACACTCGGACTGGCCTACGAGTGAATTCAAGGGGGCCTAGAATGAGCAGAATAACAGAAAGTTAGTCTAACCAAAAAGATAGCTGGTTTCGACCCAGCAGATTACAGCCAACCCTGTAACTTTCTTATGTCGCCCCTACATTTAAGCTTCTACTCAGCCTTCATTTTCAGCGGACTAGGACTAGCCTTCCACCGAACCCACCTAGTATCCGCCCTACTATGCCTTGAAAGCATAATATTATCGATATTCGTAGGCCTATCAATATGATCCATCGAAAACCAAGTCTCCTCATTCACCATGGTACCAATTCTCATGCTAACCTTCTCAGCATGTGAGGCGGGCACAGGCCTGGCCATCCTAGTAGCCTCCACCCGCACACATGGCTCCGACCATCTACACAACCTAAACCTCCTGCAATGCTAAAAATCATCCTACCCACAATCATACTTCTTCCAACAGCCCTGCTGTCTCCACCAAAATTTCTATGGACTAACACCACCTTATACAGCCTCCTAATCGCTGCCCTAAGCCTACAGTGATTAATCCCAACCTACTACCCCTACAAATTTTTATCCAACTGAACAGGAATTGACCAAATCTCATCCCCCCTCCTAGTACTATCCTGCTGACTACTCCCACTCATAATCATAGCAAGCCAAAACCACCTGCAACAAGAACCCCTACAACGCAAACGAATCTTTATCTCAACCTTAGTCGCAGTCCAGCCATTCATCCTACTAGCCTTTTCCACCACAGAACTAGCACTATTTTACATCTCATTTGAAGCAACCCTCATTCCCACCCTAATCTTAATCACCCGATGGGGGAACCAACCAGAACGCCTAAGCGCTGGCATCTACCTGCTATTCTACACGCTAGTAAGCTCTCTACCCCTGCTAATCACAATCATACACCTATACGTGAAAATTGGCACCCTGCACCTGCCAACCCTACAACTAACCCACCCAACCCTATCCACCTCATGGACAGGAATACTATCAGGTCTAGCACTGCTCATAGCATTCATAGTAAAAGCCCCACTATACGGCCTACACCTCTGACTGCCAAAAGCCCACGTAGAAGCACCCATCGCAGGCTCAATACTCCTCGCCGCCCTACTACTAAAGCTAGGAGGATACGGAATTATACGAGTCACTCTATTTATGGGCCCACTGTCCAACCTCCTGCACTACCCCTTCCTAACCCTGGCCCTATGAGGCGCCCTAATGACTAGCTCAATCTGCCTACGACAGACAGACCTAAAATCACTAATCGCTTATTCATCCGTTAGCCACATAGGCCTAGTTATCGCCGCAGGAATAATCCAAACCCACTGATCATTCTCAGGGGCAATGATCCTAATAATTTCCCATGGACTAACTTCCTCCATACTATTCTGCCTAGCCAACACAAACTATGAACGTACGCACAGCCGAATTCTACTACTCACACGAGGCCTACAACCTCTCCTACCACTCATAGCTACCTGATGATTGCTGGCCAATCTAACAAACATAGCCTTACCCCCAACAACAAACCTCATAGCAGAGCTAACCATTATAATCACCTTATTCAACTGATCTGCCTTCACGATCATCCTAACAGGAATCGCAACCCTACTAACCGCCTCCTACACCTTATTCATACTACTAATGACCCAACGAGGCTCAATCCCCTCCCACATCACATCTATGCAAAACTCAACCACGCGAGAACACCTGCTCATAACACTCCACATTATCCCAATATTCCTCCTAATCCTCAAACCCGAACTGATCTCCGGAATCCCCTCATGCAAGTATAGTTTAAACCAAACATTAGACTGTGATTCTAAGAATAGAAGTTCAAACCTTCTTACCTGCCGAGGGGAGGGTTTAACCAACAAGAGCTGCTAACTCTTACATCTGAGCCTAAAACCTCAGCCCCCTTACTTTTAAAGGATAACAGCAATCCACTGGTCTTAGGAACCACCCATCTTGGTGCAAATCCAAGTAAAAGTAGTGAACCCCACACTACTAATCAACTCCCTCACACTACTCACGCTGACAATCCTCCTAACCCCAATCATCCTGCCATTTCTATTTAAAAACTTTAAAAACACCCCACAAGCCACCACCCGCGCTGTTAAAACCGCATTCCTAATTAGCCTAGCCCCTACAACCGCATTCATCTACTCGGGAGTAGAATCTGTCACCTGCCACTGGGAGTGAAAATTCATTATAAACTTTAAAATCCCCCTGAGCCTAAAAATAGACCAATACTCAATAACATTTCTTCCAATCGCCCTATTTGTAACATGATCAATCCTACAATTCGCCATATGATACATGGCCTCAGAGCCATACGTAACAAAATTTTTCACCTACCTACTGACATTCCTAGTCGCCATACTCCTCCTAACAACCGCAAACAACATATTCCTCCTATTCGTAGGCTGGGAAGGAGTACGAATCATGTCCTTCCTTCTCATCGGCTGATGACAAGGCCGAGCAGATGCCAACACCGCCGCCCTACGAGCCGTAATCTACAACCGAATCGGAGACATCGGACTGATCCTGAGCATAGCATGACTAGCTTCAACATTCAACACCTGAGAGATCCAACAAGCCGTACACCCCCACCAAACCCCAATCCTCCCCCTCATAGGATTAATCCTCGCAGCCGCAGGAAAATCCGCCCAATTTGGACTCCACCCATGACTGCCCGCAGCAATAGAAGGCCCCACCCCAGTATCAGCCCTACTGCACTCCAGTACCATAGTAGTAGCCGGAATCTTCCTGCTCATCCGCATGCACCCCCTGCTAGCCACCAACCAGACAGCCCTAACTGCCTGCCTATGCCTAGGTGCTCTATCAACCCTATTCGCTGCCACATGCGCCCTAACCCAAAATGACATCAAAAAAATCATTGCTTTCTCAACATCCAGCCAACTAGGACTAATAATAGTCACTATCGGACTAAACCTCCCACAACTAGCCTTCCTACACATCTCAACCCATGCCTTCTTTAAAGCCATACTATTCCTATGCTCAGGGTCTATCATCCACAACCTAAACGGAGAACAAGATATCCGAAAGATAGGAGGCCTACAGAAAATACTCCCAGTCACTACTTCCTGCCTAACCATCGGAAACCTGGCGCTGATAGGAACCCCATTCCTAGCCGGATTCTACTCAAAAGACCTCATCATCGAAAGCTTAAACACATCATACCTAAATACTTGAGCCCTACTCCTAACCCTTATAGCCACAGCATTCACCGCAACCTACAGCATCCGCATAACCATCCTAGTCCAAGCTGGACAAACCCGAATCCCCCCAATAGTATCAATAAACGAAAACAACCCACTAATCACCGCCCCCCTAACCCGACTCGCCCTAGGCAGCATTACAGCAGGAATAATCATTACCTCTTTCATCACACCAACCAAAACCCCCCCAATAACCATACCCCTTATCACCAAAACCGCTGCCATCCTCATAACAATCCTAGGAATCATCCTAGGCCCCTCATGTACAGGGCCACACCCCTCTAACGGCGCAAGCTTACATAGAAACATTATTAACAGACCTAGACAGATACAAAAACCCCTACAAGACCACGTATTAACTAACCCTGTTAACCCGACTCAGGAGCGCCTATAAGAGCGATTAAAATCTGTGAAAGGAACTCGGCAAATTAATAAGGCCCGACTGTTTACCAAAAACATAGCCTTCAGCAAATTAAACAAGTATTGAAGGTGATGCCTGCCCGGTGACTTAGGTTTAACGGCCGCGGTATCCTAACCGTGCAAAGGTAGCGCAATCAATTGTCCCATAAATCGAGACTTGTATGAATGGCTAAACGAGGTCTTAACTGTCTCTCACAGATAATCAGTGAAATTGATCTCCCCGTGCAAAAGCGGGGATGTGAACATAAGACGAGAAGACCCTGTGGAACTTAAAAATCAACGACCACCGCGAATCCTCAATCAACCCCACTGGGGCCACTACCATCGCAGAGCCTGGTCGATATTTTTCGGTTGGGGCGACCTTGGAGGAGAACAAATCCTCCAAAAACAAGACCATACCTCTTTACCTAGAGCTACCCCTCAAAGTGCTAACAGTGACCAGACCCAATATAATTGATTAATGGACCAAGCTACCCCAGGGATAACAGCGCAATCCCCCTCAAGAGCCCATATCGACAGGGGGGTTTACGACCTCGATGTTGGATCAGGACATCCTAATGGTGCAGCCGCTATTAAGGGTTCGTTTGTTCAACGATTAACAGTCCTACGTGATCTGAGTTCAGACCGGAGCAATCCAGGTCGGTTTCTATCTATGACACACTCTCCCCAGTACGAAAGGACCGGGAAAGTGGGGCCAATACCACAAGCACGCCCCCCCCCCTCTAAGCAGTGAAACCAACTAAACCGTGAAGAGGGCCTTCCCCCACCACTTTCAATCCTAGAAAAGGACCAGCTAGAGTGGCAGAGCCCGGCAAGTGCAGAAGGCTTAAGCCCTTTCCCCAGAGGTTCAAATCCTCTCCCTAGCTTCACCCATGATTCAAATAACAACACTAAGCTGCCTCATTATATCCCTCCTATACATCATCCCAATCCTGATTGCCGTAGCCTTCCTAACCCTAGTAGAACGGAAAATCCTAAGCTACATACAATCCCGCAAAGGCCCTAACGTTGTCGGGCCTTTTGGCCTACTTCAACCATTTGCGGACGGACTGAAACTATTTACCAAAGAGCCCATCCGACCCTCTACCTCTTCCCCACTTCTATTCATTCTGATACCAATACTAGCCCTTGTCCTAGCCCTCACCACTTGAGCACCACTACCACTCCCATTTCCCCTAGCAGATCTAAACCTCGGAGTTCTCCTCCTAATAGCCATGTCAAGCCTAGCCGTCTACTCAGTCCTATGATCAGGCTGAGCCTCGAACTCAAAATACGCACTAATCGGAGCCCTACGGGCAGTAGCACAGACCATTTCATACGAAGTGACACTGGCCATAATCCTGCTATCAATAATCATACTAAGCGGAAGCTACACACTCAGCTCCTTTGCCATCGCACAGGAGCCTCTATACTTCATTTTCTCCTCATGACCCCTAGCAATAATATGATACGTATCCACCCTAGCAGAGACAAACCGAGCTCCTTTTGACCTCACAGAGGGCGAATCTGAGCTAGTCTCAGGGTTTAACGTTGAATACGCCGCAGGACCCTTCGCCTTATTCTTCCTAGCTGAATATGCGAACATTATGCTAATAAATACACTTACAGCCATCATATTCCTAAACCCAAGCGCCCTAGGGCCACCCACAGAACTATTCCCCGTCATCCTAGCCACAAAAGTCCTCCTACTATCTTCTGGTTTCTTATGGGTCCGAGCTTCATACCCACGATTCCGATATGACCAACTAATGCACCTACTATGAAAAAACTTCCTACCCCTCACACTAGCTCTGTGCCTCTGACACATCAGCATACCTATCTGCTATGCAGGCCTACCTCCTTACATAAGGAAATGTGCCTGAACTACAAAGGGTCACTATGATAAAGTGAACATAGAGGTATAACAGCCCTCTCATTTCCTGTTGACCTTAGAAAAGTAGGAATTGAACCCACACAAGAGAAATCAAAATTCTCCATACTTCCCTTATATTATTTTCTAGTAGAGTCAGCTAATCAAGCTATCGGGCCCATACACCGAAAATGATGGTTTAACCCCCTCCTCTACTAATGAACCCTTACGCGACCCCAATCATAACCTTCAGCCTCATCTTGGGCACCACAATCACAATTTCCAGCAACCACTGAGTTCTGGCCTGGACAGGACTGGAGATCAACGCACTAGCCATCATTCCCCTAATTGCCAAATCCCACCACCCACGAGCAGTAGAAGCCGCAACGAAATACTTCCTAACCCAAGCAGCTGCTTCCGCCCTGGTCCTATTCTCTAGCATAACCAATGCCTGAGTCACCGGCCAATGAGACATCACACAAATAAACCACCCAACCTCCTGTCTACTACTGACAGCAGCAATCGCTATTAAACTGGGCCTAGTGCCATTTCACTTCTGATTCCCAGAAGTACTACAAGGATCGCCACTAATAACAGCCCTGCTACTCTCGACCCTCATAAAATTCCCCCCACTAACCCTGCTCCTACTAACATCCAAATCCCTCGACCCAGCTCTACTCACCGCCATGGCCCTAGCCTCAACAGCACTAGGAGGCTGAATAGGACTGAACAAAACACAAACACGCAAAATCCTAGCCTTCTCGTCCATCTCCCACTTAGGCTGAATCGCCATCATCCTAGTTTACAGCCCCAAATTGGCCTTACTTACCTTCTACCTATACACAATCATAACATCAGCCGTATTCCCAGCCCTTAACAAAATCAAAGCCCTTAACCTATCCATGATCACAACCTCATGAACAAAAACCCCAGTGCTAAACGCCACCCTAATACTAGTACTTTTATCCCTAGCAGGCCTCCCCCCATTAACAGGCTTTATACCAAAGTGACTTATCATCCAAGAACTAACTAAACAGGAAATAACACCAGCAGCCATGGCAATTGCCATGCTATCACTGCTCAGCCTCTTCTTCTACCTACGCCTCGCATACCACTCAACAATTACCCTTCCCCCCAACTCCTCTAACCACATAAAACAATGATACACTAGCAAAGCCCCAAGCACACCTACTGCGGTCCTTGCCTCACTATCAATCCTCTTACTTCCCCTGTCCCCAATAATACATGCCATTGTCTAGAAACTTAGGATAACACCCCAAACCGAAGGCCTTCAAAGCCTTAAATAAGAGTTAAACCCTCTTAGTTTCTGCACATTAAGACTTACAGAATATTAACCTGTATCTTCTGAATGCAAGTCAGACGCTTTAATTAAGCTAAAGCCTCCCTAGACAGATGGGCTTCGATCCCACAAAACTCTAGTTAACAGCTAAATGCCTAAACCAATTGGCTTCTGCCTACAAAGACCCTGACGCACCCTAGTGCGCATCGATGAGCTTGCAACTCAACATGAATTTCACTACAGAGCCGATAAGAAGAGGAATTAAACCTCTGTAAAAAGGACTACAGCCTAACGCTTCAACACTCAGCCATCTTACCCGTCACCTTCATCAACCGATGACTATTTTCCACTAACCATAAGGATATTGGCACCCTGTACCTCATCTTCGGGGCATGAGCAGGAATAGTCGGCACCGCACTCAGCCTATTAATCCGCGCAGAACTAGGACAACCAGGAACTCTCCTAGGCGACGACCAAATTTACAATGTAATCGTTACCGCTCACGCCTTTGTAATAATCTTCTTTATAGTCATACCCATCATGATCGGAGGATTCGGCAACTGATTAGTCCCCCTCATAATCGGTGCCCCCGACATAGCATTCCCGCGAATAAACAACATAAGCTTTTGACTCCTCCCCCCATCATTCCTCCTCCTACTAGCCTCATCCACTGTAGAAGCTGGCGCCGGCACAGGCTGAACTGTCTACCCTCCCCTAGCAGGTAACCTTGCCCACGCCGGAGCTTCAGTAGACCTGGCTATCTTCTCACTCCACTTAGCCGGTATCTCCTCCATCCTTGGGGCCATCAACTTTATCACCACAGCCATCAACATAAAACCCCCCGCACTCTCACAATACCAAACCCCACTATTTGTCTGATCCGTACTAATTACCGCCATCCTACTCCTTCTATCACTCCCCGTACTCGCCGCCGGTATTACAATATTACTAACTGATCGAAACCTAAACACCACATTCTTCGACCCCGCTGGAGGAGGAGACCCAATCCTGTACCAACACCTATTCTGATTCTTCGGACACCCAGAAGTCTATATTCTGATCCTACCGGGGTTCGGAATCATCTCACACGTAGTCACGTACTACTCAGGCAAAAAGGAGCCCTTCGGCTACATGGGAATAGTCTGAGCCATACTATCCATCGGCTTCCTAGGATTCATCGTCTGAGCTCACCACATGTTTACAGTAGGAATAGACGTTGATACCCGAGCCTACTTTACATCAGCCACTATAATCATTGCCATCCCTACCGGAATCAAAGTATTTAGCTGACTAGCCACCCTGCACGGAGGAACAATCAAATGAGACCCCCCCAATACTATGAGCTCTAGGATTTATCTTCCTATTTACCATCGGAGGATTAACAGGAATCGTTCTTGCAAACTCTTCCCTAGACATCGCCCTGCACGACACGTACTACGTAGTTGCCCACTTCCACTACGTCCTATCCATAGGCGCCGTCTTTGCCATTCTAGCAGGATTTACTCACTGATTCCCACTACTCACTGGGTTTACCCTACACCAAACATGAGCAAAAGCCCACTTCGGGGTAATATTTACAGGAGTAAACCTAACGTTCTTCCCCCAGCACTTCCTAGGCCTAGCAGGAATACCCCGACGATACTCGGACTATCCCGACGCCTACACACTATGAAACACCATTTCCTCCATCGGCTCCCTAATCTCAATAGTAGCCGTAATCATACTAATATTCATCATCTGAGAAGCCTTTTCAGCCAAACGAAAAGTCCTACAACCAGAACTAACTACCACAAACGTTGAATGAATCCACGGCTGCCCTCCCCCATACCATACTTTCGAGGAACCGGCCTTCGTCCAAGTACAAGAAAGGAAGGAATCGAACCCTCACATGCTGGTTTCAAGCCAACTGCATTCACCGCTCATGCTTCTTTCTTATGAGACGTTAGTAAACCAATTACATAGCCTTGTCAAGACTAAATCACAGGTAAAAATCCTGTACACCTCATGTGGCCAACCACTCCCAACTAGGATTCCAAGACGCCTCATCACCCATCATAGAAGAACTCGTTGAATTCCACGACCACGCCCTAATCGTTGCCCTAGCTATCTGCAGCCTAGTTCTCTACCTTTTAGCCCACATACTAACAGAAAAACTCTCGTCCAATGCTGTAGACGCCCAAGAAGTAGAGCTGATCTGGACAATCCTACCTGCTATCGTCCTGGTACTCCTCGCCCTCCCATCCCTACAAATCCTCTACATAATGGACAAAATCGATGAACCAGACCTCACCCTAAAAGCCATCGGCCACCAATGATACTGAAGCTACGAATACACAGACTTCAAAGACCTATCATTCGACTCCTACATAGTGCCCACCCCAGACTTACCCAACGGCCACTTCCGACTGCTAGAAGTTGACCACCGCGTAGTTATCCCAATAGAATCCCCCATCCGCGTGATCATTACTGCAGGAGACGTACTCCACTCCTGAGCAGTCCCAACGCTCGGAGTTAAAACAGACGCAATCCCAGGCCGACTAAACCAAACTTCATTCATTACCACCCGGCCTGGGATTTTTTACGGACAATGCTCAGAAATTTGCGGGGCTAATCACAGCTACATACCCATTGTAGTAGAATCAACCCCACTCCCACATTTCGAGGCCTGATCGTCCCTTCTATCATCATCCTAATCATTAAGAAGCTATGCAACAGCACTAGCCTTTTAAGCTAGCCAAAGAGGGACTTCCCCCTCCTTAATGATATGCCACAGCTTAACCCCGCACCATGATTTTCAATCATAATTATAACCTGATTAACCCTAGCACTCCTCATCCAACCAAAACTACTAGCCTTCACCACAACCAACCCCCCATCAAATAAGACCTCCCTCACTACCAAACCCACACCATGATCCTGACCATGAACCTAAGCTTCTTTGACCAATTTTCCAGCCCCAATCTATTTGGCATCCCCTTAATCCTACTATCCCTACTCTTCCCAGCCCTACTATTCCCGTCCCCAAACAACCGATGAATCAACAACCGCCTTTCTACTATCCAAACATGACTCCTTCACCTAATCACAAAACAACTAATAGTCCCACTCAACAAAAATGGCCACAAATGAGCCATAATATTTACATCCCTAATAATCATACTTCTTACAATCAACCTTCTAGGCCTCCTTCCATATACATTCACCCCAACCACCCAACTATCTATGAACATAGCCCTAGCCTTCCCACTATGGCTCGCCACACTACTAACAGGCCTACGAAACCAACCATCAGCCTCTTTAGCCCACCTATTACCCGAAGGTACCCCTACACCCCTAATCCCCGCACTAATCCTGATCGAAACAACCAGCCTACTAATCCGCCCCCTAGCCCTCGGAGTCCGCCTTACAGCCAACCTTACAGCAGGACACTTACTCATCCAACTCATCTCTACAGCCTCCATTGCATTAATACCCACCCTTCCTGCAGTATCCATCCTAACAATAATCATCCTACTACTCCTAACCATCCTAGAAGTAGCAGTAGCCATAATCCAGGCCTACGTCTTCGTGCTCCTTCTAAGCCTATACTTACAAGAAAACATCTAATGGCACACCAAGCACACTCATACCACATAGTTGACCCAAGCCCTTGACCAATCTTCGGGGCAGCCGCCGCCCTACTCACAACCTCAGGATTAATCATGTGATTCCACTACAACTCATCCATACTACTAACCCTAGGCCTCATCTCAATACTCCTAGTAATACTCCAATGATGACGAGACATTGTACGAGAAAGCACCTTCCAAGGCCATCACACTCCCACAGTCCAAAAAGGCCTACGATACGGCATAATCCTTTTCATCACATCCGAAGCATTCTTCTTCTTAGGGTTCTTCTGAGCGTTCTTCCACTCGAGCCTGGCCCCAACCCCAGAACTAGGAGGCCAATGACCCCCAACAGGAATTAAACCACTCAACCCGATAGAAGTCCCCCTACTAAACACAGCCATCCTACTAGCCTCAGGCGTTACCGTAACGTGAGCCCATCACAGCATCACAGAAGGAAACCGAAAACATGCCATCCACGCCCTAACCCTAACGATCCTCTTGGGATTCTACTTCACAGCCCTACAAGCAATAGAATACCACGAAGCCCCATTCTCAATCGCCGATAGCGTCTACGGATCTACCTTCTTCGTTGCCACTGGATTCCACGGACTCCACGTAATCATCGGATCCTCCTTCCTGACCGTCTGCCTCTTCCGACTGATCAAGTTCCACTTTACATCAGACCACCACTTCGGATTCGAGGCAGCAGCCTGATACTGACACTTCGTAGACGTCATCTGACTATTCCTCTACATAACCATCTACTGATGAGGATCTTGCTCTTCTAGTATATTAATTACAATTGACTTCCAATCTCTAGAATCTGGTATAAACCCAGAGGAGAGCAATGAACGCACTCATGTTCATATTCGCCCTATCATCAATCCTAAGCGCCGCCCTAACCGCATTAAACTTCTGACTCGCCCAAATAAACCCCGACTCAGAGAAACTCTCACCGTACGAATGTGGATTCGACCCACTTGGATCTGCTCGATTACCATTCTCAGTCCGATTCTTCCTCAGTAGCCATCCTGTTCGTCCTATTCGACCTAGAAATCGCCCTCCTACTCCCCCTGCCATGAGCCGTCCAACTCCAATCCCCCCTAATGACCCTCACCTGAACTGTAGTGATCCTCCTTCTCCTAACACTCGGACTGGCCTACGAGTGAATTCAAGGGGGCCTAGAATGAGCAGAATAACAGAAAGTTAGTCTAACCAAAAAGATAGCTGGTTTCGACCCAGCAGATTACAGCCAACCCTGTAACTTTCTTATGTCGCCCCTACATTTAAGCTTCTACTCAGCCTTCATTTTCAGCGGACTAGGACTAGCCTTCCACCGAACCCACCTAGTATCCGCCCTACTATGCCTTGAAAGCATAATATTATCGATATTCGTAGGCCTATCAATATGATCCATCGAAAACCAAGTCTCCTCATTCACCATGGTACCAATTCTCATGCTAACCTTCTCAGCGTGTGAGGCGGGCACAGGCCTGGCCATCCTAGTAGCCTCCACCCGCACACATGGCTCCGACCATCTACACAACCTAAACCTCCTGCAATGCTAAAAATCATCCTACCCACAATCATACTTCTTCCAACAGCCCTGCTGTCTCCACCAAAATTTCTATGGACTAACACCACCTTATACAGCCTCCTAATCGCTGCCCTAAGCCTACAGTGATTAATCCCAACCTACTACCCCTACAAATTTTTATCCAACTGAACAGGAATTGACCAAATCTCATCCCCCCTCCTAGTACTATCCTGCTGACTACTCCCACTCATAATCATAGCAAGCCAAAACCACCTGCAACAAGAACCCCTACAACGCAAACGAATCTTTATCTCAACCTTAGTCGCAGTCCAGCCATTCATCCTACTAGCCTTTTCCACCACAGAACTAGCACTATTTTACATCTCATTTGAAGCAACCCTCATTCCCACCCTAATCTTAATCACCCGATGGGGGAACCAACCAGAACGCCTAAGCGCTGGCATCTACCTGCTATTCTACACGCCAGTAAGCTCTCTACCCCTGCTAATCACAATCATACACCTATACGTGAAAATTGGCACCCTGCACCTGCCAACCCTACAACTAACCCACCCAACCCTATCCACCTCATGGACAGGAATACTATCAGGTCTAGCACTGCTCATAGCATTCATAGTAAAAGCCCCACTATACGGCCTACACCTCTGACTGCCAAAAGCCCACGTAGAAGCACCCATCGCAGGCTCAATACTCCTCGCCGCCCTACTACTAAAGCTAGGAGGATACGGAATTATACGAGTCACTCTATTTATGGGCCCACTGTCCAACCTCCTGCACTACCCCTTCCTAACCCTGGCCCTATGAGGCGCCCTAATGACTAGCTCAATCTGCCTACGACAGACAGACCTAAAATCACTAATCGCTTATTCATCCGTTAGCCACATAGGCCTAGTTATCGCCGCAGGAATAATCCAAACCCACTGATCATTCTCAGGGGCAATGATCCTAATAATTTCCCATGGACTAACTTCCTCCATACTATTCTGCCTAGCCAACACAAACTATGAACGTACGCACAGCCGAATTCTACTACTCACACGAGGCCTACAACCTCTCCTACCACTCATAGCTACCTGATGATTGCTGGCCAATCTAACAAACATAGCCTTACCCCCAACAACAAACCTCATAGCAGAGCTAACCATTATAATCACCTTATTCAACTGATCTGCCTTCACGATCATCCTAACAGGAATCGCAACCCTACTAACCGCCTCCTACACCTTATTCATACTACTAATGACCCAACGAGGCTCAATCCCCTCCCACATCACATCTATGCAAAACTCAACCACGCGAGAACACCTGCTCATAACACTCCACATTATCCCAATATTCCTCCTAATCCTCAAACCCGAACTGATCTCCGGAATCCCCTCATGCAAGTATAGTTTAAACCAAACATTAGACTGTGATTCTAAGAATAGAAGTTCAAACCTTCTTACCTGCCGAGGGGAGGGTTTAACCAACAAGAGCTGCTAACTCTTACATCTGAGCCTAAAACCTCAGCCCCCTTACTTTTAAAGGATAACAGCAATCCACTGGTCTTAGGAACCACCCATCTTGGTGCAAATCCAAGTAAAAGTAGTGAACCCCACACTACTAATCAACTCCCTCACACTACTCACGCTGACAATCCTCCTAACCCCAATCATCCTGCCATTTCTATTTAAAAACTTTAAAAACACCCCACAAGCCACCACCCGCGCTGTTAAAACCGCATTCCTAATTAGCCTAGCCCCTACAACCGCATTCATCTACTCGGGAGTAGAATCTGTCACCTGCCACTGGGAGTGAAAATTCATTATAAACTTTAAAATCCCCCTGAGCCTAAAAATAGACCAATACTCAATAACATTTCTTCCAATCGCCCTATTTGTAACATGATCAATCCTACAATTCGCCATATGATACATGGCCTCAGAGCCATACGTAACAAAATTTTTCACCTACCTACTGACATTCCTAGTCGCCATACTCCTCCTAACAACCGCAAACAACATATTCCTCCTATTCGTAGGCTGGGAAGGAGTACGAATCATGTCCTTCCTTCTCATCGGCTGATGACAAGGCCGAGCAGATGCCAACACCGCCGCCCTACGAGCCGTAATCTACAACCGAATCGGAGACATCGGACTGATCCTGAGCATAGCATGACTAGCTTCAACATTCAACACCTGAGAGATCCAACAAGCCGTACACCCCCACCAAACCCCAATCCTCCCCCTCATAGGATTAATCCTCGCAGCCGCAGGAAAATCCGCCCAATTTGGACTCCACCCATGACTGCCCGCAGCAATAGAAGGCCCCACCCCAGTATCAGCCCTACTGCACTCCAGTACCATAGTAGTAGCCGGAATCTTCCTGCTCATCCGCATGCACCCCCTGCTAGCCACCAACCAGACAGCCCTAACTGCCTGCCTATGCCTAGGTGCTCTATCAACCCTATTCGCTGCCACATGCGCCCTAACCCAAAATGACATCAAAAAAATCATTGCTTTCTCAACATCCAGCCAACTAGGACTAATAATAGTCACTATCGGACTAAACCTCCCACAACTAGCCTTCCTACACATCTCAACCCATGCCTTCTTTAAAGCCATACTATTCCTATGCTCAGGGTCTATCATCCACAACCTAAACGGAGAACAAGATATCCGAAAGATAGGAGGCCTACAGAAAATACTCCCAGTCACTACTTCCTGCCTAACCATCGGAAACCTGGCGCTGATAGGAACCCCATTCCTAGCCGGATTCTACTCAAAAGACCTCATCATCGAAAGCTTAAACACATCATACCTAAATACTTGAGCCCTACTCCTAACCCTTATAGCCACAGCATTCACCGCAACCTACAGCATCCGCATAACCATCCTAGTCCAAGCTGGACAAACCCGAATCCCCCCAATAGTATCAATAAACGAAAACAACCCACTAATCACCGCCCCCCTAACCCGACTCGCCCTAGGCAGCATTACAGCAGGAATAATCATTACCTCTTTCATCACACCAACCAAAACCCCCCCAATAACCATACCCCTTATCACCAAAACCGCTGCCATCCTCATAACAATCCTAGGAATCATCCTAGCCCTAGAACTATCGAACATAACACACACCCTCACTCACCCCAAACCAACCCCCCTCATAAACTTCTCCTCTGCATTAGGGTGCTTCAACCCCCTAGTACACCGATTCTTCTCCAAAAACCTACTAGAAAAGGGACAAAACATTGCCCTACACTTGATCGACCTCTCCTGACTCAAAAAAATAGGGCCAGAGGGCCTTGCTGAACTACAAGTAGCCGCAAGCAAAGCCGCAACCTCAATACACACAGGGCTAATTAAGGCCTACCTAGGATCCTTCGCCCTCTCCATCCTGGTAATAATCCTAATAACACACAGACTCACTAATGGCCCCTAACATCCGCAAATCCCATCCCCTACTAAAAATAATCAACAACTCCCTAATCGACCTACCTGCTCCCTCCAACATCTCTGCCTGATGAAACTTCGGCTCCCTTCTAGCCATCTGCTTAGCCACACAAATCCTAACAGGCCTGCTACTAGCCATACACTACACCGCAGACACTTCACTCGCCTTCTCCTCAGTAGCTCACACATGCCGAGACGTCCAGTACGGATGGCTCATCCGCAACCTCCACGCCAACGGTGCTTCGCTCTTCTTTATCTGCATCTACTTACACATCGGACGAGGCCTCTACTACGGCTCCTACCTATACAAAGAAACCTGAAACACAGGAGTAATCCTCCTACTCACCCTAATAGCAACTGCCTTCGTAGGGTATGTCCTACCATGAGGACAAATGTCATTCTGAGGGGCCACCGTAATCACCAACCTATTCTCAGCCATCCCGTACATTGGGCAAACTCTAGTAGAATGAGCCTGAGGAGGATTCTCAGTAGACAATCCAACCTTAACCCGATTCTTCGCCATCCACTTCCTACTGCCCTTCCTAATTGCAGGAATCACCCTAGTCCACCTAACCTTCCTACACGAATCAGGCTCAAATAACCCACTAGGAATCGTATCAGACTGCGACAAAATCCCATTCCACCCACACTTCTCCATGAAAGACAGCTTAGGGCTTACCCTAATAATCACCCCTCTAATAGCAGTAGCCCTATTTTCACCGAACCTCGTGGTTCTTGGAATCCTAGTTGGGAGTGGTTGGCCACATGAGATGTACAGGATTTTTACCTGTGATTTAGTCTTCACAAGGCTATGTAATTGGTTTACTAACGTCTCATAAGAAAGAAGCATGAGCGGTTAATGCAGTTGGCTTGAAACCCATCCCCAGTGGTGCCAGTGCACTCTCTGCACTCACTGCACTGCATCCCCAGTGGTGCCAGTGCGCTCTCTGGAGTCACAGCACTGCATCCCCAGTGGTGCCAGTGCAGTCTCTGGACTCACTGCACTGCATCCCCAGTGGAGCCAGTGCACTCTCTGGACTCACTGTAGTGCATCCCCAGTGGTGCCAGTGCTCTCTCTGGACTCACTGTACTGCATCCCCAGTGGTGCCAGTGCACACGCTGGACTCACTGCAGGGCATCCCCAGTGGTGCCAGTGCACTCTCTGGACTCACTGCAGTGCATCCCCAGTGGTGCCAGTGCACTCTCTGGACTCACTGAAGTGCATCCCCATTGGTGCCATTGCACTCTCTGCACTCACTGCACTGCATCCCCAGTGGTGCCAGTGCACTCACTGGACTGACTGCACTGCATCCCCAGTGGTGCCAGTGCGCTCTCCGGAGTCACAGCACTGCATCCCCAGTGGTGCCAGTGCACTCACTGGACACACTGTACTGCATTACAGGTGGTGCCAGTGCACTCTTTGCACTCACTGCACAGCATCCCCAATTGTGCCAGTGCATTCACTGGACTCACTGGACTGCATCCCCAGTGGTGCCAGTGCACTCTCTGGACTCACTGCACTGCATCGCCAGTGGTGCCAGTGCACTCTCTGGACTCACTGCACTGCATCGCCAGTGGTGCCAGTGCAGTCTCTGGACTCACTGCAGTGCATCCCCAGTGGTGCCAGTGCAGTCTCTGGACTCACTGCACTGCATCCCCAGTGGTGCCAGTGCAGTCTCTGGACTCACTGCAGTGCATCCCCAGTGGTGCCAGTGCACTCTCTGGACTCACTGCAGTGCATCCCCAGTGGTGCCAGTGCAGTCTCTGGACTCACTGCAGTGCATCGCCAGTGGTGCCAGTGCACTCTCTCGAGTCACTGAAGTGCATCCCCAGTGGTGTCAGTGCACTCACTGGACTGACTGCACTGCATCCCCAGTGGTGCCAGTGCACTCACTGGACTCACTGTACTGCATCACAGGTGGTGCCAGTGCACTCTCTGGACTCACTACAGTGAATCCCCGGTGGTGCCAGTGCACTCTCTGCACTCACTGCACAGCATCCCCAGTGGTGCCAGTGCACTCTCTGGACTCACTGCACTGCATCCCCAGTGGTGCCAGTGCACTCTCTGGACTCACTGCAGTGCATCCCCAGTGGTGCCAGTGCACTCTCTGGACTCACTGCAGTGCATCCCCAGTGGTGATGGTACAATCTCTGGACTCACTGTAGTGCATCCCCAGTGGTGCCAGTGCACTCTCTGGACTCACTGCAGTGCATCCCCGGTGGTGCCAGTGCACTCTCTGGACTCACTGCAGTGCATCCCCAGTGGTGCCAGTGCACTCTCTGGACTCACTGCACTGCATCCCCAGTGGTGCCAGTGCACTCTCTGGACTCACTGCAGTGCATCCCCAGTGGTGCCAGTGCACTCTCTGGACTCACTGCACTGCATCCCCAGTGGTGCCAGTGCACTCTCTGCACTCACTGCACTGCATCCCCAGTGGTGCCAGTGAAGTCTCTGGACTCACTGCACTGCATCCCCAGTGGTGCCAGTGCAATCTCTGGACTCACTGCAGTTCATCCCCAGTGGTGCCAGTGCACTCTCTGGACTCACTGCAGTGCATCCCCAGGGCAAAAGCGGGGATGTGAACATAAGACGAGAAGACCCTGTGGAACTTAAAAATCAACGACCACCGCGCATCCTCAATCAACCCCACTGGGGCCACTACCATCGCAGAGCCTGGTCGATATTTTTCGGTTGGGGCGACCTTGGAGGAGAACAAATCCTCCAAAAACAAGACCATACCTCTTTACCTAGAGCTACCCCTCAAAGTGCTAACAGTGACCAGACCCAATATAATTGATTAATGGACCAAGCTACCCCAGGGATAACAGCGCAATCCCCCTCAAGAGCCCATATCGACAGGGGGGTTTACGACCTCGATGTTGGATCAGGACATCCTAATGGTGCAGCCGCTATTAAGGGTTCGTTTGTTCAACGATTAACAGTCCTACGTGATCTGAGTTCAGACCGGAGCAATCCAGGTCGGTTTCTATCTATGACACACTCTCCCCAGTACGAAAGGACCGGGAAAGTGGGGCCAATACCACAAGCACGCCCCCCCCCCCTAAGCAGTGAAACCAACTAAACCGTGAAGAGGGCCTTCCCCCACCACTTTCAATCCTAGAAAAGGACCAGCTAGAGTGGCAGAGCCCGGCAAGTGCAGAAGGCTTAAGCCCTTTCCCCAGAGGTTCAAATCCTCTCCCTAGCTTCACCCATGATTCAAATAACAACACTAAGCTGCCTCATTATATCCCTCCTATACATCATCCCAATCCTGATTGCCGTAGCCTTCCTAACCCTAGTAGAACGGAAAATCCTAAGCTACATACAATCCCGCAAAGGCCCTAACGTTGTCGGGCCTTTTGGCCTACTTCAACCATTTGCGGACGGACTGAAACTATTTACCAAAGAGCCCATCCGACCCTCTACCTCTTCCCCACTTCTATTCATTCTGATACCAATACTAGCCCTTGTCCTAGCCCTCACCACTTGAGCACCACTACCACTCCCATTTCCCCTAGCAGATCTAAACCTCGGAGTTCTCTTCCTAATAGCCATGTCAAGCCTAGCCGTCTACTCAGTCCTATGATCAGGCTGAGCCTCGAACTCAAAATACGCACTAATCGGAGCCCTACGGGCAGTAGCACAGACCATTTCATACGAAGTGACACTGGCCATAATCCTGCTATCAATAATCATACTAAGCGGAAGCTACACACTCAGCTCCTTTGCCGTCGCACAGGAGCCTCTATACTTCATTTTCTCCTCATGACCCCTAGCAATAATATGATACGTATCCACCCTAGCAGAGACAAACCGAGCTCCTTTTGACCTCACAGAGGGTGAATCTGAGCTAGTCTCAGGGTTTAACGTTGAATACGCCGCAGGACCCTTCGCCTTATTCTTCCTAGCTGAATATGCGAACATTATGCTAATAAATACACTTACAGCCATCATATTCCTAAACCCAAGCGCCCTAGGGCCACCCACAGAACTATTCCCCGTCATCCTAGCCACAAAAGTCCTCCTACTATCTTCTGGTTTCTTATGGGTCCGAGCTTCATACCCACGATTCCGATATGACCAACTAATGCACCTACTATGAAAAAACTTCCTACCCCTCACACTAGCTCTGTGCCTCTGACACATCAGCATACCTATCTGCTATGCAGGCCTACCTCCTTACATAAGGAAATGTGCCTGAACTACAAAGGGTCACTATGATAAAGTGAACATAGAGGTATAACAGCCCTCTCATTTCCTGTTGACCTTAGAAAAGTAGGAATTGAACCCACACAAGAGAAATCAAAATTCTCCATACTTCCCTTATATTATTTTCTAGTAGAGTCAGCTAATCAAGCTATCGGGCCCATACCCCGAAAATGATGGTTTAACAACCTCCTCTACTAATGAACCCTTACGCGACCCCAATCATAACCTTCAGCCTCATCTTGGGCACCACAATCACAATTTCCAGCAACCACTGAGTTCTGGCCTGGACAGGACTGGAGATCAACGCACTAGCCATCATTCCCCTAATTGCCAAATCCCACCACCCACGAGCAGTAGAAGCCGCAACGAAATACTTCCTAACCCAAGCAGCTGCTTCCGCCCTGGTCCTATTCTCTAGCATAACCAATGCCTGAGTCACCGGCCAATGAGACATCACACAAATAAACCACCCAACCTCCTGTCTACTACTGACAGCAGCAATCGCTATTAAACTGGGCCTAGTGCCATTTCACTTCTGATTCCCAGAAGTACTACAAGGATCGCCACTAATAACAGCCCTGCTACTCTCGACCCTCATAAAATTCCCCCCACTAACCCTGCTCCTACTAACATCCAAATCCCTCGACCCAGCTCTACTCACCGCCATGGCCCTAGCCTCAACAGCACTAGGAGGCTGAATAGGACTGAACAAAACACAAACACGCAAAATCCTAGCCTTCTCGTCCATCTCCCACTTAGGCTGAATCGCCATCATCCTAGTTTACAGCCCCAAATTGGCCTTACTTACCTTCTACCTATACACAATCATAACATCAGCCGTATTCCTAGCCCTTAACAAAATCAAAGCCCTGGCATCCCCAGTGGTGCCAGTGCATGTCTCTGGACTTACTACACTGCATCCCCAGTGGTGCCAGTGCACTCACTGGACTCACTGCAGTGCATCCCCAGTGGTGCCAGAGCACTCTCTGGAGTCACTGCACTGCATCCCCAGTGGTGCCAGTGCACTCTCTGGACTCACTGCACTGCATCCCCAGTGGTTCCAGCGCACTCTCTGGACTCACTGCACTGCATCCCCAGTAGTGCTAGTGCACTCTGTGGACTCACTGCAGTGCATCCCCAGTGGTGCCAGTGCACTCTCTGGACTCACTGAAGTGCATTCTCAGTGGTGCCAGTGCACTCTCTGGACTCACTGCAGAGCATCCGCAGTGGTGCCATTGCACTCTCTGGACTCACTGCACTGCATCCCCAGTGGTGCCAGTGCACTCTCTGGACTCACTGCACTGCATCCCCAGTGGTGCCAGTGCACTCTCTGGACTCACTGCACTGCATCCCCAGTGGTGCTAGTGCACTGTGTGGACTCACTGTACTGCATCCCCAGTGGTGCCAGTGCAATCTCTGGACTCACTGCAGTGCATCCCCAGTGGTGCCAGTGCACTCTCTGGACTCACTGAAGTGCATTCTCAGTGGTGCCAGTGCACTCTCTGGACTCACTGCACTGCATCCCCAGTAGTGACAGTGCACTCTCTGGACTCACTGCAGTGCATCCCCAGTGGTGCCAGTGCACTCTCTGGACTCACTGCACTGCTTCCCCAGTGGTGCCAGTGCACTCTTTCGAGTCACTGCAGTGCATCCCCAGTGGTGCCAGTGCACTCTCTGGACTCACTGCAGTGCATCCCCAGTGGTGCCAGTGCACTCTCTGGACTCACTGCAGTGCATCCCCAGTGGTGCCAGTGCGCTCTCTGGAGTCACAGCACTGCATCCCCAGTGGTGCCAGTGCAATCTCTGGACTCACTGCAGTGCATCCGCAGTGGTGCCAGTGCGCTCTCTGGACTCACTGCAGTGCATTCTCAGTGGTGCCAGTGCACTCTCTGGACTCACTGCACTGCATCCCCAGTGGTGCCAGTGCACTCTCTGGACTCACTGCAGTGCATCCCCAGTGGTGCCAGTGCAATCTCTGGACTCACTGCAGTGCATCCCCAGTGGTGCCAGTGCACTCTCTGGACTCACTGAAGTGCATTATCAGTGGTGCCAGTGCACTCTCTGGACTCACTGCGCTGCATCCCCAGTGGTGCCAGTGCACTCTCTGGACTCACTGCACTGCATCGCAAGTGCACTCTCTGGACTCACTGCAGGGCATCCCCGGTGGAGCCAGTGTACTCTCAGGACTCACTGCAGTGCATCCCCAGTGGTGCCAGTGCACTCTCTGGACTCACTGCACTGCATCCCCAGTGGTGCCAGTGCACTCTCTGGACTCACTGCACTGCACCCCCATGCTGCCAGTGCACTCTCTGGCGTCACTGCATTGCATCCCCCGTGGTGCAAGTGCACTCTCTGGACTCACTGGAGTGCATCACCTGTGGTGCCAGTGCACTCTCTGGACTCACTACACTGCATCCCCAGTGGTGCCAGTGCACTCTCAGGACTCACTGCACTGCATCACCTGTGGTGCCAGTGCACTCTCTGGACTCACTGCACCGCATCCGCAGTGGTGCCAGTGCACTCTCTAGAGTCACTGCGCTGCATCCCCAGTTGTGCCAGTGCACTCTCTGGACTCACTGCAGTGCATCCCCAGTGGTGCCAGTGCACTCTCTCGAGTGACTGCAGTGCACCCCCAGTGGTGCCAGTGCACTCTCTGGACTCGCGTCACTGCATCCCCAGTGGTGCCAGTGCACTCTCTGGACTCGCGTCACTGCATCCCCAGTGGTGCCAGTGCACTCTCTGGACTCACTGAAGTGCATCCCCAGTGGTGCCAGAGCACTCTCTGGACTCATTGCAGTGCATTCCCGGTGGTGCCAGTGCACTCTCTGGACTCACTGCAGTGCAACCCCAGTGGTGCTAGTGCACTCTGGACTCACTGCAGTGCATCCCCAGTGGTGCCAGTGCACTCTCTGGACTCACTGTACTGCATTCCCAGTGGTGCCAGTGCATGTCTCTGGACTCACCGCACTGCACCCTGAGTGGTGCCAGTGCACTCTCTGGACTCACTGCACCGTATCCCCAGTGGTGCCAGTGCACTCTCTAGAGTCACTGCGCTGCATCCCCAGTGGTGCCAGTGCACTCTCTGGACTCACTGTACTGCATCCCCAGTGGTGCCAAAGCACTCTCTGGACTCCCGCCACCGCATCCCCAGTGGTTCCAGTGCAGTCTCTGGACTCACTGCACTGCATCCCCAGTGGTGCCAGTGCACTCTCTGGACTCACTGTACCACATCCCCAGTGGTGCCAGTG
The DNA here is from genome assembly GCF_040182565.1 of Anser cygnoides. Taxonomy (NCBI): domain Eukaryota; kingdom Metazoa; phylum Chordata; class Aves; order Anseriformes; family Anatidae; genus Anser; species Anser cygnoides. Next base: position 64,223,687 of record NC_089874.1, read on the forward strand.
CACTCTCTGGAGTGACTGCACTGCATCCCGAGTGGTGCCAGTGCACTCTCTGGACTCACTGCAGTGCATCCCCAGTGGTGCCAGTGCACTCTCTGGACTCACTGCAGTGCATCTCTAGTGGTGCCAGTGCACTCTCTGGACTCACTGCACTGCATCCCCAGTGGTGCCAGTGCTCTCTCTGGACTCACTGCACTGCATCCCCAGTGGTGCCAGTGCAGTCTCTGGAGTAACTGCACTGCATCCCCACTGGTGCCAAAGCACTCTCTGGACTCCCGGCACCGCATCCCCAGTGGTGCCAGTGCACTCTCTGGACTCACTACACTGCATCCCCAGTGGTGCCAGTGCACTCTCTGGAGTCACAGCACTGCATCCCCAGTGGTGCCAGTGCACTCTCTGGACTCACTGCACTGCATCCCGAGTGGTGCCAGTGCACTCTCTGGACTCACTGCACTGCATCCCCAGTGGTGCCAGTGCACTCTCTGGACTCACTGCACTGCTTCCCCAGTGGTGCCAGTGCACTCTCTGGACTCACTAAACTGCATCACCAGTGGTGCCTCTGCACTCTCTGGACTCACTGCACTGCTTCCCCAGTGGTGCCAGTGCACTCACTGGACTCACTGCAGTGCAACCCCCCTAGTGCCAGTGCACTCTCTGGGCTCACTGCAGTGCATCCCCAGTGGTGCCAGTGCACTCTCTGGACTCACTACACTGCATCCCCAGTGGTGCCTGTGCGCTCTCTGGAGTCACAGCACTGCATCCCCAGTGGTGCCAGTGCAATCTCTGGACTCACTGCACTGCATCCCCAGTGGTGCCAGTGCACTCTCTGGACTCACTGCACTGCATCCCCAGTGGTGCCAGTGCACTCTCTGGACTCACTGTACTGCATCCCCAGTGGTGCCAGTGCACTCTCTGGACTCACCGCACTGCACCCTGAGTGGTGCCAGTGCACTCTCTGGACTCACTGCACCGCATCCCCAGTGGTGCCAGTGCACTCTCTAGAGTCACTGCGCTGCATCCCCAGTGGTGCCAGTGCACTCTCTGGACTCACTGTACTGCATCCCCAGTGGTGCCAAAGCACTCTCTGGACTCCCGCCTCCGCATCCCCAGTGGTTCCAGTGCACTCTCTGGACTCACTGCACTGCATCCCCAGTGGTGCCAGTGCACTCTCTGGACTCACTGCACCGCATCCCCAGTGGTGCCAGTGCACTCTCTGGACTCACTGCACTGCATCCCCAGTGGTGCCAGTGCACTCTCTGGACTCACTGCAGTGCATCCCCAGTGGTGCCAGTGCACTCTCTGGACTCACTGCAGTGCATCTCTAGTGGTGCCAGTGCACTCTCTGGACTCACTGCACTGCATCCCCAGTGCTGCCAGTGCTCTCTCTGGACTCACTGCACTGCATCCCCAGTGGTGCCAGTGCAGTCTCTGGAGTCACTGCAGTGCATCCCCACTGGTGCCAAAGCACTCTCTGGACTCCCGGCACCGCATCCCCAGTGGTGCCAGTGCACTCTCTGGACTCACTACACTGCATCCCCGGTGGTGCCAGTGCACTCTCTGGAGTCACAGCACTGCATCCCCAGTGGTGCCAGTGCACTCTCTGGACTCACTGCACTGCATCCCCAGTGGTGCCAGTGCACTCTCTGGACTCACTGCACTGCATCCCCAGTGGTGCCAGTGCACTCTCTGGACTCACTGCACTGCATCCCCAGTGGTGCCAGTGCACTCTCTGGACTCACTGCACTGCATCCCCAGTGCTGCCTGTGCACTCTCTGGACTCACTGCACTGCATCCCCAGTGGTGCCAGTGCACTCTCTGGACTCACTGCACTGCATCCCCAGTGGTGCCAGTGCACTCTCTGGACTCACTGCAGTGCATCCCCAGTGGTGCCAGTACACTCACTGGACTCACTGCTCTGCATCCCTAGTGGTGCCAGTGCACTCTCTGGACTTACTAAACTGCATCACCAGTGGTGCCTCTGCACTCTCTGGACTCACTGCACTGCTTCCCCAGTGGTGCCAGTGCACTCACTGGACTCACTGCAGTGCAACCCCCCTAGTGCCAGTGCACTCTCTGGGCTCACTGCAGTGCATCCCCAGTGGTGCCAGTGCAATCTCTGGACTCACTGCACTGCATCCCCAGTGGTGCCAGTGCACTCTCTGGACTCACTGCACTGCTTCCCCAGTGGTGCCAGTGCACTCTCTGGACTCACTGTACTGCATCCCCAGTGGTGCCAGTGCACTCTCTGGACTCACCGCACTGCACCCTGAGTGGTGCCAGTGCACTCTCTGGACTCACTGCACCGCATCCCCAGTGGTGCCAGTGCACTCTCTAGAGTCACTGTGCTGCATCCCCAGTGGTGCCAGTGCACTCTCTGGACTCACTGTACTGCATCCCCAGTGGTGCCAAAGCACTCTCTGGACTCCCGCCTCCGCATCCCCAGTGGTTCCAGTGCACTCTCTGGACTCACTGCACTGCATCCCCAGTGGTGCCAGTGCACTCTCTGGACTCACTGCACCGCATCCCCAGTGGTGCCAGTGCACTCTCTGGACTCACTGCACTGCATCCCCAGTGGTGCCAGTGCACTCTCTGGACTCACTGCAGTGCATCCCCAGTGGTGCCAGTGCACTCTCTGGACTCACTGCAGTGCATCTCTAGTGGTGCCAGTGCACTCTCTGGACTCACTGCACTGCATCCCCAGTGCTGCCAGTGCTCTCTCTGGACTCACTGCACTGCATCCCCAGTGGTGCCAGTGCAGTCTCTGGAGTATCTGCAGTGCATCCCCACTGGTGCCAAAGCACTCTCTGGACTCCCGGCACCGCATCCCCAGTGGTGCCAGTGCACTCTCTGGACTCACTACACTGCATCCCCGGAGGTGCCAGTGCACTCTCTGGAGTCACAGCACTGCATCCCCAGTGGTGCCAGTGCACTCTCTGGACTCACTGCACTGCATCCCCAGTGGTGCCAGTGCACTCTCTGGACTCACTGCAGTGCATCCCCAGTGGTGCCAGTGCACTCTGTGGACTCACTGCAGTGCATCCCCAGTGGTGCCAGTGCACTCTCTGGACTCACTGCACTGCATCCCCAGTGCTGCCTGTGCACTCTCTGGACTCACTGCACTGCATCCCCAGTGGTGCCAGTGCACTCTCTGGACTCACTGCACTGCATCCCCAGTGGTGCCAGTGCACTCTCTGGACTCACTGCAGTGCATCCCCAGTGGTGCCAGTACACTCACTGGACTCACTGCTCTGCATCCCCAGTGGTGCCAGTGCACTCTCTGGACTCACTAAACTGCATCACCAGTGGTGCCTCTGCACTCTCTGGACTCACTGCACTGCTTCCCCAGTGGTGCCAGTGCACTCACTGGACTCACTGCAGTGCAACCCCCTAGTGCCAGTGCACTCTCTGGGCTCACTGCAGTGCATCCCCAGTGGTGCCAGTGCACTCTCTGGACTCACTACACTGCATCCCCAGTGGTGCCTGTGCGCTCTCTGGAGTCACAGCACTGCATCCCCAGTGGTGCCAGTGCAATCTCTGGACTCACTGCACTGCATCCCCAGTGGTGCCAGTGCACTCTCTGGACTCACTGCACTGCTTCCCCAGTGGTGCCAGTGCACTCTCTGGACTCACTGTACTGCATCCCCAGTGGTGCCAAAGCACTCTCTGGACTCCCGCCTCCGCATCCCCAGTGGTTCCAGTGCACTCTCTGGACTCACTGCACTGCATCCCCAGTGGTGCCAGTGCACTCTCTGGACTCACTGCACCGCATCCCCAGTGGTGCCAGTGCACTCTCTGGACTCACTGCACTGCATCCCCAGTGGTGCCAGTGCACTCTCTGGACTCACTGCAGTGCATCCCCAGTGGTGCCAGTGCACTCTCTGGACTCACTGCAGTGCATCTCTAGTGGTGCCAGTGCACTCTCTGGACTCACTGCACTGCATCCCCAGTGCTGCCAGTGCTCTCTCTGGACTCACTGCACTGCATCCCCAGTGGTGCCAGTGCAGTCTCTGGAGTAACTGCAGTGCATCCCCACTGGTGCCAAAGCACTCTCTGGACTCCCGGCACCGCATCCCCAGTGGTGCCAGTGCACTCTCTGGACTCACTACACTGCATCCCCGGTGGTGCCAGTGCACTCTCTGGAGTCACAGCACTGCATCCCCAGTGGTGCCAGTGCACTCTCTGGACTCACTGCACTGCATCCCCAGTGGTGCCAGTGCACTCTCTGGACTCACTGCACTGCATCCCTAGTGGTGCCACTGCACTCTCTGGACTCACTGCACTGCTTCCCCAGTGGTGCCAGTGCACTCTCTGGACTCACTGCAGTGCATCCCCAGTGGTGCCAGTGCACTCTCTGGACTCACTGCACTGCATCCGCAGTGGTGCCAGTGCACTCTCTGGACTCACTGCACTGCATCCCCAGTGGTGCCAGTGCACTCTCTGGACTCACTGCACTGCATCCCCAGTGGTTCCAGTGCACTCTCTGGACTCACTGCACTGCATCCCCAGTGGTGCTAGTTAACTCTCTGGACTCACTGCAGTGCATCCCCAGTGGTGCCAGTGCACTCTCTGGACTCACTGAAGTGCATTCTCAGTGGTGCCAGTGCACTCTCTGGACTCACTTCAGTGCATCCCCAGTGGTGCCAGTACACTCTCTGGACTCACTGCAGTGCATCCCCAGTGGTACCAGTGCACTCTCTGGACTCACTGCAGTGCATCCCCAGTGGAGCCAGTGCACTCTCTGGACTCACTGCAGTGCATCCGCAGTGGTGCCATTGCACTCTCTGGACTCACTGCACTGCATCTCCAGTGGTGCCAGTGCACTCTCTGGACTCACTGCACTGCATCCCCAGTGCTGCCAGTGCACTCTCTTGAGTCACTGCACTGCATCCCCTGTGGTGCAAGAGCACTCTCTGGACTCACAGCAGTGCATCACCAGTGGTGCCAGTGCACTCTCTGGACTCACTGCACTGCATCCCCAGTGGTGCTAGTGCACTGTGTGGACTCACTGTACTGCATCCCCAGTGGTGCCAGTGCAATCTCTGGACTCACTGCACTGCATCCGCAGTGGTGCCAGTGCACTCTCTGGACTCACTGCACTGCATCCCCAGTGGTGCCAGTGCACTCTCTGGACTCACTGCAGTGCATCCCCAGTGGTGCCAGTGCACTCTCTGGACTCACTGCACTGCATCCCCAGTAGTGCCAGTGCACTCTCTGGACTCACTGCACTGCATCCCCAGTGGTGCCAGTGCACTCTCTGGACTCACTGCACTGCATCCCCAGTGGTGCCAGTGCACTCTCTGGACTCACTGTACTGCATCCCCAGTGGTGACAGTGCACTCTCTGTTCTCACTGCAGTGCATCCCCAGTGGTGCCAGTGCACTCTCTGGACTCACTGCAGTGCATCCCCACTGGTGCCAGTGCACTCTCTGGACTCACTGCACTGCATCCCCAGTGGTGCCAGTGCAGTCTCTGGAGTAACTGCAGTGCATCCCCACTGGTGCCAAAGCACTCTCTGGACTCACTGCACTGCTTCCCCAGTGGTGCCAGTGCACTCTCTGAACTTACTGCACTGCATCCCCAGTGGTGCCAGTGCACTCACTGGACTCACTGCAGTGCATTCCCAGTGGTGCCAGTGCACTCTCTGGAGTCACTGCACTGCATCCCCAGTGGTGCCAGTGCACTCTCTGGACTCATGGCACTGCATTCCCCAGTGGTTCCAGCGCACTATCTGGACTCACTGCACTGCATCCCCAGTAGTGCTAGTGCACTCTGTGGACTCACTGCAGTGCATCCCCAGTGGTGCCAGTGCACTCTCTGGACTCACTGAAGTGCATTCCCAGTGGTGCCAGTGCACTCTCTGGACTCATGGCACTGCATCCCCAGTGGTGCCAGTACACTCTCTGGACTCACTGCAGTGCATCCCCAGTGGTGCCAGTGCACTCTCTGGACTCACTGCAGTGCATCCCCAGTGGAGCCAGTGCACTCTCTGGACTCACTGCAGTGCATCCCCAGTGGTGCCAGTGCACTCTGTGGACTCACTGCACTGCATCCCCAGTGGCGCTAGTGCACTCTCTGGACTCACTGCAGTGCATCCCCAGTGGTGCCAGTGCACTCTCTGGACACACTGCACTGCATCCCCAGTGGTGCCAGTGCACTCTCTGGACTCACTGCAGTGCATCCCCAGTGGTGCCAGTGCACTCTGTGGACTCACTGCAGTGCATCCCCAGTGGTGCCAGTGCACTCTCTGGACTCACTGCAGTGCATCCCCAGTGGTGCCAGTGCACTCTGTGGACTCACTGCAGTGCATCCCCAGTGGTGCCAGTGCACTCTGTGGACTCACTGCAGTGCATCCCCAGTGGTGCCAGTGCGCTCTCTGGACTCACTGCATTGCATCCCCCGTGGTGCAAGTGCACTCTCTGGACTCACTGGAGTGCATCCCCAGTGCTGCCAGTGCACTCTCTGGACTCACTGCACTGCATCCCCCGTGGTGCAAGTGCACTCTCTGGACTCACTGCAGGGCATCCCCAGTGGTGCCAGTGCGCTCTCTGGACTCACTGCACTGCATCCCCAGTGGTGCCAGTGCACTCTCTGGACTCACTGCACTGCATCCCCAGTCCTGCCAGTGCACTCTCTTGACTCACTGCACTGCACCCCCAGTGGTGCCAGTGCACTCTCTGGACTCACTGAAGTGCATTCTCAGTGGAGCCAGTGCACTCTCTGGACTCACTGCAGTGCATCCCCAGTGGTGCCAGTACACTCACTGGACTGACTGAAGTGCATCCCCAGTGGTGTCAGTGCACTCTCTGGAGTCACTGCGCTGCATCCCCAGTGGTGCCAGTGCACTCCCTGGACTCACTGCACTGCTACAGCCGCGGCAGCCGCTCCAGCCGCGGTAGCCCTCCAGCCGTGGCAGCCGCTCCACTCGGCAGCGGCTGGAGCGGCTGCCGCGGCTGGAGCGGCTGGAGCGGCTGCCGCGGCTGGAGGGGCTAACGCGGGGTTGACTCGGCTGGAGCGGATGCCGAGGCTGGAGCAGCACTCTCTGGACTCACTGAAATGCATTCTCCGTGGTGCCAGTGCACTCTCTGGACTCACTGCTCTGCATCCCCAGTGGTGCTAGTGCACTCTGGAGTCACTGCAGTGCATCCCCAGTGGTGCCATTGCACTCTCTGGACTCACTGCACCGCATTCCCACTGGTGTCAGTGCACTCTGCGGACTCACGGCACTGCATCCCCAGTGGGGCCAAAGCACTCTCTGGACTCCAGGCACCGCATCCCCAGTGGTGTCAGTGCACTCTCTGGACTCCCGGCACCGCATCCCCAGTGGTGTCAGTGCACTCTCTGGACTCCCGGCACCGTATCCCCAGTGGTGCCAGTGCACTCTCTGGACTAACAGCAGTGCATCCCCAGTAGTGCCAGTGCACTCTCTGGACTCACTGCAGTGCATCCCCAGTGGTGCCAGTGCACTCTCTGGACTCACTGCAGTGCATCCCCAGTGGAGCCAGTGCACTCTCTGGACTCACTGCAGTGCATCCCCAGTGGTGCCAATGCACTCTCTGGACTCACTGCACTGCATCTCCAGTGGTGCCAGTGCACTCTCTGGACTCACTGCACTGCATCCCCAGTGCTGCCAGTGCACTCTCTTGAGTCACTGCACTGCATCCCCTGTGGTGCAAGAGCACTCTCTGGACTCACAGCAGTGCATCACCAGTGGTGCCAGTGCACTCTCTGGACTCACTGCACTGCATCCCCAGTGGTGCCAGTGCACTCTCTGGACTCACTGCACTGCATCCCCAGTGGTGCTAGTGCACTGTGTGGACTCACTGTACTGCATCCCCAGTGGTGCCAGTGCAATCTCTGGACTCACTGCACTGCATCCCCAGTGGTGCCAGTGCACTCTCAGGACTCACTGCACTGCATCCGCAGTGGTGCCAGTGCACTCTCTGGACTCACTGCACTGCATCCCCAGTGGTGCCTGTGCACTCTCTGGACTCACTGCAGTGCATCCCCAGTGGTGCCAGTGCACTCTCTGGACTCACTGCACTGCATGCCCAGTAGTGCCAGTGCACTCTCTGGACTCACTGCACTGCATCCCCAGTGGTGCCAGTGCACTCACTGGATTCACTGCACTGCATCCCCAGTGGTGCCAGTGCAATCTCTGGACTCACTGCACTGCATCCCCAGTGGTGCCAGTGCACTCTGTGGACTCACTGTACTGCATCCCCAGTGGTGACAGTGCACTCTCTGTTCTCACTGCAGTGCATCCCCAGTGGTGCCAGTGCACTCTCTGGACTCACTGCAGTGCATCCCCACTGGTGCCAGTGCACTCTCTGGACTCACTGCACTGCATCCCCAGTGGTGCCAGTGCACTCTCTGGACTCACTGAAGTGCATCCCCACTGGTGCCAAAGCACTCTCTGGACTCACTGCAGTGCATCCCCAGTGGTGCCACTGCACTCTCTGGACTCACTGCAGTGCATCCCCAGTGGTGCCAGTGCACTCTCTGGACTCACTGCAGTGCATCCCCAGTGGTGCCAGTACACTCACTGGACTCACTGCACTGCATCCCCAGTGGTGCCAGTGCACTCTCTGGACTCACTGCACTGCATCCCCACTGGTGCCTGTGAGCTCTCTGGAGTCTCAGCACTGCATTCTCCGTGGTGCCAGTGCACTCTCTGGACTCACTGCACTGCATCCCCAGTGGTGCCAGTGCACTCTCTGGACTCACTGAACTGCATCCCCAGTGGTGCCAGTGCACTCTCTGGACTCACTGCACTGCATCCCCAGTGCTGCCAGTGCACTCTCTGGACTCACTGCACTGCATCCCCAGTGGTGCCACTGCACTCTCTGGACTCACTGCACTGCTTCCCCAGTGGTGCCAGTGCACTCTCTGGACTCACTGCACTGCATCCCCAGTGGTGCCAGTGCACTCTCTGGACTCATGGCACTGCATCCCCAGTGGTTCCAGCGCACTATCTGGACTCACTGCACTGCATCCCCAGTAGTGCTAGTGCACTCTGTGGACTCACTGCAGTGCATCCCCAGTGGTGCCAGTGCACTCTCTGGACTCACGGAAGTGCATTCCCAGTGGTGCCAGTGCACTCTCTGGACTCACTTCAGTGCATCCCCAGTTGTGCCAGTACACTCTCTGGACTCACTGCAGTGCATCCCCAGTGGTGCCAGTGCACTCTCTGGACTCACTGCAGTGCATCCCCAGTGGAGCCAGTGCACTCTCTGGACTCACTGCAGTGCATCCCCAGTGGTGCCAGTGCACTCTCTGGACTCACTGCAGTGAATCCCCAGTGGTGCCAGTGCACTCTCTGGACTCACTGCAGTGCATACCCAGTGGTGCCAGTGCACTCTCTGGACACACTGCACTGCATCCCCAGTGGTGCCAGTGCACTCTCTGGACTCACTGCAGTGCATCCCCAGTGGAGCCAGTGCACTCTGTGGACTCACTGCAGTGCATCCCCAGTGGTGCCAGTGCACTCTCTGGACTCACTGCACTGCATCCACAGTGGTGCCAGTGCACTCTCTGGACTCACTGCAGTGCATCCCCAGTGGTGCCAGTACACTCACTGGACTCACTGCACTGCATCCCCAGTGGTGCCAGTGCACTCTCTGGACTCACTAAACTGCATCCCCAGTGGTGCCACTGCACTCTCTGGACTCAGTGCACTGCATCACCAGTGGTGCCAGTACACTCACTGGACTCACTGCACTGCATCCCCAGTGGTGCCAGTGCACTCTCTGGACTCACTGCACTGCATCCCCACTGGTGCCTGTGAGCTCTCTGGAGTCTCAGCACTGCATTCTCCGTGGTGCCAGTGCACTCTCTGGACTCACTGCACTGCATCCCCAGTGGTGCCAGTGCACTCTCTGGACTCACTGAACTGCATCCCCAGTGGTGCCAGTGCACTCTCTGGACTCACTGCACTGCATCCCCAGTGCTGCCAGTGCACTCTCTGGACTCACTGCACTGCATCCCCAGTGGTGCCACTGCACTCTCTGGACTCACTGCACTGCTTCCCCAGTGGTGCCAGTGCACTCTCTGGACTCACTGCACTGCATCCCCAGTGGTGCCAGTGCACTCTCTGGACTCATGGCACTGCATCCCCAGTGGTTCCAGCGCACTATCTGGACTCACTGCACTGCATCCCCAGTAGTGCTAGTGCACTCTGTGGACTCACTGCAGTGCATCCCCAGTGGTGCCAGTGCACTCTCTGGACTCACGGAAGTGCATTCCCAGTGGTGCCAGTGCACTCTCTGGACTCACTTCAGTGCATCCCCAGTTGTGCCAGTACACTCTCTGGACTCACTGCAGTGCATCCCCAGTGGTGCCAGTGCACTCTCTGGACTCACTGCAGTGCATCCCCAGTGGAGCCAGTGCACTCTCTGGACTCACTGCAGTGCATCCCCAGTGGTGCCAGTGCACTCTCTGGACTCACTGCAGTGAATCCCCAGTGGTGCCAGTGCACTCTCTGGACTCACTGCAGTGCATACCCAGTGGTGCCAGTGCACTCTCTGGACACACTGCACTGCATCCCCAGTGGTGCCAGTGCACTCTCTGGACTCACTGCAGTGCATCCCCAGTGGTGCCAGTGCACTCTGTGGACTCACTGCAGTGCATCCCCAGTGGTGCCAGTGCACTCTCTGGACTCACTGCAGTGCATCCCCAGTGGTGCCAGTGCACTCTCTGGACTCACTGCAGTGCATCCCCAGTGGTGCCAGTACACTCACTGGACTCACTGCACTGCATCCCCAGTGGTGCCAGTGCACTCTCTGGACTCACTAAACTGCATCCCCAGTGGTGCCACTGCACTCTCTGGACTCAGTGCACTGCATCACCAGTGGTGCCAGTGCACTCTGTGGACTCACTGCAGTGCATCCCCACTGGTGCCAGTGCACTCTCTGGGCTCACTGCAGTGCATCCCCAGTGGTGCCAGTGCACTCTCTGGACTCACTGCACTGCATCCCCACTGGTGCCTGTGCGCTCTCTGGACTCACTGCACTGCATCCCCAGTGGTGCCAGTGCACTCTCTGGACTCACTGCACTGCATCCCCAGTGGTGCCAGTGCACTCTCTGGACTCACTGCACTGCATCCCCACTGGTGCCTGTGCGCTCTCTGGACTCACTGCACTGCATTCTCCGTGGTGCCAGTGCACTCTCTGGACTCACTGCACTGCATCCCCAGTGGTGCCAGTGCACTCTCTGGACTCACTGAACTGCATCCCCAGTGGTGCCAGTGCACTCTCTGGACTCACTGCAGTGCATCCCCAGTGCTGCCAGTGCACTCTCTGGACTCACTGCACTGCATCCCCAGTGGTGCCACTGCACTCTCTGGACTCACTGCACTGCTTCCCCAGTGGTGCCAGTGCACTCTCTGAACTTACTGCACTGCATCCCCAGTGGTGCCAGTGCACTCACTGGACTCACTGCAGTGCATCCCCAGTGGTGCCAGTGCACTCTCTGGAGTCACTGCACTGCATCCCCAGTGGTGCCAGTGCACTCTCTGGACTCATGGCACTGCATCCCCAGTGGTTCCAGCGCACTATCTGGACTCACTGCACTGCATTCCCAGTAGTGCTAGTGCACTCTGTGGACTCACTGCAGTGCATCCCCAGTGGTGCCAGTGCACTCTCTGGACTCACTGAAGTGCATTCCCAGTGGTGCCAGTGCACTCTCTGGACTCACTTCAGTGCATCCCCAGTGGTGCCAGTACACTCTCTGGACTCACTGCAGTGCATCCCCAGTGGTGCCAGTGCACTCTCTGGACTCACTGCAGTGCATCCCCAGTGGTGCCAGTGCACTCTCTGGACTCACTGCAGTGCATCCCCAGTGGTGCCAGTGCACTCTCTGGACTCACTGCACTGCATCCCCAGTGGCGCTAGTGCACTCTCTGGACTCACTGCAGTGCATCCCCAGTGGTGCCAGTGCACTCTCTGGACACACTGCACTGCATCCCCAGTGGTGCCAGTGCACTCTCTGGACTCACTGCAGTGCATCCCCAGTGGTGCCAGTGCACTCTGTGGACTCACTGCAGTGCATCCCCAGTGGTGCCAGTGCACTCTCTGGACTCACTGCAGTGCATCCCCAGTGGTGCCAGTGCACTCTGTGGACTCACTGCAGTGCATCCCCAGTGGTGCCAGTGCACTCTGTGGACTCACTGCAGTGCATCCCCAGTGGTGCCAGTGCGCTCTCTGGACTCACTGCATTGCATCCCCCGTGGTGCAAGTGCACTCTCTGGACTCACTGGAGTGCATCCCCAGTGCTGCCAGTGCACTCTCTGGACTCACTGCACTGCATCCCCCGTGGTGCAAGTGCACTCTCTGGACTCACTGCAGGGCATCCCCAGTGGTGCCAGTGCGCTCTCTGGACTCACTGCACTGCATCCCCAGTGGTGCCAGTGCACTCTCTGGACTCACTGCACTGCATCCCCAGTCCTGCCAGTGCACTCTCTTGACTCACTGCACTGCATCCCCAGTGGTGCCAGTGCACTCTCTGGACTCACTGAAGTGCATTCTCAGTGGAGCCAGTGCACTCTCTGGACTCACTGCAGTGCATCCCCAGTGGTGCCAGTACACTCACTGGACTGACTGAAGTGCATCCCCAGTGGTGTCAGTGCACTCTCTGGAGTCACTGCGCTGCATCCCCAGTGGTGCTAGTGCACTCTGGAGTCACTGCAGTGCATCCCCAGTGGTGCCATTGCACTCTCTGGACTCACTGCACCGCATTCCCACTGGTGTCAGTGCACTCTGTGGACTCACGGCACTGCATCCCCAGTGGGGCCAAAGCACTCTCTGGACTCCAGGCACCGCATCCCCAGTGGTGTCAGTGCACTCTCTGGACTCCCGGCACCGCATCCCCAGTGGTGTCAGTGCACTCTCTGGACTCCCGGCACCGTATCCCCAGTGGTGCCAGTGCACTCTCTGGACTAACTGCAGTGCATCCCCAGTAGTGCCAGTGCACTCTCTGGACTCACTGCACTGCATCCCCACTGGTGCCAGTGCACTCTCTGGACTCACTGCAGTGCATCCCCAGTGGAGCCAGTGCACTCTCTGGACTCACTGCAGTGCATCCCCAGTGGTGCCATTGCACTCTCTGGACTCACTGCACTGCATCTCCAGTGGTGCCAGTGCACTCTCTGGACTCACTGCACTGCATCCCCAGTGCTGCCAGTGCACTCTCTTGAGTCACTGCACTGCATCCCCTGTGGTGCAAGAGCACTCTCTGGACTCACAGCAGTGCATCACCAGTGGTGCCAGTGCACTCTCTGGACTCACTGCACTGCATCCCCAGTGGTGCCAGTGCACTCTCTGGACTCACTGCACTGCATCCCCAGTGGTGCTAGTGCACTGTGTGGACTCACTGTACTGCATCCCCAGTGGTGCCAGTGCAATCTCTGGACTCACTGCACTGCATCCCCAGTGGTGCCAGTGCACTCTCAGGACTCACTGCACTGCATCCGCAGTGGTGCCAGTGCACTCTCTGGACTCACTGCACTGCATCCCCAGTGGTGCCAGTGCACTCTCTGGACTCACTGCAGTGCATCCCCAGTGGTGCCAGTGCACTCTCTGGACTCACTGCACTGCATCCCCAGTAGTGCCAGTGCACTCTCTGGACTCACTGCACTGCATCCCCAGTGGTGCCAGTGCACTCACTGGATTCACTGCACTGCATCCCCAGTGGTGCCAGTGCACTCTCTGGACTCACTGCACTGCATCCCCAGTGGTGCCAGTGCACTCTGTGGACTCACTGTACTGCATCCCCAGTGGTGACAGTGCACTCTCTGTTCTCACTGCAGTGCATCCCCAGTGGTGCCAGTGCACTCTCTGGACTCACTGCAGTGCATCCCCACTGGTGCCAGTGCACTCTCTGGACTCACTGAACTGCATCCCCAGTGGTGCCAGTGCAGTCTCTGGAGTAACTGCAGTGCATCCCCACTGGTGCCAAAGCACTCTCTGGACTCACTGCAGTGCATCCCCAGTGGTGCCACTTCACTCTCTGGACTCACTGCAGTGCATCCCCAGTGGTGCCAGTGCACTCTCTGGACTCACTGCAGTGCATCCCCAGTGGTGCCAGTACACTCACTGGACTCACTGCACTGCATCCCCAGTGGTGCCAGTGCACTCTCTGGACTCACTAAACTGCATCCCCAGTGGTGCCACTGCACTCTCTGGACTCACTGCACTGCATCACCAGTGGTGCCAGTGCACTCTCTGGACTCACTGCAGTGCATCCCCACTGGTGCCAGTGCACTCTCTGGGCTCACTGCAGTGCATCCCCAGTGGTGCCAGTGCACTCTCTGGACTCACTGCACTGCATCCCCAGTGGTGCCAGTGCACTCTCTGGACTCACTGCACTGCATCCCCAGTGCTGCCAGTGCACTCTCTGGACTCACTGCACTGCATCCCCAGTGGTGCCACTGCACTCTCTGGACTCACTGCACTGCTTCCCCAGTGGTGCCAGTGCACTCTCTGAACTTACTGCACTGCATCCCCAGTGGTGCCAGTGCACTCACTGGACTCACTGCAGTGCATCCCCAGTGGTGCCAGTGCACTCTCTGGAGTCACTGCACTGCATCCCCAGTGGTGCCAGTGCACTCTCTGGACTCATGGCACTGCATCCCCAGTGGTTCCAGCGCACTATCTGGACTCACTGCACTGCATCCCCAGTAGTGCTAGTGCACTCTGTGGACTCACTGCAGTGCATCCCCAGTGGTGCCAGTGCACTCTCTGGACTCACTGAAGTGCATTCCCAGTGGTGCCAGTGCACTCTCTGGACTCACTTCAGTGCATCCCCAGTGGTGCCAGTACACTCTCTGGACTCACTGCAGTGCATCCCCAGTGGTGCCAGTGCACTCTCTGGACTCACTGCAGTGCATCCCCAGTGGAGCCAGTGCACTCTCTGGACTCACTGCAGTGCATCCCCAGTGGTGCCAGTGCACTCTCTGGACTCACTGCACTGCATCCCCAGTGGCGCTAGAGCACTCTCTGAACTCACTGCAGTGCATCCCCAGTGGTGCCAGTGCACTCTCTGGACACACTGCACTGCATCCCCAGTGGTTCCAGTGCACTCTCTGGACTCACTGCAGTGCATCCCCAGTGGTGCCAGTGCACTCTGTGGACTCACTGCAGTGCATCCCCAGTGGTGCCAGTGCACTCTCTGGACTCACTGCAGTGCATCCCCAGTGGTGCCAGTGCACTCTGTGGACTCACTGCAGTGCATCCCCAGTGGTGCCAGTACACTCACTGGACTGACTGAAGTGCATCCCCAGTGGTGTCAGTGCACTCTCTGGAGACACTGCGCTGCATCCCCAGTGGTGCCAGTGCACTCCCTGGACTCACTGCACTGCTACAGCCGCGGCAGCCGCTCCAGCCGCGGTAGCCCTCCAGCCGTGGCAGCCGCTCCACTCGGTAGCGGCTGGAGCGGCTGCCGCGGCTGGAGCGGCTGGAGCGGCTGCCGCGGCTGGAGGGGCTAACGCGGGGTTGACTCGGCTGGAGCGGATGCCGAGGCTGGAGCGGCACTCTCTGGACTCACTGAAATGCATTCTCCGTGGTGCCAGTGCACTCTCAGGACTCACTGCTCTGCATCCCCAGTGGTGCTAGTGCACTCTGGAGTCACTGCAGTGCATCCCCAGTGGTGCCATTGCACTCTCTGGACTCACTGCACCGCATTCCCACTGGTGTCAGTGCACTCTGTGGACTCACGGCACTGCATCCCCAGTGGTGCCAAAGCACTCTCTGGACTCCAGGCACCGCATCCCCAGTGGTGTCAGTGCACTCTCTGGACTCCCGGCACCGCATCCCCAGTGGTGTCAGTGCACTCTCTGGACTCCCGGCACCGTATCCCCAGTGGTGCCAGTGCACTCTCTGGACTAACTGCAGTGCATCCCCAGTAGTGCCAGTGCACTCTCTGGACTCACTGCAGTGCATCCCCAGTGGTGCCAGTGCACTCTCTGGACTCACTGCAGTGCATCCCCAGTGGAGCCAGTGCACTCTCTGGACTCACTGCAGTGCATCCCCAGTGGTGCCATTGCACTCTCTGGACTCACAGCAGTGCATCACCAGTGGTGCCAGTGCACTCTCTGGACTCACTGCACTGCATCCCCAGTGCTGCCAGTGCACTCTCTTGAGTCACTGCACTGCATCCCCTGTGGTGCAAGAGCACTCTCTGGACTCACAGCAGTGCATCACCAGTGGTGCCAGTGCACTCTCTGGACTCACTGCACTGCATCCCCAGTGGTGCCAGTGCACTCTCTGGACTCACTGCACTGCATCCCCAGTGGTGCTAGTGCACTGTGTGGACTCACTGTACTGCATCCCCAGTGGTGCCAGTGCAATCTCTGGACTCACTGCACTGCATCCGCAGTGGTGCCAGTGCACTCTCAGGACTCACTGCACTGCATCCGCAGTGGTGCCAGTGCACTCTCTGGACTCACTGCACTGCATCCCCAGTGGTGCCAGTGCACTCTCTGGACTCACTGCACTGCATCCCCAGTGGTGCCAGTGCACTCTCTGGACTCACTGCACTGCATCCCCAGTAGTGCCAGTGCACTCTCTGGACTCACTGAACTGCAACCCCAGTGGTGCCAGTGCACTCACTGGATTCACTGCACTGCATCCCCAGTGGTGCCAGTGCACTCTCTGGACTCACTGCACTGCATCCCCAGTGGTGCCAGTGCACTCTGTGGACTCACTGTACTGCATCCCCAGTGGTGACAGTGCACTCTCTGTTCTCACTGCAGTGCATCCCCAGTGGTGCCAGTGCACTCTCTGGACTCACTGCAGTGCATCCCCACTGGAGCCAGTGCACTCTCTGGACTCACTGCACTGCATCCCCAGTGGTGCCAGTGCGGTCTCTGGAGTAACTGCAGTGCATCCCCAGTGGTGCCAGTGCACTCACTGGACTCACTGCACTGCATCCCCAGTGGTGCCAGTGCACTCTCTGGACTCACTAAACTGCATCCCCAGTGGTGCCACTGCACTCTCTGGACTCACTGCACTGCATCACCAGTGGTGCCAGTGCACTCTCTGGACTCACTGCAGTGCATCCCCACTGGTGCCAGTGCACTCTCTGGGCTCACTGCAGTGCATCCCCAGTGGTGCCAGTGCACTCTCTGGACTCACTGCACTGCATCCCCACTGGTGCCTGTGCGCTCTCTGGAGTCACAGCACTGCATTCTCCGTGGTGCCAGTGCACTCTCTGGACTCACTGCACTGCATCCCCAGTGGTGCCAGTGCACTCTCTGGACTCACTGAACTGCATCCCCAGTGGTGCCAGTGCACTCTCTGGACTCACTGCACTGCATCCCCAGTGCTGCCAGTGCACTCTCTGGACTCACTGCACTGCATCCCCAGTGGTGCCACTGCACTCTCTGGACTCACTGCACTGCTTCCCCAGTGGTGCCAGTGCACTCCCTGAACTTACTGCAGTGCAGCCCCAGTGGTGCCAGTGCACTCACTGGACTCACTGCAGTGCATCCCCAGTGGTGCCAGTTCACTCTCTGGAGTCACTGCACTGCATCCCCAGTGGTGCCAGTGCACTCTCTGGACTCATGGCACTGCATCCCCTGTGGTTCCAGCGCACTATCTGGACTCACTGCACTGCATCCCCAGTAGTGCTAGTGCACTCTGTGGACTCACTGCAGTGCATCCCCAGTGGTGCCAGTGCACTCTCTGGACTCACTGAAGTGCATTCCCATTGGTGCCAGTGCACTCTCTGGACTCACTTCAGTGCATCCCCAGTGGTGCCAGTACACTCTCTGGACTCACTGCAGTGCATCCCCAGTGGTGCCAGTGCACTCTCTGGACTCACTGCAGTGCATCCCCAGTGGAGCCAGTGCACTCTCTGGACTCACTGCAGTGCATCCCCAGTGCTGCCAGTGCACTCTCTGGACTCACTGCACTGCATCCCCAGTGGCGCTAGTGCACTCTCTGGACTCACTGCAGTGCATCCCCAGTGGTGCCAGTCCACTCTCTGGACACACTGCACTGCATCCCCAGTGGTGCCAGTGCACTCTCTGGACTCATGGCACTGCATCCCCAGTGGTGCCAGTGCACTCTGTGGACTCACTGCAGTGCATCCCCAGTGGTGCCAGTGCACTCTCTGGACTCACTGCAGTGCATCCCCAGTGGTGCCAGTGCACTCTGTGGACTCACTGCAGTGCATCCCCAGTGGTGCCAGTGCACTCTGTGGACTCACTGCACTGCATCACCAGTGGTGCCAGTGCGCTCTCTGGACTCACTGCATTGCATCCCCCGTGGTGCAAGTGCACTCTCTGGACTCACTGGAGTGCATCCCCAGTGCTGCCAGTGCACTCTCTGGACTCACTGCACTGCATCCCCCGTGTTGCAAGTGCACTCTCTGGACTCACTGCAGGGCATCCCCAGTGGTGCCAGTGCGCTCTCTGGACTCACTGCACTGCATCCCCAGTGGTGCCAGTGCACTCTCTGGACTCACTGCACTGCATCCCCAGTCCTGCCAGTGCACTCTCTTGACTCACTGCACTGCATCCCCAGTGGAGCCAGTGCACTCTCTGGACTCACTGCAGTGCATCCCCAGTGCTGCCAGTGCACTCTCTGGACTCACTGCACTGCATCCCCAGTGGCGCTAGTGCACTCTCTGGACTCACTGCAGTGCATCCCCAGTGGTGCCAGTGCACTCTCTGGACACACTGCACTGCATCCCCAGTGGTGCCAGTGCACTCTCTGGACTCATGGCACTGCATCCCCAGTGGTGCCAGTGCACTCTGTGGACTCACTGCAGTGCATCCCCAGTGGTGCCAGTGCACTCTCTGGACTCACTGCAGTGCATCCCCAGTGGTGCCAGTGCACTCTGTGGACTCACTGCAGTGCATCCCCAGTGGTGCCAGTGCACTCTGTGGACTCACTGCACTGCATCACCAGTGGTGCCAGTGCGCTCTCTGGACTCACTGCATTGCATCCCCCGTGGTGCAAGTGCACTCTCTGGACTCACTGGAGTGCATCCCCAGTGCTGCCAGTGCACTCTCTGGACTCACTGCACTGCATCCCCCGTGTTGCAAGTGCACTCTCTGGACTCACTGCAGGGCATCCCCAGTGGTGCCAGTGCGCTCTCTGGACTCACTGCACTGCATCCCCAGTGGTGCCAGTGCACTCTCTGGACTCACTGCACTGCATCCCCAGTCCTGCCAGTGCACTCTCTTGACTCACTGCACTGCATCCCCAGTGGTGCCAGTGCACTCTCTGGACTCACTGAAGTGCATTCTCAGTGGAGCCAGTGCACTCTCTGGACTCACTGCAGTGCATCCCCAGTGGTGCCAGTACACTCACTGGACTGACTGAAGTGCATCCCCAGTGGTGTCAGTGCACTCTCTGGAGTCACTGCGCTGCATCCCCAGTGGTGCCAGTGCACTCCCTGGACTCACTGCACTGCTACAGCCGCGGCAGCCGCTCCAGCCGCGGTAGCCCTCCAGCCGTGGCAGCCGCTCCACTCGGTAGCGGCTGGAGCGGCTGCCGCGGCTAGAGCGGCTGGAGCGGCTGCCGCGGCTGGAGCTCCTGCCGCGTTTGGAGAGGTTACCGCGGCTGGAGCGGCTGGAGCGGCTGCCGCGGCTGGAGCGGCTGCCGCGGCTGGAGGGGCTAACGCGGCTGGAGAGGCTGACGCGGTTGGAGCGTCTAGAGCGTCTGCCGCTGCTGGAGGGGCTACCGCGGCTGGAGCGGTTGACGCGGCTGGAGCGGAAACCGAGGCTGGAGGGCCACTCTCTGGACTCCCTGCACTGCATCACCAGTGGTGCCAGTGCACTCTCTGGACACACTGCACTGCATCACCAGTGGTGCCAGTGCACTCACTGGACTCACTGCAGTGCATCCCCAGTGGTGCCAGTGCACTCTCTGGACTCACTGCACTGCATCCCCAGTGGCGCTAGTGCACTCTCTGGACTCACTGCAGTGCATCCCCAGTGGTGCCAGTGCACTCTCTGGACTCACTGCACTGCATCCCCAGTGGCGCTAGTGCACTCTCTGGACTCACTGCAGTGCATCCCCAGTGGTGCCAGTGCACTCTCTGGACTCACTGCACTGCATCCCCAGTGGTGCCAGTGCACTCTCTGGACTCACTGCACTGCATCCCCAGTGGTGCCAGTGCACTCTCTGGACTCACTGCACTGCATCCCCAGTGGTGCCAGTGCACTCTGTGGACTCACTGCAGTGGATCCCCAGTGGTGCCAGTGCGCTCTCTGGACTCACTGCAGTGCATCCCCCGTGGTGCAAGTGCACTCTCTGGACTCACTGGAGTGCATCACCTGTGGTGCCAGTGCACTCTCTGGACTCACTGCACTGCATCCCCAGTGCTGCCAGTGCACTCTCTGGACTCACTGCACTGCATCCCCACTGGTGCCAGTGCACTCTCTGGACTCACTGCAGGGCATCCCCAGTGGTGCCAGTGCGCTCTCTTGACATTCTGCAGGGCATCCCCAGTGGTGCCAGTGCACTCTCTGGACTCACTGCACTGCATCCCCAGTCCTGCCAGTGCACTCTCTTGACTCACTGCACTGCATCCCCAGTGGTGCCAGTGCACTCTCTGGACTCACTGCAGGGCATCCCCAGTGGTGCCAGTGCACTCTCTGGACTCACTGCACTGCATCCCCAGTGGTGCCAGTGCTATCCCTGGACTCACTGTAGTGCATCCCCAGTGGTGCCAGTGCACTCTCTGGACTCACTGCAGGGCATCCCCAGTGGTGCCAATGCACTCTCTGGACTCACTGCACTGCATCCCCAGTGGTGCCAGCGCACTCTCTGGACTCACTGCACTGCATCCCCAGTGGTGCCAGTGCACTCTCAGAGCTCACTGCAGGGCATCCCCAGTGGTGCCAGTGCACTCTCTGGACTCACTGCACTGCATCCCCAGTGGTGCCAGTGCTATCCCTGGACTCACTGTAGTGCATCCCCAGTGGTGCCAGTGCACTCTCTGGACTCACTGCAGGGCATCCCCAGTGGTGCCAGTGCACTCTCTGGACTCACTGCACTGCATCCCCAGTGGTGCCAGTGCACTCTCTGGACTCACTGCAGTGCATCCCCAGTAGTGCCAGTGCACTCTCTGCACTCACTTCACTGCATCCCCAGTGGTGCCAGTGCACTCTCTGGACTCACTGCACTGCATTCCCAGTGGTGACAGTGAAGTCTTTGGACTCACTACACTCCATCCCCACTGGTGCCTTTGCACTCCCTGGACTCACTGCACTGCTCCAGCCGCGGCAGCCGCTCCAGCCGCGGTAGCCCTCCAGCCGTGGCAGCCGCTCCACTCGGTAGCGGCTGGAGCGGCTGCCGCGGCTGGAGCGGCTGGAGCGGCTGCCGCGGCTGGAGCGGCTGCCGCGGCTGGAGCGGCTGGAGCGGCTGCCGCGGCTGGAGCGGCTGGCGCGGCTGGAGGAGCTACCGCGTCTGGAGCTGTTAACGCGGCTGGAGCGGATGCCGAGGCTGGAGCGGATGCCGCGGCTGGTGCGGCTGGAGAGGCTGCCGCGGCTGGAGCAGTGCAGTGAGTCCAGAGAGTGCACTGGCACCTTGGGGATGCAGTGCAGTGAGTAAAGAGAGTGCACTGGCACCATTGGGGATGCAGTGCAGTGAGTCCAGAGAGTGCAGTGGCACCACAGATGATGCAGTGCAGTGAGTCCAGAGAGTGCACTGGCACCACTGCGGATGCAGTGCAGTGAGTCCTGAGAGTGCACTGGCACCACTGGGGATGCGGTGCCGGGAGTCCAGAGAGTGCTTTGGCACCACTGGGGATGCACTGCAGTGACTCCAGAGAGTGCACTGGCACTAATGGGGATGCACTGCAGTTAGTCCAGAGAGTGCACTGGCACCACTGGGGATGCAGTGCCGTGAGTCCAGAGAATGCACTGGCACCACTGGGGATACGGTGCCGGGAGTCCAGAGAGTGCACTGACACCACTGGGGATGCGGTGCCTGGAGTCCAGAGAGTGCTTTGGCACCACTGGGGATGCAGTGCAGTGAGTCCACAGAGTGCACTGACACCAGTGGGAATGCGGTGCAGTGAGTCCAGAGAGTGCAATGGCACCACTGGAGATGCACTGCAGTGAGTCCAGAGTGCACTAGCACCACTGGGGTTGCAGAGCAGTGAGTCCAGAGAGTGCACTGGCACCACGGAGAATGCATTTCAGTGAGTCCAGAGAGTGCCGCTCCAGCCTCGGCATCCGCTCCAGCCGAGTCAACCCCGCGTTAGCCCCTCCAGCCGCGGCAGACGCTCCAGCCGCGGTAGCCGCTCCAGCCGCTCCAGCCGCGGCAGCCGCTCCAGCCCCTCCAGCCGCGCCAGCCTCTCCATCCGCGGCAGCCGCTCCATCCGCGGCAGCCGCTCCAGCCGCTCCAGCCGCGGCAGCCGCTCCAGCCGCTACCGAGTGGAGCGGCTGCCACGGCTGGAGGGCTACCGCGGCTGGAGCGGCTGCCGCGGCTGTAGCAGTGCAGTGAGTCCAGGGAGTGCACTGGCACCACTGGGGATGCAGCGCAGTGAGTCCAGAGAGTGCACTGACACCACTGGGGATGCACTTCAGTTAGTCCAGTGAGTGTACTGGCACCACTGGGGATGCACTGCAGTGAGTCCAGAGAGTGCACTGGCTCCACTGAGAATGCACTTCAGTGAGTCCAGAGAGTGCACTGACACCACTGGGGATGCAGTGCAGTGAGTCAAGAGAGTGCACTGGCAGGACTGGGGATGCAGTGCAGTGAGTCCAGAGAGTGCACTGGCACCACTGGGGATGCCCTGCAGTGAGTCCAGAGAGTGCACTGGCACCACTGGGGATGCAGTGCAGTGAGTCCAGAGAGTGCACTGGCAGCACTGGGGATGCACTCCAGTGAGTCCAGAGAGTGCACTTGCACCACGGGGGATGCAATGCAGTGAGTCCATAGAGCGCACTGGCACCACTGGGGATGCACTGCAGTGAGTCCACAGAGTGCACTGGCGCCACTGGGGATGCACTGCAGTGAGTCCACAGAGTGCACTGGCACCACTGGGGATGCAGTGCAGTGAGTCCAGTGAGTGCACTGGCACCACTGGGGATGCACTCCAGTGAGTCCACAGAGTGCACTGGCACCACTGGGGATGCACTTCAGTGAGTCCAGAGAGTGCACTGGCACCACTGGGGATGCAGTGCAGTGAGTCCAGAGAGTGCACTGGCACCACTGAAAATGCACTTCAGTGTGTCCAGAGAGTGCACTGGCATCACTGGGGATGCACTGCAGTGAGTCCAGAGAGTGCACTAGCGCCACTGGGGATGCAGTGCAGTGAGTCCAGAGAGTGCACTGGCACCACTGGGGATGCACTGCAGTGAGTCCAGTGAGTGCACTGGCACCACTGGGGATGCAGTGCAGTGAGTCCAGAGAGCGCACTGGCACCACTGGGGATGCACTGCTGTGAGTCCAGAGAGTGCTCTTGCACCACAGGGGATGCAGTGCAGTGAGTCCAGAGAGTGCACTGGCACCACTGGGGATGCAGTGCAGTGAGTCCAGAGAGTGGACTGGCACCACTGGGGATGCACTGAAGTGAGTCCAGAGAGTGCACTGGCACCACTGGGAATGCACTTCAGTGAGTCCAGAGAGTGCACTGGCACCACTGGGGATGCACTGCAGTGAGTCCACAGAGTGCACTAGCACTACTGGGGATGCAGTTCAGTGAGTCCAGAGAGTGCGCTGGAACCACTTGGGATGCAGTGCAGTGAGTCCAGAGAGTGCACTGGCACCGCTGGGGAAGCAGTGCAGTGAGTCCAGAGAGTGCAGTGGCACCACTGGGGATGCAGTGCAGTGAGTCCAGAGAGTGCACTGGCAGCAATGGGGATGCAGTGCAGTGAGTCCAGAGAGTGCACTGGAACCACTGGGGATGCAGTTCAGTGAGTCCAGAGAGTGCACTGGCACCACTGGGGATGCAGTGCAGTGAGTCCAGAGAGTGCACTGGCACCACTGAGAATGCAGTGCTGTGCCTCCAGAGAGCGCACAGGCACCAGTGGGGATGCAGTGCAGTGAGTCCAGAGAGTGCAGTGGCACCACTGGGGATGCAGTTTAGTGAGTCCAGAGAGTGCACTGGCACCACTGGGGATGCAGTGCAGTGAGTCCAGTGAGTGTACTGGCACCACTGGGGATGCACTGCAGTGAGTCCAGAGAGTGCACTGGCACCACTGAGAATGCACTTCAATGAGTCCAGAGAGTGCACTGGCACCACTGGGGATGCACTGCAGTGAGTTTAGAGAGTGCAGTGGCACCACTGGGGATGCACTGCAGTGAGTCCAGAGAGTGCTTTGGCACCAGTGGGGATGCACTGCAGTTACTCCAGCGACTGCACTGGCACCACTGGGGATGCAGTGCAGTGAGTCCAGAGAGTGCACTGGCACCACTGGGGATGCACTGCAGTGAGTCCAGAGAGTGCAGTGGCACCAGTGGGGATGCACTGCAGTGAGTCCAGAGAGTGCACTGGCAGCAATGGGGATGCAGTGCAGTGAGTCCAGAGAGTGCACTGGAACCACTGGGGATGCAGTTCAGTGAGTCCAGACAGTGCACTGGCACCACTGGGGATGCAGTGCAGTGAGTCCAGAGAGTGCACTGGCACCACTGAGAATGCAGTGCTGTGACTCCAGAGAGCGCACAGGCACCAGTGGGGATGCAGTGCAGTGAGTCCAGAGAGTGCAGTGGCACCACTGGGGATGCAGTTTAGTGAGTCCAGAGAGTGCACTGGCACCACTGGGGATGCAGTGCGGTGAGTCCAGTGAGTGTACTGGCACCACTGGGGATGCACTGCAGTGAGTCCAGAGAGTGCACTGGCACCACTGGGGATGCACTGCAGTGAGTCCAGAGAGTGCAGTGGCACCACTGGGGATGCAGTGCAGTGAGTCCAGAGAGTGCTTTGGCACCAGTGGGGATGCACTGCAGTTACTCCAGCGACTGCACTGGCACCACTGGGGATGCAGTGCAGTGAGTCCAGAGAGTGCACTGGCACCACTGGGGATGCAGTGCAGTGAGTCCAGAGAGTGCACTGGCACCACTGAAAATGCACTTCAGTGTGTCCAGAGAGTGCACTGGCACCACTGGGGATGCACTGCAATGAGTCCAGAGAGTGCACTAGCGCCACTGGGGATGCAGTGCAGTGAGTCCAGAGAGTGCACTGGCACCACTGGGGATGCACTGCAGTGAGTCCAGTGAGTGCACTGGCACCACTGGTGATGCAGTGCAGTGAGTCCAGAGAGTGCACTGGCACCACTGGTGATGCAGTGCAGTGAGTCCAGAGAGTGGCGCTCCAGCCTTGGTTTCCGCTCCAGCCGCGTCAACCGCTCCAGCCGCGGTAGCCCCTCCAGCCGCGTCAGACGCTCTAGACGCTTCAACCGCGTCAGCCTCTCCAGCCGCGTTAGCCCCTCCAGCCGCTGGTAGCACTTCAGTGAGTCCAGAGAGTGCACTGGCACCACTGGGGATGCACTGCAGTGAGTCCAGAGATTGCACTGGCACCACTGGGGATGCACCTCAGTGAGTCCAGAGAGTGCACTGGCACCACTGGGGATGCAGTGCAGTGAGTCCAGAGAGTGCACTGGCACCACTGGGGATGCAGTGCAGTGAGTCCAGAGAGCGCACTGGCACCACTGGGGATGCACTGCTGTGAGTCCAGAGAGTGCTCTTGCACCACAGGGGATGCAGTCCAGTGACTCAAGAGAGTGCACTGGCAGCACTGGGGATGCAGTGCAGTGAGTCCAGAGAGTGCACTGGCACCACTGGGGATGCACTGCAGTGAGTCCACAGAGTGCACTAGCACTACTGGGGATGCACTGCAGTGAGTCCAGAGAGTGCATTGGCACCACTGGGGAAGCAGTGCAGTGAGTCCAGAGAGTGCACTGGCAGCACTGGGGATGCAGTGCAGTGAGTCCAGAGAGTGCACTGGCACCACTGGGGATGCAGTTCAGTGAGTCCAGAGAGTGCACTGGCACCACTGGGGATGCAGTGCAGTGAGTCCAGAGAGTGCACTGGCACCACTGAGAATGCAGTGCTGTGACTCCAGAGAGCGCACAGGCACCAGTGGGGATGCAGTGCAGTGAGTCCAGAGAGTGCACTGGCACCACTGGGGATGCACTGCTGTGAGTCCAGAGAGTGCTCTTGCACCACTGGGGATGCACTGCAGTGAGAACAGAGAGTGCACTGGCACCACTGGGGATGCACCTCAGTGAGTCCAGAGAGTGCACTGGCACCACTGGGGATGCAGTGCAGTGAGTCCAGAGAGTGCACTGGCACCACTGGGGATGCAGTGCAGTGAGTCCAGAGAGCGCACTGGCACCACTGGGGATGCACTGCTGTGAGTCCAGAGAGTGCTCTTGCACCACTGGGGATGCACTGCAGTGAGTCCAGAGAGTGCACTGGCACCACTGGGGAAACACTGCAGTGAGTCCAGAGAGTGCAGTGGCACCACTGGGGATGCACTGCAGTGAGTCCAGAGAGTGCTTTGGCACCAGTGGGGATGCACTGCAGTTACTCCAGAGACTGCACTGGCACCACTGGGGATGCAGTGCAGTGAGTCCAGAGAGTGCACTGGCACCAGTGGGGATGCACTGCAGTGAGTCCAGAGAGTGCACTGGCACCACTGGGGATGCACTGCAGTGAGAACAGAGAGTGCACTGTCACCACTGGGGATGCAGTACAGTGAGTCCACAGAGTGCACTGGCACCACTGGGGATGCAGTGCAGTGAATCCAGTGAGTGCACTGGCACCACTGGGGATGCAGTGCAGTGAGTCCAGAGAGTGCACTGGCACTACTGGGGATGCAGTGCAGTGAGTCCAGAGAGTGCACTGGCACCACTGGGGATGCAGTGCAGTGAGTCCAGATAGTGCACTGTCACTACTGGGGATGCAGTGCAGTGAGTCCAGAGAGTGCACTGGCACCACTGCGGATGCAGTGCAGTGAGTCCTGAGAGTGCACTGGCACCACTGGGGATGCAGTGCAGTGAGTCCAGAGATTGCACTGGCACCACTGGGGATGCAGTGCAGTGAGTCCAGAGAGTGCACTGGCACCACTGGGGATGCAGTGCAGTGAGTCCAGAGAGTGTACTGGCACCAATGGGGATGCACTGCAGTGAGTCCAGAGAGTGCACTGGCACCACTGGTGATGCACTGCTGTGAGTCCAGAGAGTGCTCTTGCACCACAGGGGAAGCAGTGCAGTGACTCAAGAGAGTGCACTGGCAGCACTGGGGATGCAGTGCAGTGAGTCCAGAGAGAGCAATGGCACCTCTGCGGATGCACTGCAGTGAGTCCAGAGAGTGCACTGGCTCCACTGGGGATGGACTGCAGTGAGTCCAGAGAGTGCACTGGCAATACTGGGGATGCACTTCAGTGAGTCCAGAGAGTGCACTGGCACCACTGGGGATGCACTGCAGTGAGTCCAGAGAGTGCACTAGCACCACTGGGGATGCAGTGCAGTGAGTCCAGAGAGTGCACTGGCACCACTGGGGATGCAGTGCAGTTAGTCCAGTGAGTGTACTGGCTCCACTGGGGATGCAGTGCAGTGAGTCCAGAGAGTGCAGTGGCACTACTAGGGATGCAGTGCAGTGAGTCCAGAGAGTGCACAGGCAGCACTGGGGATGCAGTGCAGTGAGTCCAGAGAGTGCACTGGCACCACTGGGGATGCAGTTCAGTGAGTCCAGAGAGTGCGCTGGAACCACTGGGGATGCAGTGCAGTGAGTCCAGAGAGTGCACTAGCACCACTGGGGACGCACTGCAGTGAGTCCAGTGAGTGTACTGGCTCCACTGGGGATGCAGTGCAGTGAGTCCAGAGAGTGCAGTGGCACTACTAGGGATGCAGTGCAGTGAGTCCAGAGAGTGCACAGGCAGCACTGGGGATGCAGTGCAGTGAGTCCAGAGAGTGCACTGGCACCACTGGGGATGCAGTGCAGTTAGTCCAGTGAGTGTACTGGCTCCACTGGGGATGCAGTGCAGTGAATCCAGAGAGTGCAGTGGCACTACTAGGGATGCAGTGCAGTGAGTCCAGAGAGTGCACAGGCAGCACTGGGGATGCAGTGCAGTGAGTCCAGAGAGTGCACTGGCACCACTGGGGATGCAGTGCAGTGAGTCCAGAGAGTGCGCTGGAACCACTGGGGATGCAGTGCAGTGAGTCCAGAGAGTGCACTAGCACCACTGGGGACGCACTGCAGTGAGTCCAGTGAGTGTACTGGCTCCACTGGGGATGCAGTGCAGTGAGTCCAGAGAGTGCAGTGGCACTACTAGGGATGCAGTGCAGTGAGTCCAGAGAGTGCACAGGCAGCACTGGGGATGCAGTGCAGTGAGTCCAGAGAGTGCACTGGCACCACTGGGGATGCAGTTCAGTGAGTCCAGAGAGTGCACTGGCACCACTGGGGATGCAGTGCAGTGAGTCCAGAGAGTGCACTGGCACCACAGAGAATGCACTTCAGTGAGTCCAGAGAGTGCACTGGCACCACTGGGGATGCACTGCAGTGAGCCCAGAGAGTGCACTGGCACTAGGGGGGTTGCACTGCAGTGAGTCCAGTGAGTGCACTGGCACCACTGGGGAAGCAGTGCAGTGAGTCCAGAGAGTGCAGAGGCACCACTGGTGATGCAGTTCAGTGAGTCCAGAGAGTGCACTGGCACCACTGGGGATGCAGTGCAGTGAGTCCAGTGAGTGTACTGGCACCACTGGGGATGCACTGCAGTGAGTCCAGAGAGTGCACTGGCGCCACTGAGAATGCACTTCAGTGAGTCCAGAGAGTGCACTGGCACCACTGGGGATGCACTTCAGTGAGTCCAGAGAGTGCACTGGCACCACTGGGGATGCAGTGCTGTGACTCCAGAGAGTGCACTGGCACCACTGGGGATGCAGTGTAGTGAGTCCAGAGAGTGCACTGGCACCACTGGGGATGCGGTGCCGGGAGTCCAGAGAGTGCTTTGGCACCAGTGGGGATGCACTGCAGTTACTCCAGAGACTGCACTGGCACCACTGGGGATGCAGTGCAGTGAGTCCAGAGAGAGCACTGGCAGCACTGGGGATGCAGTGCAGTGAGTCCAGAGAGTGCACTGGCACCACTAGAGATGCACTGCAGTGAGTCCAGAGAGTGCACTGGCACCACTGGGGATGCACTGCAGTGAGTCCAGAGAGTGCACTGGCACCACTCGGGATGCAGTGCAGTCACTCCAGAGAGTGCACTGGCACCACTGGGGATGCGGTGCAGTGAGTCCAGAGAGTGCACTGGCACCACTGGGGATGCAGTGCAGTGAGTCCAGAGAGTGCACTGGAACCACTGGGGATGCGGTGGCGGCAGTCCAGAGAGTGCTTTGGCACCACTGGGGATGCAGTACAGTGAGTCCAGAGAGTGCACTGGCACCACTGGGGATGCAGCGCAGTGACTCTAGAGAGTGCACTGGCACCACAGGGGATGCGGTGCAGTGAGTCCAGAGAGGGCACTGGCACCACTCAGGGTGCAGTGCGGTGAGTCCAGAGAGTGCACTGGCACCACTGGGGATGCAGTACAGTGAGTCCAGAGAGTGCACTGGCACCACTGGGGATGCAGTGCTGTGAGTCCAGAGAGTGCACTGGCACCACTGGGGATGCACTGCAGTGAGTCCAGAGTGCACTAGCACCACTGGGGATGCACTGCAGTGAGTCCAGAGAGTGCACTGGCACCACCGGGAATGCACTGCAGTGAGTCCAGAGAGTGCTCTGGCACCACTGGGGATGCACTTCAGTGAGTCCAGAGAGTGCTCTGGCTCCACTGGGGATGCAGTGACGCGAGTCCAGAGAGTGCACTGGCACCACTGGGGATGCACTGCAGTCACTCCAGAGAGTGCACTGGCACCACTGGGGATGCACTGCAGTGAGTCCAGAGAGTGCACTGGCACAACTGGGGATGCAGCGCAGTGACTCTAGAGAGTGCACTGGCACCACTGCGGATGCGGTGCAGTGAGTCCAGAGAGTCCACTGGCACCACAGGTGATGCCGTGCAGTGAGTCCAGAGAGTGCACTGGCAGCACTGGGGATGCAGTGCAGTGAGTCCAGAGAGTGCACTGGCACCACAGGTGATGCACTCCAGTGAGTCCAGAGAGTGCACTTGCACCACGGGGGATGCAGTGCAGTGACGCCAGAGAGTGCACTGGCAGCATTGGGGTGCAGTGCAGTGAGTCCAGAGAGTGCACTGGCACCACTGGGGATGCAGTGCAGTGACTCGAAAGAGTGCACTGGCACCACTGGGGATGCACTGCAGTGAGTCCTGAGAGTACACTGGCTCCACCGGGGATGCCCTGCAGTGAGTCCAGAGAGTGCACTGGCGATGCAGTGCAGTGAGTCCAGAGAGTGCACTGGCACCACTGGGGATGCAGCGCAGTGAGTCCAGAGAGTGCACTGGCACCACTGAGAATGCACTTCAGTGAGTCCAGAGAGTGCACTGGCACCACTGGGGATGCAGTGCAGTGAGTCCAGAGATTGCACTGGCACCACTGGGGATGCAGTTCAGTGAGTCCAGAGAGTGCACTGGCACCACTGGGGATGCAGTGCAGTGAGTCCAGAGAGTGCACTGGCACCACTGAGAATGCACTGCAGTGAGTCCAGAGAGCGCACTGGCACCACTGGGGATGCAGTGCAGTGAGTCCAGAGATTGCACTGGCACCACTGGGGATGCAGTGCTGTGACTCCAGAGAGCGCACTGGTACCACTGGGGATGCACTGCAGTGAGTCCAGAGAGTGCACTGGCACCACTGGGGAAGCAGTGCAGTGAGTCCAGAGAGTGCACTGGCACCACTGCGGATGCACTGCAGTGAGTCCAGAGAGTGCACTGGCAATACTGGGGATGCAGTGCAGTGAGTCCAGAGAGTGCACTGGCACCACTGAGAATGCACTTCAGTGAGTCCAGAGAGTGCACTGGCACCACTGGGGATGCACTGCAGTGAGTCCAGAGAATGCACTGGCACCACTGGGGATGCAGTACAGTGAGTCCACACAGTGCACTAGCACCACTGGGGATGCAGTGCAGTGAGTCCAGAGAGTGCACTGGCACCACTGGGGATGCACTGCAGTGAGTCCAGAGAGTGCACTGGCACCACTGGGGATGCAGTGCAGTCACTCCAGAGAGTGCACTGGCACCACTGGGGATGCGGTGCAGTGAGTCCAGAGAGTGCACTGGCACCACTGGGGATGCAGTGCAGTGAGTCCAGAGAGTGCACTGGAACCACTGGGGATGCGGTGGCGGGAGTCCAGAGAGTGCTTTGGCACCACTGGGGATGCAGTACAGTGAGTCCAGAGAGTGCACTGGCACCACTGGGGATGCAGCGCAGTGACTCTAGAGAGTGCACTGGCACCACTGGGGATGCGGTGCAGTGAGTCCAGAGAGAGCACTGGCACCACTCAGGGTGCAGTGCGGTGAGTCCAAAGAGTGCACTGGCACCACTGGGGATGCAGTACAGTGAGTCCAGAGAGTGCACTGGCACCACTGGGGATGCACTGCAGTGAGTCCAGAGTGCACTAGCACCACTGGGGATGCACTGCAGTGAGTCCAGAGAGTGCACTGGCACCACCGGGAATGCACTGCAGTGAGTCCAGAGAGTGCTCTGGCACCACTGGGGATGCACTTCAGTGAGTCCAGAGAGTGCACTGGCACCACTGGGGATGCAGTGACGCGAGTCCAGAGAGTGCACTGGCACCACTGGGGATGCAGTGACGCGAGTCCAGAGAGTGCACTGGCACCACTGGGGATGCACTGCAGTCACTCCAGAGAGTGCACTGGCACCACTGGGGATGCAGTACAGTGAGTCCAGAGAGTGCACTGGCACAACTGGGGATGCAGTGCAGTGACTCTAGAGAGTGCACTGGCACCACTGCGGATGCGGTGCAGTGAGTCCAGAGAGTGCACTGGCACCACAGGTGATGCCGTGCAGTGAGTCCAGAGAGTGCACTGGCAGCACTGGGGATGCACTGAAGTGAGTCCAGAGAGTGCACTGGCACCACTGAGAATGCACTTCAGTGAGTCCAGAGAGTGCACTGGCACCACTGGGGATGCAGTTTAGTGAGTCCAGAGAGTGCACTAGCACCACTGGGGATGCAGTGCAGTGAGTCCAGAGAGTGCGCTGGAACCACTGGGGATGCAGTGCAGTGAGTCCAGAGAGTGCACTGGCAGCACTGGGGATGCAGTGCAGTGAGTCCAGAGAGTGCACTGGCACCACTGGGGATGCAGTTCAGTGAGTCCAGAGAGTGCACTGGCACCACTGGGGATGCAGTGCAGTGAGTCCAGAGAGTGCACTGGCACCACTGGGGATGCACTGCAGTGAGTCCAGAGAGTGCACTGGCGCCACTGGGGATGCAGTGCAGTGAGTCCAGAGATTGCACTGGCACCACTGGGGATGCACTGCAGTGAGTCCAGAGAGCGCACAGGCACCACTGGAGATGCAGTGCAGTGAGTCCAGAGAGTGCACTGGCACCACTGGGGATGCACTGCAGTGAGCCCAGAGAGTGCACTGGCACTAGGGGGGTTGCACTGCAGTGAGTCCAGTGAGTGCACTGGCACCACTGGGGAAGCAGTGCAGTGAGTCCAGAGAGTGCAGAGGCACCACTGGTGATGCAGTTCAGTGAGTCCAGAGAGTGCACTGGCACCACTGGGGATGCAGTGCAGTGAGTCCAGTGAGTGTACTGGCAACACTGGGGATGCACTGCAGTGAGTCCAGAGAGTGCACTGGCACCACTGAGAATGCACTTCAGTGAGTCCAGAGAGTGCACTGGCACCACTGGGGATGCACTTCAGTGAGTCCAGAGAGTGCACTGGCACCACTGGGGATGCAGTGCTGTGACTCCAGAGAGTGCACTGGCACCACTGGGGATGCAGTGTAGTGAGTCCAGAGAGTGCACTGGCACCACTGGGGATGCGGTGCTGGGAGTCCAGAGAGTGCTTTGGCACCAGTGGGGATGCACTGCAGTTACTCCAGAGACTGCACTGGCACCACTGGGGATGCAGTGCAGTGAGTCCAGAGAGAGCACTGGCAGCACTGGGGATGCAGTGCAGTGAGTCCAGAGAGTGCACTGGCACCAATAGAGATGCACTGCAGTGAGTCCAGAGAGTGCACTGGCACCACTGGGGATGCACTGCAGTGAGTCCAGAGAGTGCACTGGCACCACTCGGGATGCAGTGCAGTCACTCCAGAGAGTGCACTGGCACCACTGGGGATGCGGTGCAGTGAGTCCAGAGAGTGCACTGGCACCACTGGGGATGCAGTGCAGTGAGTCCAGAGAGTGCACTGGAACCACTGGGGATGCGGTGGCGGCAGTCCAGAGAGTGCTTTGGCATCACTGGGGATGCAGTACAGTGAGTCCAGAGAGTGCACTGGCACCACTGGGGATGCGGTGCAGTGAGTCCAGAGAGGGCACTGGCACCACTCAGGGTGCAGTGCGGTGAGTCCACAGAGTGCACTGGCACCACTGGGGATGCAGTACAGTGAGTCCAGAGAGTGCACTGGCACCACTGGGGATGCAGTGCAGTGAGTCCAGAGAGTGCACTGGCACCACTGGGGATGCACTGCAGTGAGTCCAGAGTGCACTAGCACCACTGGGGATGCACTGCAGTGAGTCCAGAGAGTGCACTGGCACCACCGGGAATGCACTGCAGTGAGTCCAGAGAGTGCTCTGGCACCACTGGGGATGCACTTCAGTGAGTCCAGAGAGTGCACTGGCTCCACTGGGGATGCAGTGACGCGAGTCCAGAGAGTGCACTGGCACCACTGGGGATGCAGTGACGCGAGTCCAGAGAGTGCACTGGCACCACTGGGGATGCACTGCAGTCACTCCAGAGAGTGCAGTGGCACCACTGGGGATGCACTGCAGTGAGTCCAAAGAGTGCACTGGCACAACTGGGGATGCAGCGCAGTGACTCTAGAGAGTGCACTGGCACCACTGCGGATGCGGTGCAGTGAGTCCAGAGAGTCCACTGGCACCACAGGTGATGCCGTGCAGTGAGTCCAGAGAGTGCACTGGCAGCACTGGGGATGCAGTGCAGTGAGTCCAGAGAGTGCACTGGCACCACAGGTGATGCACTCCAGTGAGTCCAGAGAGTGCACTTTCACCACGGGGGATGCAGTGCAGTGACGCCAGAGAGTGCACTGGCAGCATTGGGGTGCAGTGCAGTGAGTCCAGAGAGTGCACTGGCACCACTGGGGATGCAGTGCAGTGACTCGAAAGAGTGCACTGGCACCACTGGGGATGCACTGCAGTGAGTCCTGAGAGTACACTGGCTCCACCGGGGATGCCCTGCAGTGAGTCCAGAGAGTGCACTGGCAATGCAGTGCAGTGAGTCCAGAGAGTGCACTGGCACCACTGGGGATGCAGCGCAGTGAGTCCAGAGAGTGCACTGGCACCACTGAGAATGCAGTGCAGTGAGTCCAGAGAGTGCACTGGCACCAGTGGGGATGCAGTGCAGTGAGTCCAGAGATTGCACTGGCACCACTGGGGATGCAGTTCAGTGAGTCCAGAGAGTGCACTGGCACCACTGGGGATGCAGTGCAGTGAGTCCAGAGAGTGCACTGGCACCACTGAGAATGCACTGCAGTGAGTCCAGAGAGCGCACTGGCACCACTGGGGATGCAGTGCAGTGAGTCCAGAGATTGCACTGGCACCACTGGGGATGCAGTGCTGTGACTCCAGAGAGCGCACTGGCACCACTGGGGATGCACTGCAGTGAGTCCAGAGAGTGCACTGGCACCACTGGGGATGCACTGCAGTGAGTCCAGAGAGTGCACTGGCACCACTGGGGATGCACTGCAGTGACTCGAAAGAGTGCACTGGCACCACTGGGGAAGCAGTGCAGTGAGTCCAGAGAGTGCACTGGCACCACTGGGGATGCAGTGCAGTGAGTCCAGAGAGTGCACTGGCACCACTGGGGATGCACTGCAGTGAGTCCAGAGAATGCACTGGCACCACTGGGGATGCAGTACAGTGAGTCCACACAGTGCACTAGCACCACTGGGGATGCAGTGCAGTGAGTCCAGAGAGTGCACTGGCACCACTGGGGATGCAGTGCAGTGAGTCCAGAGAGTGCACTGGCACCACTGGTGATGCACTGCTGTGAGTCCAGAGAGTGCTCTTGCACCACAGGGGATGCAGTGCAGTGACTCAAGAGAGTGCACTGGCAGCACTGGGGATGCACTGCAGTGAGTCCAGAGAGTGCACTGGCACCACTGGGGATGCACTGCAGTGAGTCCAGAGAGTGCACTGGCACCACTCGGGATGCAGTGCAGTCACTCCAGAGAGTGCACTGGCACCACTGGGGATGCGGTGCAGTGAGTCCAGAGAGTGCACTGGCACCACTGGGGATGCAGTGCAGTGAGTCCAGAGAGTGCACTGGAACCACTGGGGATGCGGTGGCGGGAGTCCAGAGAGTGCTTTGGCACCACTGGGGATGCAGTACAGTGAGTCCAGAGAGTGCACTGGCACCACTGGGGATGCAGCGCAGTGACTCTAGAGAGTGCACTGGCACCACTGGGGATGCGGTGCAGTGAGTCCAGAGAGAGCACTGGCACCACTCAGGGTGCAGTGCGGTGAGTCCAGAGAGTGCACTGGCACCACTGGGGATGCAGTACAGTGAGTCCAGAGAGTGCACTGGCACCACTGGGGATGCAGTGCAGTGAGTCCAGAGAGTGCACTGGCACCACTGGGGATGCACTGCAGTGAGTCCAGAGTGCACTAGCACCACTGGGGATGCACTGCAGTGAGTCCAGAGAGTGCACTGGCACCACCGGTAATGCACTGCAGTGAGTCCAGAGAGTGCTCTGGCACCACTGGGGATGCACTTTAGTGAGTCCAGAGAGTGCACTGGCACCACTGGGGATGCAGTGCAGTGAGTCCAGAGAGTGCACTGGCACCACTGGGGATGCAGTGACGCGAGTCCAGAGAGTGCACTGGCACCACTGGGGATGCACTGCAGTCACTCCAGAGAGTGCACTGGCACCACTGGGGATGCAGTACAGTGAGTCCAGAGAGTGCACTGGCACAACTGGGGATGCAGTGCAGTGACTCTAGAGAGTGCACTGGCACCACTGCGGATGCGGTGCAGTGAGTCCAGAGAGTGCACTGGCACCACAGGTGATGCCGTGCAGTGAGTCCAGAGAGTGCACTGGCACCACTGGGGATGCACTGCAGTGAGTCCAGAGAATGCACTGGCACCACAGGTGATGCACTCCAGTGAGTCCAGAGAGTGCACTTGCACCACGGGGGATGCAGTGCAGTGACGCCAGAGAGTGCACTGGCAGCATTGGGGTGCAGTGCAGTGAGTCCAGAGAGTGCACTGGCACCACTGGGGATGCAGTGCAGTGAGTCGAAAGAGTGCACTGGCACCACTGGGGATGCACTGCAGTGAGTCCTGAGAGTACACTGGCTCCACCGGGGATGCCCTGCAGTGAGTCCAGAGAGTGCACTGGCGATGCAGTGCTGTGAGTCCAGAGAGTGCACTGGCACCACTGGGGATGCAGCGCAGTGAGTCCAGAGAGTGCACTGGCACCACTGATAATGCACTTCAGTGAGTCCAGAGAGTGCACTGGCACCACTGGGGATGCAGTGAAGTGAGTCCAGAGATTGCACTGGCACCACTGGGGATGCAGTTCAGTGAGTCCAGAGAGTGCACTGGCACCACTGGGGATGCAGTGCAGTGAGTCCAGAGAGTGCACTGGCACCACTGAGAATGCACTGCAGTGAGTCCAGAGAGCGCACTGGCACCACTGGGGATGCAGTGCAGTGAGTCCAGAGATTGCACTGGCACCACTGGGGATGCAGTGCTGTGACTCCAGAGAGCGCACTGGCACCACTGGGGATGCACTGCAGTGAGTCCAGAGAGTGCACTGGCACCACTGGGGATGCACTGCAGTGAGTCCAGAGAGTGCACTGGCACCACTGGGGATGCACTGCAGTGACTCGAAAGAGTGCACTGGCACCACTGGGGAAGCAGTGCAGTGAGTCCAGAGAGTGCACTGGCACCACTGGGGATGCACTGCAGTGAGTCCAGAGAGTGCACTGGAAATACTGGGCATGCAGTGCAGTGAGTCCAGAGAGTGCAATGGCACCACTGAGAATGCACTTCAGTGAGTCCAGAGAGTGCACTGGCACCACTGGGGATGCACTGCAGTGAGTCCAGAGATTGCACTGGCACCACTGGGGATGCAGTACAGTGAGTCCACACAGTGCACTAGCACCACTGGGGATGCAGTGCAGTGAGTCAAGAGAGTGCACTGGCACCACTGGGGATGCAGTGCAGTGAGTCCAGAGAGTGCACTGGCACCACTGGTGATGCACTGCTGTGAGTCCAGAGAGTGCTCTTGCACCACAGGGGATGCAGTGCAGTGACTCAAGAGAGTGCACTGGCAGCACTGGGGATGCAGTGCAGTGAGTCCAGAGAGTGCACTGGCACCACTGGGGATGCAGTGCAGTGAGTCCAGAGAGTGCACTGGCACCACTGAGAATGCACTGCAGTGAGTCCAGAGAGCGCACTGGCACCACTGGGGATGCAGTGCAGTGAGTCCAGAGATTGCACTGGCACCACTGGGGATGCAGTGCTGTGACTCCAGAGAGCGCACTGGCACCACTGGGGATGCACTGCAGTGAGTCCAGAGAGTGCACTGGCACCACTGGGGATGCACTGCAGTGAGTCCAGAGAGTGCACTGGCACCACTGGGGATGCACTGCAGTGACTCGAAAGAGTGCACTGGCACCACTGGGGAAGCAGTGCAGTGAGTCCAGAGAGTGCACTGGCACCACTGGGGATGCAGTGCAGTGAGTCCAGAGAGTGCACTGGCACCACTGGGGATGCACTGCAGTGAGTCCAGAGAATGCACTGGCACCACTGGGGATGCAGTACAGTGAGTCCACACAGTGCACTAGCACCACTGGGGATGCAGTGCAGTGAGTCCAGAGAGTGCACTGGCACCACTGGGGATGCAGTGCAGTGAGTCCAGAGAGTGCACTGGCACCACTGGTGATGCACTGCTGTGAGTCCAGAGAGTGCTCTTGCACCACAGGGGATGCAGTGCAGTGACTCAAGAGAGTGCACTGGCAGCACTGGGGATGCACTGCAGTGAGTCCAGAGAGTGCACTGGCACCACTGGGGATGCACTGCAGTGAGTCCAGAGAGTGCACTGGCACCACTCGGGATGCAGTGCAGTCACTCCAGAGAGTGCACTGGCACCACTGGGGATGCGGTGCAGTGAGTCCAGAGAGTGCACTGGCACCACTGGGGATGCAGTGCAGTGAGTCCAGAGAGTGCACTGGAACCACTGGGGATGCGGTGGCGGGAGTCCAGAGAGTGCTTTGGCACCACTGGGGATGCAGTACAGTGAGTCCAGAGAGTGCACTGGCACCACTGGGGATGCAGCGCAGTGACTCTAGAGAGTGCACTGGCACCACTGGGGATGCGGTGCAGTGAGTCCAGAGAGAGCACTGGCACCACTCAGGGTGCAGTGCGGTGAGTCCAGAGAGTGCACTGGCACCACTGGGGATGCAGTACAGTGAGTCCAGAGAGTGCACTGGCACCACTGGGGATGCAGTGCAGTGAGTCCAGAGAGTGCACTGGCACCACTGGGGATGCACTGCAGTGAGTCCAGAGTGCACTAGCACCACTGGGGATGCACTGCAGTGAGTCCAGAGAGTGCACTGGCACCACTGGGGATGCAGTGCAGTGAGTCCAGAGAGTGCACTGGCACCACTGGGGATGCAGTGACGCGAGTCCAGAGAGTGCACTGGCACCACTGGGGATGCACTGCAGTCACTCCAGAGAGTGCACTGGCACCACTGGGGATGCAGTACAGTGAGTCCAGAGAGTGCACTGGCACAACTGGGGATGCAGTGCAGTGACTCTAGAGAGTGCACTGGCACCACTGCGGATGCGGTGCAGTGAGTCCAGAGAGTGCACTGGCACCACAGGTGATGCCGTGCAGTGAGTCCAGAGAGTGCACTGGCACCACTGGGGATGCACTGCAGTGAGTCCAGAGAATGCACTGGCACCACAGGTGATGCACTCCAGTGAGTCCAGAGAGTGCACTTGCACCACGGGGGATGCAGTGCAGTGACGCCAGAGAGTGCACTGGCAGCATTGGGGTGCAGTGCAGTGAGTCCAGAGAGTGCACTGGCACCACTGGGGATGCAGTGCAGTGAGTCGAAAGAGTGCACTGGCACCACTGGGGATGCACTGCAGTGAGTCCTGAGAGTACACTGGCTCCACCGGGGATGCCCTGCAGTGAGTCCAGAGAGTGCACTGGCGATGCAGTGCTGTGAGTCCAGAGAGTGCACTGGCACCACTGGGGATGCAGCGCAGTGAGTCCAGAGAGTGCACTGGCACCACTGATAATGCACTTCAGTGAGTCCAGAGAGTGCACTGGCACCACTGGGGATGCAGTGAAGTGAGTCCAGAGATTGCACTGGCACCACTGGGGATGCAGTTCAGTGAGTCCAGAGAGTGCACTGGCACCACTGGGGATGCAGTGCAGTGAGTCCAGAGAGTGCACTGGCACCACTGAGAATGCACTGCAGTGAGTCCAGAGAGCGCACTGGCACCACTGGGGATGCAGTGCAGTGAGTCCAGAGATTGCACTGGCACCACTGGGGATGCAGTGCTGTGACTCCAGAGAGCGCACTGGCACCACTGGGGATGCACTGCAGTGAGTCCAGAGAGTGCACTGGCACCACTGGGGATGCACTGCAGTGAGTCCAGAGAGTGCACTGGCACCACTGGGGATGCACTGCAGTGACTCGAAAGAGTGCACTGGCACCACTGGGGAAGCAGTGCAGTGAGTCCAGAGAGTGCACTGGCACCACTGGGGATGCACTGCAGTGAGTCCAGAGAGTGCACTGGAAATACTGGGCATGCAGTGCAGTGAGTCCAGAGAGTGCAATGGCACCACTGAGAATGCACTTCAGTGAGTCCAGAGAGTGCACTGGCACCACTGGGGATGCACTGCAGTGAGTCCAGAGATTGCACTGGCACCACTGGGGATGCAGTACAGTGAGTCCACACAGTGCACTAGCACCACTGGGGATGCAGTGCAGTGAGTCAAGAGAGTGCACTGGCACCACTGGGGATGCAGTGCAGTGAGTCCAGAGAGTGCACTGGCACCACTGGTGATGCACTGCTGTGAGTCCAGAGAGTGCTCTTGCACCACAGGGGATGCAGTGCAGTGACTCAAGAGAGTGCACTGGCAGCACTGGGGATGCAGTGCAGTGAGTCCAGAGAGTGCACTGGCACCACTGGGCATGCAGTGCAGTGAGTCCAGAGAGTGCAATGGCACCACTGCGGATGCACTGCAGTGAGATCCAGAGAGTGCACTGGCTCCACTGGGGATGCACTGCAGTGAGTCCAGAGAGTTCAGTGGCACCACTGGGGATGCACTGCAGTGAGTCCAGAGAGTGTACTGGCACCACTGGGGATGCACTGAAGTGAGTCCAGAGAGTGCACTGGCACCACTGAGAATGCACTTCAGTGAGTCCAGAGAGTGCACTGGCACCACTGGGGATGCACTGCAGTGAGTCCACAGAGTGCACTAGCACTACTGGGGTTGCACTGCAGTGAGTCCAGAGAGTGCACTGGCAGCACTGGGGATGCAGTGCAGTGAGTCCAGAGAGTGCACTGGCACCACTGGGGATGCAGTTCAGTGAGTCCAGAGAGTGCACTGGCACCAGTGGGGATGCAGTGCAGTGAGTCCAGAGAGTGCACTGGCACCACTGAGAATGCAGTGCTATGACTCCAGAGAGCGCACAGGCACCACTGGGGATGCAGTGCAGTGAATCCAGAGAGTGCACTGGCACCACTGGGGATGCACTGCAGTGAGCCCAGAGAGTGCACTGGCACCAGTGGGGATGCACTGCAGTCAGTCCAGTGAGTGCACTGGCACCACTGGGGAAGCAGTGCAGTGAGTCCAGAGAGTGCAGTGGCACCACTGTTGATGCAGTTTAGTGAGTCCAGAGAGTGCACTGGCACCACTGGGGATGCAGTGCAGTGAGTCCAGTGAGTGTACTGGCACCACTGGGGATGCACTGCAGTGAGTCCAGAGAGTGCACTGGCATCACTGGGGATGCACTGCAGTGAGTCCAGAGAGTGCAGTGGCACCGCTGGGGATGCACTGCAGTGAGTCCAGAGAGTGCACTGGCACCACTGGGGATGCAGTGCAGTGAGTCCAGAGAGTGCACTGGCACCACTGGGGATGCCCTGCAGTGAGTCCAGAGAGTGCACTGGCACAACTGGGGATGCAGTGCAGTGAGTCCAGAGAGTGCACTGGCACCACTGGGGATGCGGTGCTGGGAGTCCAGAGAGTGCTTTGGCACCACTGGGGATGCAGTGCAGTGAGTCCAGAGAGTGCACTGGCAGCACTGGGGATGCAGTGCAGTGAGTCCAGACAGTGCACTGGCACCACTGGGGATGCAGTGCAGTGAGTCCAGAGATTGCACTGGCACCACTGGGGATGCAGTGCTGTGACTCCAGAGAGCGCACTGGCACCACTCCGGATGCAGTGCAGTGAGTCCAGAGAGTGCACTGGCACCACTGGGGATGCACTGCAGTGAGCCCAGAGAGTGCACTGGCACCAGTGGGGATGCACTGCAGTGAGTCCAGTGAGTGCACTGGCACCACTGGGGAAGCAGTGCAGTGAGTCCAGAGAGTGCAGTGGCACCACTGGAGATGCAGTTTAGTGAGTCCAGAGAGTGCACTGGCACCACTGGGGATGCAGTGCAGTGAGTCCAGTGAGTGTACTGGCACCTCTGGGGATGCACTGCAGTGAGTCCAGAGAGTGCACTGGCACCACTGGGGATGCACTGCAGTGAGTCCAGAGATTGCACTGGCACCACTGGGGATGCAGTGCTGTGACTCCAGAGAGCGCACTGGCACCACTGGGGATGCACTGCAGTGAGTCCAGAGAGTGCACTGGCACCACTGGGAATGCACTGCAGTGAGTCCAGAGAGTGCACTGGCACCACTGGGGATGCACTGCAGTGACTCGAAAGAGTGCACTGGCACCACTGGGGAAGCAGTGCAGTGAGTCCAGAGAGTGCACTGGCACCACTGGGGATGCACTGCAGTGAGTCCAGAGAGTGCACTGGCAATACTGGGGATGCAGTGCAGTGAGTCCAGAGAGTGCACTGGCACCACTGAGAATGCACTTCAGTGAGTCCAGAGAGTGCACTGGCACCACTGGGGATGCACTGCAGTGAGTCCAGAGATTGCACTGGCACCACTGGGGATGCAGTACAGTGAGTCCACACAGTGCACTAGCACCACTGGGGATGCAGTGCAGTGAGTCCAGAGAGTGCACTGGCACCACTGGGGATGCACTGCAGTGAGTCCAGAGAGTGCACTGGCACCACTGGGGATGCACTGCAGTGAGTCCAGAGAGTGCACTGGCACCACTGAGAATGCACTTCAGTGAGTCCAGAGAGTGCAATGGCACCACTGGGGATGCACTGCAGTGAGTCCAGAGAGTGCACTGGCACCACTGAGAATGCACTTCAGTGAGTCCAGAGAGTGCACTGGCACCACTGGGGATGCACTGCAGTGAGTCCACAGAGTGCACTGGCACTACTGGGGATGCAGTGCAGTGAGTCCAGAGAGTGCGCTGGAAGCACTGGGGATGCAGTGCAGTGAGTCCAGAGAGTGCACTGACACCACTCGGGATGCAGTGCAGTGACTCCAGAGAGTGCACTGGCACCACTGGGGATGCACTGCAGTGAGTCCAGAGAGTGCACTGGCACCGCTGGGGATGCAGTGCAGTAAGTCCAGAGAGTGCACTGGCACCACTGGGGAAGCAGTGCAGTGAGTCCAGAGAGTGCAGTGGCACCACTGGGGATGCAGTGCAGTGAGTCCAGAGAGTGCACTGGCAGCACTGGGGATGCAGTGCAGTGAGTCCAGAGAGTGCACTGGCACCACTGGGGATGCAGTGCAGTGAGTCCAGAGAGTGCACTGGCACCACTGAGAATGCAGTGCTGTGACTCCAGAGAGCGCACAGGCACCACTGGGGATGCAGTGCAGTGAGTCCAGAGAGTGCACTGGCACCACTGGGGATGCACTGCAGTCAGTCCAGTGAGTGCACTGGCACCACTGGGGAAGCAGTGCAGTGAGTCCAGAGAGTGCAGTGGCACCACTGGTGATGCAGTTTAGTGAGTCCAGAAAGTGCAGTGGCACCACTGGGGATGCAGTGCAGTGAGTCCAGTGAGTGTACTGGCACCACTGCGGATGCACTGCAGTAAGTCCAGAGAGTGCACTGGCACCACTGGGGATGCACTGCAGTGAGTCCAGAGAGTGCACTGGCACCACTGGGGATGCACTGCAGTCACTCCAGAGAGTGCACTGGCACCACTGGGGATGCAGTGCAGTGAGTCCAGAGAGTGCACTGGCAGCACTGGGGATGCAGTGCAGTGAGTCCAGAGAGTGCACTGGCACCACTGGGGAAGCGGTGCTGGGAGTCCAGAGAGTGCTTTGGCACCAGTGGGGATGCAGTGCAGTTACTCCAGAGACTGCACTGGCACCACCGGGGATGCAGTGCAGTGAGTCCAGAGAGTGCACTGGCACCACTGGGGATGCAGTGCATTGAGTCCAGAGATTGCACTGGCACCACTGGGGATGCAGTGCTGTGACTCCAGAGAGTGCACTGGCACCACTGGGGATGCCCTGCAGTGAGTCCAGAGAGTGCACTGGCACCACTGGGGATGCACTGCAGTGAGCCCAGAGAGTGCACTGGCACCAGTGGGGATGCACTGCAGTGAGTCCAGTGAGTGCACTGGCACCACTGGGGAAGCAGTGCAGTGAGTCCAGAGAGTGCAGTGGCACCACTGGGGATGCAGTTTAGTGAGTCCAGAGAGTGCACTGGCACCACTGGGGATGCAGTGCAGTGAGTCCAGTGAGTGTACTGGCACCACTGGGGATGCACTGCAGTGAGTCCAGAGAGTGCACTGGCACCACTGAGAATGCACTTCAGTGAGTCCAGAGAGTGCACTGGCACCACTGGGGATGCACTGCAGTGAGTACAGAGAGTGCAGTGGCACCACTGGGGATGCACTGCAGTGAGTCCAGAGAGTGCTTTGGCACCAGTGGGGATGCACTGCAGTTACTCCAGAGACTGCACTGGCACCACTGGGGATGCAGTGCAGTGAGTCCAGAGAGTGCACTGGCACCAGTGGGGATGCAGTGCAGTGAGTCCAGAGAGTGCACTGGCACCACTGGGGATGCACTGCAGTGAGTCCAGAGAGTGCACT
Organism: Anser cygnoides; assembly: GCF_040182565.1. Taxonomy (NCBI): domain Eukaryota; kingdom Metazoa; phylum Chordata; class Aves; order Anseriformes; family Anatidae; genus Anser; species Anser cygnoides. The sequence continues at coordinate 64,267,893 of NC_089874.1, forward strand.
GTCACCACTGGGGATGCAGTACAGTGAGTCCACAGAGTGCACTGGCACCACTGGGGATGCAGTGCAGTGAGTCCAGAGAGTGCACTGGCACCACTGGGGATGCAGTGCAGTGAATCCAGTGAGTGCACTGGCACCACTGGGGATGCAGTGGAGTGAGTCCAGAGATTGCACTGGCACCACTGGGGATGCAGTGCTGTGACTCCAGAGAGCGCACTGGCACCACTGGGGATGCACTGCAGTGAGTCCAGAGAGTGCACTGGCACCACTGGGGATGCACTGCAGTTACTCCAGAGAGTGCACTGGCACCACTGGGGATGCACTGCAGTGACTCGAAAGAGTGCACTGGCACCACTGGGGAAGCAGTGCAGTGAGTCCAGAGAGTGCACTGGCACCACTGGGGATGCACTTCAGTGAGTCCAGAGAGTGCACTGGCACCACTGGGGATGCACTGCAGTGAGTCCAGAGATTGCACTGGCACCACTGGGGATGCAGTACAGTGAGTCCACACAGTGCACTAGCACCACTGGGGATGCAGTGCAGTGAGTCCAGAGAGTGCACTGGCACCACTGGGGATGCAGTGCAGTGAGTCCAGAGAGTGCACTGGCACCACTGGAGATGCAGTGCAGTGAGTCCAGAGAGTGCAATGGCACGACTGCGGATGCACTGCAGTGAGTCCAGAGAGTGCACTGGCTCCACTGGGGATGCACTGCAGTGAGTCCAGAGAGTGCACTGGCACCACCGGGGATGCACTGCAGTGAGTCCAGAGAGTGTACTGGCACCACTGGGGATGCACTGAAGTGAGTCCAGAGATTGCACTGGCACCACTGAGAATGCACTTCAGTGAGTCCAGAGAGTGCACTGGCACCACTGGGGATGCACTGCAGTGAGTCCACAGAGTGCACTAGCACTACTGGGGATGCAGTGCAGTGAGTCCAGAGAGTGCGCTGGAACCACTGGGGATGCAGTGCAGTGAGTCCAGAGAGTGCACTGGCACCACTGGGGATGCAGTGCAGTGACTCCAGAGAGTGCACTGGAACCACTGGGGATGCACTGCAGTGAGTCCAGTGAGTGCACTGGCACCACTGGGGATGCAGTGCAGTAAGTCCAGAGAGTGCACTGGCACCACTGGGGATGCACTGCAGTGAGTCCAGAGAGTGCAGTGGCACCACTGGGGATGCAGTGCAGTGAGTCCAGAGAGTGCACTGGCAGCACTGGGGATGCAGTGCAGTGAGTCCAGAGAGTGCACTGGCACCACTGGGGATGCAGTTCAGTGAGTCCAGAGAGTGCACTGGCACCACTGGGGATGCAGTGCAGTGAGTCCAGAGAGTGCACTGGCACCACTGAGAATGCAGTGCTGTGACTCCAGAGAGCGCACAGGCACCACTGGGGATGCAGTGCAGTGAGTCCAGAGAGTGCACTGGCACCACTGGGGATGCACTGCAGTGAGTCCAGAGAGTGCACTGGCACCATTGGGGATGCACTGCAGTCAGTCCAGTGAGTGCACTGGCACCACTGGGGAAGCAGTGCAGTGAGTCCAGAGAGTGCAGTGGCACCACTGGTGATGCAGTTTAGTGAGTCCTGAGAGTGCACTGGCACCACTGGGGATGCAGTGCAGTGAGTCCAGTGAGTGTACTGGCACCACTGGGGATGCACTGCAGTGAGTCCAGAGAGTGCACTGGCACCACTGGGGATGCACTGCAGTGAGTCCAGAGAGTGCAGTGGCACCACTGGGGATGCACTGCAGTGAGTCCAGAGAGTGCACTGGTACCACTGGGGATGCAGTGCAGTGAGTCCAGAGAGTGCACTGGCACCACTGGGGATGCACTGCAGTGAGTCCAGAGAGTGCACTGGCACCACTGGGGATGCAGTGCAGTGAGTCCAGAGAGTGCACTGGCACCACTGGGGATGCGGTGCTGGGAGTCCAGAGAGTGCTTTGGCACCAGTGGGGATGCAGTGCAGTTACTCCAGAGACTGCACTGGCACCACCGGGGATGCAGTGCAGTGAGTCCAGAGAGTGCACTGGCACCACTGGGGATGCAGTGCAGTGAGTCGAGAGATTGCACTGGCACCACTGGGGATGCAGTGCTGTGACTCCAGAGAGCGCACTGGCACCACTGGGGATGCAGTGCAGTGAGTCCAGAGAGTGCACTGGCACCACTGGGGATGCACTGCAGTGAGCCCAGAGAGTGCACTGGCACCAGTGGGGATGCACTGCAGTGAGTCCAGTGAGTGCACTGGCACCACTGGGGAAGCAGTGCAGTGAGTCCAGAGAGTGCACTGGCACCACTGAGAATGCACTTCAGTGAGTCCAGAGAGTGCACTGGCACCACTGGGGATGCACTGCAGTGAGTCCAGAGAGTGCAGTGGCACCACTGGGGATGCACTGCAGTGAGTCCAGAGAGTGCACTGACACCACTGGGGATGCAGTGCAGTGAGTCCAGAGAGTGCACTGGCACCACTGGGGATGCACTGCAGTGAGTCCAGAGAGTGCACTGGCACCACTGGGGATGCAGTGCAATGAGTCCAGAGAGTGCACTGGCACCACTGGGGATGCGGTGCTGGGAGTCCAGAGAGTGCTTTGGCACCAGTGGGGATGCAGTGCAGTTACTCCAGAGACTGCACTGCCACCACCGGGGATGCAGTGCAGTGAGTCCAGAGAGTGCACTGGCACCACTGGGGATGCAGTGCAGTGAGTCGAGAGATTGCACTGGCACCACTGGGGATGCAGTGCTGTGACTCCAGAGAGCGCACTGGCACCACTGGGGATGCAGTGCAGTGAGTCCAGAGAGTGCACTGGCACCACTGGGGATGCACTGCAGTGAGCCCAGAGAGTGCACTGGCACCAGTGGGGATGCACTGCAGTGAGTCCAGTGAGTACACTGGCACCACTGGGGAAGCAGTGCAGTGAGTCCAGAGAGTGCACTGGCACCACTGAGAATGCACTTCAGTGAGTCCAGAGAGTGCACTGGCACCACTGGGGATGCAGTGCAGTGAGTCCATTGAGTGTACTGGCACCACTTTGGATGCACTGCAGTGAGTCCAGAGAGTGCACTGGCACCACTGAGAATGCACTTCAATGAGTCCAGAGAGTGCACTGGCACCACTGGGGATGCACTGCAGTGAGTCCAGAGAGTGCAGTGGCACCACTGGGGATGCACTGCAGTGAGTCCAGAGAGTGCTTTGGCACCAGTGGGGATGCACTGCAGTTACTCCAGAGACTGCACTGGCACCACTGGGGATGCAGTGCAGTGAGTCCAGAGAGTGCACTGGCACCAGTGGGGATGCACTGCAGTGAGTCCAGAGAGTGCACTGGCACCACTGGGGATGCACTGCAGTGAGTCCAGAGAGTGCACTGTCACCACTGGGGATGCAGTACAGTGAGTCCAGAGAGTGCACTGGCACCACTGGGTATGCAGTGCAGTGAGTCCAGAGAGTGCACTGGCACCACTGGGGATGCAGTGCAGTGAATCCAGTGAGTGCACTGGCACCACTGGGGATGCAGTGCAGTGAGTCCAGAGAGTGCACTGGCACTACTGGGGATGCAGTGCAGTGAGTCCAGAGAGTGCACTGGCACCACTGGGGATGCACTGCAGTGAGTCCAGAGAGTGCACTGTCACTACTGGGGATGCAGTGCAGTGAGTCCAGAGAGTGCACTGGCACCACTGGGGATGCAGTGCAGTGAGTCCACACAGTGCACTAGCACCACTGGGGATGCAGTGCAGTGAGTCCAGAGAGTGCACTGGCACCACTGGGGATGCAGTGCAGTGAGTCCAGAGAGTGCACTGGCACCACTGGGGATGCACTGCAGTGAGTCCAGAGAGTGCACTGGCACCACTGAGAATGCACTTCAGTGAGTCCAGAGAGTGCAATGGCACCACTGGGGATGCACTGCAGTGAGTCCAGAGAGTGCACTGGCACCACTGAGAATGCACTTCAGTGAGTCCAGAGAGTGCACTGGCACCACTGGGGATGCACTGCAGTGAGTCCACAGAGTGCACTGGCACTACTGGGGATGCAGTGCAGTGAGTCCAGAGAGTGCGCTGGAACCACTGGGGATGCAGTGCAGTGAGTCCAGAGAGTGCACTGGCACCACTGGGGATGCAGTGCAGTGCCTCCAGAGAGTGCACTGGCACCACTGGGGATGCACTGCAGTGAGTCCAGTGAGTGCACTGGCACCACTGGGGATGCAGTGCAGTAAGTCCAGAGAGTGCACTGGCACCACTGGGGAAGCAGTGCAGTGAGTCCAGAGAGTGCAGTGGCACCACTGGGGATGCAGTGCAGTGAGTCCAGAGAGTGCACTGGCAGCACTGGGGATGCAGTGCAGTGAGTCCAGAGAGTGCACTGGCACCACTGGGGATGCAGTGCAGTGAGTCCAGAGAGTGCACTGGCACCACTGAGAATGCAGTGCTGTGACTCCAGAGAGCGCACAGGCACCACTGGGGATGCAGTGCAGTGAGTCCAGAGAGTGCACTGGCACCACTGGGGATGCACTGCAGTCAGTCCAGTGAGTGCACTGGCACCACTGGGGAAGCAGTGCAGTGAGTCCAGAGAGTGCAGTGGCACCACTGGTGATGCAGTTTAGTGAGTCCAGAAAGTGCAGTGGCACCACTGGGGATGCAGTGCAGTGAGTCCAGTGAGTGTACTGGCACCACTGGGGATGCACTGCAGTGAGTCCAGAGAGTGCACTGGCACCACTGGGGATGCACTGCAGTGAGTCCAGAGAGTGCACTGGCACCACTGGGGATGCACTGCAGTCACTCCAGAGAGTGCACTGGCACCACTGGGGATGCAGTGCAGTGAGTCCAGAGAGTGCACTGGCAGCACTGGGGATGCAGTGCAGTGAGTCCAGAGAGTGCACTGGCACCACTGGGGAAGCGGTGCTGGGAGTCCAGAGAGTGCTTTGGCACCAGTGGGGATGCAGTGCAGTTACTCCAGAGACTGCACTGGCACCACCGGGGATGCAGTGCAGTGAGTCCAGAGAGTGCACTGGCACCACTGGGGATGCAGTGCAGTGAGTCCAGAGATTGCACTGGCACCACTGGGGATGCAGTGCTGTGACTCCAGAGAGTGCACTGGCACCACTGGGGATGCACTGCAGTGAGTCCAGAGAGTGCACTGGCACCACTGGGGATGCACTGCAGTGAGCCCAGAGAGTGCACTGGCACCAGTGGGGATGCACTGCAGTGAGTCCAGTGAGTGCACTGGCACCACTGGGGAAGCAGTGCAGTGAGTCCAGAGAGTGCAGTGGCACCACTGGGGATGCAGTTTAGTGAGTCCAGAGAGTGCACTGGCACCACTGGGGATGCAGTGCAGTGAGTCCAGTGAGTGTACTGGCACCACTGGGGATGCACTGCAGTGAGTCCAGAGAGTGCACTGGCACCACTGAGAATGCACTTCAGTGAGTCCAGAGAGTGCACTGGCACCACTGGGGATGCACTTCAGTGAGTCCAGAGAGTGCACTGGCACCACTGGGGATGCACTGCAGTGAGTCCAGAGAGTGCTTTGGCACCAGTGGGGATGCACTGCAGTTACTCCAGAGACTGCACTGGCACCACTGGGGATGCAGTGCAGTGAGTCCAGAGAGTGCACTGGCACCAGTGGGGATGCAGTGCAGTGAGTCCAGAGAGTGCACTGGCACCACTGGGGATGCACTGCAGTGAGTCCAGAGAGTGCACTGTCACCACTGGGGATGCAGTACAGTGAGTCCACAGAGTGCACTGGCACCACTGGGGATGCAGTGCAGTGAGTCCAGAGAGTGCACTGGCACCACTGGGGATGCAGTGCAGTGAATCCAGTGAGTGCACTGGCACCACTGGGGATGCAGTGGAGTGAGTCCAGAGATTGCACTGGCACAACTGGGGATGCAGTGCTGTGACTCCAGAGAGCGCACTGGCACCACTGGGGATGCACTGCAGTGAGTCCAGAGAGTGCACTGGCACCACTGGGGATGCACTGCAGTTACTCCAGAGAGTGCACTGGCACCACTGGGGATGCACTGCAGTGACTCGAAAGAGTGCACTGGCACCACTGGGGAAGCAGTGCAGTGAGTCCAGAGAGTGCACTGGCACCACTGGGGATGCACTTCAGTGAGTCCAGAGAGTGCACTGGCACCACTGGGGATGCACTGCAGTGAGTCCAGAGATTGCACTGGCACCACTGGGGATGCAGTACAGTGAGTCCACACAGTGCACTAGCACCACTGGGGATGCAGTGCAGTGAGTCCAGAGAGTGCACTGGCACCACTGGGGATGCAGTGCAGTGAGTCCAGAGAGTGCACTGGCACCACTGGGGATGCAGTGCAGTGAGTCCAGAGAGTGCAATGGCACGACTGCGGATGCACTGCAGTGAGTCCAGAGAGTGCACTGGCTCCACTGGGGATGCACTGCAGTGAGTCCAGAGAGTGCACTGGCACCACTGGGGATGCACTGCAGTGAGTCCAGAGAGTGTACTGGCACCACTGGGGATGCACTGAAGTGAGTCCAGAGATTGCACTGGCACCACTGAGAATGCACTTCAGTGAGTCCAGAGAGTGCACTGGCACCACTGGGGATGCACTGCAGTGAGTCCACAGAGTGCACTAGCACTACTGGGGATGCAGTGCAGTGAGTCCAGAGAGTGCGCTGGAACCACTGGGGATGCAGTGCAGTGAGTCCAGAGAGTGCACTGGCACCACTGGGGATGCAGTGCAGTGACTCCAGAGAGTGCACTGGAACCACTGGGGATGCACTGCAGTGAGTCCAGTGAGTGCACTGGCACCACTGGGGATGCAGTGCAGTAAGTCCAGAGAGTGCACTGGCACCACTGGGGATGCACTGCAGTGAGTCCAGAGAGTGCAGTGGCACCACTGGGGATGCAGTGCAGTGAGTCCAGAGAGTGCACTGGCAGCACTGGGGATGCAGTGCAGTGAGTCCAGAGAGTGCACTGACACCACTGGGGATGCAGTTCAGTGAGTCCAGAGAGTGCACTGGCACCACTGGGGATGCAGTGCAGTGAGTCCAGAGAGTGCACTGGCACCACTGAGAATGCAGTGCTGTGAGTCCAGAGAGCGCACAGGCACCACTGGGGATGCAGTGCAGTGAGTCCAGAGAGTGCACTGGCACCACTGGGGATGCACTGCAGTGAGCCCAGAGAGTGCACTGGCACCATTGGGGATGCACTGCAGTCAGTCCAGTGAGTGCACTGGCACCACTGGGGAAGCAGTGCAGTGAGTCCAGAGAGTGCAGTGGCACCACTGGTGATGCAGTTTAGTGAGTCCTGAGAGTGCACTGGCACCACTGGGGATGCAGTGCAGTGAGTCCAGTGAGTGTACTGGCACCACTGGGGATGCACTGCAGTGAGTCCAGAGAGTGCACTGGCACCACTGGGGATGCACTGCAGTGAGTCCAGAGAGTGCAGTGGCACCACTGGGGATGCACTGCAGTGAGTCCAGAGAGTGCACTGGTACCACTGGGGATGCAGTGCAGTGAGTCCAGAGAGTGCACTGGCACCACTGGGGATGCACTGCAGTGAGTCCAGAGAGTGCACTGGCACCACTGGGGATGCAGTGCAGTGAGTCCAGAGAGTGCACTGGCACCACTGGGGATGCGGTGCTGGGAGTCCAGAGAGTGCTTTGGCACCAGTGGGGATGCAGTGCAGTTACTCCAGAGACTGCACTGGCACCACCGGGGATGCAGTGCAGTGAGTCCAGAGAGTGCACTGGCACCACTGGGGATGCAGTGCAGTGAGTCGAGAGATTGCACTGGCACCACTGGGGATGCAGTGCTGTGACTCCAGAGAGCGCACTGGCACCACTGGGGATGCAGTGCAGTGAGTCCAGAGAGTGCACTGGCACCACTGGGGATGCACTGCAGTGAGCCCAGAGAGTGCACTGGCACCAGTGGGGATGCACTGCAGTGAGTCCAGTGAGTGCACTGGCACCACTGGGGAAGCAGTGCAGTGAGTCCAGAGAGTGCACTGGCACCACTGAGAATGCACTTCAGTGAGTCCAGAGAGTGCACTGGCACCACTGGGGATGCACTGCAGTGAGTCCAGAGAGTGCAGTGGCACCACTGGGGATGCACTGCAGTGAGTCCAGAGAGTGCACTGACACCACTGGGGATGCAGTGCAGTGAGTCCAGAGAGTGCACTGGCACCAGTGGGGATGCACTGCAGTGAGTCCAGAGGGTGCACTGGCACCACTGGGGATGCAGTGCAGTGAGTCCAGAGAGTGCACTGGCACCACTGGGGATGCGGTGCTGGGAGTCCAGAGAGTGCTTTGGCACCAGTGGGGATGCAGTGCAGTTACTCCAGAGACTGCACTGGCACCAGCGGGGATGCAGTGCAGTGAGTCCAGAGAGTGCACTGGCACCACTGGGGATGCAGTGCAGTGAGTCGAGAGATTGCACTGGCACCACTGGGGATGCAGTGCTGTGACTCCAGAGAGCGCACTGGCACCACTGGGGATGCAGTGCAGTGAGTCCAGAGAGTGCACTGGCACCACTGGGGATGCACTGCAGTGAGCCCAGAGAGTGCACTGGCACCAGTGGGGATGCACTGCAGTGAGTCCAGTGAGTACACTGGCACCACTGGGGAAGCAGTGCAGTGAGTCCAGAGAGTGCACTGGCACCACTGAGAATGCACTTCAGTGAGTCCAGAGAGTGCACTGGCACCACTGGGGATGCAGTGCAGTGAGTCCATTGAGTGTACTGGCACCACTGGGGATGCACTGCAGTGAGTCCAGAGAGTGCACTGGCACCACTGAGAATGCACTTCAATGAGTCCAGAGAGTGCACTGGCACCACTGGGGATGCACTGCAGTGAGTCCAGAGAGTGCAGTGGCACCACTGGGGATGCACTGCAGTGAGTCCAGAGAGTGCTTTGGCACCAGTGGGGATGCACTGCAGTTACTCCAGAGACTGCACTGGCACCACTGGGGATGCAGTGCAGTGAGTCCAGAGAGTGCACTGGCACCAGTGGGGATGCACTGCAGTGAGTCCAGAGAGTGCACTGGCACCACTGGGGATGCACTGCAGTGAGTCCAGAGAGTGCACTGTCACCACTGGGGATGCAGTACAGTGAGTCCAGAGAGTGCACTGGCACCACTGGGTATGCAGTGCAGTGAGTCCAGAGAGTGCACTGGCACCACTGGGGATGCAGTGCAGTGAATCCAGTGAGTGCACTGGCACCACTGGGGATGCAGTGCAGTGAGTCCAGAGAGTGCACTGGCACTACTGGGGATGCAGTGCAGTGAGTCCAGAGAGTGCACTGGCACCACTGGGGATGCACTGCAGTGAGTCCAGAGAGTGCACTGTCACTACTGGGGATGCAGTGCAGTGAGTCCAGAGAGTGCACTGGCACCACTGGGGATGCAGTGCAGTGAGTCCTGAGAGTGCACTGGCACCACTGGGGATGCACTGCAGTGAGTCCAGAGATTGCACTGGCACCACTGGGGATGCAGTACAGTGAGTCCAGAGAGTGCACTGGCACCACTGGGGATGCACTACAGTGAGTCCAGAGAGTGTACTGGCACCACTGGGGATGCACTGAAGTGAGTCCAGAGAGTGCACTGGCACCACTGAGAATGCACTTCAGTGAGTCCAGAGAGTGCACTGGCACCACTGGGGATGCACTGCAGTGAGTCCAGAGAGTGCACTAGCACCACTGGGGATGCAGTGCAGTGAGTCCAGAGAGTGCGCTGGAACCACAGGGGATGCAGTGCAGTGAGTCCAGAGAGTGCACTGGCACCACTGGGGATGCAGTGCAGTGAGTCCAGAGAGTGCACTGGCACCACTGAGAATGCACTTCAGTGAGTCCAGAGAGTGCACTGGCACCACTGGGGATGCAGTGCAGTGAGTCCAGAGATTGCACTGGCACCACTGGGGATGCAGTGCTGTGACTCCAGAGAGCGCACAGGCACCACTGGGGATGCAGTGCAGTGAGTCCAGAGAGTGCACTGGCACCACTGGGGATGCACTGCAGTGAGCCCAGAGAGTGCACTGGCACCAGTGGGGATGCACTGCAGTGAGTCCAGTGAGTGCACTGGCACCACTGGGGAAGCAGTGCAGTGAGTCCAGAGAGTGCAGAGGCACCACTGGTGATGCAGTTTAGTGAGTCCAGAGAGTGCACTGGCACCACTGGGGATGCAGTGCAGTGAGTCCAGTGAGTGTACTGGCACCACTGGGGATGCACTGCAGTGAGTCCAGAGAGTGCACTGGCACCACTGAGAATGAACTTCAGTGAGTCCAGAGAGTGCACTGGCACCACTGGGGATGCACTTCAGTGAGTCCAGAGAGTGCACTGGCACCACTGGGGATGCAGTGCTGTTACTCCAGAGAGTGCACTGGCACCACTGGGGATGCAGTGTAGTGAGTCCAGAGAGTGCACTGGCACCACTGGGGATGCGGTGCCGGGAGTCCAGAGAGTGCTTTGGCACCAGTGGGGATGCACTGCAGTTACTCCAGAGACTGCACTGGCACCACTGGGGATGCAGTGCAGTGAGTCCAGAGAGTGCACTGGCACCACTGGGCATGCACTGCAGTGAGTCCAGAGAGTGCACTGTCACCACTGGGGATGCACTGCAGTGAGTCCAGAGAGTGCACTGTCACCACTGGGGATGCAGTGCAGTGAGTCCACAGAGTGCACTGGCACCACTGCGGATGCAGTGCAGTGAGTCCAGAGAGTGCACTGGCACCACTGGGGATGCACTGCAGTGAATCCAGTGAGTGCACTGGCACCACTGGGGATGCAGTGCAGTGAGTCCAGAGAGTGCACTGGCACCACTGGGGATGCAGTGCAGTGAGTCCAGAGAGTGCACTGGCACCACAGATGATGCAGTACAGTGAGTCCAGAGAGTGCACTGGCACCACTGGGTATGTAGTGCAGTGACTCGAGAGAGTGCACTTGCACCACTGGGGATGCAGTGCAGTGAGTCCAGAGAGTGCACTGGCACCACTGGGGATGCACTGCAGTGAGTCCAGAGAGTGCACTGGCACCACTGGGGATGCAGTGCAGTGTGTCCAGAGAGTGCACTGGCACCACTGGTGATGCACTGCAGTGAGTCCAGAGATTGCACTGGCACCACTGTGGATGCAGTGCAGTGAGTCCAGAGACTTCACTGGCACCACTGGGAATGCAGAGAAGTGAGTGCAGAGAGTGCACTGGCACCACTGGGGATGCAGTGCAGTGAGTCCAGAGAGTGCACTGGCACCACTGGGGATGCAGTGCAGTGAGTCCAGAGAGTGCACTGGCACCACCTGTGATGCAGTGCAGTGAGTCCAGAGAGTGCACTTGCACCAATGGGGCTGCAGTGCAGTAAGTCCAAAGAGTGCACTGGCACCACTGGGAATGCACTGCAGTGAGTCCAGAGAGTGCACTGGCACCACTGGTGATGCAGTACAGTGAGTCCAGAGAGTGCACTGGCACCACTGGGGATGCACTGCAGTGAGTCCAGAGAGTGCACTGGCTCCACTGGGGATGCACTACAGTGAGTCCAGAGATTGCACTGGCACCACTGGGGATGCAGTGCAGTGAGTCCAGAGAGTGCACTGGCACCACTGGGGATGCAGTGCATTGAGTCCAGAGAGTGCACTGGCACCACTGGGGATGCACTTCAGTGAGTCCAGAGAGTGCACTGGCACCACTGGGGATGCAGTGCAGTGAGTCCAGAGAGTGCACTGGCACCACTGGGGATGCACTCCAGTGAGTCCAGAGAGTACACTGGCACCAGTGGGGATGCAGTGCAGTGAGTCCAGAGAGTGCACTGGCACCACTGGGGATGCACTGCAGTGAGTCCAGAGAGTGCACTGGCACCACTGGGGATGCAGTTCAGTGAGTCCACAGAGTGCACTGGCACCACTGGGGATGCAGTGCAGTGAGTCCAGAGAGTGCACTGGCACCACTGGGGATGCACTGCAGTGAATCCAGTGAGTGCACTGGCACCACTGGGGATACAGTGCAGTGAGTCCAGAGAGTGCACTGGCAGCACTGGGGATGCAGTGCAGTGAGTCCAGAGAGTGCACTGGCACCACAGATGATGCAGTACAGTGAGTCCAGAGAGTGCACTGGCACCACTGGGTATGTAGTGCAGTGACTCGAGAGAGTGCACTTGCACCACTGGGGATGCAGTGCAGTGAGTCCAGAGAGTGCACTGGCACCACTGGGGATGCAGTGCAGTGAGTCCAGAGACTGCACTGGCACCACTGGGGATGCAGTGCAGTGTGTCCAGAGAGTGCACTGGCACCACTGGTGATGCACTGCAGTGAGTCCAGAGATTGCACTGGCACCACTGTGGATGCAGTGCAGTGAGTCCAGAGACTTCACTGGCACCACTGGGAATGCAGAGAAGTGAGTGCAGAGAGTGCACTGGCACCACTGGGGATGCAGTGCAGTGAGTCCAGAGAGTGCACTGGCACCACTGGGGATGCAGTGCAGTGAGTCCAGAGAGTGCACTGGCACCACCTGTGATGCAGTGCAGTGAGTCCAGAGAGTGCACTGGCACCAATGGGGCTGCAGTGCAGTGAGTCCAAAGAGTGCACTGGCACCACTGGGAATGCACTGCAGTGAGTCCAGAGAGTGCACTGGCACCACTGGTGATGCAGTACAGTGAGTCCAGAGAGTGCACTGGCACCACTGGGGATGCACTGCAGTGAGTCCAGAGAGTGCACTGGCACCACTGGGGATGCACTACAGTGAGTCCAGAGATTGCACTGGCACCACTGGGGATGCAGTGCAGTGAGTCCAGAGAGTGCACTGGCACCACTGGGGATGCAGTGCAGTGAGTCCAGAGAGTGCACTGGCACAACTGGGGATGCACTTCAGTGAGTCCAGAGAGTGCACTGGCACCAGTGGGGATGCAGTGCAGTGAGTCCAGAGAGTGCACTGGCACCACTGGGGATGCACTCCAGTGAGTCCAGAGAGTACACTGGCACCAGTGGGGATGCAGTGCAGTGAGTCCAGAGAGTGCACTGGCACCACTGGGGATGCACTGCAGTGAGTCCAGAGAGTGCACTGGCACCACTGGGGATGTGTCCAGTGAGTCCAGTGAGTGCACTGGCACCACTGGGGATGCAGTGCAGTGAGTCCAGAGAGTACACTGGCACCAGTGGGGATGCAGTGCAGTGAGTCCAGAGAGTGCACTGGCACCACTGGGGATGCAGTGCAGTCAGTCCAGTGAGTGCACTGGCACCACTGGGGGTGCAGTACAGTGAGTCCAGAGAGTGCACTGGCACCACTGGGGATGCACTGCAGTGAGTCCAGACAGTGCACTGGCACCACTGGGGATGCCCTGCAGTGAGTCCAGAGAGTGCACTGGCACCACTGGGGATGCAGTGCAGTGAGTCCAGAGAGTGCACTAGCACCACTGGGGATGCACTGCAGTGAGTCCAGAGAGTGCACTGGCACCACTGGGGATGCGGTGCTGGGAGTCCAGAGAGTGCTTTGGCACCAGTGGGGATGTATGCTAGTAGTTTTGGTTGGATGAGGAGTGCTAGGGTTAATCAGGTTATAATTATGATTGAAAATCATGGTGCGGGGTTAAGCTGTGGCATATCATTAAGGAGGGGGAAGTCCCTCTTCGGCTAGCTTAAAAGGCTAGTGCTGTTGCATAGCTTCTTAATGATTAGGATGATGATAGAAGGGACGATCAGGCCTCGAAATGTGGGAGTGGGGTTGATTCTACTACAATGGGTATGTAGCTGTGATTAGCCCCGCAAATTTCTGAGCATTGTCCGTAAAAAATCCCAGGCCGGGTGGTAATGAATGAAGTTTGGTTTAGTCGGCCTGGGATTGCGTCTGTTTTAACTCCGAGCGTTGGGACTGCTCAGGAGTGGAGTACGTCTCCTGCAGTAATGATCACGCGGATGGGGGATTCTATTGGGATAACTACGCGGTGGTCAACTTCTAGCAGTCGGAAGTGGCCGTTGGGTAAGTCTGGGGTGGGCACTATGTAGGAGTCGAATGATAGGTCTTTGAAGTCTGTGTATTCGTAGCTTCAGTATCATTGGTGGCCGATGGCTTTTAGGGTGAGGTCTGGTTCATCGATTTTGTCCATTATGTAGAGGATTTGTAGGGATGGGAGGGCGAGGAGTACCAGGACGATAGCAGGTAGGATTGTCCAGATCAGCTCTACTTCTTGGGCGTCTACAGCATTGGACGAGAGTTTTTCTGTTAGTATGTGGGCTAAAAGGTAGAGAACTAGGCTGCAGATAGCTAGGGCAACGATTAGGGCGTGGTCGTGGAATTCAACGAGTTCTTCTATGATGGGTGATGAGGCGTCTTGGAATCCTAGTTGGGAGTGGTTGGCCACATGAGATGTACAGGATTTTTACCTGTGATTTAGTCTTGACAAGGCTATGTAATTGGTTTACTAACGTCTCATAAGAAAGAAGCATGAGCGGTTAATGCAGTTGGCTTGAAACCAGCATGTGAGGGTTCGATTCCTTCCTTTCTTGTACTTGGACGAAGGCCGGTTCCTCGAAAGTATGGTATGGGGGAGGGCAGCCGTGGATTCATTCAACGTTTGTGGTAGTTAGTTCTGGTTGTAGGACTTTTCGTTTGGCCGGAAAGGCTTCTCAGATGATGAATATTAGTATGATTACGGCTACTATTGAGATTAGGGAGCCGATGGAGGAAATGGTGTTTCATAGTGTGTAGGCGTCGGGATAGTCCGAGTATCGTCGGGGTATTCCTGCTAGGCCTAGGAAGTGCTGGGGGAAGAACGTTAGGTTTACTCTTGTAAATATTACCCCGAAGTGGGCTTTTGCTCATGTTTGGTGTAGGGTAAACACAGTGAGTAGTGGGAATCAGTGAGTAAATCCTGCTAGAATGGCAAAGACGGCGCCTATGGATAGGACGTAGTGGAAGTGGGCAACTACGTAGTAGTCCCAATCTGTACATGGCCTCAGAGCCATACGTAACAAAATTTTTCACCTACCTACTGACATTCCTAGTCGCCATACTCCTCCTAACAACCGCAAACAACATATTCCTCTTATTCGTAGGCTGGGAAGGAGTACGAATCATGTCCTTCCTTCTCATCGGCTGATGACAAGGCCGAGCAGATGCCAACACCGCCGCCCTACGAGCCGTAATCTACAACCGAATCGGAGACATCGGACTGATCCTGAGCATAGCATGACTAGCTTCAACATTCAACACCTGAGAGATCCAACAAGCCGTACACCCCCACCAAACCCCAATCCTCCCCCTCATAGGATTAATCCTCGCAGCCGCAGGAAAATCCGCCCAATTTGGACTCCACCCATGACTGCCCGCAGCAATAGAAGGCCCCACCCCAGTATCAGCCCTACTGCACTCCAGTACCATAGTAGTAGCCGGAATCTTCCTGCTCATCCGCATGCACCCCCTGCTAGCCACCAACCAGACAGCCCTAACTGCCTGCCTATGCCTAGGTGCTCTATCAACCCTATTCGCTGCCACATGCGCCCTAACCCAAAATGACATCAAAAAAATCATTGCTTTCTCAACATCCAGCCAACTAGGACTAATAATAGTCACTATCGGACTAAACCTCCCACAACTAGCCTTCCTACACATCTCAACCCATGCCTTCTTTAAAGCCATACTATTCCTATGCTCAGGGTCTATCATCCACAACCTAAACGGAGAACAAGATATCCGAAAGATAGGAGGCCTACAGAAAATACTCCCAGTCACTACTTCCTGCCTAACCATCGGAAACCTGGCGCTGATAGGAACCCCATTCCTAGCCGGATTCTACTCAAAAGACCTCATCATCGAAAGCTTAAACACATCATACCTAAATACTTGAGCCCTACTCCTAACCCTTATAGCCACAGCATTCACCGCAACCTACAGCATCCGCATAACCATCCTAGTCCAAGCTGGACAAACCCGAATCCCCCCAATAGTATCAATAAACGAAAACAACCCACTAATCACCGCCCCCCTAACCCGACTCGCCCTAGGCAGCATTACAGCAGGAATAATCATTACCTCTTTCATCACACCAACCAAAACCCCCCCAATAACCATACCCCTTATCACCAAAACCGCTGCCATCCTCATAACAATCCTAGGAATCATCCTAGCCCTAGAACTATCGAACATAACACACACCCTCACTCACCCCAAACCAACCCCCCTCATAAACTTCTCCTCTGCATTAGGGTACTTCAACCCCCTAGTACACCGATTCTTCTCCAAAAACCTACTAGAAAAGGGACAAAACATTGCCCTACACTTGATCGACCTCTCCTGACTCAAAAAAATAGGGCCAGAGGGCCTTGCTGAACTACAAGTAGCCGCAAGCAAAGCCGCAACCTCAATACACACAGGGCTAATTAAGGCCTACCTAGGATCCTTCGCCCTCTCCATCCTGGTAATAATCCTAATAACACACAGACTCACTAATGGCCCCTAACATCCGCAAATCCCATCCCCTACTAAAAATAATCAACAACTCCCTAATCGACCTACCCGCCCGCTCCAACATCTCTGCCTGATGAAACTTCGGCTCCCTTCTAGCCATCTGCTTAGCCACACAAATCCTAACAGGCCTGCTACTAGCCATACACTACACCGCAGACACTTCACTCGCCTTCTCCTCAGTAGCTCACACATGCCGAGACGTCCAGTACGGATGGCTCATCCGCAACCTCCACGCCAACGGTGCTTCGCTCTTCTTTATCTGCATCTACTTACACATCGGACGAGGCCTCTACTACGGCTCCTACCTATACAAAGAAACCTGAAACACAGGAGTAATCCTCCTACTCACCCTAATAGCAACTGCCTTCGTAGGGTATGTCCTACCATGAGGACAAATGTCATTCTGAGGGGCCACCGTAATCACCAACCTATTCTCAGCCATCCCGTACATTGGGCAAACTCTAGTAGAATGAGCCTGAGGAGGATTCTCAGTAGACAATCCAACCTTAACCCGATTCTTCGCCATCCACTTCCTACTGCCCTTCCTAATTGCAGGAATCACCCTAGTCCACCTAACCTTCCTACACGAATCAGGCTCAAATAACCCACTAGGAATCGTATCAGACTGCGACAAAATCCCATTCCACCCACACTTCTCCATGAAAGACAGCTTAGGGCTTACCCTAATAATCACCCCTCTAATAGCACTAGCCCTATTTTCACCGAACCTCCTGGTTCTTGGAATCCTAGTTGGGAGTGGTTGGCCACATGAGATGTACAGGATTTTTACCTGTGATTTAGTCTTGACAAGGCTATGTACTTGGTTTACTAACGTCTCATAAGAAAGAAGCATGAGCGGTTAATGCAGTTGGCTTGAAACCCATCCCCAGTGGTGCCAGTGCACTCTCTGCACTCACTGCACTGCATCCCCAGTGGTGCCAGTGCGCTCTCTGGAGTCACAGCACTGCATCCCCAGTGGTGCCAGTGCAGTCTCTGGACTCACTGCACTGCATCCCCAGTGGTGCCAGTGCACTCTGTGGACTCACTGTAGTGCATCCCCAGTGGTGCCAGTGCTCTCTCTGGACTCACTGTACTGCATCCACAGTGGTGCCAGTGCACACGCTGGACTCACTGCACTGCATCCCCAGTGGTGCCAGTGCACTCTCTGGACTCACTGCACTGCATCCCCAGTGGTGCCAGTGCACTCTCTGGACTCACTGCAGGGCATCCCCAGTGGTGCCAGTGCACTCTCTGGACTCACTGCACTGCATCCCCAGTGGTGCCAGTGCACTCTCTGGACTCACTGAAGTGCATCCCCATTGGTGCCATTGCACTCTCTGCACTCACTGCACTGCATCCCCAGTGGTGCCAGTGCACTCACTGGACTGACTGCACTGCATCCCCAGTGGTGCCAGTGCGCTCTCCGGAGTCACAGCACTGCATCCCCAGTGGTGCCAGTGCACTCACTGGACACACTGTACTGCATTACAGGTGGTGCCAGTGCACTCTCTGCACTCACTGCACAGCATCCCCAGTGGTGCCAGTGCATTCACTGGACTCACTGGACTGCATCACCAGTGGTGCCAGTGCACTCTCTGGACTCACTGCACTGCATCCCCAGTGGTGCCAGTGCACTCTCTGGACTCACTGCAGTGCAGCCCCAGTGGTGCCAGTGCAGTCTCTGGACTCACTGCAGTGCATCCCCAGTGGTGCCAGTGCAGTCTCTGGACTCACTGCACTGCATCCCCAGTGGTGCCAGTGCAGTCTCTGGACTCACTGCACTGCATCCCCAGTGGTGCCAGTGCACTCTCTGGACTCACTGCAGTACATCCCCAGTGGTGCCAGTGCAGTCTCTGGACTCACTGCAGTGCATCGCCAGTGGTGCCAGTGCACTCTCTCGAGTCACTGAAGTGCATCCCCAGTGGTGCCAGTGCACTCTCTGCACTCACTGCACAGCATCCCCAGTGGTGCCAGTGCACTCACTGGACTCACTGTACTGCATCACAGGTGGTGCCAGTGCACTCTCTGGACTCACTACAGTGAATCCCCGGTGGTGCCACTGCACTCTCTGCACTCACTGCACAGCATCCCCAGTGGTGCCAGTGCACTCACTGGACTCACTGGACTGCATCCCCAGTGGTGCCAGTGCACTCTCTGGACTCACTGAACTGCATCCCCAGTGGTGCCAGTGCACTCTCTGGACTCACTGCACTGCATCCCCAGTGGTGTCAGTGCACTCTCTGGACTCACTGAAGTGCATCCCCAGTGGTGCCAGTGCACTCTCTGGACTCACTGCAGTGCATCCCCAGTGGTGCCAGTGCACTCTCTGGACTCACTGCACTGCATCCCCAGTGGTGATGGTACAATCTCTGGACTCACTGTAGTGCATCCCCAGTGGTGCCAGTGCACTCTCTGGACTCACTGCAGTGCATCCCCGGTGGTGCCAGTGCACTCTCTGGACTCACTGCACAGCATTCCCAGTGGTGCCAGTGACGTCTCTGGACTCACTGCACTGCACCCCCAGTGGTGCCAGTGCAATCTCTGGACTCACTGCAGTTCATCCCCAGTGGTGCCAGTGAACTCTCTGGACTCACTGCAGTGCATCCCCAGTGGTGCCAGTGCACTCTCTGGACTCACTGCACTGCATCCCCAGTGGTGCCAGTGCACTCTCTGGACTCACTGCAGTGCATCCCCAGTGGTGCCAGTGCACTCTCTGGACTCACTGCACTGCATCCCCACTGGTGCCAGTGCACTCTCTGGACTCACTGCAGTGCATCCCCAGTGGTGCCAATGCAATCTCTGGACTCACTGCAGTTCATCCCCAGTGGTGCCAGTGCACTCTCTGGACTCACTGCAGTGCATCCCCAGGGCAAAAGCGGGGATGTGAACATAAGACGAGAAGACCCTGTGGAACTTAAAAATCAACGACCACCGCGCATCCTCAATCAACCCCACTGGGGCCACTACCATCGCAGAGCCTGGTCGATATTTTTCGGTTGGGGCGACCTTGGAGGAGAACAAATCCTCCAAAAACAAGACCATACCTCTTTACCTAGAGCTACCCCTCAAAGTGCTAACAGTGACCAGACCCAATATAATTGATTAATGGACCAAGCTACCCCAGGGATAACAGCGCAATCCCCCTCAAGAGCCCATATCGACAGGGGGGTTTACGACCTCAATGTTGGATCAGGACATCCTAATGGTGCAGCCGCTATTAAGGGTTCGTTTGTTCAACGATTAACAGTCCTACGTGATCTGAGTTCAGACCGGAGCAATCCAGGTCGGTTTCTATCTATGACACACTCTCCCCAGTACGAAAGGACCGGGAAAGTGGGGCCAATACCACAAGCACGCCCCCCCCCTCTAAGCAGTGAAACCAACTAAACCGTGAAGAGGGCCTTCCCCCACCACTTTCAATCCTAGAAAAGGACCAGCTAGAGTGGCAGAGCCCGGCAAGTGCAGAAGGCTTAAGCCCTTTCCCCAGAGGTTCAAATCCTCTCCCTAGCTTCACCCATGATTCAAATAACAACACTAAGCTGCCTCGTTATATCCCTCCTATACATCATCCCAATCCTGATTGCCGTAGCCTTCCTAACCCTAGTAGAACGGAAAATCCTAAGCTACATACAATCCCGCAAAGGCCCTAACGTTGTCGGGCCTTTTGGCCTACTTCAACCATTTGCGGACGGACTGAAACTATTTACCAAAGAGCCCATCCGACCCTCTACCTCTTCCCCACTTCTATTCATTCTGATACCAATACTAGCCCTTGTCCTAGCCCTCACCACTTGAGCACCACTACCACTCCCATTTCCCCTAGCAGATCTAAACCTCGGAGTTCTCTTCCTAATAGCCATGTCAAGCCTAGCCGCCTACTCAGTCCTATGATCAGGCTGAGCCTCGAACTCAAAATACGCACTAATCGGAGCCCTACGGGCAGTAGCACAGACCATTTCATACGAAGTGACACTGGCCATAATCCTGCTATCAATAATCATACTAAGCGGAAGCTACACACTCAGCTCCTTTGCCGTCGCACAGGAGCCTCTATACTTCATTTTCTCCTCATGACCCCTAGCAATAATATGATACGTATCCACCCTAGCAGAGACAAACCGAGCTCCTTTTGACCTCACAGAGGGTGAATCTGAGCTAGTCTCAGGGTTTAACGTTGAATACGCCGCAGGACCCTTCGCCTTATTCTTCCTAGCTGAATATGCGAACATTATGCTAATAAATACACTTACAGCCATCATATTCCTAAACCCAAGCGCCCTAGGGCCACCCACAGAACTATTCCCCGTCATCCTAGCCACAAAAGTCCTCCTACTATCTTCTGGTTTCTTATGGGTCCGAGCTTCATACCCACGATTCCGATATGACCAACTAATGCACCTACTATGAAAAAACTTCCTACCCCTCACACTAGCTCTGTGCCTCTGACACATCAGCATACCTATCTGCTATGCAGGCCTACCTCCTTACATAAGGAAATGTGCCTGAACTACAAAGGGTCACTATGATAAAGTGAACATAGAGGTATAACAGCCCTCTCATTTCCTGTTGACCTTAGAAAAGTAGGAATTGAACCCACACAAGAGAAATCAAAATTCTCCATACTTCCCTTATATTATTTTCTAGTAGAGTCAGCTAATCAAGCTATCGGGCCCATACCCCGAAAATGATGGTTTAACCCCCTCCTCTACTAATGAACCCTTACGCGACCCCAATCATAACCTTCAGCCTCATCTTGGGCACCACAATCACAATTTCCAGCAACCACTGAGTTCTGGCCTGGACAGGACTGGAGATCAACGCACTAGCCATCATTCCCCTAATTGCCAAATCCCACCACCCACGAGCAGTAGAAGCCGCAACGAAATACTTCCTAACCCAAGCAGCTGCTTCCGCCCTGGTCCTATTCTCTAGCATAACCAATGCCTGAGTCACCGGCCAATGAGACATCACACAAATAAACCACCCAACCTCCTGTCTGCTACTGACAGCAGCAATCGCTATTAAACTGGGCCTAGTGCCATTTCACTTCTGATTCCCAGAAGTACTACAAGGATCGCCACTAATAACAGCCCTGCTACTCTCGACCCTCATAAAATTCCCCCCACTAACCCTGCTCCTACTAACATCCAAATCCCTCGACCCAGCTCTACTCACCGCCATGGCCCTAGCCTCAACAGCACTAGGAGGCTGAATAGGACTGAACCAAACACAAACACGCAAAATCCTAGCCTTCTCGTCCATCTCCCACTTAGGCTGAATCGCCATCATCCTAGTTTACAGCCCCAAATTGGCCTTACTTACCTTCTACCTATACACAATCATAACATCAGCCGTATTCCTAGCCCTTAACAAAATCAAAGCCCTTAACCTATCCATGATCACAACCTCATGAACAAAAACCCCAGTGCTAAACGCCACCCTAATACTAGTACTTTTATCCCTAGCAGGCCTCCCCCCATTAACAGGCTTTATACCAAAGTGACTTATCATCCAAGAACTAACTAAACAGGAAATAACACCAGCAGCCATGGCAATTGCCATGCTATCACTGCTCAGCCTCTTCTTCTACCTACGCCTCGCATACCACTCAACAATTACCCTTCCCCCCAACTCCTCTAACCACATAAAACAATGATACACTAGCAAAGCCCCAAGCACACCTACTGCGGTCCTTGCCTCACTATCAATCCTCTTACTTCCCCTGTCCCCAATAATACATGCCATTGTCTAGAAACTTAGGATAACACCCCAAACCGAAGGCCTTCAAAGCCTTAAATAAGAGTTAAACCCTCTTAGTTTCTGCACATTAAGACTTACAGAATATTAACCTGTATCTTCTGAATGCAAGTCAGACGCTTTAATTAAGCTAAAGCCTCCCTAGACAGATGGGCTTCGATCCCACAAAACTCTAGTTAACAGCTAAATGCCTAAACCAATTGGCTTCTGCCTACAAAGACCCTGACGCACCCTAGTGCGCATCGATGAGCTTGCAACTCAACATGAATTTCACTACAGAGCCGATAAGAAGAGGAATTAAACCTCTGTAAAAAGGACTACAGCCTAACGCTTCAACACTCAGCCATCTTACCCGTCACCTTCATCAACCGATGACTATTTTCCACTAACCATAAGGATATTGGCACCCTGTACCTCATCTTCGGGGCATGAGCAGGAATAGTCGGCACCGCACTCAGCCTATTAATCCGCGCAGAACTAGGACAACCAGGAACTCTCCTAGGCGACGACCAAATTTACAATGTAATCGTTACCGCTCACGCCTTTGTAATAAGCTTCTTTATAGTCATACCCATCATGATCGGAGGATTCGGCAACTGATTAGTCCCCCTCATAATCGGTGCCCCCGACATAGCATTCCCGCGAATAAACAACATAAGCTTTTGACTCCTCCCCCCATCATTCCTCCTCCTACTAGCCTCATCCACTGTAGAAGCTGGCGCCGGCACAGGCTGAACTGTCTACCCTCCCCTAGCAGGTAACCTTGCCCACGCCGGAGCTTCAGTAGACCTGGCTATCTTCTCACTCCACTTAGCCGGTATCTCCTCCATCCTTGGGGCCATCAACTTTATCACCACAGCCATCAACATAAAACCCCCCGCACTCTCACAATACCAAACCCCACTATTTGTCTGATCCGTACTAATTACCGCCATCCTACTCCTTCTATCACTCCCCGTACTCGCCGCCGGTATTACAATATTACTAACTGATCGAAACCTAAACACCACATTCTTCGACCCCGCTGGAGGAGGAGACCCAATCCTGTACCAACACCTATTCTGATTCTTCGGACACCCAGAAGTCTATATTCTGATCCTACCGGGGTTCGGAATCATCTCACACGTAGTCACGTACTACTCAGGCAAAAAGGAGCCCTTCGGCTACATGGGAATAGTCTGAGCCATACTATCCATCGGCTTCCTAGGATTCATCGTCTGAGCTCACCACATGTTTACAGTAGGAATAGACGTTGATACCCAAGCCTACTTTACATCAGCCACTATAATCATTGCCATCCCTACCGGAATCAAAGTATTTAGCTGACTAGCCACCCTGCACGGAGGAACAATCAAATGAGACCCCCCCAATACTATGAGCTCTAGGATTTATCTTCCTATTTACCATCGGAGGATTAACAGGAATCGTTCTTGCAAACTCTTCCCTAGACATCGCCCTGCACGACACGTACTACGTAGTTGCCCACTTCCACTACGTCCTATCCATAGGCGCCGTCTTTGCCATTCTAGCAGGATTTACTCACTGATTCCCACTACTCACTGGGTTTACCCTACACCAAACATGAGCAAAAGCCCACTTCGGGGTAATATTTACAGGAGTAAACCTAACGTTCTTCCCCCAGCACTTCCTAGGCCTAGCAGGAATACCCCGACGATACTCGGACTATCCCGACGCCTACACACTATGAAACACCATTTCCTCCATCGGCTCCCTAATCTCAATAGTAGCCGTAATCATACTAATATTCATCATCTGAGAAGCCTTTTCGGCCAAACGAAAAGTCCTACAACCAGAACTAACTACCACAAACGTTGAATGAATCCACGGCTGCCCTCCCCCATACCATACTTTCGAGGAACCGGCCTTCGTCCAAGTACAAGAAAGGAAGGAATCGAACCCTCACATGCTGGTTTCAAGCCAACTGCATTAACCGCTCATGCTTCTTTCTTATGAGACGTTAGTAAACCAATTACATAGCCTTGTCAAGACTAAATCACAGGTAAAAATCCTGTACATCTCATGTGGCCAACCACTCCCAACTAGGATTCCAAGACGCCTCATCACCCATCATAGAAGAACTCGTTGAATTCCACGACCGCGCCCTAATCGTTGCCCTAGCTATCTGCAGCCTAGTTCTCTACCTTTTAGCCCACATACTAACAGAAAAACTCTCGTCCAATGCTGTAGACGCCCAAGAAGTAGAGCTGATCTGGACAATCCTACCTGCTATCGTCCTGGTACTCCTCGCCCTCCCATCCCTACAAATCCTCTACATAATGGACAAAATCGATGAACCAGACCTCACCCTAAAAGCCATCGGCCACCAATGATACTGAAGCTACGAATACACAGACTTCAAAGACCTATCATTCGACTCCTACATAGTGCCCACCCCAGACTTACCCAACGGCCACTTCCGACTGCTAGAAGTTGACCACCGCGTAGTTATCCCAATAGAATCCCCCATCCGCGTGATCATTACTGCAGGAGACGTACTCCACTCCTGAGCAGTCCCAACGCTCGGAGTTAAAACAGACGCAATCCCAGGCCGACTAAACCAAACTTCATTCATTACCACCCGGCCTGGGATTTTTTACGGACAATGCTCAGAAATTTGCGGGGCTAATCACAGCTACATACCCATTGTAGTAGAATCAACCCCACTCCCACATTTCGAGGCCTGATCGTCCCTTCTATCATCATCCTAATCATTAAGAAGCTATGCAACAGCACTAGCCTTTTAAGCTAGCCAAAGAGGGACTTCCCCCTCCTTAATGATATGCCACAGCTTAACCCCGCACCATGATTTTCAATCATAATTATAACCTGATTAACCCTAGCACTCCTCATCCAACCAAAACTACTAGCCTTCACCACAACCAACCCCCCATCAAATAAGACCTCCCTCACTACCAAACCCACACCATGATCCTGACCATGAACCTAAGCTTCTTTGACCAATTTTCCAGCCCCAATCTATTTGGCATCCCCTTAATCCTACTATCCCTACTCTTCCCAGCCCTACTATTCCCGTCCCCAAACAACCGATGAATCAACAACCGCCTTTCTACTATCCAAACATGACTCCTTCACCTAATCACAAAACAACTAATAGTCCCACTCAACAAAAATGGCCACAAATGAGCCATAATATTTACATCCCTAATAATCATACTTCTTACAATCAACCTTCTAGGCCTCCTTCCATATACATTCACCCCAACCACCCAACTATCTATGAACATAGCCCTAGCCTTCCCACTATGGCTCGCCACACTACTAACAGGCCTACGAAACCAACCATCAGCCTCTTTAGCCCACCTATTACCCGAAGGTACCCCTACACCCCTAATCCCCGCACTAATCCTGATCGAAACAACCAGCCTACTAATCCGCCCCCTAGCCCTCGGAGTCCGCCTTACAGCCAACCTTACAGCAGGACACTTACTCATCCAACTCATCTCTACAGCCTCCATTGCATTAATACCCACCCTTCCTGCAGTATCCATCCTAACAATAATCATCCTACTACTCCTAACCATCCTAGAAGTAGCAGTAGCCATAATCCAGGCCTACGTCTTCGTGCTCCTTCTAAGCCTATACTTACAAGAAAACATCTAATGGCACACCAAGCACACTCATACCACATAGTTGACCCAAGCCCTTGACCAATCTTCGGGGCAGCCGCCGCCCTACTCACAACCTCAGGATTAATCATGTGATTCCACTACAACTCATCCATACTACTAACCCTAGGCCTCATCTCAATACTCCTAGTAATACTCCAATGATGACGAGACATTGTACGAGAAAGCACCTTCCAAGGCCATCACACTCCCACAGTCCAAAAAGGCCTACGATACGGCATAATCCTTTTCATCACATCCGAAGCATTCTTCTTCTTAGGGTTCTTCTGAGCGTTCTTCCACTCGAGCCTGGCCCCAACCCCAGAACTAGGAGGCCAATGACCCCCAACAGGAATTAAACCACTCAACCCGATAGAAGTCCCCCTACTAAACACAGCCATCCTACTAGCCTCAGGCGTTACCGTAACGTGAGCCCATCACAGCATCACAGAAGGAAACCGAAAACATGCCATCCACGCCCTAACCCTAACGATCCTCTTGGGATTCTACTTCACAGCCCTACAAGCAATAGAATACCACGAAGCCCCATTCTCAATCGCTGATAGCGTCTACGGATCTACCTTCTTCGTTGCCACTGGATTCCACGGACTCCACGTAATCATCGGATCCTCCTTCCTGACCGTCTGCCTCTTCCGACTGATCAAGTTCCACTTTACATCAGACCACCACTTCGGATTCGAGGCAGCAGCCTGATACTGACACTTCGTAGACGTCATCTGACTATTCCTCTACATAACCATCTACTGATGAGGATCTTGCTCTTCTAGTATATTAATTACAATTGACTTCCAATCTCTAGAATCTGGTATAAACCCAGAGGAGAGCAATGAACGCACTCATGTTCATATTCGCCCTATCATCAATCCTAAGCGCCGCCCTAACCGCATTAAACTTCTGACTCGCCCAAATAAACCCCGACTCAGAGAAACTCTCACCGTACGAATGTGGATTCGACCCACTTGGATCTGCTCGATTACCATTCTCAGTCCGATTCTTCCTCAGTAGCCATCCTGTTCGTCCTATTCGACCTAGAAATCGCCCTCCTACTCCCCCTGCCATGAGCCGTCCAACTCCAATCCCCCCTAATGACCCTCACCTGAACTGTAGTGATCCTCCTTCTCCTAACACTCGGACTGGCCTACGAGTGAATTCAAGGGGGCCTAGAATGAGCAGAATAACAGAAAGTTAGTCTAACCAAAAAGATAGCTGGTTTCGACCCAGCAGATTACAGCCAACCCTGTAACTTTCTTATGTCGCCCCTACATTTAAGCTTCTACTCAGCCTTCATTTTCAGCGGACTAGGACTAGCCTTCCACCGAACCCACCTAGTATCCGCCCTACTATGCCTTGAAAGCATAATATTATCGATATTCGTAGGCCTATCAATATGATCCATCGAAAACCAAGTCTCCTCATTCACCATGGTACCAATTCTCATGCTAACCTTCTCAGCGTGTGAGGCGGGCACAGGCCTGGCCATCCTAGTAGCCTCCACCCGCACACATGGCTCCGACCATCTACACAACCTAAACCTCCTGCAATGCTAAAAATCATCCTACCCACAATCATACTTCTTCCAACAGCCCTGCTGTCTCCACCAAAATTTCTATGGACTAACACCACCTTATACAGCCTCCTAATCGCTGCCCTAAGCCTACAGTGATTAATCCCAACCTACTACCCCTACAAATTTTTATCCAACTGAACAGGAATTGACCAAATCTCATCCCCCCTCCTAGTACTATCCTGCTGACTACTCCCACTCATAATCATAGCAAGCCAAAACCACCTGCAACAAGAACCCCTACAACGCAAACGAATCTTTATCTCAACCTTAGTCGCAGTCCAGCCATTCATCCTACTAGCCTTTTCCACCACAGAACTAGCACTATTTTACATCTCATTTGAAGCAACCCTCATTCCCACCCTAATCTTAATCACCCGATGGGGGAACCAACCAGAACGCCTAAGCGCTGGCATCTACCTGCTATTCTACACGCCAGTAAGCTCTCTACCCCTGCTAATCACAATCATACACCTATACGTGAAAATTGGCACCCTGCACCTGCCAACCCTACAACTAACCCACCCAACCCTATCCACCTCATGGACAGGAATACTATCAGGTCTAGCACTGCTCATAGCATTCATAGTAAAAGCCCCACTATACGGCCTACACCTCTGACTGCCAAAAGCCCACGTAGAAGCACCCATCGCAGGCTCAATACTCCTCGCCGCCCTACTACTAAAGCTAGGAGGATACGGAATTATACGAGTCACTCTATTTATGGGCCCACTGTCCAACCTCCTGCACTACCCCTTCCTAACCCTGGCCCTATGAGGCGCCCTAATGACTAGCTCAATCTGCCTACGACAGACAGACCTAAAATCACTAATCGCTTATTCATCCGTTAGCCACATAGGCCTAGTTATCGCCGCAGGAATAATCCAAACCCACTGATCATTCTCAGGGGCAATGATCCTAATAATTTCCCATGGACTAACTTCCTCCATACTATTCTGCCTAGCCAACACAAACTATGAACGTACGCACAGCCGAATTCTACTACTCACACGAGGCCTACAACCTCTCCTACCACTCATAGCTACCTGATGATTGCTGGCCAATCTAACAAACATAGCCTTACCCCCAACAACAAACCTCATAGCAGAGCTAACCATTATAATCACCTTATTCAACTGATCTGCCTTCACGATCATCCTAACAGGAATCGCAACCCTACTAACCGCCTCCTACACCTTATTCATACTACTAATGACCCAACGAGGCTCAATCCCCTCCCACATCACATCTATGCAAAACTCAACCACGCGAGAACACCTGCTCATAACACTCCACATTATCCCAATATTCCTCCTAATCCTCAAACCCGAACTGATCTCCGGAATCCCCTCATGCAAGTATAGTTTAAACCAAACATTAGACTGTGATTCTAAGAATAGAAGTTCAAACCTTCTTACCTGCCGAGGGGAGGGTTTAACCAACAAGAGCTGCTAACTCTTACATCTGAGCCTAAAACCTCAGCCCCCTTACTTTTAAAGGATAACAGCAATCCACTGGTCTTAGGAACCACCCATCTTGGTGCAAATCCAAGTAAAAGTAGTGAACCCCACACTACTAATCAACTCCCTCACACTACTCACGCTGACAATCCTCCTAACCCCAATCATCCTGCCATTTCTATTTAAAAACTTTAAAAACACCCCAAAAGCCACCACCCGCGCTGTTAAAACCGCATTCCTAATTAGCCTAGCCCCTACAACCGCATTCATCTACTCGGGAGTAGAATCTGTCACCTGCCACTGGGAGTGAAAATTCATTATAAACTTTAAAATCCCCCTGAGCCTAAAAATAGACCAATACTCAATAACATTTCTTCCAATCGCCCTATTTGTAACATGATCAATCCTACAATTCGCCATATGATACATGGCCTCAGAGCCATACGTAACAAAATTTTTCACCTACCTACTGACATTCCTAGTCGCCATACTCCTCCTAACAACCGCAAACAACATATTCCTCCTATTCGTAGGCTGGGAAGGAGTACGAATCATGTCCTTCCTTCTCATCGGCTGATGACAAGGCCGAGCAGATGCCAACACCGCCGCCCTACGAGCCGTAATCTACAACCGAATCGGAGACATCGGACTGATCCTGAGCATAGCATGACTAGCTTCAACATTCAACACCTGAGAGATCCAACAAGCCGTACACCCCCACCAAACCCCAATCCTCCCCCTCATAGGATTAATCCTCGCAGCCGCAGGAAAATCCGCCCAATTTGGACTCCACCCATGACTGCCCGCAGCAATAGAAGGCCCCACCCCAGTATCAGCCCTACTGCACTCCAGTACCATAGTAGTAGCCGGAATCTTCCTGCTCATCCGCATGCACCCCCTGCTAGCCACCAACCAGACAGCCCTAACTGCCTGCCTATGCCTAGGTGCTCTATCAACCCTATTCGCTGCCACATGCGCCCTAACCCAAAATGACATCAAAAAAATCATTGCTTTCTCAACATCCAGCCAACTAGGACTAATAATAGTCACTATCGGACTAAACCTCCCACAACTAGCCTTCCTACACATCTCAACCCATGCCTTCTTTAAAGCCATACTATTCCTATGCTCAGGGTCTATCATCCACAACCTAAACGGAGAACAAGATATCCGAAAGATAGGAGGCCTACAGAAAATACTCCCAGTCACTACTTCCTGCCTAACCATCGGAAACCTGGCGCTGATAGGAACCCCATTCCTAGCCGGATTCTACTCAAAAGACCTCATCATCGAAAGCTTAAACACATCATACCTAAATACTTGAGCCCTACTCCTAACCCTTATAGCCACAGCATTCACCGCAACCTACAGCATCCGCATAACCATCCTAGTCCAAGCTGGACAAACCCGAATCCCCCCAATAGTATCAATAAACGAAAACAACCCACTAATCACCGCCCCCCTAACCCGACTCGCCCTAGGCAGCATTACAGCAGGAATAATCATTACCTCTTTCATCACACCAACCAAAACCCCCCCAATAACCATACCCCTTATCACCAAAACCGCTGCCATCCTCATAACAATCCTAGGAATCATCCTAGCCCTAGAACTATCGAACATAACACACACCCTCACTCACCCCAAACCAACCCCCCTCATAAACTTCTCCTCTGCATTAGGGTACTTCAACCCCCTAGTACACCGATTCTTCTCCAAAAACCTACTAGAAAAGGGACAAAACATTGCCCTACACTTGATCGACCTCTCCTGACTCAAAAAAATAGGGCCAGAGGGCCTTGCTGAACTACAAGTAGCCGCAAGCAAAGCCGCAACCTCAATACACACAGGGCTAATTAAGGCCTACCTAGGATCCTTCGCCCTCTCCATCCTGGTAATAATCCTAATAACACACAGACTCACTAATGGCCCCTAACATCCGCAAATCCCATCCCCTACTAAAAATAATCAACAACTCCCTAATCGACCTACCCGCCCGCTCCAACATCTCTGCCTGATGAAACTTCGGCTCCCTTCTAGCCATCTGCTTAGCCACACAAATCCTAACAGGCCTGCTACTAGCCATACACTACACCGCAGACACTTCACTCGCCTTCTCCTCAGTAGCTCACACATGCCGAGACGTCCAGTACGGATGGCTCATCCGCAACCTCCACGCCAACGGTGCTTCGCTCTTCTTTATCTGCATCTACTTACACATCGGACGAGGCCTCTACTACGGCTCCTACCTATACAAAGAAACCTGAAACACAGGAGTAATCCTCCTACTCACCCTAATAGCAACTGCCTTCGTAGGGTATGTCCTACCATGAGGACAAATGTCATTCTGAGGGGCCACCGTAATCACCAACCTATTCTCAGCCATCCCGTACATTGGGCAAACTCTAGTAGAATGAGCCTGAGGAGGATTCTCAGTAGACAATCCAACCTTAACCCGATTCTTCGCCATCCACTTCCTACTGCCCTTCCTAATTGCAGGAATCACCCTAGTCCACCTAACCTTCCTACACGAATCAGGCTCAAATAACCCACTAGGAATCGTATCAGACTGCGACAAAATCCCATTCCACCCATACTTCTCCATTAAAGACAGCTTAGGGCTTACCCTAATAATCACCCCTCTAATAGCACTAGCCCTATTTTCACCGAACCTCCTGGTTCTTGGAATCCTAGTTGGGAGTGGTTGGCCACATGAGATGTACAGGATTTTTACCTGTGATTTAGTCTTGACAAGGCTATGTAATTGGTTTACTAACGTCTCATAAGAAAGAAGCATGAGCGGTTAATGCAGTTGGCTTGAAACCCATCCCCAGTGGTGCAAGTGCACTCTCTGAACTCACTGAAGTGCATCCCCAGTGGTGCCAGTGCACTCTCTGCACTCACTGCACTGCATCCCCAGTGGTGCCAGTGCAATCTCTGGACTCACTGCAGAGCATCCCCAGTGGTGCCAGTGCACTCTGTGGACTCACTGTAGTGCATCCCCAGTGGTGCCAGTGCACTCTCTGGACTCACTGCACTGCATCCCCAGTGGTGCCAGTGCAATCTCTGGACTCACTGCAGTGCATCCCCAGTGGTGCCAGTGCACTCTCTGGACTCACTGCACTGCAGCCCCAGTGGTGCCAGTGCACTCTCTGGACTCACTGCACTGCATCCCCAGTGGTGCCAGTGCACTCACTGGACTCACTGAAGTGCATCCCCAGTGGTGCCAGTGCACTCTCTGGACTCACTGCACTGCATCCCCAGTGGTGCCAGTGCGCTCTCTGGAGTCACAGCACTGCATCCCCAGTGGTGCCAGTGCAATCTCTGGACTCACTGCACTGCATCCCCAGTGGTGCCAGTGCACTCTCTGGACTCCCTGAAGTGCATCCCCATTGGTGCCATTGCACTCTCTGCACTCACTGCACTGCATCCCCAGTGGTGCCAGTGCACTCACTGGACTGACTGCACTGCATCCCCAGTGGTGCCAGTGCGCTCTCCGGAGTCACAGCACTGCATCCCCAGTGGTGCCAGTGCATTCACTGGACACACTGTACTGCATCACAGGTGGTGCCAGTGCACTCTCTGCACTCACTGCACAGCATCCCCAGTGGTGCCAGTGCATTCACTAGACTCACTGGACTGCATCACCAGTGGTGCCAGTGCACTCTCTGGACTCACTGCACTGCATCCCCAGTGGTGCCAGTGCACTCTCTGGACTCACTGCACTGCATCCCCAGTGGTGCCAGTGCAGTCTCTGGACTCACTGCAGTGCATCCCCAGTGGTGCCAGAGCACTCTGTGGACTCACTGCAGTGCATCCCCAGTGGTGCCAGTGCACTCTCTGGACTCACTGCACCGCATCCCCAGTGGTGCCAGTGCACTCTCTGGACTCACTGCAGTGCATCCCCAGTGGTGTCAGAGCACTCTCTGGACTCACTGCAGTGCATCCCCAGTGGTGCCAGTGCACTCTCTGCAGTGCATCCCCAGTGGTGCCAGTGCACTGCACTGCACTGCATCCCCAGTGGTGCCAGTGCACTCTCTGGACTCACTGTAGTGCATCCCCAGTGGTGCCAGTGCACTCTCTGAACTCACTGCAGTGCATCCCCAGTGGTGCCAGTGCACTCTCTGGACTCACTGCAGTGCATCCCCAGTGGTGCCAGTGCACTCTCTGGACTCACTGCACTGCATCCCCAGTGGTGCCAGTGCACTCTCTGGACTCACTGCACTGCATCCCCAGTGGTGCCAGTGCACTCTCTGCACTCACTGCACTGCATTCCCAGTGGTGCCAGTGAAGTCTCTGGACTCACTGCACTGCATCCCCAGTGGTGCCAGTGCACTCTCTGGACTCACTGCACTGCATCCCCACTGCTGCCAGTGCACTCTCTGGACTCACTGCAGAGCATCCCCAGTGGTGCCAGTGCACTCTCTGGACTCACTGCACTGCATCCCC
The DNA here is from genome assembly GCF_040182565.1 of Anser cygnoides. Taxonomy (NCBI): domain Eukaryota; kingdom Metazoa; phylum Chordata; class Aves; order Anseriformes; family Anatidae; genus Anser; species Anser cygnoides. Next base: position 64,301,177 of record NC_089874.1, read on the forward strand.
AGTGGTGCCAGTGCACTCTCTCGAGTCACTGCACTACATCCCCAGTAGTGCCAGTGCACTCACTGGACTCACTGTACTGCATCATCGATGGTGCCAGTGCACTCACTGGACTCACTTCACTGCATCCCCAGTGGTGCCAGTGCACTCTCTGGACTCACTGCACTGCAGGCCCAGTGTTACCAGTGCACTCACTGGACTCACTGTACTGCATCACCAGTGGTGCCAGTGCACTCTCTGGACTCACTGCACTGCATCCCCAGTGGTTCCAGTGCACTCACTGGACTCACTGTACTGCATCTCCAGTGGTGCCAGTGCACTCTCTGGACTCACTGCACTGCATCCCCAGTGGTGCCAGTGAGCTCTCTGGACTCACTGCTCTGCATCCCCAGTGGTGCCAGTGTACTCACTGGATTCACTGCACTGCATCCCCAGTGGTGCTAGTGCACTCTCTGGACTCACTGCAGTGCATCCCCAGTGGTGCCAGTGCACTCTCTGGACTCACTGAAGTGCATTCTCAGTGGTGCCAGTGCACTCTCTGGGCTCACTGAAGTGCATCCCCAGTGGTGCCAGTACACTCACTGGACTCACTGCACTGCATCCCCAGTGGTGCCAATGCACTCTCTGGACTCACTGCACTGCATCCCCAGTGGTGCCAGTGCACTCTCTGGACTCACTGCAGTGCATCCCCAGTGGTGCCAGTGCACTCTCTGCACTCACTTCACTGCATCCCCAGTGGTGCCAGTGCACTCTCTGGACTCACTGCACTGCATCCCCAGTGGTGCCAGTGAAGTCTTTGCACTCACTGCACTGCATCCCCAGTGGTGCCAGTGTACTCTGTGGAGTCACTGAAGTGCATCCCCAGTGGTGCCAGTGCACTCTCTGGACTCACTGCACTGCATGTCCAGTGGTGCCAGTGCACTCTCTGGACTAACTGTACTGCATCCCCACTGGTGCCAGTGCACTATGTGGACTCACTGTACTGCATCCCCAGTGGTGACAATGCACTCTCTGGACTAACTGCAGTGCATCCCCAGTGGTGCCAGTGCGCTCTCTGGACTCACTGCAGTGCATCCCCAGTGGTGCCAGTGCAGTCTCTGGACTCACTGCACCGCATCCCCAGTGGTGCCAGCGCACTGTCTGGACTCACTGCAGTGCATCCCCAGTGGTGTCAGTGCACTCACTGGACTGACTGCACTGCATCCCCAGTGGTGCCAGTGTGCTCTCTGGAGTCACAGCACTGCATCCCCAGTGGTGCCAGTGCACTCACTGGACTCACTGCACTGCATCACAGGTGGTGCCAGTGCACTCTCTGGACTCACTGCAGTGAATCACCGGTGGTGCCAGTGTACTCTCTGCAGTCACTGCACTGCATCCCCAGTGGTGCCAGTGCACTCACTGGACTCACTGGACTGCATCACCAGTGGTGCCAGTGAACTCTCTGGACTCACTGCACTGCATCCCCAGTGGTGCCAGTGTACTCTCTGGACTCACTGCAGTGCATCCCCAGTGGTGCCAGTGCACTCTCTGGACTCACTGCACTGCATCCCCAGTGGTGTCAGTGCACTCTCTGGACTCACTGAAGTGCATCCCCAGTTGTGCCAGTGCACTCTCTGGACTCAATGCACTGCATCCCCAGTGGTGCCAGTGCACTCTCTGGACTCAGTGCACTGCATCCCCAGTGGTGCCAGTGCAATCTCTGGACTCACTGTAGTGCATCCCCAGTGGTGCCAGTGCACTCTCTGGACTCACTGCAGTGCATCCCCAGTGGTGCCAGTGCACTCTCTGGACTCACTGTACTGCATCACCAGTGGTGCCAGTGCACTCTCTGGACTCACTGCAGTGCATCCCCAGTGGTGCCAGTGCACTCTCTGGACTCACTGCACTGCAGCCCCGGTGGTGCCAGTGCAATCTCTGGACTCACTGCACTGCATCCCCAGTGGTGCCAGTGCACTCTCTGGACTCACTGCACTGCATCCCCAGTTTTGCCAGTGAAGTCTTTGGACTCACTGCACTGCATCCCCAGTGGTGCCAGTGCACTCTCTGGCGTCACTGAAGTGCATCCCCAGTGGTGCCAGTGCACTCTCTGGACTCACTGCACTGCATGCCCAGTGGTGCCAGTGCACTCTCTGGACTCACTGCACTGCATCCCCAGTGGTGCCAGTGCAATCTCTGGACTCACTGTAGTGCATCCCCAGTGGTGCCAGTGCACTCTCTGGACTCACTGCAGTGCATCCCCAGTGGTGCCAGTGCACTCTCTGGACTCACTGCACTGCAGCCCTGGTGGTGCCAGTGCAATCTCTGGACTCACTGCACTGCATCCCCAGTGGTGCCAGTGCACTCTCTGGACTCACTGCACTGCATCCCCAGTTTTGCCAGTGAAGTCTTTGGACTCACTGCACTGCATCCCCAGTGGTGCCAGTGCACTCTCTGGAGTCACTGAAGTGCATCCCCAGTGGTGCCAGTGCACTCTCTGGACTCACTGCACTGCATGCCCAGTGGCGCCAGTGCACTCTCTGGAGTCACTGAAGTACATCCCCAGTGGTGCCAGTGCACTCTCTGGACTCACTGCAGTGCATCCACAGTGGTGCCAGTGCACTCACTGGACTCACTGCAGTGCATTCCCTCTCGTGCCAGTGCACTGTCTGGACTCACTGCACTGCATACCCAGTGGTGCCAGTGCACTCTCTGGACTCACTGCACTGCATCCCCAGTGGTGCCAGTGCATTCTCTGGACTCACTGCACTGCATCACCAGTGGTGCAGTGCACTCTCTGGACTCACTGAGGTGCATCCCCAGTGGTGCCAGTGCAATCTCTGGACTCACTGCAGTGCATCCCCAGTGGTGCCAGTGCACACTCTGGACTCACTGCACTGCATCCCCAGTGGTGCCAGTGCACTCTCTGGACTCACTGCACTGCATCCCCAGTGTTCACAGTGCACTCTCTGCACTCACTACACTGCATCCCCACTGGTGCCAGTGCACTCTCTGGACTCATTGCAGTGCATCCCCACTGGTGCCAGTGCACTCTGTGGACTCACTGCACTGCATCCCCAGTGGTGTCAGTGCACTCTCTGGACTCACTGCACTGCATCCCCAGTGGTGCCAGTGCACTCTCTGGACTCACTGCACTGCATCCCGAGTGGAGCCCGTGCACTCTCTGGACTCACTGCACTGCATCCCCACTGCTGCCAGTGCACTCTCTGGACTCACTGCAGAGCATCCCCAGTGGTGCCAGTGCACTCTCTGGACTCACTGCACTGCATCCCCAGTGGTGCCAGTGCACTCTCTCGAGTCACTGCACTACATCCCCAGTAGTGCCAGTGCACTCACTGGACTCACTGTACTGCATCATCGATGGTGCCAGTGCACTCACTGGACTCACTTCACTGCATCCCCAGTGGTGCCAGTGCACTCTCTGGACTCACTGCACTGCAGGCCCAGTGTTACCAGTGCACTCACTGGACTCACTGTACTGCATCACCAGTGGTGCCAGTGCACTCTCTGGACTCACTGCACTGCATCCCCAGTGGTTCCAGTGCATTCACTGGACTCACTGTACTGCATCTCCAGTGGTGCCAGTGCACTCTCTGGACTCACTGCACTGCATCCCCAGTGGTGCCAGTGAGCTCCCTGGACTCACTGCTCTGCATCTCCAGTGGTGCCAGTGTACTCACTGGATTCACTGCACTGCATCCCCAGTGGTGCTAGTGCACTCTCTGGACTCACTGCAGTGCATCCCCAGTGGTGCCAGTGCTATCCCTGGACTCACTGAAGTGCATTCTCAGTGGTGCCAGTGCACTCTCTGGGCTCACTGAAGTGCATCCCCAGTGGTGCCAGTACACTCACTGGACTCACTGCACTGCATCCCCAGTGGTGCCAATGCACTCTCTGGACTCACTGCACTGCATCCCCAGTGGTGCCAGTGCACTCTCTGGACTCACTGTAGTGCATCCCCAGTGGTGCCAGTGCACTCTCTGGACTCACTGCAGTGCATCCCCAGTGGTGCCAGTGAAGTCTTTGCACTCACTGCACTGCATCCCCAGTGGTGCCAGTGCACTCTGTGGAGTCACTGAAGTGCATCCCCAGTGGTGCCAGTGCACTCTCTGGACTCACTGCACTGCATGTCCAGTGGTGCCAGTGCACTCTCTGGACTAACTGTACTGCATCCCCACTGGTGCCAGTGCACTATGTGGACTCACTGTACTGCATCCCCAGTGGTGCCAGTGCACTCTCTGGACTAACTGCAGTGCATCCCCAGTGGTGCCAGTGCGCTCTCTGGACTCACTGCAGTGCATCCCCAGTGGTGCCAGTGCAGTCTCTGGACTCACTGCACCGCATCCCCAGTGGTGCCAGCGCACTGTCTGGACTCACTGCAGTGCATCCCCAGTGGTGTCAGTGCACTCACTGGACTGACTGCACTGCATCCCCAGTGGTGCCAGTGTGCTCTCTGGAGTCACAGCACTGCATCCCCAGTGGTGCCAGTGCACTCTGTGGACTCACTGCACTGCATCACAGGTGGTGCCAGTGCACTCTCTGGACTCACTGCAGTGAATCACCGGTGGTGCCAGTGTACTCTCTGCAGTCACTGCACTGCATCCCCAGTGGTGCCAGTGCACTCACTGGACTCACTGGACTGCATCCCCAGTGGTGCCAGTGAACTCTCTGGACTCACTGCACTGCATCCCCAGTGGTGCCAGTGTACTCTCTGGACTCACTGAAGTGCATCCCCAGTTGTGCCAGTGCACTCTCTGGACTCAATGCACTGCATCCCCAGTGGTGCCAGTGCACTCTCTGGACTCAGTGCACTGCATCCCCAGTGGTGCCAGTGCAATCTCTGGACTCACTGTAGTGCATCCCCAGTGGTGCCAGTGCACTCTCTGGACTCACTGCAGTGCATCCCCAGTGGTGCCAGTGCACTCTCTGGACTCACTGTACTGCATCACCAGTGGTGCCAGTGCACTCTCTGGACTCACTGCAGTGCATCCCCAGTGGTGCCAGTGCACTCTCTGGACTCACTGCACTGCAGCCCCGGTGGTGCCAGTGCAATCTCTGGACTCACTGTAGTGCATCCCCAGTGGTGCCAGTGCACTCTCTGGACTCACTGCAGTGCATCCCCAGTGGTGCCAGTGCACTCTCTGGACTCACTGCACTGCAGCCCTGGTGGTGCCAGTGCAATCTCTGGACTCACTGCACTGCATCCCCAGTGGTGCCAGTGCACTCTCTGGACTCACTGCACTGCATCCCCAGTGGTACCACTGCACTCTCTGGACTCACTGCAGTGCATCCCCAGTGGTGCCAGTGCACTCTCTGGACTCACTGCAGTGCATCCCCAGTATTGCCAGTGCACTCTCTGGACTCACTGCAGTGCATCCCCAGTGGTGCCAGTGCACTCTCTTGAGTCACTGCACTGCATCCCCAGTGGTGCCAATGCACTCTCTGGACTCACTGCAGTGCATCCCCAGTGGTGCCAGTGCACTCTTTGGACTCACTGAAGTGCATTCTCAGTGGTGCCAGTGCACTCTCTGAACTCACTGCACTGCATCCCCAGTGGTGCCAGTGTACTCTCTGGACTCACTGAAGTGCATTCTCAGTGGTGCCAGTGCACTCTCTGGACTCACTGCAGTGCATCCCCAGTGGTGCCAGTACACTCACTGGACTCACTGCACTGCATCCCCAGTGTTGCCAGTGCACTCTCTGGACTCACTGCACTGCATCCCCAGTGGTGCCAGTGCACTCTCTGGACTCACTGCACTGCATCCCCAGTGCTGCCTGTGCACTCACTGGACTCACTGCACTGCATCCCCAGTGGTGCCAGTGCACTCTCTGGACTCACTGCACTGCATCCCCAGTGGTGCCAGAGCACTCTCTGGACTCACTGCAAAGCATCCCCAGTGGTGCCAGTGCACTCTCTGGACTCACTGCACTGCATCCCCAGTGGTGCCAGTGCACTCTCTCGAGTCACTGCACAACTCCCCAGTTGTGCCAGTGCACTCACTGGACTCACTGTACTGCATCATCAGGGGTGCCAGTGCACTCTCTGGACTCACTGCACTGCATCACCAGTGGTGCCAGTGCACTCTCTGGAATCACTGCACTGCATCCCCAGTGGTGCCAGTGCTATCCCTGGACTCACTGTAGTGCATCCCCAGTGGTGCCAGTGCACTCTCTGGACTCACTGCAGTGCATCCCCAGTGGTGCCAGTGCACTCTCTGGACTCACTGAAGTGCATCCCCAGTGGTGCCAGTGCACTCTCTGGACTCACTGCAGTGCATCCCCAGTGGTGCCAGTGCACTCACTGGACTCACTGCACTGCATCCCCAGTGGTGCCAGTGCACTCTCATGCTCACTGCAGGGCATCCCCAGTGGTGCCAGAGCACTCTATGGACTCACTGCACTGCATCCCCAGTGGTGCCAGTGCACTCTCTGGACTCACTGCAGGGCATCCCCGGTGGAGCCAGTGCACTCTCTGGACTCACTGCAGGGCATCCCTGGTGGAGCCAGTGTACTCTCAGGACTCACTGCAGTGCATCCCCAGTGGTGCCAGTGCACTCTCTGGAGTCACTGCAGTGCATCCCCAGTGGTTCCAGTGCACTCTCTGGCGTCACTGCACTGCATCCCCCGTGAAGCAAGTGCACTCTCTGGACTCACTGGAGTGCATCACATGTGGTGCCAGTGCACTCTCTGGACTCACTGCACTGCATCCCCACTGCTGCCAGTGCACTCTCTGGACTCACTGCACTGCATCACCTGTGGTGCCAGTGCACTCTCTGGACTCACTGCACCGCATCCGCAGTGGTGCCAGTGCACTCTCTAGAGTCACTGCACTGCATCCCCAGTGGTGCCAGTGCACTCTCTGGAGTGACTGCAGTGCATCCCAAGTGGTGCCAGTGCACTCTCTGGACTCGCCTCACTGCATCCCCAGTGGTGCTAGTGCACTCTGGAGTCACTGCAGTGCATCCCCAGTGGTGCCAGTGCACTCTCTGGACTCACTGCACTGCATCCCCAGTAGTGCCAGTGCACTCTCTGGACTCACTGCAGTGCATTCCCGGTGGTGCCAGTGCACTCTCTGGACTCACTACAGTGCATCCCCAGTGGTGCTAGTTCACTCTGGACTCACTGCAGTGCATCCCCAGCGGTGCCAGTGCACTCTCTGGACTCACTGCACTGCATCCCCAGTGGTGCCAGTGCACTCTCTGGACTCACTGCACTGCATCCCCAGTGGTGCCAGTGCACTCTCTGGACTCACCGCACTGCACCCTGTGTGGTGCCAGTGCACTCTCTGGACTCACTGCACCGCATCCCCAGTGGTGCCAGTGCACTCTCTAGAGTCACTGCGCTGCATCCCCAGTGGTGCCAGTGCACTCCCTGGACTCACTGCACTGCATCCCCAGTGGTGCCAGTGCACTCTCTGGACTCACTGCACCGCATCCCCAGTGGTGCCAGTGCACTCTCTGGAGTGATTGCAGTGCATCCCCAGTGGTGCCAGTGCACTCTCTGGACTCACTGCACTGCATCCCCAGTGCTGCCAGTGCACTCTCTGGACTCACTGCAGGGCATCCCCGGTGGAGCCAGTGTACTCTCAGGGCTCACTGCACTGTACCCCAATGCTGCCAGTGCACTCTCTGGCGTCACTGCACTGCATCCCCCTTGGTGCAAGTGCACTCTCTGGACTCACTGGAGTGCATCACCTGTGGTGCCAGTGCACTCTCTGGACTCACTGCACTGCATCCCCAGTGTTGCCAGTGCACTCTCTGGACTCACTGCACTGCATCACCTGTGGTGCCAGTGCACTCTCTGGACTCACTGCACCGCATCCGCAGTGGTGCCAGTGCACTCTCTGGAGTGACTGCAGTGCATCCCCAGTGGTGCCAGTGCACTCTCTGGAACGCGTCATTGCATCCCCAGTGCTGCCAGTGCACTCTCTGGGCTCACGTCACTGCATCCCCAGTGGTGCCAGTGCACTCTCTGGACTCACTGAAGTGCATCCCCTGTGGTGCCAGTGCACTCTCTGGACTCACTGCAGTGCATCCCCAGTGGTGCTAGTGCACTCTGGACTCACTGCAGTGCATCCCCAGTGGTGCCAGTGCACTCTCTGGACTCACTGCACTGCATCCCCAGTGGTGCCAGTGCACTCTCTGGACTCACTGTACTGCATCTCCAGAGGTGCCAGTGCACTCTCTGGTCTCACCGCACTGCACCCTGAGTGGTGCCAGTGCACTCTCTGGACTCACTGCACTGCAACCCCAGTGGTGCCAGTGCACTCTCTAGAGTCACTGCGCTGCATCCCGAGTGGTTCCAGTGCACTCTCTGTACTCACTGTACTGCATCCCCAGTGGTGCTAAAGCACTCTCTGGACTCCCGCCACCGCATCCATAGTGGTTCCAGTGCACTCTCTGGACTCACTGCACTGCATCCCCAGTGGTGCCAGTGCACTCTCTGGACTCACTGCACCGCATCCCCAGTGGTGCCAGTGCACTCTCTGGAGTGACTGCAGTGCATCCCCACTGGTGCCAGTGCACTCTCTGGACTCGCGTCAATGCATCCCCAGTGGTGCTAATGCACTCTCTGGACTCACTGCACTGCATCCCGAGTGGTGCCAGTGCACTCTCTGGACTCACTGCAGTGCATCCCCAGTGGTGCCAGTGCACTCTCTGGACTCACTGCAGTGCATCACCAGTGGTGCCAGTGCACTCTCTGGACACACTGAAGTGCATCCCCAGTGGTGCCAGTGCACTCTCTGGACTCACTGCGCTGCATCCCCAGTGGTGCCAGTACACTCACTGGACTCACTGCACTGCATCCCCAGTGGTGCCAGTGCAGTCTCTGCACTCACTGAAGTGCATCTCCAGTGGTGCCAGTGAACTCTCTGGACTCACTGCGCTGCATCCCCAGTGGTGCCAGTACACTCACTGGACTCACTGCACTGCATCCCCAGGGGTGCCAGTGCACTCTCTGGACTCACTGCACTGCATCCCTAGGGCACGCTCTGCAGACACTGCAGTGCATCCCCAAGGGTGCCAGTGCACTCTCTGGACTCACTGCACTGCATCCCCAGTGGTGCCAGTGCACTCTCTGGACTCACTGCACCGCATCCGCAGTGGTGCCAGTGCACTCTCTAGAGTCACTGCGCTGCATCCCCAGTGGTGCCAGTGCACTCTCTGGAGTGACTGCAGTGCATCCCCAGTGGTGCCAGTGCACTCTCTGGACTCGCGTCACTGCATCCCCAGTGGTGCCAGTGCACTCTCTGGACTCGCGTCACTGCATCCCCAGTGGTGCCAGTGCACTCTCTGGACTCACTGAAGTGCATCCCCAGTGGTGCCAGTGCACTCTCTGGACTCACTGTAGTGCATTCCCGTTGGTGCCAGTGCACTCTCTGGACTCACTGCAGTGCATCCCCAGTGGTGCTAGTGCACTCTGGACTCACTGCAGTGCATCCCCAGTGGTGCCAGTGCACTCTCTGGACTCACTGTACTGCATCCCCAGTGGTGCCAGTGCACTCTCTGGTCTCACCGCACTGCACCCTGAGTGGTGCCAGTGCACTCTCTGGACTCACTGCACTGCATCCCCAGTGGTGCCAGTGCACTCTCTAGAGTCAACGCATTGCATCCCCAGTGGTGCCAGTGCACTCTCTGGACTCACTGTACTGCATCCCCAGTGGTGCCAAAGCACTCTCTGGACTCCCGCCACCGCATCCACAGTGGTTCCAGTGCACTCTCTGGACTCACTGAAGTGCATCCCCAGTGGTGCCAGTGCACTCTCTGGACTCACTGCAGTGCATCCCCAGTGGTGCCAGTGCACTCTCGGGACTCACTGCAGTGCATCCCCAGTGCTGCCAGTGCACTCTCTGGACACACTGAAGTGCATCCCCAGTGGTGCCAGTGCACTCTCTGGACTCACTGCGCTGCATCCCCAGTGGTGCCAGTGCACTCTCTGGACTCACTGCACTGCATCCCCAGTGGTGCCAGTGCAGTCTCTGCACTCACTGAAGTGCATCTCCAGTGGTGCCAGTGAACTCTCTGGACTCACTGCACTGCATCCCCAGTGGTGCCAGTGCACTCTCTGGACTCACTGCACTGCATCCCTAGGGCACTCTCTGCAGACACTGCAGTGCATCCCCAAAGGTGACAGTGCACTCTCTGGACTCACTGCACTGCATCCCCAGTGGTGCCAGTGCACTCTCTGGACTCACTGCACTACTCCAGCCGCGGCAGTCGCTCCAGCCGCGGTAGCCCTCCAGCCTCGGCAGCCGCGGCAGCCGCGGCAGCCGCTCCAGCCGCGGCAGCCGCTCCGTCCGCGGCATACGCGGCAGACTCTCCAACCGCGGCAGCCGCTCCAGCCACGGAAGCCGCGGCAGCCGCTCCAAAGGCGGCAGGCGCTCCAACCGCGGCAACCGCTCCAGCCGTGGCAGCCGCTCCACTCGGTAGCGGCTGGAGCGGCTGCCGCGGCTAGAGCGGCTGGAGCGGCTGCCGCGGCTGGAGCTCCTGCCGCGTTTGGAGCGGTTACCGCGGCTGGAGTGGCTGCCGCAGCTGGAGCGGCTGCCGCGCCTGGAGGGGCTAACGCGGCTGGAGAGGCTGACGCGGTTGGAGCGTCTAGAGCGTCTGCCGCGGCTGGAGGGGCTACCGCGGCTGGAGCGGTTGACGCGGCTGGAGCGGAAACCGAGGCTGGAGCGCCACTCTCTGGACGCACTGCACTGCATCACCTGTGGTGCCAGTGCACTCTCTGGACTCATTGCACTGCATCACCAGTGGTGCCAGTGCACTCACTGGACTCACTGCAGTGCATCCCCAGTGGTGCCAGTGCACTCTCTGGACTCACTGCAGTGCAACCCCAGTGGTGCCAGTGCACTCTCTGGAATCACTGCACTGCATCCCCAGTGGTGCCAGTGCACTCTGTGGACTCACTGCAGTGCATCCCCAGTGGTGCCAATGCGCTCTCTGGACTCACTGCAGTGCATCCCCCGTGGTGCAAGTGCACACTCTGGACTCACTGGAGTGCATCACCTGTCGTGCCAGTGCACTCTCTGGACTCACTGCACTGCATCCCCAGTGCTGCCAGTGCACTCTCTGGACTCACTGCACTGCATCCCCAGTGGTGCCAGTGCACTCTCTGGACTCACTGAAGTGCATTCTCAGTGGAGCCTGTGCACTCTCTGGACTCACTGCACTGCATCCCCAGTGGTGCCAGTGCACTCTCTGGACTCACTGCACTGCATCCCCAGTGGTGCCAGTGCTATCCCTGGACTCACTGTAGTGCATCCCCAGTGGTGCCAGTGCACTCTCTGGACTCACTGCACTGCATCCCCAGTGGTGAAAGTGCACTCTCTGGACTCACTGAAGTGCATTCTCAGTGGTGCCAGTGCACTCTCTGGACTCACTGCAGTGCATCCCCAGTGGTGCCAGTGCACTCTCTGGGCTCACTGCAGGGCATCCCCTGTGGTGCCAGTGCACTCTCTGGACTCACTGCACTGCATCCCCAGTGGTGCCAGTGCTATCCCTGGACTCACTGCACTCCATCCCCACTGGTGCCTTTGCACTCCCTGGACTCACTGCACTGCTCCAGCCGCGGCAGCCGCTCCAGCCGCGGTAGCCCTCCAGCCGTGGCAGCCGCTCCACTCGGTAGCGGCTGGAGCGGCTGCCGCGGCTGGAGCGGCTGGAGCGGCTGCCTCGGCTGGAGCGGCTGCCGCGGTTGGAGCGGCTGCCGCGGATGGAGCGGCTGGAGCGGATGCCGCGGCTGGAGCGGCTGGAGCGGCTGCCGCGGCTAGAGCGGCTGGCGCGGCTGGAGGAGCTACCGCGGCTGGAGCGGTTAACGCGGCTGGAGCGGATGCCGAGGCTGGAGCGGATGCCGCGGCTGGTGCGGCTGGAGAGGCTGCCGCTCCTGGAGCAGTGCAGTGAGTCCAGAGAGTGCACTGGCACCTTGGGGATGCAGTGCAGTGAGTAAAGAGAGTGCACTGGCACCATTGGGGATGCAGTGCAGTGAGTCCAGAGAGTGTACTGGCACCACTGGGGATGCAGTGCAGTGAGTCCAGAGAGTGCACTGGCACCACTGGGGATGCAATGCAGTGAGTCCAGAGAGTGCACTGGCACCACTGGGCATGCAGTGCTGTGAGTCCAGAGAGTGCCCCGGCAACACCAAGAATGCACTACAGTGAGTGCAGAGACTGCACTGACACCACTGCGGATGCAGTGCCGCGAGTCCAGAGAGTGCACTGGCACCACTGGGGATGCGGTGCCGGGAGTCCAGAGAGTGCTTTGGCACCACTGGGGATGCACTGCAGTTAGTCCAGAGAGTGCACTGGCACCACTGGGGATGCAGTGCCGTGAGTCCAGCGAATGCACTGGCACCACTGGGGATACGGTGCCGGGAGTCCAGAGAGTGCTTTGGCACCACTGGGGATGCAGTGCAGTGAGTCCACAGAGTGCACTGGCTCCACTGAGATTGCACTTGAGTCCAGAGAGTGCACTGGCTCCACTGGGGATGCAGTGCAGTGAGTCAAGAGAGTGCACTGGCAGGACTGGGGATGCAGCGCAGTGACTCCAGAGAGTGCACTGACACCACTGGGGATGCACTTCAGTCAGTCCAGTGAGTGTACTGGCACCACTGGGGATGCACTGCAGTGAGTCCAGAGAGTGCACTGGCTCCACTGAGATTGCACTTGAGTCCAGAGAGTGCACTGGCTCCACTGGGGATGCAGTGCAGTGAGTCAAGAGAGTGCACTGGCAGGACTGGGGATGCAGTGCAGTGAGTCCAGAGAGTGCACTGGCACCACTGGGGATGCCCTGCAGTGAGTCCAGAGAGCGCACTGGCACCACTGGGGATGCGGTGCAGTGAGTCCAGAGAGTGCACTGGCACCACTGGGGATGCACTGCAGTGAGCCCAGAGAGTGCACTGGCACCACTGGGGATGCGGTGCCGGGAGTCCAGAGAGTGCACTGGCACCACTGGGGATGCAGTGAAGTGAGTCCAGAGAGTGCACTGGCTCCACTGAGAATGCACTTCATTGAGTCCAGAGAGTGCACTGGCAGCACTGGGGATGCAGTGCAGTGAGTCCAGAGAGCGCACTGGCACCACTGGGGATGCCCTGCAGTGAGTCCAGAGAGTGCACTGGCACCACTGGGGATGCAGTGCAGTGAGTCCAGAGAGTGCACTGGCACCACTGGAGCTTCAGTGCAGGGAGTCCAGAGAGTGCACTGGCACCACTGAAAATGCATTTCAGTGTGTCCAGAGAGTGCACTGGCACCACTGGGAATGCACTGCAGTGAGTCCAGAGATTGCACTGGCACCACTGGGGAAGCAGTGCAGTGAGTCCAGAGAGTGCACTGGCACCACTGGTGATGCAGTGCAGTGAGTCCAGTGAGTGCACTGGCACCACTGGTGATGCACTGCAGTGAGTCCAGAGAGTGGCGCTCCAGCCTCGGTTTCCGCTCCAGCCGCGTCAACCGCTCCACCCTCTGTAGCCCCTCCAGCCGCGGCAGACGCTGTAGACGCTTCAACCGCGTCAGCCTCTCCAGCCGCGTTAGCCCCTCCAGCCGCGGCAGACGCTCCAGCCGCGGCAGCCGCTCCAGCCGCTCCAGCCGCGGTAACCGCTCCAAACGAGGCAGGAGCTCCAGCCGCGGCAGTCGCTCCAGCCGCTCTAGCCGCGGCAGCCGCTCCAGCCGCTACCGAGTGGAGCGGCTGCCACGGCTGGAGCGGTTGCCGCGGTTGGAGGGACTGCCGCGGCTGGAGTAGTGCAGTGAGTCCAGAGAGTGCACTGGCACCACTGGGGATGCTGTGCAGTGAGTCCAGAGAGTGCACTGTCACCTTTGGGGATGCACTGCAGTGTCTGCAGAGTGTGCCCTGGCACCACTAGGGATGCAGTGCAGTGAGACCACAGAGTGCACTGGCACCACTGGTGATGCACTGCAGTGAGTCCAGAGAGTGCACTGGCACCACTGGGGATGCACTGCAGTGAGTCCAGAGAGCTCACTGGCAGCACAGGGGATGCAGTGCAGTGAGTCCTGAGAGTGCACTGGCACCACTAGGGATGCACTGCAGTGAGTCCAGAGAGTGCACTGGCACCACTGGGGATGCACTGCAGTGAGTCCAGAGAGTGCACTGGCACCACTGGGGATGCACTGCAGTCACTCCAGAGAGTGCACTGGCAACATTGGGGATGCGGTGCAGTGAGTCCAGAGAGTGCACTGGCACCACTGGGGATGCAGTGCAGTGAGTCCAGAGAGTGCACTGGAACCACTGGGGATGCGGTGGCGGGAGTCCAGAGAGTGCTTTGGCACCACTGGGGATGCAGTACAGTGAGTCCAGAGAGAGCACTGGCACCAATGGGGATGCACAGCAGTGACTCTAGAGAGTGCACTGGCACCACTCAGGGTGCAGTGCGGTGAGTCCAGAGAGTGCACTGGCACCACTGGGTATGCAGTACAGTGAGTCCAGAGAGTGCACTGGCACCACTGGGTATTCAGTGCAGTGAGTCCAGAGAGTGCACTGGCACCACAGGTGATGCACTCCAGTGAGTCCAGAGAGTGCACTTGCACCACGGGGGATGCAGTGCAGTGACGCCAGAGAATGCACTGCCAGCATTGGGGTGCAGTGCAGTGAGTCCAGAGAGTGCACTGGCACCACTGGGGATGCACTGTAGTGAGTCCTGAGAGTACACTGGCTCCACCGGGGATGCCCTGCAGTGAGTCCAGAGAGTGCACTGGCGATGCAGTGCAGTGAGTCCAGAGAGTGCACTGGCACCACTGGGGATGCAGTGCAGTGAGTCCAGAGAGTGCACTGGCCCCACTAGGGATGCACTGCAGTGAGTCCAGAGACTGCACTGGTACTACTGGGGATGCAGTGCAGAGAGTCCAGAGATTGCACTGGCACCACAGGGGATGCAGTGCTGTGACTCCAGAGAGCGCACTGGCACCACTGGGGATGCACTGCAGTGAGTCTAGAGAGTGCACTGGCACCACTGGGGATGCAGTGCAGTGAGTCCAGAGAGTGCACTGTCACTACTGGGGATGCAGTGCAGTGAGTCCACAGAGTGCACTGGCACCATTGGGGAAGCAGTGCAGTGAGTCCAGAGAGTGCACAGGCACCACTGGGGATGCAGTGCAGTGAGTCCAGAGAGTGCACTGTCACCACTGAGAATGCACTTCAGTGAGTCCAGAGAGTGCACTGGCACCACTGAGAATGCACTTCAGTGAGTCCAGAGAGTGCACTGGCACCACTGAGAATGCACTTCAGTGAGTCCAGAGAGTGCACTGGCACCACTGGGGAAGCAGTGCAGTGAGTCCACAGAGTGCACTGGCACCATTGGGGAAGCAGTGCAGTGAGTCCAGAGAGTGCACAGGCACCACTGGGGATGCAGTGCAGTGAGTCCAGAGAGTTCACTGGCACCACTGAGAATGCACTTCAGTGAGTCCAGAGAGTGCACTGGCACCACTGGGGATGCACTGCAGTGAGTCCAGAGATTGCACTGGCACCACTGGGGATGCAGTACAGTGAGTCCAGAGAGTGCACTGGCACCAGTGGTGATGCAGTGCAGTGAGTCCAGAGAGTGCTCTTGCACCACAGGGGATGCACTGCAGTGAGTCCAGAGAGTGCACAGGCACCACTGGGGATGCAGTGCAGTGAGTCCAGAGAGTGCACTGGCACCACTGGGGATGCACTGCAGTGAGTCCAGAGAGTGTACTGGCACCACTGGGGATGCAGTGCAGTGAGTCCAGAGAGTGCACTGGCACCACTGGGGATGCACTGCAGTGAGTCCAGAGAGTGCACTGGCACCACTGGGGATGCACTGCAGTGAGTCCAGTGAGTGCACTGTCACTACTGGGGATGCAGTGCAGTGAGTCCAGACAGTGCACTGGCACCACTGGGGAAGCAGTGCAGTGAGTCCAGAGAGTGCAGTGGCACCACTTGGGATGCACTGCAGTGAGTCCAGAGAGTGCACTGGCACCACTGGGGATGCAGTGCAGTGAGTCCAGAGAGTGCACTGGCACCACTGGGGATGCAATGCAGTGAGTCCAGAGAGTGCACTGGCACCACTGGGCATGCAGTGCTGTGAGTCCATAGAGTGCCCCGGCAACACCAAGAATGCACTACAGTGAGTGCAGAGACTGCACTGACACCACTGCGGATGCAGTGCCGCGAGTCCAGAGAGTGCACTGGCCCCACTGGGGATGCGGTGCAGGGAGTCCAGAGAGTGCTTTGGACCACTGGGGATGCACTGCAGTTAGTCCAGAGAGTGCACTGGCACCACTGTGGATGCAGTGCCGTGAGTCCAGAGAATGCACTGGCACCACTGGGGATACGGTGCCGGGAGTCGAGAGAGTGCACTGACACCACTGGGGATGCGGTGCCTGGAATCCAGAGAGTGCTTTGGCACCACTGGGGATGCAGTGCAGTGAGTCCACAGAGTGCACTGACACCAGTGGGAATGCGGTGCAGTGAGTCCAGGGAGTGCAATGGCACCACTGGGGATGCACTGCAGTGAGTGCAGAGTGCACTAGCACCACTGAGAATGCATTTCAGTGAGTCCAGAGAGTGCCGTTCCAGCCTCGGCATCCGCTCCAGCCGAGTCAACCCCGCGGTAGCCCCTCCAGCCGCGGCAGACGATCCAGCCGCGGCAGCCGCTCCAGCCGCTCCAGCCGCGGCAGCCGCTCCAGCCCCTCCAGCCGCGCCAGCCTCTCCATCCACGGCAGCCGCTCCAGCCGCCGCAGCCGCTCCAGCCGCTACCGAGTGGAGCGACTGCCACGGCTGGAGGGCTACCGCGGCTGGAGCGGCTGCCGCGGCTGGAGCAGTGCAGTGAGTCCAGGGAGTGCAAAGGCACCAGTGGGCATGGAGTGCAGTGAGTCCAAAGACTTCACTGTCACTACTGGGAATGCAGTGCAGTGAGTCCAGGGAGTGCACTTGCACCACCCGGGATGCAGCGCAGTGACTCCAGAGAGTGCACTGACACCACTGGGGATGCACTGCAGTGAGTCCAGAGAGTGCAGTGGCACCACTGGGGATGCAGTGCAGTGAGTCCAGAGAGTGCACTGGCTCCACTGAGAATGCACTTCAGTGAGTCCAGAGAGTGCACTGGCACCACTGGGGATGCAGTGCAGTGAGTCCAGAGAGTGCTCTGGCATGACTGGGGATGCAGTGCAGTGAGTCCAGGGAGTGCACTGGCACCACTGGGGATGCCCTGCAGTGAGTCCAGAGAGCGCACTGGCACCACTGGGGATGCAGTGCAGTGAGTCCAGAGAGTGCACTGGCACCACTGGGGATGCACTGCAGTGAGCCCAGAGAGTGCACTGGCACCACTGGGGATGCGGTGCCGGGAGTCCAGAGAGTGCACTGGCACCACTGGGGATGCAGTGAAGTGAGTCCAGAGAGTGCACTGGCTCCACTGAGAATGCACTTCAGTGAGTCCAGAGAGTGCACTGGCACCACTGGGGATGCACTGCAGTGAGTCCAGAGAATGCACTGGCACTACTGGGGATGCAGTGCAGTAAGTCCAGAGAGTGCACTGGCACCACTGGGGATGCACTGCAGTGAGTCCAGAGAGTGCACTGGCACCACTGGGGATGCACTGCAGTGAGTCCAGAGAGCTCACTGGCAGCACAGGGGATGCAGTGCAGTGAGTCCTGAGAGTGCACTGGCACCACTAGGGATGCACTGCAGTGAGTCCAGAGAGTGCACTGGCACCACTGGGGATGCACTGCAGTGAGTCCAGAGAGTGCACTGGCATCTCTGGGGATGCAGTGCAGTGAGTCCAGAGAGTGCACTGGCACCACTGGGGATGCAGTGCGGTGAGTCCAGAGAGTGCACTGGAACCACTGGGGATGCGGTGGCGGGAGTCCAGAGAGTGCTTTGGCACCACTGGGGATGCAGTACAGTGAGTCTAGAGAGAGCACTGGCACCAATGGGGATGCACAGCAGTGACTCTAGAGAGTGCACTGGCACCACTCAGGGTGCAGTGCGGTGAGTCCAGAGAGTGCACTGGCACCAGTGGGGATGCAGTACAGTGAGTCCAGAGAGTGCACTGGCACCACTGGGTATTCAGTGCAGTGAGTCCAGAGAGTGCACTGGCACCACAGGTGATGCACTCCAGTGAGTCCAGAGAGTGCACTTGCACCACGGGGGATGCAGTGCAGTGACGCCAGAGAATGCACTGCCAGCATTGGGGTGCAGTGCAGTGAGTCCAGAGAGTGCACTGGCACCGCTGGGGATGCACTGTAGTGAGTCCTGAGAGTACACTGGCTCCACCGGGGATGCCCTGCAGTGAGTCCAGAGAGTGCACTGGCGATGCAGTGCAGTGAGTCCAGAGAGTGCACTGGCACCACTGGGGATGCAGCGCAGTGAGTCCAGAGAGTGCACTGGTACTACTGGGGATGCAGTGCAGAGAGTCCAGAGATTGCACTGGCACCACAGGGGATGCAGTGCTGTGACTCCAGAGAGCGCACTGGCACCACTGGGGATGCACTGCAGTGAGTCTAGAGAGTGCACTGGCACCACTGGGGATGCAGTGCAGTGAGTCCACAGAGTGCACTGGCACCACTGGGGAAGCAGTGCAGTGAGTCCAGAGAGTGCACTGGCACCACTGGGGATGCAGTGCAGTGAGTCCAGAGAGTGCACTGTCACTACTGGGGATGCAGTGCAGTGAGTCCAGAGAGTTCACTGGCACCACTGAGAATGCACTTCAGTGAGTCCAGAGAGTGCACTGGCACAACTGGGGATGCACTGCAGTGAGTCCAGAGAGTGCACTGGCACCACTGGGGATGCAGTACAGTGAGTCCAGAGAGTGCACTGGCACCAGTGGTGATGCAGTGCAGTGAGTCCAGAGAGTGCTCTTGCACCACAGGGGATGCACTGCAGTGAGTCCAGAGAGTGCATAGGCACCACTGGGGATGCAGTGCAGTGAGTCCAGAGAGTGCACTGGCACCACTGGGGATGCACTGCAGTGAGTCCAGAGAGTGTACTGGCACCACTGGGGATGCAGTGCAGTGAGTACAGAGAGTGCACTGGCACCACTGGGGATGCACTGCAGTGAGTCCAGAGAGTGCACTGGCACCAGTGGGGTGCACTGCAGTGAGTCCAGTGAGTGCACTGTCACTACTGGGGATGCAGTGCAGTGAGTCCAGACAGTGCACTGGCACCACTGGGGAAGCAGTGCAGTGAGTCCAGAGAGTGCAGTGGCACCACTGGGGATGCACTGCAGTGAGTCCAGAGAGTGCACTGGCACCACTGGGGATGCAGTGCAGTGAGTCCAGAGAGTGCACTGGCACCACTGGGGATGCAATGCAGTGAGTCCAGAGAGTGCCCCGGCAACACCAAGAATGCACTACAGTGAGTGCAGAGACTGCACTGACACCACTGCGGATGCAGTGCCGCGAGTCCAGAGAGTGCACTGGCCCCACTGGGGATGCGGTGCAGGGAGTCCAGAGAGTGCTTTGGCACCACTGGGGATTCACTGCAGTTAGTCCAGAGAGTGCACTGGCACCACTGTGGATGCAGTGCCGTGAGTCCAGAGAATGCACTGGCACCACTGGGGATACGGTGCCGGGAGTCGAGAGAGTGCACTGACACCACTGGGGATGCGGTGCCTGGAATCCAGAGAGTGCTTTGGCACCACTGGGGATGCAGTGCAGTGAGTCCACAGAGTGCACTGACACCAGTGGGAATGCGGTGCAGTGAGTCCAGGGAGTGCAATGGCACCACTGGGGATGCACTGCAGTGAGTGCAGAGTGCACTAGCACCACTGAGAATGCATTTCAGTGAGTCCAGAGAGTGCCGTTCCAGCCTCGGCATCCGCTCCAGCCGAGTCAACCCCGCGGTAGCCCCTCCAGCCGCGGCAGACGATCCGGCCGCGGCAGCCGCTCCAGCCGCTCCAGCCGCGGCAGCCGCTCCAGCCCCTCCAGCCGCGCCAGCCTCTCCATCCACGGCAGCCGCTCCAGCCGCCGCAGCCGCTCCAGCCGCTACCGAGTGGAGCGACTGCCACGGCTGGAGGGCTACCGCGGCTGGAGCGGCTGCCGCGGCTGGAGCAGTGCAGTGAGTCCAGGGAGTGCAAAGGCACCAGTGGGGATGGAGTGCAGTGAGTCCAAAGACTTCACTGTCACTACTGGGAATGCAGTGCAGTGAGTCCAGGGAGTGCACTTGCACCACCCGGGATGCAGCGCAGTGACTCCAGAGAGTGCACTGACACCACTGGGGATGCACTGCAGTGAGTCCAGAGAGTGCAGTGGCACCACTGGGGATGCAGTGCAGTGAGTCCAGAGAGTGCACTGGCTCCACTGAGAATGCACTTCAGTGAGTCCAGAGAGTGCACTGGCACCACTGGGGATGCAGTGCAGTGAGTCCAGAGAGTGCTCTGGCATGACTGGGGATGCAGTGCAGTGAGTCCAGGGAGTGCACTGGCACCACTGGGGATGCCCTGCAGTGAGTCCAGAGAGCGCACTGGCACCACTGGGGATGCAGTGCAGTGAGTCCAGAGAGTGCACTGGCACCACTGGGGATGCACTGCAGTGAGCCCAGAGAGTGCACTGGCACCACTGGGGATGCGGTGCCGGGAGTCCAGAGAGTGCACTGGCACCACTGGGGATGCAGTGAAGTGAGTCCAGAGAGTGCACTGGCTCCACTGAGAATGCACTTCAGTGAGTCCAGAGAGTGCACTGGCACCACTGGGGATGCAGTGCAGTGAGTCAAGAGAGTGCACTGGCACCACTGGGGATGCACTGCAGTGAGTCCAGAGAGTGCACTGGCTCCACTGGGGATGCCCTGCAGTGAGTCCAGAGAGCGCACTGGCACCACTGGGGATGCCCTGCAGTGAGTCCAGAGAGTGCACTGGCACCACTGGGGATGCAGTGCAGTGAGTCCAGAGAGTGCACTGGCAGCACTGGGGATGCAGTGCAGGGAGTCCAGAGAGTGCACTGGCACCACTGAAAATGCATTTCAGTGTGTCCAGAGAGTGCACTGGCACCACTGGGGATGCACTGCAGTGAGTCCAGAGATTGCACTGGCACCACTGGGGATGCAGTGCAGTGAGTCCAGAGAGTGCACTGGCACCACTGGTGATGCAGTGCAGTGAGTCCAGTGAGTGCACTGGCACCACTGGGGATGCAGTGCAGTGAGTCCAGAGAGTGCACTGGAACCACTGGGGATGCCGTGGCGGGAGTCCAGAGAGTGCTTTGGCACCACTGGGGATGCAGTACAGTGAGTCCAGAGAGAGCACTGGCACCAATGGGGATGCACAGCAGTGACTCTAGAGAGTGCACTGGCACCACTCAGGGTGCAGTGCGGTGAGTCCAGAGAGTGCACTGGCACCACTGGGGATGCAGTACAGTGAGTCCAGAGAGTGCACTGGCACCACTGGGGATGAAGTGCAGTGAGTCCAGAGAGTGCACTGGCACCACAGGTTATGCACTCCAGTGAGTCCAGAGAGTGCACTTGCACCACGGGGGATGCAGTGCAGTGACGCCAGAGAATGCACTGCCAGCATTGGGGTGCAGTGCAGTGAGTCCAGAGAGTGCACTGGCACCACTGGGGATGCACTGTAGTGAGTCCTGAGAGTACACTGGCTCCACCGGGGATGCCCTGCAGTGAGTCCAGAGAGTGCACTGGCGATGCAGTGCAGTGAGTCCAGAGAGTGCACTGGCACCACTGGGGATGCAGCGCAGTGAGTCCAGAGAGTGCACTGGCCCCACTAGGGATGCACTGCAGTGAGTCCAGAGACTGCACTGGTACTACTGGGGATGCAGTGCAGTGAGTCCAGAGAGTGCACTGGCACCACTGGGGATGCAGTTCAGTGAGTCCAGAGAGTGCACTGGCACCACGGGGCATGCACCCCGGTGAGTCCAGAGAGTGCACTGGCACCACTGGGGATGCAGTGCAGTGAGTACAGAGAGTGCACTGGCACCACTGAGAATGCACTTCAGTGAGTCCAGAGAGTGCACTGGCACCACTGGGGATGCAGTGCAGAGAGTCCAGAGATTGCACTGGCACCACAGGGGATGCAGTGCTGTGACTCCAGAGAGCGCACTGGCACCACTGGGGATGCAGTGCAGTGAGTCCAGAGAGTGCACTGGCACCACTGGGGATGCAGTGCAGTGAGTCCACAGAGTGCACTGGCACCACTGGGGAAGCAGTGCAGTGAGTCCAGAGAGTGCACTGGCACCACTGGGGATGCACTGCAGTGAGTCCACAGAGTGCACTGTCACTACTGGGGATGCAGTGCAGTGAGTCCAGAGAGTGCACTGGCACCACTGGGGATGCACTGCAGTGAGTCCAGAGATTGCACTGGCACCACTGGGGATGCAGTACAGTGAGTCCAGAGAGTGCACTGGCAGCAGTGGTGATGCAGTGCAGTGAGTCCAGAGAGTGCTCTTGCACCACAGGGGATGCAGTGCAGTGACTCAAGAGAGTGCACTGGCAGCACTGGGGATGCAGTGCAGTGAGTCCAGAGAGTGCACTGGCACCACTGGGGATGCAGTGCAGTGAGTCCAGAGAGTGCAATGGCACCACTGCGGATGCACTGCAGTGAGTCCAGAGAGTGCACTGGCTCCACTGGGGATGCACTGCAGTGAGTCCAGAGAGTGCACTGGCACCACTGGGGATGCACTGCAGTGAGTCCAGAGAGTGTACTGGCACCACTGGGGATGCACTGCAGTGAGTCCAGAGAGTGCAC
Organism: Anser cygnoides; assembly: GCF_040182565.1. Taxonomy (NCBI): domain Eukaryota; kingdom Metazoa; phylum Chordata; class Aves; order Anseriformes; family Anatidae; genus Anser; species Anser cygnoides. The sequence goes on from NC_089874.1 coordinate 64,323,821, forward strand.
TGGCACCACTGGGGATGCACTGCAGTGAGTCCAGAGAGTGCACTGGCACCACTGGGGATGCACTGCAGTGAGTCCACAGAGTGCACTAGCACGACTGGGGATGCAGTGCAGTGAGTCCAGAGAATGCGCTGGCACCACTGGGGATGCAGTGCAGTGAGTCCAGAGAGTGCACTGGCACCACTGGGGATGCAGTCCAGTGAGTCCAGAGAGTGCACTGGCACCACTGGGGATGCACTGCAGTGAGTCCAGTGAGTGCACTGTCACTACTGGGGATGCAGTGCAGTGAGTCCAGACAGTGCACTGGCACCACTGGGGAAGCAGTGCAGTGAGTCCAGAGAGTGCTTTGGACCACTGGGGATGCACTGCAGTTAGTCCAGAGAGTGCACTGGCACCACTGTGGATGCAGTGCCGTGAGTCCAGAGAATGCACTGGCACCACTGGGGATACGGTGCCGGGAGTCGAGAGAGTGCACTGACACCACTGGGGATGCGGTGCCTGGAATCCAGAGAGTGCTTTGGCACCACTGGGGATGCAGTGCAGTGAGTCCACAGAGTGCACTGACACCAGTGGGAATGCGGTGCAGTGAGTCCAGGGAGTGCAATGGCACCACTGGGGATGCACTGCAGTGAGTGCAGAGTGCACTAGCACCACTGAGAATGCATTTCAGTGAGTCCAGAGAGTGCCGTTCCAGCCTCGGCATCCGCTCCAGCCGAGTCAACCCCGCGGTAGCCCCTCCAGCCGCGGCAGACGATCCAGCCGCGGCAGCCGCTCCAGCCGCTCCAGCCGCGGCAGCCGCTCCAGCCCCTCCAGCCGCGCCAGCCTCTCCATCCACGGCAGCCGCTCCAGCCGCCGCAGCCGCTCCAGCCGCTACCGAGTGGAGCGACTGCCACGGCTGGAGGGCTACCGCGGCTGGAGCGGCTGCCGCGGCTGGAGCAGTGCAGTGAGTCCAGGGAGTGCAAAGGCACCAGTGGGCATGGAGTGCAGTGAGTCCAAAGACTTCACTGTCACTACTGGGAATGCAGTGCAGTGAGTCCAGGGAGTGCACTTGCACCACCCGGGATGCAGCGCAGTGACTCCAGAGAGTGCACTGACACCACTGGGGATGCACTGCAGTGAGTCCAGAGAGTGCAGTGGCACCACTGGGGATGCAGTGCAGTGAGTCCAGAGAGTGCACTGGCTCCACTGAGAATGCACTTCAGTGAGTCCAGAGAGTGCACTGGCACCACTGGGGATGCAGTGCAGTGAGTCCAGAGAGTGCTCTGGCATGACTGGGGATGCAGTGCAGTGAGTCCAGGGAGTGCACTGGCACCACTGGGGATGCCCTGCAGTGAGTCCAGAGAGCGCACTGGCACCACTGGGGATGCAGTGCAGTGAGTCCAGAGAGTGCACTGGCACCACTGGGGATGCACTGCAGTGAGCCCAGAGAGTGCACTGGCACCACTGGGGATGCGGTGCCGGGAGTCCAGAGAGTGCACTGGCACCACTGGGGATGCAGTGAAGTGAGTCCAGAGAGTGCACTGGCTCCACTGAGAATGCACTTCAGTGAGTCCAGAGAGTGCACTGGCACCACTGGGGATGCACTGCAGTGAGTCCAGAGAATGCACTGGCACTACTGGGGATGCAGTGCAGTAAGTCCAGAGAGTGCACTGGCACCACTGGGGATGCACTGCAGTGAGTCCAGAGAGTGCACTGGCACCACTGGGGATGCACTGCAGTGAGTCCAGAGAGCTCACTGGCAGCACAGGGGATGCAGTGCAGTGAGTCCTGAGAGTGCACTGGCACCACTAGGGATGCACTGCAGTGAGTCCAGAGAGTGCACTGGCACCACTGGGGATGCACTGCAGTGAGTCCAGAGAGTGCACTGGCACCACTGGGGATGCAGTGCAGTGAGTCCAGAGAGTGCACTGGCACCACTGGGGATGCAGTGCGGTGAGTCCAGAGAGTGCACTGGAACCACTGGGGATGCGGTGGCGGGAGTCCAGAGAGTGCTTTGGCACCACTGGGGATGCAGTACAGTGAGTCTAGAGAGAGCACTGGCACCAATGGGGATGCACAGCAGTGACTCTAGAGAGTGCACTGGCACCACTCAGGGTGCAGTGCGGTGAGTCCAGAGAGTGCACTGGCACCAGTGGGGATGCAGTACAGTGAGTCCAGAGAGTGCACTGGCACCACTGGGTATTCAGTGCAGTGAGTCCAGAGAGTGCACTGGCACCACAGGTGATGCACTCCAGTGAGTCCAGAGAGTGCACTTGCACCACGGGGGATGCAGTGCAGTGACGCCAGAGAATGCACTGCCAGCATTGGGGTGCAGTGCAGTGAGTCCAGAGAGTGCACTGGCACCGCTGGGGATGCACTGTAGTGAGTCCTGAGAGTACACTGGCTCCACCGGGGATGCCCTGCAGTGAGTCCAGAGAGTGCACTGGCGATGCAGTGCAGTGAGTCCAGAGAGTGCACTGGCACCACTGGGGATGCAGCGCAGTGAGTCCAGAGAGTGCACTGGTACTACTGGGGATGCAGTGCAGAGAGTCCAGAGATTGCACTGGCACCACAGGGGATGCAGTGCTGTGACTCCAGAGAGCGCACTGGCACCACTGGGGATGCACTGCAGTGAGTCTAGAGAGTGCACTGGCACCACTGGGGATGCAGTGCAGTGAGTCCACAGAGTGCACTGGCACCACTGGGGAAGCAGTGCAGTGAGTCCAGAGAGTGCACTGGCACCACTGGGGATGCAGTGCAGTGAGTCCAGAGAGTGCACTGTCACTACTGGGGATGCAGTGCAGTGAGTCCAGAGAGTTCACTGGCACCACTGAGAATGCACTTCAGTGAGTCCAGAGAGTGCACTGGCACCACTGGGGATGCACTGCAGTGAGTCCAGAGAGTGCACTGGCACCACTGGGGATGCAGTACAGTGAGTCCAGAGAGTGCACTGGCACCAGTGGTGATGCAGTGCAGTGAGTCCAGAGAGTGCTCTTGCACCACAGGGGATGCACTGCAGTGAGTCCAGAGAGTGCATAGGCACCACTGGGGATGCAGTGCAGTGAGTCCAGAGAGTGCACTGGCACCACTGGGGATGCACTGCAGTGAGTCCAGAGAGTGTACTGGCACCACTGGGGATGCAGTGCAGTGAGTACAGAGAGTGCACTGGCACCACTGGGGATGCACTGCAGTGAGTCCAGAGAGTGCACTGGCACCACTGGGGTGCACTGCAGTGAGTCCAGTGAGTGCACTGTCACTACTGGGGATGCAGTGCAGTGAGTCCAGACAGTGCACTGGCACCACTGGGGAAGCAGTGCAGTGAGTCCAGAGAGTGCAGTGGCACCACTGGGGATGCACTGCAGTGAGTCCAGAGAGTGCACTGGCACCACTGGGGATGCAGTGCAGTGAGTCCAGAGAGTGCACTGGCACCACTGGGGATGCAATGCAGTGAGTCCAGAGAGTGCCCCGGCAACACCAAGAATGCACTGCAGTGAGTGCAGAGACTGCACTGACACCACTGCGGATGCAGTGCCGCGAGTCCAGAGAGTGCACTGGCCCCACTGGGGATGCGGTGCAGGGAGTCCAGAGTGCTTTGGCACCACTGGGGATTCACTGCAGTTAGTCCAGAGAGTGCACTGGCACCACTGTGGATGCAGTGCCGTGAGTCCAGAGAATGCACTGGCACCACTGGGGATACGGTGCCGGGAGTCGAGAGAGTGCACTGACACCACTGGGGATGCGGTGCCTGGAATCCAGAGAGTGCTTTGGCACCACTGGGGATGCAGTGCAGTGAGTCCACAGAGTGCACTGACACCAGTGGGAATGCGGTGCAGTGAGTCCAGGGAGTGCAATGGCACCACTGGGGATGCACTGCAGTGAGTGCAGAGTGCACTAGCACCACTGAGAATGCATTTCAGTGAGTCCAGAGAGTGCCGTTCCAGCCTCGGCATCCGCTCCAGCCGAGTCAACCCCGCGGTAGCCCCTCCAGCCGCGGCAGACGATCCGGCCGCGGCAGCCGCTCCAGCCGCTCCAGCCGCGGCAGCCGCTCCAGCCCCTCCAGCCGCGCCAGCCTCTCCATCCACGGCAGCCGCTCCAGCCGCCGCAGCCGCTCCAGCCGCTACCGAGTGGAGCGACTGCCACGGCTGGAGGGCTACCGCGGCTGGAGCGGCTGCCGCGGCTGGAGCAGTGCAGTGAGTCCAGGGAGTGCAAAGGCACCAGTGGGGATGGAGTGCAGTGAGTCCAAAGACTTCACTGTCACTACTGGGAATGCAGTGCAGTGAGTCCAGGGAGTGCACTTGCACCACCCGGGATGCAGCGCAGTGACTCCAGAGAGTGCACTGACACCACTGGGGATGCACTGCAGTGAGTCCAGAGAGTGCAGTGGCACCACTGGGGATGCAGTGCAGTGAGTCCAGAGAGTGCACTGGCTCCACTGAGAATGCACTTCAGTGAGTCCAGAGAGTGCACTGGCACCACTGGGGATGCAGTGCAGTGAGTCCAGAGAGTGCTCTGGCATGACTGGGGATGCAGTGCAGTGAGTCCAGGGAGTGCACTGGCACCACTGGGGATGCCCTGCAGTGAGTCCAGAGAGCGCACTGGCACCACTGGGGATGCAGTGCAGTGAGTCCAGAGAGTGCACTGGCACCACTGGGGATGCACTGCAGTGAGCCCAGAGAGTGCACTGGCACCACTGGGGATGCGGTGCCGGGAGTCCAGAGAGTGCACTGGCACCACTGGGGATGCAGTGAAGTGAGTCCAGAGAGTGCACTGGCTCCACTGAGAATGCACTTCAGTGAGTCCAGAGAGTGCACTGGCACCACTGGGGATGCAGTGCAGTGAGTCAAGAGAGTGCACTGGCACCACTGGGGATGCACTGCAGTGAGTCCAGAGAGTGCACTGGCTCCACTGGGGATGCCCTGCAGTGAGTCCAGAGAGCGCACTGGCACCACTGGGGATGCCCTGCAGTGAGTCCAGAGAGTGCACTGGCACCACTGGGGATGCAGTGCAGTGAGTCCAGAGAGTGCACTGGCAGCACTGGGGATGCAGTGCAGGGAGTCCAGAGAGTGCACTGGCACCACTGAAAATGCATTTCAGTGTGTCCAGAGAGTGCACTGGCACCACTGGGGATGCACTGCAGTGAGTCCAGAGATTGCACTGGCACCACTGGGGATGCAGTGCAGTGAGTCCAGAGAGTGCACTGGCACCACTGGTGATGCAGTGCAGTGAGTCCAGTGAGTGCACTGGCACCACTGGGGATGCAGTGCAGTGAGTCCAGAGAGTGCACTGGAACCACTGGGGATGCCGTGGCGGGAGTCCAGAGAGTGCTTTGGCACCACTGGGGATGCAGTACAGTGAGTCCAGAGAGAGCACTGGCACCAATGGGGATGCACAGCAGTGACTCTAGAGAGTGCACTGGCACCACTCAGGGTGCAGTGCGGTGAGTCCAGAGAGTGCACTGGCACCACTGGGGATGCAGTACAGTGAGTCCAGAGAGTGCACTGGCACCACTGGGGATGAAGTGCAGTGAGTCCAGAGAGTGCACTGGCACCACAGGTTATGCACTCCAGTGAGTCCAGAGAGTGCACTTGCACCACGGGGGATGCAGTGCAGTGACGCCAGAGAATGCACTGCCAGCATTGGGGTGCAGTGCAGTGAGTCCAGAGAGTGCACTGGCACCACTGGGGATGCACTGTAGTGAGTCCTGAGAGTACACTGGCTCCACCGGGGATGCCCTGCAGTGAGTCCAGAGAGTGCACTGGCGATGCAGTGCAGTGAGTCCAGAGAGTGCACTGGCACCACTGGGGATGCAGCGCAGTGAGTCCAGAGAGTGCACTGGCCCCACTAGGGATGCACTGCAGTGAGTCCAGAGACTGCACTGGTACTACTGGGGATGCAGTGCAGTGAGTCCAGAGAGTGCACTGGCACCACTGGGGATGCAGTTCAGTGAGTCCAGAGAGTGCACTGGCACCACGGGGCATGCACCCCGGTGAGTCCAGAGAGTGCACTGGCACCACTGGGGATGCAGTGCAGTGAGTACAGAGAGTGCACTGGCACCACTGAGAATGCACTTCAGTGAGTCCAGAGAGTGCACTGGCACCACTGGGGATGCAGTGCAGAGAGTCCAGAGATTGCACTGGCACCACAGGGGATGCAGTGCTGTGACTCCAGAGAGCGCACTGGCACCACTGGGGATGCAGTGCAGTGAGTCCAGAGAGTGCACTGGCACCACTGGGGATGCAGTGCAGTGAGTCCACAGAGTGCACTGGCACCACTGGGGAAGCAGTGCAGTGAGTCCAGAGAGTGCACTGGCACCACTGGGGATGCACTGCAGTGAGTCCACAGAGTGCACTGTCACTACTGGGGATGCAGTGCAGTGAGTCCAGAGAGTTCACTGGCACCACTGAGAATGCACTTCAGTGAGTCCAGAGAGTGCACTGGCACCACTGGGGATGCACTGCAGTGAGTCCAGAGATTGCACTGGCACCACTGGGGATGCAGTACAGTGAGTCCAGAGAGTGCACTGGCAGCAGTGGTGATGCAGTGCAGTGAGTCCAGAGAGTGCTCTTGCACCACAGGGGATGCAGTGCAGTGACTCAAGAGAGTGCACTGGCAGCACTGGGGATGCAGTGCAGTGAGTCCAGAGAGTGCACTGGCACCACTGGGGATGCAGTGCAGTGAGTCCAGAGAGTGCAATGGCACCACTGCGGATGCACTGCAGTGAGTCCAGAGAGTGCACTGGCTCCACTGGGGATGCAGTGCAGTGAGTCCAGAGAGTGCACTGGCACCACTGGGGATGCACTGCAGTGAGTCCAGAGAGTGTACTGGCACCACTGGGGATGCACTGCAGTGAGTCCAGAGAGTGCACTGGCACCACTGGGGATGCACTGCAGTGAGTCCAGAGAGTGCACTGGCACCACTGGGGATGCACTGCAGTGAGTCCACAGAGTGCACTAGCACGACTGGGGATGCAGTGCAGTGAGTCCAGAGAATGCGCTGGCACCACTGGGGATGCAGTGCAGTGAGTCCAGAGAGTGCACTGGCACCACTGGGGATGCAGTCCAGTGAGTCCAGAGAGTGCACTGGCACCACTGGGGATGCAGTGCAGTGAGTCCAGAGAGTGCACTGGAACCACTGGGGATGCGGTGGCGGGAGTCCACAGAGTGCTTTGGCACCACTGGGGATGCAGTACAGTGAGTCCAGAGAGAGCACTGGCACCAATGGGGATGCACAGCAGTGACTCTAGAGAGTGCACTGGCACCACTCAGGGTGCAGTGCGGTGAGTCCAGAGAGTGCACTGGCACCACTGGGGATGCAGTACAGTGAGTCCAGAGAGTGCACTGGCACCACTGGGGATGAAGTGCAGTGAGTCCAGAGAGTGCACTGGCACCACAGGTTATGCACTCCAGTGAGTCCAGAGAGTGCACTTGCACCACGGGGGATGCAGTGCAGTGACGCCAGAGAATGCACTGCCAGCATTGGGGTGCAGTGCAGTGAGTCCAGAGAGTGCACTGGCACCACTGGGGATGCACTGTAGTGAGTCCTGAGAGTACACTGGCTCCACCGGGGATGCCCTGCAGTGAGTCCAGAGAGTGCACTGGCGATGCAGTGCAGTGAGTCCAGAGAGTGCACTGGCACCACTGGGGATGCAGCGCAGTGAGTCCAGAGAGTGCACTGGCCCCACTAGGGATGCACTGCAGTGAGTCCAGAGACTGCACTGGTACTACTGGGGATGCAGTGCAGTGAGTCCAGAGAGTGCACTGGCACCACTGGGGATGCAGTTCAGTGAGTCCAGAGAGTGCACTGGCACCACGGGGCATGCACCCCGGTGAGTCCAGAGAGTGCACTGGCACCACTGGGGATGCAGTGCAGTGAGTACAGAGAGTGCACTGGCACCACTGAGAATGCACTTCAGTGAGTCCAGAGAGTGCACTGGCACCACTGGGGATGCAGTGCAGAGAGTCCAGAGATTGCACTGGCACCACAGGGGATGCAGTGCTGTGACTCCAGAGAGCGCACTGGCACCACTGGGGATGCAGTGCAGTGAGTCCAGAGAGTGCACTGGCACCACTGGGGATGCAGTGCAGTGAGTCCACAGAGTGCACTGGCACCACTGGGGAAGCAGTGCAGTGAGTCCAGAGAGTGCACTGGCACCACTGGGGATGCACTGCAGTGAGTCCACAGAGTGCACTGTCACTACTGGGGATGCAGTGCAGTGAGTCCAGAGAGTGCACTGGCACCACTGGGGATGCACTGCAGTGAGTCCAGAGATTGCACTGGCACCACTGGGGATGCAGTACAGTGAGTCCAGAGAGTGCACTGGCAGCAGTGGTGATGCAGTGCAGTGAGTCCAGAGAGTGCTCTTGCACCACAGGGGATGCAGTGCAGTGACTCAAGAGAGTGCACTGGCAGCACTGGGGATGCAGTGCAGTGAGTCCAGAGAGTGCACTGGCACCACTGGGGATGCAGTGCAGTGAGTCCAGAGAGTGCAATGGCACCACTGCGGATGCACTGCAGTGAGTCCAGAGAGTGCACTGGCTCCACTGGGGATGCACTGCAGTGAGTCCAGAGAGTGCACTGGCACCACTGGGGATGCACTGCAGTGAGTCCAGAGAGTGTACTGGCACCACTGGGGATGCACTGCAGTGAGTCCAGAGAGTGCACTGGCACCACTGGGGATGCACTGCAGTGAGTCCAGAGAGTGCACTGGCACCACTGGGGATGCACTGCAGTGAGTCCACAGAGTGCACTAGCACGACTGGGGATGCAGTGCAGTGAGTCCAGAGAATGCGCTGGCACCACTGGGGATGCAGTGCAGTGAGTCCAGAGAGTGCACTGGCACCACTGGGGATGCAGTCCAGTGAGTCCAGAGAGTGCACTGGCACCACTGGGGATGCACTGCAGTGAGTCCAGTGAGTGCACTGTCACTACTGGGGATGCAGTGCAGTGAGTCCAGACAGTGCACTGGCACCACTGGGGAAGCAGTGCAGTGAGTCCAGAGAGTGCAGTGGCACCACTGGGGATGCACTGCAGTGAGTCCAGTGAGTGCACTGTCACTACTGGGGATGCAGTGCAGTGAGTCCAGACAGTGCACTGGCACCACTGGGGAAGCAGTGCAGTGAGTCCAGAGAGTGCAGTGGCACCACTGGGGATGCACTGCAGTGAGTCCAGAGAGTTCACTGGCACCACTGGGGATGCAGTGCAGTGAGTCCAGAGAGTGCACTGGCACCAGTGGGGATGCAGTGCAGTCAGTCCAGTGAGTGCACTGGCACCACTGGGGATGCAGTGCAGTGAGTCCAGAGAGTGCACTGGCACCACTGGGGCTGCACTGCAGTGAGTCCAGAGAGTGCACTGGCACCACTGGGGATGCACTGCTGTGAGTCCAGAGAGTGCTCTTGCACCACAGGGGATGCAGTGCAGTGACTCAAGAGAGTGCACTGGCAGCACTGGGGATGCAGTGCAGTGAGTCCAGAGAGTGCACTGGCACCACTGGGGATGCAGTGCAGTGAGTCCAGAGAGTGCAATGGCACCACTGCGGATGCGGTGCAGTGAGTCCAGAGAGTGCACTGGCTCCACTGGGGATGCACTGCAGTGAGTCCAGAGAGTGCACTGGCACCACTGGGGATGCACTGCACTGAGTCCAGAGAGTGTACTGGCACCACTGGGGATGCACTGCAGTGAGTCCAGAGAGTGCACTGGCACCACTGGGGATGCACTGCAGTGAGTCCAGAGAGTGCACTGGCACCACTGGGGATGCACTGCAGTGAGTCCACAGAGTGCACTAGCATGACTGGGGATGCAGTGCAGTGAGTCCAGAGAGTGCGCTGGAACCACTGGGGATGCAGTGCAGTGAGTCCAGAGAGTGCACTGGCACCACTGGGGATGCACTGCAGTGAGTCCAGTGAGTGCACTGGCACCACTGGGGATGCAGTGCAGTGAGGCCAGACAGTGCACTGGCACCACTGGGGAAGCAGTGCAGTGAGTCCAGAGAGTGCAGTGGCACCACTGGGGATGCAGTGCAGTGAGTCCAGAGAGTGCACTGGCAGCACTGGGGATGCAGTGCAGTGAGTCCAGAGAGTGCACTGGCACCACTGGGGATGCAGTTCAGTGAGTCCAGAGAGTGCACTGGCACCACTGGGGATGCAGTGCAGTGAGTCCAGAGAGTGCACTGGCACCACTGGGGATGCACTGCAGTGAGCCCAGAGAGTGCACTGGCACCAGTGGGGATGCACTGCAGTCAGTCCAGTGAGTGCACTGGCACCACTGGGGAAGCAGTGCAGTGAGTCCAGAGAGTGCACTGGCACCACTGGGGATGCAGTGCAGTGAGTCCAGTGAGTGTACTGGCACCACTGGGGATGCACTGCAGTGAGTCCAGAGAGTGCACTGGCACCACTGGGGAAGCAGTGCAGTGAGTCCAGAGAGTGCACTGCCACCACTGAGAATGCACTTCAGTGAGTCCAGAGAGTGCACTGGCACCACTGGGGATGCAGTGCAGTGAGTCCAGAGAGTGTACTGGCACCACTGGGGATGCACTGCAGTGAGTCCAGAGAGTGCACTGGCACCACTGAGAATGCACTTCAATGAGTCCAGAGAGTGCACTGGCACCACTGGGGATGCACTGCAGTGAGTCCAGAGAGTGCAGTGGCACCACTGGGGATGCAGTGCAGTGAGTCCAGAGAGTGCACTGGCACCACTGGGGATGCAGTGCAGTGAGTCCAGAGAGTGCAGTGGCACCACTGGGGATGCAGTGCAGTGAGTCCAGAGAGTGCACTGGCACCACTGGGGATGCAGTGCAGTGAATCCAGTGAGTGCACTGGCACCACTGGGGATGCAGTGCAGTGAGTCCAGAGAGTGCACTGGCACTACTGGGGATGCAGTGCAGTAAGTCCAGAGAGTGCACTGGCACCACTGGGGATGCACTGCAGTGAGTCCAGAGAGTGCACTGTCACTACTGGGGATGCAGTGCAGTGAGTCCAGAGAGTGCACTGGCACCACTGGGGATGCAGTGCAGTGAGTCCAGAGAGTGCACTGGCACCACTGGGGATGCACTGCAGTGAGTCCAGAGAGTGCACTGTCACTACTGGGGATGCAGTGCAGTAAGTCCAGAGAGTGCACTGGCACCACTGGGGATGCAGTGCAGTGAGTCCTGAGAGTGCACTGGCACCACTGGGGATGCACTGCAGTGAGTTCAGAGATTGCACTGGCACCACTGGGGATGCAGTACAGTGAGTCCACACAGTGCACTAGCACCACTGGGGATGCAGTGCAGTGAGTCCAGAGAGTGCACTGGCACCACTGGAGATGCAGTGCAGTGAGTCCAGAGAGTGCTCTTGCACCACAGGGGATGCAGTGCAGTGACTCAAGAGAGTGCACTGGCAGCACTGGGGATGCAGTGCAGTGAGTCCAGAGAGTGCACTGGCACCACTGGAGATGCAGTGCAGTGAGTCCAGAGAGTGCAATGGCACCACTGCGGATGCACTGCAGTGAGTCCAGAGAGTGCACTGGCTCCACTGGGGATGCACTGCAGTGAGTCCATAGAGTGCACTGGCACCACTGGGGATGCACTGCAGTGAGTCCAGAGAGTGCACTGTCACCACTGGGGATGCAGTACAGTGAGTCCACAGAGTGCACTGGCACCACTGGGGATGCAGTGCAGTGAGTCCAGAGAGTGCACTGGCACCACTGGGGATGCAGTGCAGTGAATCCAGTGAGTGCACTGGCACCACTGGGAATGCAGTGCAGTGAGTCCAGAGAGTGCACTGGCACTACTGGGGATGCAGTGCAGTAAGTCCAGAGAGTGCACTGGCACCACTGGGGATGCACTGCAGTGAGGCCAGAGAGTGCACTGTCACTACTGGGGATGCAGTGCAGTGAGTCCAGAGAGTGCACTGGCACCACTGGGGATGCAGTGCAGTGAGTCCTGAGAGTGCACTGGCACCACTGGGGATGCACTGCAGTGAGTCCAGAGATTGCACTGGCACCACTGGGGATGCAGTACAGTGAGTCCACACAGTGCACTAGCACCACTGGGGATGCAGTGCAGTGAGTCCAGAGAGTGCACTGGCACCACTGGTGATGCACTGCTGTGAGTCCAGAGAGTGCTCTTGCACCACAGGGGATGCAGTGCAGTGACTCAAGAGAGTGCACTGGCAGCACTGGGGATGCAGTGCAGTGAGTCCAGAGAGTGCACTGGCACCACTGGAGATGCAGTGCAGTGAGTCCAGAGAGTGCAATGGCACCACTGCGGATGCACTGCAGTGAGTCCAGAGAGTGCACTGGCTCCACTGGGGATGCACTGCAGTGAGTCTAGAGAGTGCACTGGCACCACTGGGGATGCACTGCAGTGAGTCTAGTGAGTGCACTGGCACCACTGGGGATGCAGTGCAGTGAGTCCAGAGAGTGCACTGGCACCACTGAGAATGCACTTCAGTGAGTCCAGAGAGTGCACTGGCACCACTGGGGATGCACTGCAGTGAGTCCACAGAGTGCACTAGCACCACTGGGGATGCAGTGCAGTGAGTCCAGAGAGTGCGCTGGAACCACTGGGGATGCAGTGCAGTGAGTCCAGAGAGTGCACTGGCACCACTGGGGATGCAGTGCAGTGAGTCCAGAGAGTGCAGTGGCACCACTAGGGATGCAGTGCAGTGAGTCCAGAGAGTGCACTGGCAGCACTGGGGATGCAGTGCAGTGAGTCCAGAGAGTGCACTGGCACCACTGGGGATGCACTGCTGTGAGTTCAGAGAGTGCTCTTGCACCACAGGGGATGCAGTGCAGTGACTCAAGAGAGTGCACTGGCAGCACTGGGGATGCAGTGCAGTGAGTCCAGAGAGTGCACTGGCACCACTGGAGATGCAGTGCAGTGAGTCCAGAGAGTGCAATGGCACCACTGCGGATGCACTGCAGTGAGTCCAGAGAGTGCACTGGCTCCACTGGGGATGCACTGCAGTGAGTCTAGAGAGTGCACTGGCACCACTGGGGATGCACTGCAGTGAGTCTAGTGAGTGCACTGGCACCACTGGGGATGCAGTGCAGTGAGTCCAGAGAGTGCACTGGCACCACTGAGAATGCACTTCAGTGAGTCCAGAGAGTGCACTGGCACCACTGGGGATGCACTGCAGTGAGTCCACAGAGTGCACTAGCACCACTGGGGATGCAGTGCAGTGAGTCCAGAGAGTGCACTGGCACCACTGGGGATGCAGTGCAGTGAGTCCAGAGAGTGCACTGGCACCAGTGGGGATGCACTGCAGTGAGTCCAGTGAGTGCACTGGCACCACTGGGGATGCAGTGCAGTGGGTCCAGTGAGTGCACTGGCACCACTGCGGATGCGGTGCAGTGAGTCCAGAGAGTGCAGTGGCACCACTAGGGATGCAGTGCAGTGAGTCCAGAGAGTGCACTGGCAGCACTGGGGATGCAGTGCAGTGAGTCCAGAGAGTGCACTGGCACCACTGGGGATGCAGTTCAGTGAGTCCAGAGAGTGCACTGGCACCACTGGGGATGCAGTGCAGTGGGTCCAGAGAGTGCACTGGCACCACTGAGAATGCACTTCAGTGAGTCCAGAGAGTGCACTGGCACCACTGGGGATGCAGTGCAGTGAGTCCAGAGAGTGCACTGGCACCACTGGGGATGCACTGCAGTGAGTCCAGAGAGTGCACTGGCACCACTGGGGATGTGTCCAGTGAGTCCAGATAGTGCACTGGCACCACTGGGGATGCAGTGCAGTGAGTCCAGTGAGTGTACTGGCACCACTGGGGATGCACTGCAGTGAGTCCAGAGAGTGCACTGGCACCACTGAGAATGCACTTCAGTGAGTCCAGAGAGTGCACTGGCACCACTGTGGATGCACTTCAGTGAGTCCAGAGAGTGCACTGGCACCACTGGGGATGCAGTGACGCGAGTCCAGAGAGTGCACTGGCACCACTGGGGATGCAGTGCTGTGACTCCAGAGAGTGCACTGGCACCACTGGGGATGCGGTGCCGGGAGTCCAGAGAGTGCTTTGGCACCAGTGGGGATGCACTGCAGTTACTCCAGAGACTGCACTGGCACCACTGGGGATGCAGTGCAGTGAGTCCAGAGGGTGCACTGGCACCACTGGGGATGCACTGCAGTGAGTCCAGAGAGTGCACTGTCACCACTGGGGATGCAGTGCAGTGAGTCCACAGAGTGCACTGGCACCACTGGGGATGCAGTGCAGTGAGTCCAGAGAGTGCACTGGCACCACTGGGGATGCACTGCAGTGAATCCAGTGAGTGCACTGGCACCACTGGGGATACAGTGCAGTGAGTCCAGAGAGTGCACTGGCACCACTGGGGATGCAGTGCAGTGAGTCCAGAGAGTGCACTGGCACCACTGGGGATGCACTGCAGTGAGTCCAGAGAGTGCACTGGCACCACAGATGATGCAGTACACTGAGTCCAGTGAGTGCACTGGCACCACTGTGGATGTAGTGCAGTGACTCGAGAGAGTGCACTTGCACCACTGGGGATGCAGTGCAGTGAGTCCAGAGAGTGCACTGGCACCACTGGGGATGCACTGCAGTGAGTCCAGAGAGTGCACTGGCACCACTGGGGATGCACTGCAGTGAGTCCAGAGAGTGCACTGGCACCACTGGGGATGCACTTCAGTGAGTCCAGAGATTGCACTGGCACCACTGTGGATGCAGTGCAGTGAGTCCAGAGACTTCACTGGCACCACTGGGAATGCAGAGAAGTGAGTGCAGAGAGTGCACTGGCACCACTGGGGATGCAGTGCAGTGAGTCCAGAGAGTGCACTGGCACCACTGGGGATGCAGTGCAGTGACTCCAGAGAGTGCACTGGCACCACTGGGGATGCAGTGCAGTGAGTCCAGAGAGTGCACTGGCACCAATGGGGCTGCAGTGCAGTGAGTCCAAAGAGTGCACTGGCACAACTGGGAATGCACTGCAGTGAGTCCAGAGAGTGCACTGGCACCACTGGTGATGCAGTACAGTGAGTCCAGAGAGTGCACTGGCACCACTGGTGATGAACTGCAGTGAGTCCAGAGAGTACACTGGCACCACTGGGGATGCACTGCAGTGAGTCCAGAGAGTGCACTGGCACCACTGGGGATGCAGTGCAGTGAGTCCAGAGATTGCACTGGCACCACTGGGGATGCAGTGCAGTGAGTCCAGAGAGTGCACTGGCACCACTGGGGATGCAGTGCATTGAGTCCAGAGAGTGCACTGGCACAACTGGGGATGCACTTCAGTGAGTCCAGAGAGTGCACTGGCACCAGTGGGGATGCAGTGCAGTGAGTCCAGAGAGTGCACTGGCACCACTGGGGATGCACTGCAGTGAGTCCAGAGAGTACACTGGCACCACTGGGGATGCAGTGCAGTGAGTTCAGAGAGTGCACTGGCACCACTGGGGATGCACTGCAGTGAGTCCAGAGAGTGCACTGGCACCACTGGGGATGTGTCCAGTGAGTCCAGTGAGTGCACTGGCACCACTGGGGATGCAGTGCAGTGAGTCCAGAGAGTACACTGGCACCAGTGGGGATGCAGTGCAGTGAGTCCAGAGAGTGCACTGGCACCACTGGGGATGCAGTGCAGTCAGTCCAGTGAGTGCACTGGCACCACTGGGGGTGCAGTACAGTGAGTCCAGAGAGTGCACTGGCACCACTGGGGATGCACTGCAGTGAGTCCAGAGAGTGCACTGGCACCACTGGGGATGCACTTCAGTGAGTCCAGAGAGTGCACTGACACCACTGGGGATGCAGTGCAGTGAGTCCAGAGAGTGCACTGGCACCACTGGGGCTTCAGTGCAGTGAGTCAAGAGAGTGCACTGGCACCACTGGGGATGCACTGCAGTGAGTCCAGAGAGTGCACTGGCACCACTGGGGATGCACTGCAGTGAGTCCAGAGAGTGCACTGTCACCACTGGGGATGCAGTACAGTGAGTCCACAGAGTGCACTGGCACCAGTGGGTATGCAGTACAGTGAGTCCAGAGAGTGCACTGGCACCACTGGGCATGCGGTGCAGTGAGTCCAGAGAGTGCACTGGCACCACTGGGGATGCGGTGCTGGGAGTCCAGAGAGTGCTTTGGCACCAGTGGGGATGCAGTGCAGTTACTCCAGAGACTGCACTGGCACCACCGGGGATGCAGTGCAGTGAGTCCAGAGAGTGCACTGGCACCACTGGGGATGCAGTGCAGTGAGTCCAGAGATTTGCACTGGCACCACTGGGGATGCAGTGCTGTGACTCCAGAGAGCGCACTGGCACCACTGGGGATGCAGTGCAGTGAGTCCAGAGAGTGCACTGGCACCACTGGGGATGCACTGCAGTGAGCCCAGAGAGTGCACTGGCACCAGTGGGGATGCACTGCAGTGAGTCCAGAGAGTGCACTGGCACCACTGGGGAAGCAGTGCAGTGAGTCCAGAGAGTGCAGTAGCACCACTGGTGATGCAGTTTAGTGAGTCCAGAGAGTGCACTGGCACCACTGGGGATGCACTGCAGTGAGTCCAGAGAGTGCAGTGGCACCACTGGGGATGCACTGCAGTGAGTCCAGAGAGTGCTTTGGCACCAGTGGGGATGCACTGCAGTTACTCCAGAGACTGCACTGGCACCACTGGAGATGCAGTGCAGTGAGTCCAGAGAGTGCACTGGCACCAGTGGGGATGCACTGCAGTGAGTCCAGAGAGTGCACTGTCACCACTGGGGATGCAGTACAGTGAGTCCACAGAGTGCACTGGCACCACTGGGGATGCACTGCAGTGAGTCCAGAGAGTGTACTGGCACCACTGGGGATGCACTTCAGTGAGTCCAGAGAGTGCACTGGCACCAGTGGGGATGCAGTGCAGTGAGTCCAGAGAGTGCACTGGCACCACTGGGGATGCACTGCAGTGAGTCCAGAGAGTACACTGGCACCACTGGGGATGCAGTGCAGTGAGTCCAGAGAGTGCACTGGCACCACTGGGGATGCACTGCAGTGAGTCCAGAGAGTGCACTGGCACCACTGGGGATGTGTCCAGTGAGTCCAGTGAGTGCACTGGCACCACTGGTGATGCAGTGCAGTGAGTCCAGAGAGTACACTGGCACCAGTGGGGATGCAGTGCAGTGAGTCCAGAGAGTGCACTGGCACCACTGGGGATGCAGTGCAGTCTGTCCAGTGAGTGCACTGGCACCCCTGGGGGTGCAGTGCAGTGCGTCCAGAGAGTGCACTGGCACCACTGGGGATGCACTGCAGTGAGTCCAGAGAGTGCACTGGCACCACTGGGTCTTCAGTGCAGTGAGTCAAGAGAGTGCTCTGGCACCACTGGGGATGCACTGCAGTGAGTCCAGAGAGTGCACTGGCACCACTGGGGATGCACTGCAGTGAGTCCAGTGAGTGCACTGGCACCACTGGGGATGCAGTACAGTGAGTCCACAGAGTGCACTGGCACCAGTGGGTATGCAGTACAGTGAGTCCAGAGAGTGCACTGGCACCACTGGGCATGCAGTGCAGTGAGTCCAGAGAGTGCACTGGCACCACTGGGGATGCGGTGCTGGGAGTCCAGAGAGTGCACTGGCACCACTGGGGATGCAGTGCAGTTACTCCAGAGACTGCACTGGCACCACCGGGGATGCAGTGCAGTGAGTCCAGAGAGTGCACTGGCACCACTGGGGATGCAGTGCAGTGAGTCCAGAGATTTGCACTGGCACCACTGGGGATGCAGTGCTGTGACTCCAGAGAGCGCACTGGCACCACTGGGGATGCAGTGCAGTGAGTCCAGAGAGTGCACTGGCACCACTGGGGATGCACTGCAGTGATCCCAGAGAGTGCACTGGCACCAGTGGGGATGCACTGCAGTGAGTCCAGTGAGTGCACTGGCACCACTGGGGAAGCAGTGCAGTGAGTCCAGAGAGTGCAGTGGCACCACTGGTGATGCAGTTTAGTGAGTCCAGAGAGTGCACTGGCACCACTGGGGATGCAGTGCAGTGAGTCCAGTGAGTGTACTGGCACCACTGGGGATGCACTGCAGTGAGTCCAGAGAGTGCACTGGCACCACTGAGAATGCACGTCAATGAGTCCAGAGAGTGCACTGGCACCACTGGGGATGCACTGCAGTGAGTCCAGAGAGTGCAATGGCACCACTGGGGATGCAGTGCAGTGAGTCCAGAGAGTGCTTTGGCACCAGTGGGGATGCACTGCAGTTACTCCAGAGACTGCACTGGCACCACTGGGGATGCAGTGCAGTGAGTCCAGAGAGTGCACTGGCACCAGTGGGGTTGCACTGCAGTGAGTCCAGAGAGTGCACTGGCACCACTGGGGATGCACTGCAGTGAGTCCAGAGAGTGCACTGTCACCACTGGGGATGCAGTACAGTGAGTCCACAGAGTGCACTGGCACCACTGGTGATGCAGTACAGTGAGTCCAGAGAGTGCACTGGCACCACTGGTGATGAACTGCAGTGAGTCCAGAGAGTACACTGGCACCACTGGGGATGCACTGCAGTGAGTCCAGAGAGTGCACTGGCACCACTGGGGATGCAGTGCAGTGAGTCCAGAGATTGCACTGGCACCACTGGGGATGCAGTGCAGTGAGTCCAGAGAGTGCACTGGCACCACTGGGGATGCAGTGCATTGAGTCCAGAGAGTGCACTGGCACAACTGGGGATGCACTTCAGTGAGTCCAGAGAGTGCACTGGCACCAGTGGGGATGCAGTGCAGTGAGTCCAGAGAGTGCACTGGCACCACTGGGGATGCACTGCAGTGAGTCCAGAGAGTACACTGGCACCACTGGGGATGCAGTGCAGTGAGTTCAGAGAGTGCACTGGCACCACTGGGGATGCACTGCAGTGAGTCCAGAGAGTGCACTGGCACCACTGGGGATGTGTCCAGTGAGTCCAGTGAGTGCACTGGCACCACTGGGGATGCAGTGCAGTGAGTCCAGAGAGTACACTGGCACCAGTGGGGATGCAGTGCAGTGAGTCCAGAGAGTGCACTGGCACCACTGGGGATGCAGTGCAGTCAGTCCAGTGAGTGCACTGGCACCACTGGGGGTGCAGTACAGTGAGTCCAGAGAGTGCACTGGCACCACTGGGGATGCACTGCAGTGAGTCCAGAGAGTGCACTGGCACCACTGGGGATGCACTTCAGTGAGTCCAGAGAGTGCACTGACACCACTGGGGATGCAGTGCAGTGAGTCCAGAGAGTGCACTGGCACCACTGGGGCTTCAGTGCAGTGAGTCAAGAGAGTGCACTGGCACCACTGGGGATGCACTGCAGTGAGTCCAGAGAGTGCACTGGCACCACTGGGGATGCACTGCAGTGAGTCCAGAGAGTGCACTGTCACCACTGGGGATGCAGTACAGTGAGTCCACAGAGTGCACTGGCACCAGTGGGTATGCAGTACAGTGAGTCCAGAGAGTGCACTGGCACCACTGGGCATGCGGTGCAGTGAGTCCAGAGAGTGCACTGGCACCACTGGGGATGCGGTGCTGGGAGTCCAGAGAGTGCTTTGGCACCAGTGGGGATGCAGTGCAGTTACTCCAGAGACTGCACTGGCACCACCGGGGATGCAGTGCAGTGAGTCCAGAGAGTGCACTGGCACCACTGGGGATGCAGTGCAGTGAGTCCAGAGATTTGCACTGGCACCACTGGGGATGCAGTGCTGTGACTCCAGAGAGCGCACTGGCACCACTGGGGATGCAGTGCAGTGAGTCCAGAGAGTGCACTGGCACCACTGGGGATGCACTGCAGTGAGCCCAGAGAGTGCACTGGCACCAGTGGGGATGCACTGCAGTGAGTCCAGAGAGTGCACTGGCACCACTGGGGAAGCAGTGCAGTGAGTCCAGAGAGTGCAGTAGCACCACTGGTGATGCAGTTTAGTGAGTCCAGAGAGTGCACTGGCACCACTGGGGATGCACTGCAGTGAGTCCAGAGAGTGCAGTGGCACCACTGGGGATGCACTGCAGTGAGTCCAGAGAGTGCTTTGGCACCACTGGGGATGCACTGCAGTTACTCCAGAGACTGCACTGGCACCACTGGAGATGCAGTGCAGTGAGTCCAGAGAGTGCACTGGCACCAGTGGGGATGCACTGCAGTGAGTCCAGAGAGTGCACTGTCACCACTGGGGATGCAGTACAGTGAGTCCACAGAGTGCACTGGCACCACTGGGGATGCACTGCAGTGAGTCCAGAGAGTGTACTGGCACCACTGGGGATGCACTTCAGTGAGTCCAGAGAGTGCACTGGCACCAGTGGGGATGCAGTGCAGTGAGTCCAGAGAGTGCACTGGCACCACTGGGGATGCACTGCAGTGAGTCCAGAGAGTACACTGGCACCACTGGGGATGCAGTGCAGTGAGTCCAGAGAGTGCACTGGCACCACTGGGGATGCACTGCAGTGAGTCCAGAGAGTGCACTGGCACCACTGGGGATGTGTCCAGTGAGTCCAGTGAGTGCACTGGCACCACTGGTGATGCAGTGCAGTGAGTCCAGAGAGTACACTGGCACCAGTGGGGATGCAGTGCAGTGAGTCCAGAGAGTGCACTGGCACCACTGGGGATGCAGTGCAGTCTGTCCAGTGAGTGCACTGGCACCCCTGGGGGTGCAGTGCAGTGAGTCCAGAGAGTGCACTGGCACCACTGGGGATGCACTGCAGTGAGTCCAGAGAGTGCACTGGCACCACTGGGTCTTCAGTGCAGTGAGTCAAGAGAGTGCTCTGGCACCACTGGGGATGCACTGCAGTGAGTCCAGAGAGTGCACTGGCACCACTGGGGATGCACTGCAGTGAGTCCAGTGAGTGCACTGGCACCACTGGGGATGCAGTACAGTGAGTCCACAGAGTGCACTGGCACCAGTGGGTATGCAGTACAGTGAGTCCAGAGAGTGCACTGGCACCACTGGGCATGCAGTGCAGTGAGTCCAGAGAGTGCACTGGCACCACTGGGGATGCGGTGCTGGGAGTCCAGAGAGTGCACTGGCACCACTGGGGATGCAGTGCAGTTACTCCAGAGACTGCACTGGCACCACCGGGGATGCAGTGCAGTGAGTCCAGAGAGTGCACTGGCACCACTGGGGATGCAGTGCAGTGAGTCCAGAGATTTGCACTGGCACCACTGGGGATGCAGTGCTGTGACTCCAGAGAGCGCACTGGCACCACTGGGGATGCAGTGCAGTGAGTCCAGAGAGTGCACTGGCACCACTGGGGATGCACTGCAGTGATCCCAGAGAGTGCACTGGCACCAGTGGGGATGCACTGCAGTGAGTCCAGTGAGTGCACTGGCACCACTGGGGAAGCAGTGCAGTGAGTCCAGAGAGTGCAGTGGCACCACTGGTGATGCAGTTTAGTGAGTCCAGAGAGTGCACTGGCACCACTGGGGATGCAGTGCAGTGAGTCCAGTGAGTGTACTGGCACCACTGGGGATGCACTGCAGTGAGTCCAGAGAGTGCACTGGCACCACTGAGAATGCACGTCAATGAGTCCAGAGAGTGCACTGGCACCACTGGGGATGCACTGCAGTGAGTCCAGAGAGTGCAATGGCACCACTGGGGATGCAGTGCAGTGAGTCCAGAGAGTGCTTTGGCACCAGTGGGGATGCACTGCAGTTACTCCAGAGACTGCACTGGCACCACTGGGGATGCAGTGCAGTGAGTCCAGAGAGTGCACTGGCACCAGTGGGGTTGCACTGCAGTGAGTCCAGAGAGTGCACTGGCACCACTGGGGATGCACTGCAGTGAGTCCAGAGAGTGCACTGTCACCACTGGGGATGCAGTACAGTGAGTCCACAGAGTGCACTGGCACCACTGGGGATGCAGTGCAGTGAGTCCAGAGAGTGCACTGGCACCACTGGGGATGCAGTGCAGTGAATCCAGTGAGTGCACTGGCAACACTGGGGATGCAGTGCAGTGAGTCCAGAGAGTGCACTGGCACTACTGGGGATGCAGTGCAGTAAGTCCAGAGAGTGCACTGGCACCACTGGTGATGCACTGCTGTGAGTCCAGAGAGTGCTCTTGCACCACAGGGGATGCAGTGCAGTGACTCAAGAGAGTGCACTGGCACCACTGGGGATGCAGTGGAGTGAGTCCAGAGAGTGCACTGGCACCACTGGAGATGCAGTGCAGTGAGTCCAGAGAGTGCAATGGCACCACTGCGGATGCACTGCAGTGAGTCCAGAGAGTGCACTGGCTCCACTGGGGATGCACTGCAGTGAGTCCAGAGAGTGCACTGGCACCACTGGGGATGCACTGCAGTGAGTCCAGAGAGTGTACTGGCACCACTGGGGATGCACTGCAGTGAGTCCATAGAGTGCACTAGCACCACTGGGGATGCAGTGCAGTGAGTCCAGAGAGTGCACTGGCACCACTGAGAATGAACTTCAGTGAGTCCAGAGAGTGCACTGGCACCACTGGGGATGCACTGCAGTGAGTCCATAGAGTGCACTAGCACCACTGGGGATGCAGTGCAGTGAGTCCAGAGAGTGCGCTGGAACCACTGGGGATGCAGTGCAGTGAGTCCAGAGAGTGCACTGGCACCACTGGGGATTCCCTGCAGTGAGTCCAGAGAGTGCACTGGCACCACTGGGGAAGCAGTGCAGTGAGTCCAGTGAGTGCACTGGCACCACTGGGGATGCAGTACAGTGAGTCCAGAGAGTGCACTGGCACCACTGGGGAAGCAGTGCAGTGAGTCCAGAGAGTGCACTGGCACCACTGGGGATGCAGTGCAGTGAGTCCAGAGAGTGCACTGGCAGCATTGGGGATGCAGTGCAGTGAGTCCAGAGAGTGCACTGGCACCACTGGGGATGCACTTCAGTGAGTCCAGAGAGTACACTGGCACCACTGGGGATGCAGTGCAGTGAGTCCAGAGAGTGCACTGGCACTACTGATAATGCACTTCAGTGAGTCCAGAGAGTGCACTGGCACCACTGGGGATGCACTGCAGTGAGTCCAGAGATTGCACTGGCACCACTGGGGATGCAGTGCTGTGACTCCAGAGAGCGCACAGGCACCACTGGGGATGCAGTGCAGTGAGTCCAGAGAGTGCCCTGGCACCACTGGGGATGCACTGCAGTGAGCCCAGAGAGTGCACTGGCACCAGTGGGGATGCACTGCAGTGAGTCCAGTGAGTGCACTGGCACCACTGGGGAAGCAGTGCAGTGAGTCCAGAGAGTGCAGAGGCACCACTGGTGATGCAGTTTAGTGAGTCCAGAGAGTGCACTGGCACCACTGGGGATGCAGTGCAGTGAGTCCAGTGAGTGTACTGGCACCACTGGGGATGCACTGCAGTGAGTCCAGAGAGTGCACTGGCACCACTGAGAATGCACTTCAGTGAGTCCAGAGAGTGCACTGGCACCACTGGGGATGCACTTCAGTGAGTCCTGAGAGTGCACTGGCACCACTGGGGATGCACTGCAGTGAGTCCAGAGAGTGCACTGGCACCACTGGGGATGCAGTGCTGTGACTCCAGAGAGTGCACTCGCACCACTGGGGATGCAGTGCAGTGAGTCCAGAGAGTGCACTGGCACCACTGGGGATGCGGTGCCGGGAGTCCAGAGAGTGCTTTGGCACCAGTGGGGATGCACTGCAGTTACTCCAGAGACTGCACTGGCACCACTGGGGATGCAGTGCAGTGAGTCCAGAGAGTGCACTGGCACCACTGGGGATGCACTGCAGTGAGTCCAGAGAGTGCACTGTCACCACTGGGGATGCAGTGCAGTGAGTCCACAGAGTGCACTGGCACCACTGGGGATGCAGTGCAGTGAGTCCAGAGAGTGCACTGGCACCACTGGGGATGCACTGCAGTGAATCCAGTGAGTGCACTGGCACCACTGGGGATACAGTGCAGTGAGTCCAGAGAGTGCACTGGCACCACTGGGGATGCAGTGCAGTGAGTCCAGAGAGTGCACTGGCACCACTGGGGATGCATTGCAGTGAGTCCAGAGAGTGCACTGGCACCACAGATGATGCAGTACACTGAGTCCAGTGAGTGCACTGGCACCACTGGGGATGCACTGCAGTGAGTCCAGAGAGTGCACTGGCACCACTGAGAATGCACTGCAGTGAGTCCAGAGACTTCACTGGGACCACTGGGAATGCAGAGAAGTGAGTGCAGAGAGTGCACTGGCACCACTGGGGATGCAGTCCAGTGAGTCCAGAGAGTGCACTGGCACCACTGGGGATGCAGTGCAGTGAGTCCAGAGAGTGCACTGGCACCACCTGTGATGCAGTGCAGTGAGTCCAGAGAGTGCACTGGCACCAATGGGGCTGCAGTGCAGTGAGTCCAAAGAGTGCACTGGCACCACTGGGAATGCACTGCAGTGAGTCCAGAGAGTGCACTGGCACCACTGGTGATGCAGTACATTGAGTCCAGAGAGTGCACTGGCACCACTGGTGATGCACTGCAGTGAGTCCAGAGAGTGCACTGGCACCACTGGGGATGCACTTCAGTGAGTCCAGAGATTGCACTGGCACCACTGGGGATGCAGTGCAGTGAGTCCAGAGAGTGCACTGGCACCACTGGGGATGCAGTGCATTGAGTCCAGAGAGTGCACTGGCACAACTGGGGATGCACTTCAGTGAGTCCAGAGAGTGCACTGACACCACTGGGGATGCAGTGCAGTGAGTCCAGAGAGTGCACTGGCACCACTGGGGATGCACTGCAGTGAGTCCAGAGAGTACACTGGCACCAGTGGGGATGCAGTGCAGTGAGTCCAGAGAGTGCACTGGCACCACTGGGGATGCACTGCAGTGAGTCCAGAGAGTGCACTGGCACCACTGGGGATGTGTCCAGTGAGTCCAGTGAGTGCACTGGCACCACTGGGGATGCAGTGCAGTGAGTCCATAGAGTGCACTGGCAGCACTGAGGATGCACTGCAGTGAGTCCAGAGAGTACACTGGCACCAGTGGGGATGCAGTGCAGTGAGTCCAGAGAGTGCACTGGCACCACTGGGGATGCACTGCAGTGAGTCCAGAGAGTGCACTGGCACCACTGGGGATGTGTCCAGTGAGTCCAGAGAGTGCACTGGCACCACTGGGGATGCAGTGCAGTCAGTCCAGTGAGTGCACTGGCACCACTGGGGGTGCAGTACAGTGAGTCCAGAGAGTGCACTGGCACCACTGGGGATGCACTGCAGTGAGTCCACAGAGTGCAGTAGCACCACTGGGGATGCAGTGCAGTGAGTCCAGAGAGTGCGCTGGAACCACTGGGGATGCAGTGCAGTGAGTCCAGAGAGTGCACTGGCACCACTGGGGATTCCCTGCAGTGAGTCCAGAGAGTGCACTGGCACCAGTGGGGATGCACTGCAGTGAGTCCAGTGAGTGCACTGGCACCACTGGGGATGCAGTGCAGTGAGTCCAGAGAGTGCACTGGCACCACTGGGGATGCAGTGCAGTGAGTCCAGAGAGTGCAGTGGCACCACTGGGGATGCAGTGCAGTGAGTCCAGAGAGTGCACTGGCAGCACTGGGGATGCAGTGCAGTGAGTCCAGAGAGTGCACTGGCACCACTGGGGATGCAGTTCAGTGAGTCCAGAGAGTGCACTGGCACCACTGGGGATGCAGTGCAGTGAGTCCAGAGAGTGCACTGGCACCGCTGAGAATGCACTTCAGTGAGTCCAGAGAGTGCACTGGCACCACTGGGGATGCAGTGCAGTGAGTCCAGAGATTGCACTGGCACCACTGGGGATGCAGTGCTGTGACTCCAGAGAGCGCACAGGCACCACTGGGGATGCAGTGCAGTGAGTCCAGAGAGTGCACTGGCACCACTGGGGATGCACTGCAGTGAGCCCAGAGAGTGCACTGGCACCAGTGGGGATGCACTGCAGTGAGTCCAGTGAGTGCACTGGCACCACTGGGGAAGCAGTGCAGTGAGTCCAGAGAGTGCAGAGGCACCACTGGTGATGCAGTTTAGTGAGTCCAGAGAGTGCACTGGCACCACTGGGGATGTAGTGCAGTGAGTCCAGTGAGTGTACTGGCACCACTGGGGATGCACTGCAGTGAGTCCAGAGAGTGCACTGGCACCACTGAGAATGCACTTCAGTGAGTCCAGAGAGTGCACTGGCACCACTGGGGATGCACTTCAGTGAGTCCAGAGAGTGCACTGGCACCACTGGGGATGCACTGCAGTGAGTCCAGAGAGTGCACTGGCACCACTGGGGATGCAGTGCTGTGACTCAAGAGAGTGCACTGGCACCACTGGGGATGCTAGGCCTAGGAAGTGCTGGGGGAAGAACGTTAGGTTTACTCCTGTAAATATTACCCCGAAGTGGGCTTTTGCTCATGTTTGGTGTAGGGTAAACCCAGTGAGTAGTGGGAATCAGTGAGTAAATCCTGCTAGAATGGCAAAGACGGCGCCTATGGATAGGACGTAGTGGAAGTGGGCAACTACGTAGTACGTGTCGTGCAGGGCGATGTCTAGGGAAGAGTTTGCAAGAACGATTCCTGTTAATCCTCCGATGGTAAATAGGAAGATAAATCCTAGAGCTCATAGTATTGGGGGGGGGTCTCATTTGATTGTTCCTCCGTGCAGGGTGGCTAGTCAGCTAAATACTTTGATTCCGGTAGGGATGGCAATGATTATAGTGGCTGATGTAAAGTAGGCTCGGGTATCAACGTCTATTCCTACTGTAAACATGTGGTGAGCTCAGACGATGAATCCTAGGAAGCCGATGGATAGTATGGCTCAGACTATTCCCATGTAGCCGAAGGGCTCCTTTTTGCCTGAGTAGTACGTGACTACGTGTGAGATGATTCCGAACCCCGGTAGGATCAGAATATAGACTTCTGGGTGTCCGAAGAATCAGAATAGGTGTTGGTACAGGATTGGGTCTCCTCCTCCAGCGGGGTCGAAGAATGTGGTGTTTAGGTTTCGATCAGTTAGTAATATTGTAATACCGGCGGCGAGTACGGGGAGTGATAGAAGGAGTAGGATGGCGGTAATTAGTACGGATCAGACAAATAGTGGGGTTTGGTATTGTGAGAGTGCGGGGGGTTTTATGTTGATGGCTGTGGTGATAAAGTTGATGGCCCCAAGGATGGAGGAGATACCGGCTAAGTGGAGTGAGAAGATAGCCAGGTCTACTGAAGCTCCGGCGTGGGCAAGGTCACCTGCTAGGGGAGGGTAGACAGTTCAGCCTGTGCCGGCGCCAGCTTCTACAGTGGATGAGGCTAGTAGGAGGAGGAATGATGGGGGGAGGAGTCAAAAGCTTATGTTGTTTATTCGCGGGAATGCTATGTCGGGGGCACCGATTATGAGGGGGACTAATCAGTTGCCGAATCCTCCGATCATGATGGGTATGACTATAAAGAAGCTTATTACAAAGGCGTGAGTGGTAACGATTACATTGTAAATTTGGTCGTCGCCTAGGAGAGTTCCTGGTTGTCCTAGTTCTGCGCGGATTAATAGGCTGAGTGCGGTGCCGACTATTCCTGCTCATGCCCCGAAGATGAGGTACAGGGTGCCAATATCCTTATGGTTAGTGGAAAATAGTCATCGGTTGATGAAGGTGACGGGTAAGATGGCTGAGTGTTGAAGCGTTAGGCTGTAGTCCTTTTTACAGAGGTTTAATTCCTCTTCTTATCGGCTCTGTAGTGAAATTCATGTTGAGTTGCAAGCTCATCGATGCGCACTAGGGTGCGTCAGGGTCTTTGTAGGCAGAAGCCAATTGGTTTAGGCATTTAGCTGTTAACTAGAGTTTTGTGGGATCGAAGCCCATCTGTCTAGGGAGGCTTTAGCTTAATTAAAGCGTCTGACTTGCATTCAGAAGATACAGGTTAATATTCTGTAAGTCTTAATGTGCAGAAACTAAGAGGGTTTAACTCTTATTTAAGGCTTTGAAGGCCTTCGGTTTGGGGTGTTATCCTAAGTTTCTAGACAATGGCATGTATTATTGGGGACAGGGGAAGTAAGAGGATTGATAGTGAGGCAAGGACCGCAGTAGGTGTGCTTGGGGCTTTGCTAGTGTATCATTGTTTTATGTGGTTAGAGGAGTTGGGGGGAAGGGTAATTGTTGAGTGGTATGCGAGGCGTAGGTAGAAGAAGAGGCTGAGCAGTGATAGCATGGCAATTGCCATGGCTGCTGGTGTTATTTCCTGTTTAGTTAGTTCTTGGATGATAAGTCACTTTGGTATAAAGCCTGTTAATGGGGGGAGGCCTGCTAGGGATAAAAGTACTAGTATTAGGGTGGCGTTTAGCACTGGGGTTTTTGTTCATGAGGTTGTGATCATGGATAGGTTAAGGGCTTTGATTTTGTTAAGGGCTAGGAATACGGCTGATGTTATGATTGTGTATAGGTAGAAGGTAAGTAAGGCCAATTTGGGGCTGTAAACTAGGATGATGGCGATTCAGCCTAAGTGGGAGATGGACGAGAAGGCTAGGATTTTGCGTGTTTGTGTTTGGTTCAGTCCTATTCAGCCTCCCAGTGCTGTTGAGGCTAGGGCCATGGCGGTGAGTAGAGCTGGGTCGAGGGATTTGGATGTTAGTAGGAGCAGGGTTAGTGGGGGGAATTTTATGAGGGTCGAGAGTAGCAGGGCTGTTATTAGTGGCGATCCTTGTAGTACTTCTGGGAATCAGAAGTGAAATGGCACTAGGCCCAGTTTAATAGCGATTGCTGCTGTCAGTAGTAGACAGGAGGTTGGGTGGTTTATTTGTGTGATGTCTCATTGGCCGGTGACTCAGGCATTGGTTATGCTAGAGAATAGGACCAGGGCGGAAGCAGCTGCTTGGGTTAGGAAGTATTTCGTTGCGGCTTCTACTGCTCGTGGGTGGTGGGATTTGGCAATTAGGGGAATGATGGCTAGTGCGTTGATCTCCAGTCCTGTCCAGGCCAGAACTCAGTGGTTGCTGGAAATTGTGATTGTGGTGCCCAAGATGAGGCTGAAGGTTATGATTGGGGTCGCGTAAGGGTTCATTAGTAGAGGAGGGGGTTAAACCATCATTTTCGGGGTATGGGCCCGATAGCTTGATTAGCTGACTCTACTAGAAAATAATATAAGGGAAGTATGGAGAATTTTGATTTCTCTTGTGTGGGTTCAATTCCTACTTTTCTAAGGTCAACAGGAAATGAGAGGGCTGTTATACCTCTATGTTCACTTTATCATAGTGACCCTTTGTAGTTCAGGCACATTTCCTTATGTAAGGAGGTAGGCCTGCATAGCAGATAGGTATGCTGATGTGTCAGAGGCACAGAGCTAGTGTGAGGGGTAGGAAGTTTTTTCATAGTAGGTGCATTAGTTGGTCATATCGGAATCGTGGGTATGAAGCTCGGACCCATAAGAAACCAGAAGATAGTAGGAGGACTTTTGTGGCTAGGATGACGGGGAATAGTTCTGTGGGTGGCCCTAGGGCGCTTGGGTTTAGGAATATGATGGCTGTAAGTGTATTTATTAGCATAATGTTCGCATATTCAGCTAGGAAGAATAAGGCGAAGGGTCCTGCGGCGTATTCAACGTTAAACCCTGAGACTAGCTCAGATTCGCCCTCTGTGAGGTCAAAAGGAGCTCGGTTTGTCTCTGCTAGGGTGGATACGTATCATATTATTGCTAGGGGTCATGAGGAGAAAATGAAGTATAGAGGCTCCTGTGCGACGGCAAAGGAGCTGAGTGTGTAGCTTCCGCTTAGTATGATTATTGATAGCAGGATTATGGCCAGTGTCACTTCGTATGAAATGGTCTGTGCTACTGCCCGTAGGGCTCCGATTAGTGCGTATTTTGAGTTCGAGGCTCAGCCTGATCATAGGACTGAGTAGACGGCTAGGCTTGACATGGCTATTAGGAAGAGAACTCCGAGGTTTAGATCTGCTAGGGGAAATGGGAGTGGTAGTGGTGCTCAAGTGGTGAGGGCTAGGACAAGGGCTAGTATTGGTATCAGAATGAATAGAAGTGGGGAAGAGGTAGAGGGTCGGATGGGCTCTTTGGTAAATAGTTTCAGTCCGTCCGCAAATGGTTGAAGTAGGCCAAAAGGCCCGACAACGTTAGGGCCTTTGCGGGATTGTATGTAGCTTAGGATTTTCCGTTCTACTAGGGTTAGGAAGGCTACGGCAATCAGGATTGGGATGATGTATAGGAGGGATATAACGAGGCAGCTTAGTGTTGTTATTTGAATCATGGGTGAAGCTAGGGAGAGGATTTGAACCTCTGGGGAAAGGGCTTAAGCCTTCTGCACTTGCCGGGCTCTGCCACTCTAGCTGGTCCTTTTCTAGGATTGAAAGTGGTGGGGGAAGGCCCTCTTCACGGTTTAGTTGGTTTCACTGCTTAGAGCGGGGGGGGGGCGTGCTTGTGGTATTGGCCCCACTTTCCCGGTCCTTTCGTACTGGGGAGAGTGTGTCATAGATAGAAACCGACCTGGATTGCTCCGGTCTGAACTCAGATCACGTAGGACTGTTAATCGTTGAACAAACGAACCCTTAATAGCGGCTGCACCATTAGGATGTCCTGATCCAACATCGAGGTCGTAAACCCCCCTGTCGATATGGGCTCTTGAGGGGGATTGCGCTGTTATCCCTGGGGTAGCTTGGTCCATTAATCAATTATATTGGGTCTGGTCACTGTTAGCACTTTGAGGGGTAGCTCTAGGTAAAGAGGTATGGTCTTGTTTTTGGAGGATTTGTTCTCCTCCAAGGTCGCCCCAACCGAAAAAT
Organism: Anser cygnoides; assembly: GCF_040182565.1. Taxonomy (NCBI): domain Eukaryota; kingdom Metazoa; phylum Chordata; class Aves; order Anseriformes; family Anatidae; genus Anser; species Anser cygnoides. The sequence continues at coordinate 64,354,363 of NC_089874.1, forward strand.
ATCGACCAGGCTCTGCGATGGTAGTGGCCCCAGTGGGGTTGATTGAGGATTCGCGGTGGTCGTTGATTTTTAAGTTCCACAGGGTCTTCTCGTCTTATGTTCACATCCCCGCTTTTGCACGGGGAGATCAATTTCACTGATTATCTGTGAGAGACAGTTAAGACCTCGTTTAGCCATTCATACAAGTCTCGATTTATGGGACAATTGATTGCGCTACCTTTGCACGGTTAGGATACCGCGGCCGTTAAACCTAAGTCACCGGGCAGGCATCACCTTCAATACTTGTTTAATTTGCTGAAGGCTATGTTTTTGGTAAACAGTTGGGCCTTATTAATTTGCCGAGTTCCTTTCACAGATTTTAATCGCTCTTATAGGCGCTCCTGAGTCGGGTTAACAGGGTTAGTTAATACGTGGTCTTGTAGGGGTTTTTGTATCTGTCTAGGTCTGTTAATAATGTTTCTATGTAAGCTTGCGCCGTTAGAGGGGTGTGGCCCTGAGTTACTTATTTTAGCATTAATTCTCCTATATTCATAGGTTGACCTGTTTGTGATAAGGGAATCATCTTATTTTGGTATTTTTAGGTGGTGGAGCTTTGACGCACTCTTTTTTGATGGCTGCTTTAGGGCCCACGGTAGGATCAGTAGTAAGAATTATCCGCTAGTCGAGGTTGTGTCCTTTTTTAATGGAGCTGTCCCTCCATTAAATAGCTCTTAATCATCTCATTAGAGTTCAGGATGTCCGGTAGGGAGGATTAAGGGGGAACTTAGATTCGTTTCACAGGTAACCAGCTATCACCCAGCTCGGTTGGCTTTTCACCTCTACTGACAAGTCATCCCACTCTTTTGCAACAGAGACGGGTTCGCTCTCTTTAACTGCTTGAAAGTAGCTCGCTTGGGTTTCGGGGGGGCAAACTTTAGTTCACTTTGCTTGGTTGTTCTCGCTAAACCATGATGCAAAAGGTACAAGGGTTGATCTTTGCTGTCTGTCGCTTTGATTGTTTCACTGCTATTTCATCTTTCCCTTACGGTACTGGGGTCTCTATCGCGTCTAAGTGTCTTTTCTATCGCCTATACTAAGACTGTAAAATGCTTTAGTTTAATTAGTTTAGTAAATTCTTTAGTTTTGGTGTACTATTTGTGTGGTTGAGCTAGAGGGGGGGCTTCAAGACGATCCGGTCTAGTAGATATCTTTCAGGTGTAAGCTGAGTGCTTTGGTGTTATAGCTACGTCTTGATATTCTAAGTACACCTTCCGGTACACTTACCTTGTTACGACTTACCTCATCCTCAGCGTATTTATGGTATTAGTTATGTGGGATGTGGCTTTTGAGGAGGGTGACGGGCGGTATGTACGTGCCCCAGGGCCGGCTTAAAGTAGGCTCTATTGTCCCACTTTACTGCTAAATCCGCCTTCCAGAAGTGGTTTCACGCTTCTTTCCGTGTGCCCTATGAATGGGGAATGTAGCCCATTTCTTCCACTCCATAGGCTATACCTTGACCTGTCTTATTAGCGGGGTGCTATTGTGTCCACTGTTGTGCTCTCATTCGAGGTGGGCTGGCGACGGCGGTATGTAGGCTGTGTTGGCAAGGGGTGGTTGGGTTAATCGGGGATTATCGATTGTAGAACAGGCTCCTCTAGGTGGGTTTGGGGCACCGCCAAGTCCTTAGAGTTTTAAGCGTTTGTGCTCGTAGTTCTCTGGCGGATACTTCGGTAAAGTAAGTATCAAGATTTAGGGCCAGGCATAGTGGGGTATCTAATCCCAGTTTGGGCCCTGGCTTTCGTGGGTTTAAATCAGTCGTTAGTTCCTAAGATCATCTTAATGGTGTGTTTAGGTGCATCTTGGGCTTATGACAGCTCAGTTGCATTTTGATCTTAGTTAGCTAGGATAGGCATTTTACCACTCTTTACGCCGTGTCAATAGGACGGTTGATTTGGGTTTCTTGTATGACCGCGGTGGCTGGCACAAGATTTACCAACCCTTGAAGTTAGGCTGTTGCTATAACTAAGTCAAGTTTGCACTCATTGCTTAATGTTAATTACTGCTGAATACCCGTGGGGGCGTGGCTTAGCGAGGCGTCTTGGGCTACTACTTGGGTGTGCCTGATACCCGCTCCTCAAGGCCTGTATGGGGGTAGGTGGTCGAGGGCGTTTACACTGGGGCGCGGATACTTGCATGTATATATTTAGCAAAAACCAACCGTAAGGTTAGGACTAAGTCTTTTGTCCGCAGGCATGTTTTATGCCATCTTGGCAACTTCAGTGCCATGCTTTGTGTTAAGCTATGTGGACGGGGGTGTGGTTAGCTGATAGTTGAGTGGTGAGTGAGAGTGAAGTATATGAAATTATTGCTTGTGTTTACTATTTTTAGTACTGGAGTTTCTCTAATAAGTTTAAGTTATTTTGTATGTGTTTGTGTGTATATATACATCGTTCCGATGATGTCATGGAAGGGATGATTAATGGAGTTTTAGAGGTAGTTTGCTGGGATTGGGCGATGAAGGTTTATGCTACATGGTGGTTAGCGAAAGTTTACTGGTTTAGTTTGTGAAGCGCAGGGGTTGCGCTTAATGATTTGTTGTTTTGTGCTATGTCCAACGAGCATTCATCCAATAGCCCCATTTAACCCGGAGGGTGGAGGTAACATTAACTGAATGTGGTCAAAGTGCATCAGTGTCAGGATGATTCCCCATATACGCCAACCGTCTCATCGAGGGACCCTTGAAATATAGGATAGGCCGTGAGGCAGGTGTGTCCAGGCTTAGATTGTGGGACCCCCGAGATCACTGGGAATAGCCACCTGTGAGGTAACCCCGGAAAAAATAAGAGGAACCAGAGGCGCCAAAAAGCTGGAACATGCCGCGATTACGCATTGAGAAGGTGAAAGTACTCACAGATGCCACTTTGAAGGGCAAGGAGGGGTGAGTGAACCCAATGGATGGCCCTGACCGAGGAACCAGAGGCGCAAAAATGTGAGGAGGGCGAGGGGTTTAGGGGGAACGTATGGGCCTGAAGCTAGTCATACCGGACATTATGTGCAACGGGTTGCTGATTTCACGTGAGGAGTACGATTAATAAATCCGTCTGATACGAACTGCATGAGATATGTGGTGGAGAGTTGTTGTTGGAGCATGTCCTGTGAGCATTCATTAAAATGGGGTCTTGTTATGCGCTTGAGTGGAGTTGTATTGGGTGTTGTGGGGTATGGTCCTAGAACATTCATGCCGGGTGGTTTGGTAGGAGTGTGTTTAAGGGTTTAATGGCCGTGTACATGTATGGGTTTAGCACCTGCTTATAAGATAGTCCGTATATAATGTATATTACTGGTACTATAGTATGTATGTATATGGGGTATATAAATTTATGCACGAATATGCATAACCAAATACCCCCGCCTCGGGGGGGGAGGGGGGGGGGGGTTAAGCATAATGGCATAGATGGGGTAGAATTATTGGGGGCTTGCGGTTAGTTCCTGTAGTTGAGAACAATGGCGGCTTTTCGAGCCGCAGGCCTCGGGTAGTGTCCGGGCAGGAATAATGACTTATTTTATGTTTTTTTTAGGGATTTGCTTTGCGGTGGGTGTTTTGGGTGTGGCGTCGAATCCTTCGCCGTATTATGGGGTTGTTGGTTTGGTGTTAGCGTCTGTGGCGGGGTGCGGGTGGTTGCTGGGCCTTGGGGTTTCGTTCGTGGCTTTAGTGCTGTTTATGGTGTATTTGGGGGGTATGCTGGTGGTGTTTGTTTATTCAGTAGCTTTAGCAGCGGAGCCTTTCCCTGGGGCTTGGGGGGATTGACGGGTGATTGGATGTGCAGTAGCGTTTGTGGCAATTGTTTTTGGGGGGTTGGTGTTTGGGGGGTTTATGGGGGCTTGGAAGTTCGGGGTTTCTACTGTGAATAATGTTGGGGTGTTTGTTGTTCGGTCGGATTTTAGTGGAGTTTCCATGTTTTATTCACATGGGGCAGGGATGTTTTTAGTGGCGGGTTGGGGGCTGTTGTTGACTTTGTTTGTTGTATTGGAGCTTGTGCGGGGGTTGTCGCGGGGTGCTATTCGGGCGGTTTAGGGGTTAGGGTCAGAGAATAGTTTATTGAAAATGCCAGCTTTGGGAGCTGGAGATAAAGGTTTGAGTCCTTTTTTTCTGAGTTTGGGGTACTCTAAGAAGTGGTAAGTCTTCAATCTTTGGTTTACAAGACCAATGTTTTTATAAACTATTAGAGTATTTAGCAGTTGAGTATTTTGTTTTCTAGGGCGCTTGCGGCGGGGAGGAGAAATAGGAGGATAGTGAAGTAGGCGATTGAAGCGAGTTGGCCGATGATGATGAATGGGTGTTCGACGGGTTGGCTTCCTACTCATGTTAGGACGAGGAGGTCGGCGACTAGTACTCAGAATAGGAGCTGGGAGAGTGGTCGGAATGTTATTGCTCGTTGTTTTGATTTGTGCAGGAATGGGATTAGGAATAGGATCAGTACGGAGGCGGCCAGTGCTAATACGCCTCCTAGTTTATTTGGGATTGAACGTAGGATGGCGTAGGCGAATAGGAAGTATCATTCTGGCTTGATGTGTGGTGGGGTTACTAGCGGGTTTGCTGGGGTGAAGTTTTCTGGGTCTCCCAGGAGGTTAACCGCTCATGCTTCTTTCTTATGAGACGTTAGTAAACCAATTACATAGCCTTGTCAAGACTAAATCACAGGTAAAAATCCTGTACATCTCATGTGGCCAACCACTCCCAACTAGGATTCCAAGACGCCTCATCACCCATCATAGAAGAACTCGTTGAATTCCACGACCACGCCCTAATCGTTGCCCTAGCTATCTGCAGCCTAGTTCTCTACCTTTTAGCCCACATACTAACAGAAAAACTCTCGTCCAATGCTGTAGACGCCCAAGAAGTAGAGCTGATCTGGACAATCCTACCTGCTATCGTCCTGGTACTCCTCGCCCTCCCATCCCTACAAATCCTCTACATAATGGACGAAATCGACGAACCAGACCTCACCCTAAAAGCCATCGGCCACCAATGATACTGAAGCTACGAATACACAGACTTCAAAGACCTATCATTCGACTCCTACATAGTGCCCACCCCAGACTTACCCAACGGCCACTTCCGACTGCTAGAAGTTGACCACCGCGTAGTTATCCCAATAGAATCCCCCATCCGCGTAATCATTACTGCAGGAGACGTACTCCACTCCTGAGCAGTCCCAACGCTCGGAGTTAAAACAGACGCAATCCCAGGCCGACTAAACCAAACTTCATTCATTACCACCCGGCCTGGGATTTTTTACGGACAATGCTCAGAAATTTGCGGGGCTAATCACAGCTACATACCCATTGTAGTAGAATCAACCCCACTCCCACATTTCGAGGCCTGATCGTCCCTTCTATCATCATCCTAATCATTAAGAAGCTATGCAACAGCACTAGCCTTTTAAGCTAGCCAAAGAGGGACTTCCCCCTCCTTAATGATATGCCACAGCTTAACCCCGCACCATGATTTTCAATCATAATTATAACCTGATTAACCCTAGCACTCCTCATCCAACCAAAACTACTAGCCTTCACCACAACCAAACCCCATCAAATAAGACCTCCCTCACTACCAAACCCACACCATGATCCTGACCATGAACCTAAGCTTCTTTGACCAATTTTCCAGCCCCAATCTATTTGGCATCCCCTTAATCCTACTATCCCTACTCTTCCCAGCCCTACTATTCCCGTCCCCAAACAACCGATGAATCAACAACCGCCTTTCTACTATCCAAACATGACTCCTTCACCTAATCACAAAACAACTAATAGTCCCACTCAACAAAAATGGCCACAAATGAGCCATAATATTTACATCCCTAATAATCATACTTCTTACAATCAACCTTCTAGGCCTCCTTCCATATACATTCACCCCAACCACCCAACTATCTATGAACATAGCCCTAGCCTTCCCACTATGGCTCGCCACACTACTAACAGGCATGTTTAACCATGTACGTGCCCCAGGGCCGGCTTAAAGTAGGCTCTATTGTCCCACTTTACTGCTAAATCCGCCTTCCAGAAGTGGTTTCACGCTTCTTTCCGTGTGCCCTATGAATGGGGAATGTAGCCCATTTCTTCCACTCCATAGGCTATACCTTGACCTGTCTTATTAGCGGGGTGCTATTGTGTCCACTGTTGTGCTCTCATTCGAGGTGGGCTGGCGACGGCGGTATGTAGGCTGTGTTGGCAAGGGGTGGTTGGGTTAATCGGGGATTATCGATTGTAGAACAGGCTCCTCTAGGTGGGTTTGGGGCACCGCCAAGTCCTTAGAGTTTTAAGCGTTTGTGCTCGTAGTTCTCTGGCGGATACTTCGGTAAAGTAAGTATCAAGATTTAGGGCCAGGCATAGTGGGGTATCTAATCCCAGTTTGGGCCCTGGCTTTCGTGGGTTTAAATCAGTCGTTAGTTCCTAAGATCATCTTAATGGTGTGTTTAGGTGCATCTTGGGCTTATGACAGCTCAGTTGCATTTTGATCTTAGTTAGCTAGGATAGGCATTTTACCACTCTTTACGCCGTGTCAATAGGACGGTTGATTTGGGTTTCTCGTATGACCGCGGTGGCTGGCACAAGATTTACCAACCCTTGAAGTTAGGCTGTTGCTATAACTAAGTCAAGTTTGCACTCATTGCTTAATGTTAATTACTGCTGAATACCCGTGGGGGCGTGGCTTAGCGAGGCGTCTTGGGCTACTACTTGGGTGTGCCTGATACCCGCTCCTCAAGGCCTGTATGGGGGTAGGTGGTCGAGGGCGTTTACACTGGGGCGCGGATACTTGCATGTATATATTTAGCAAAAACCAACCGTAAGGTTAGGACTAAGTCTTTTGTCCGCAGGCATGTTTTATGCCATCTTGGCAACTTCAGTGCCATGCTTTGTGTTAAGCTATGTGGACGGGGGTGTGGTTAGCTGATAGTTGAGTGGTGAGTGAGAGTGAAGTATATGAAATTATTGCTTGTGTTTACTATTTTTAGTACTGGAGTTTCTCTAAGTCCTAGGACTAGGAGGAAATGGTGTTTCATAGTGTGTAGGCGTCGGGATAGTCCAAGTATCGTCGGGGTATTCCTGCTAGGCCTAGGAAGTGCTGGGGGAAGAACGTTAGGTTTACTCCTGTAAATATTACCCCGAAGTGGGCTTTTGCTCATGTTTGGTGTAGGGTAAACCCAGTGAGTAGTGGGAATCAGTGAGTAAATCCTGCTAGAATGGCAAAGACGGCGCCTATGGATAGGACGTAGTGGAAGTGGGCAACTACGTAGTACGTGTCGTGCAGGGCGATGTCTAGGGAAGAGTTTGCAAGAACGATTCCTGTTAATCCTCCGATGGTAAATAGGAAGATAAATCCTAGAGCTCATAGTATTGGGGGGGGTCTCATTTGATTGTTCCTCCGTGCAGGGTGGCTAGTCAGCTAAATACTTTGATTCCGGTAGGGATGGCAATGATTATAGTGGCTGATGTAAAGTAGGCTCGGGTATCAACGTCTATTCCTACTGTAAACATGTGGTGAGCTCAGACGATGAATCCTAGGAAGCCGATGGATAGTATGGCTCAGACTATTCCCATGTAGCCGAAGGGCTCCTTTTTGCCTGAGTAGTACGTGACTACGTGTGAGATGATTCCGAACCCCGGTAGGATCAGAATATAGACTTCTGGGTGTCCGAAGAATCAGAATAGGTGTTGGTACAGGATTGGGTCTCCTCCTCCAGCGGGGTCGAAGAATGTGGTGTTTAGGTTTCGATCAGTTAGTAATATTGTAATACCGGCGGCGAGTACGGGGAGTGATAGAAGGAGTAGGATGGCGGTAATTAGTACGGATCAGACAAATAGTGGGGTTTGGTATTGTGAGAGTGCGGGGGGTTTTATGTTGATGGCTGTGGTGATAAAGTTGATGGCCCCAAGGATGGAGGAGATACCGGCTAAGTGGAGTGAGAAGATAGCCAGGTCTACTGAAGCTCCGGCGTGGGCAAGGTCACCTGCTAGGGGAGGGTAGACAGTTCAGCCTGTGCCGGCGCCAGCTTCTACAGTGGATGAGGCTAGTAGGAGGAGGAATGATGGGGGGAGGAGTCAAAAGCTTATGTTGTTTATTCGCGGGAATGCTATGTCGGGGGCACCGATTATGAGGGGGACTAATCAGTTGCCGAATCCTCCGATCATGATGGGTATGACTATAAAGAAGCTTATTACAAAGGCGTGAGCGGTAACGATTACATTGTAAATTTGGTCGTCGCCTAGGAGAGTTCCTGGTTGTCCTAGTTCTGCGCGGATTAATAGGCTGAGTGCGGTGCCGACTATTCCTGCTCATGCCCCGAAGATGAGGTACAGGGTGCCAATATCCTTATGGTTAGTGGAAAATAGTCATCGGTTGATGAAGGTGACGGGTAAGATGGCTGAGTGTTGAAGCGTTAGGCTGTAGTCCTTTTTACAGAGGTTTAATTCCTCTTCTTATCGGCTCTGTAGTGAAATTCATGTTGAGTTGCAAGCTCATCGATGCGCACTAGGGTGCGTCAGGGTCTTTGTAGGCAGAAGCCAATTGGTTTAGGCATTTAGCTGTTAACTAGAGTTTTGTGGGATCGAAGCCCATCTGTCTAGGGAGGCTTTAGCTTAATTAAAGCGTCTGACTTGCATTCAGAAGATACAGGTTAATATTCTGTAAGTCTTAATGTGCAGAAACTAAGAGGGTTTAACTCTTATTTAAGGCTTTGAAGGCCTTCGGTTTGGGGTGTTATCCTAAGTTTCTAGACAATGGCATGTATTATTGGGGACAGGGGAAGTAAGAGGATTGATAGTGAGGCAAGGACCGCAGTAGGTGTGCTTGGGGCTTTGCTAGTGTATCATTGTTTTATGTGGTTAGAGGAGTTGGGGGGAAGGGTAATTGTTGAGTGGTATGCGAGGCGTAGGTAGAAGAAGAGGCTGAGCAGTGATAGCATGGCAATTGCCATGGCTGCTGGTGTTATTTCCTGTTTAGTTAGTTCTTGGATGATAAGTCACTTTGGTATAAAGCCTGTTAATGGGGGGAGGCCTGCTAGGGATAAAAGTACTAGTATTAGGGTGGCGTTTAGCACTGGGGTTTTTGTTCATGAGGTTGTGATCATGGATAGGTTAAGGGCTTTGATTTTGTTAAGGGCTAGGAATACGGCTGATGTTATGATTGTGTATAGGTAGAAGGTAAGTAAGGCCAATTTGGGGCTGTAAACTAGGATGATGGCGATTCAGCCTAAGTGGGAGATGGACGAGAAGGCTAGGATTTTGCGTGTTTGTGTTTGGTTCAGTCCTATTCAGCCTCCTAGTGCTGTTGAGGCTAGGGCCATGGCGGTGAGTAGAGCTGGGTCGAGGGATTTGGATGTTAGTAGGAGCAGGGTTAGTGGGGGGAATTTTATGAGGGTCGAGAGTAGCAGGGCTGTTATTAGTGGCGATCCTTGTAGTACTTCTGGGAATCAGAAGTGAAATGGCACTAGGCCCAGTTTAATAGCGATTGCTGCTGTCAGTAGTAGACAGGAGGTTGGGTGGTTTATTTGTGTGATGTCTCATTGGCCGGTGACTCAGGCATTGGTTATGCTAGAGAATAGGACCAGGGCGGAAGCAGCTGCTTGGGTTAGGAAGTATTTCGTTGCGGCTTCTACTGCTCGTGGGTGGTGGGATTTGGCAATTAGGGGAATGATGGCTAGTGCGTTGATCTCCAGTCCTGTCCAGGCCAGAACTCAGTGGTTGCTGGAAATTGTGATTGTGGTGCCCAAGATGAGGCTGAAGGTTATGATTGGGGTCGCGTAAGGGTTCATTAGTAGAGGAGGGGGTTAAACCATCATTTTCGGGGTATGGGCCCGATAGCTTGATTAGCTGACTCTACTAGAAAATAATATAAGGGAAGTATGGAGAATTTTGATTTCTCTTGTGTGGGTTCAATTCCTACTTTTCTAAGGTCAACAGGAAATGAGAGGGCTGTTATACCTCTATGTTCACTTTATCATAGTGACCCTTTGTAGTTCAGGCACATTTCCTTATGTAAGGAGGTAGGCCTGCATAGCAGATAGGTATGCTGATGTGTCAGAGGCACAGAGCTAGTGTGAGGGGTAGGAAGTTTTTTCATAGTAGGTGCATTAGTTGGTCATATCGGAATCGTGGGTATGAAGCTCGGACCCATAAGAAACCAGAAGATAGTAGGAGGACTTTTGTGGCTAGGATGACGGGGAATAGTTCTGTGGGTGGCCCTAGGGCGCTTGGGTTTAGGAATATGATGGCTGTAAGTGTATTTATTAGCATAATGTTCGCATATTCAGCTAGGAAGAATAAGGCGAAGGGTCCTGCGGCGTATTCAACGTTAAACCCTGAGACTAGCTCAGATTCACCCTCTGTGAGGTCAAAAGGAGCTCGGTTTGTCTCTGCTAGGGTGGATACGTATCATATTATTGCTAGGGGTCATGAGGAGAAAATGAAGTATAGAGGCTCCTGTGCGACGGCAAAGGAGCTGAGTGTGTAGCTTCCGCTTAGTATGATTATTGATAGCAGGATTATGGCCAGTGTCACTTCGTATGAAATGGTCTGTGCTACTGCCCGTAGGGCTCCGATTAGTGCGTATTTTGAGTTCGAGGCTCAGCCTGATCATAGGACTGAGTAGACGGCTAGGCTTGACATGGCTATTAGGAAGAGAACTCCGAGGTTTAGATCTGCTAGGGGAAATGGGAGTGGTAGTGGTGCTCAAGTGGTGAGGGCTAGGACAAGGGCTAGTATTGGTATCAGAATGAATAGAAGTGGGGAAGAGGTAGAGGGTCGGATGGGCTCTTTGGTAAATAGTTTCAGTCCGTCCGCAAATGGTTGAAGTAGGCCAAAAGGCCCGACAACGTTAGGGCCTTTGCGGGATTGTATGTAGCTTAGGATTTTCCGTTCTACTAGGGTTAGGAAGGCTACGGCAATCAGGATTGGGATGATGTATAGGAGGGATATAACGAGGCAGCTTAGTGTTGTTATTTGAATCATGGGTGAAGCTAGGGAGAGGATTTGAACCTCTGGGGAAAGGGCTTAAGCCTTCTGCACTTGCCGGGCTCTGCCACTCTAGCTGGTCCTTTTCTAGGATTGAAAGTGGTGGGGGAAGGCCCTCTTCACGGTTTAGTTGGTTTCACTGCTTAGAGGGGGGGGGCGTGCTTGTGGTATTGGCCCCACTTTCCCGGTCCTTTCGTACTGGGGAGAGTGTGTCATAGATAGAAACCGACCTGGATTGCTCCGGTCTGAACTCAGATCACGTAGGACTGTTAATCGTTGAACAAACGAACCCTTAATAGCGGCTGCACCATTAGGATGTCCTGATCCAACATCGAGGTCGTAAACCCCCCTGTCGATATGGGCTCTTGAGGGGGATTGCGCTGTTATCCCTGGGGTAGCTTGGTCCATTAATCAATTATATTGGGTCTGGTCACTGTTAGCACTTTGAGGGGTAGCTCTAGGTAAAGAGGTATGGTCTTGTTTTTGGAGGATTTGTTCTCCTCCAAGGTCGCCCCAACCGAAAAATATCGACCAGGCTCTGCGATGGTAGTGGCCCCAGTGGGGTTGATTGAGGATTCGCGGTGGTCGTTGATTTTTAAGTTCCACAGGGTCTTCTCGTCTTATGTTCACATCCCCGCTTTTGCACGGGGAGATCAATTTCACTGATTATCTGTGAGAGACAGTTAAGACCTCGTTTAGCCATTCATACAAGTCTCGATTTATGGGACAATTGATTGCGCTACCTTTGCACGGTTAGGATACCGCGGCCGTTAAACCTAAGTCACCGGGCAGGCATCACCTTCAATACTTGTTTAATTTGCTGAAGGCTATGTTTTTGGTAAACAGTCGGGCCTTATTAATTTGCCGAGTTCCTTTCACAGATTTTAATCGCTCTTATAGGCGCTCCTGAGTCGGGTTAACAGGGTTAGTTAATACGTGGTCTTGTAGGGGTTTTTGTATCTGTCTAGGTCTGTTAATAATGTTTCTATGTAAGCTTGCGCCGTTAGAGGGGTGTGGCCCTGTACATGAGGGGCCTAGGATGATTCCTAGGATTGTTATGAGGATGGCAGCGGTTTTGGTGATAAGGGGTATGGTTATTGGGGGGGTTTTGGTTGGTGTGATGAAAGAGGTAATGATTATTCCTGCTGTAATGCTGCCTAGGGCGAGTCGGGTTAGGGGGGCGGTGATTAGTGGGTTGTTTTCGTTTATTGATACTATTGGGGGGATTCGGGTTTGTCCAGCTTGGACTAGGATGGTTATGCGGATGCTGTAGGTTGCGGTGAATGCTGTGGCTATAAGGGTTAGGAGTAGGGCTCAAGTATTTAGGTATGATGTGTTTAAGCTTTCGATGATGAGGTCTTTTGAGTAGAATCCGGCTAGGAATGGGGTTCCTATCAGCGCCAGGTTTCCGATGGTTAGGCAGGAAGTAGTGACTGGGAGTATTTTCTGTAGGCCTCCTATCTTTCGGATATCTTGTTCTCCGTTTAGGTTGTGGATGATAGACCCTGAGCATAGGAATAGTATGGCTTTAAAGAAGGCATGGGTTGAGATGTGTAGGAAGGCTAGTTGTGGGAGGTTTAGTCCGATAGTGACTATTATTAGTCCTAGTTGGCTGGATGTTGAGAAAGCAATGATTTTTTTGATGTCATTTTGGGTTAGGGCGCATGTGGCAGCGAATAGGGTTGATAGAGCACCTAGGCATAGGCAGGCAGTTAGGGCTGTCTGGTTGGTGGCTAGCAGGGGGTGCATGCGGATGAGCAGGAAGATTCCGGCTACTACTATGGTACTGGAGTGCAGTAGGGCTGATACTGGGGTGGGGCCTTCTATTGCTGCGGGCAGTCATGGGTGGAGTCCAAATTGGGCGGATTTTCCTGCGGCTGCGAGGATTAATCCTATGAGGGGGAGGATTGGGGTTTGGTGGGGGTGTACGGCTTGTTGGATCTCTCAGGTGTTGAATGTTGAAGCTAGTCATGCTATGCTCAGGATCAGTCCGATGTCTCCGATTCGGTTGTAGATTACGGCTCGTAGGGCGGCGGTGTTGGCATCTGCTCGGCCTTGTCATCAGCCGATGAGAAGGAAGGACATGATTCGTACTCCTTCCCAGCCTACGAATAGGAGGAATATGTTGTTTGCGGTTGTTAGGAGGAGTATGGCGACTAGGAATGTCAGTAGGTAGGTGAAAAATTTTGTTACGTATGGCTCTGAGGCCATGTATCATATGGCGAATTGTAGGATTGATCATGTTACAAATAGGGCGATTGGAAGAAATGTTATTGAGTATTGGTCTATTTTTAGGCTCAGGGGGATTTTAAAGTTTATAATGAATTTTCACTCCCAGTGGCAGGTGACAGATTCTACTCCCGAGTAGATGAATGCGGTTGTAGGGGCTAGGCTAATTAGGAATGCGGTTTTAACAGCGCGGGTGGTGGCTTGTGGGGTGTTTTTAAAGTTTTTAAATAGAAATGGCAGGATGATTGGGGTTAGGAGGATTGTCAGCGTGAGTAGTGTGAGGGAGTTGATTAGTAGTGTGGGGTTCACTACTTTTACTTGGATTTGCACCAAGATGGGTGGTTCCTAAGACCAGTGGATTGCTGTTATCCTTTAAAAGTAAGGGGGCTGAGGTTTTAGGCTCAGATGTAAGAGTTAGCAGCTCTTGTTGGTTAAACCCTCCCCTCGGCAGGTAAGAAGGTTTGAACTTCTATTCTTAGAATCACAGTCTAATGTTTGGTTTAAACTATACTTGCATGAGGGGATTCCGGAGATCAGTTCGGGTTTGAGGATTAGGAGGAATATTGGGATAATGTGGAGTGTTATGAGCAGGTGTTCTCGCGTGGTTGAGTTTTGCATAGATGTGATGTGGGAGGGGATTGAGCCTCGTTGGGTCATTAGTAGTATGAATAAGGTGTAGGAGGCGGTTAGTAGGGTTGCGATTCCTGTTAGGATGATCGTGAAGGCAGATCAGTTGAATAAGGTGATTATAATGGTTAGCTCTGCTATGAGGTTTGTTGTTGGGGGTAAGGCTATGTTTGTTAGATTGGCCAGCAATCATCAGGTAGCTATGAGTGGTAGGAGAGGTTGTAGGCCTCGTGTGAGTAGTAGAATTCGGCTGTGCGTACGTTCATAGTTTGTGTTGGCTAGGCAGAATAGTATGGAGGAAGTTAGTCCATGGGAAATTATTAGGATCATTGCCCCTGAGAATGATCAGTGGGTTTGGATTATTCCTGCGGCGATAACTAGGCCTATGTGGCTAACGGATGAATAAGCGATTAGTGATTTTAGGTCTGTCTGTCGTAGGCAGATTGAGCTAGTCATTAGGGCGCCTCATAGGGCCAGGGTTAGGAAGGGGTAGTGCAGGAGGTTGGACAGTGGGCCCATAAATAGAGTGACTCGTATAATTCCGTATCCTCCTAGCTTTAGTAGTAGGGCGGCGAGGAGTATTGAGCCTGCGATGGGTGCTTCTACGTGGGCTTTTGGCAGTCAGAGGTGTAGGCCGTATAGTGGGGCTTTTACTATGAATGCTATGAGCAGTGCTAGACCTGATAGTATTCCTGTCCATGAGGTGGATAGGGTTGGGTGGGTTAGTTGTAGGGTTGGCAGGTGCAGGGTGCCAATTTTCACGTATAGGTGTATGATTGTGATTAGCAGGGGTAGAGAGCTTACTGGCGTGTAGAATAGCAGGTGTATGCCAGCGCTTAGGCGTTCTGGTTGGTTCCCCCATCGGGTGATTAAGATTAGGGTGGGAATGAGGGTTGCTTCAAATGAGATGTAAAATAGTGCTAGTTCTGTGGTGGAAAAGGCTAGTAGGATGAATGGCTGGACTGCGACTAAGGTTGAGATAAAGATTCGTTTGCGTTGTAGGGGTTCTTGTTGCAGGTGGTTTTGGCTTGCTATGATTATGAGTGGGAGTAGTCAGCAGGATAGTACTAGGAGGGGGGATGAGATTTGGTCAATTCCTGTTCAGTTGGATAAAAATTTGTAGGGGTAGTAGGTTGGGATTAATCACTGTAGGCTTAGGGCAGCGATTAGGAGGCTGTATAAGGTGGTGTTAGTCCATAGAAATTTTGGTGGAGACAGCAGGGCTGTTGGAAGAAGTATGATTGTGGGTAGGATGATTTTTAGCATTGCAGGAGGTTTAGGTTGTGTAGATGGTCGGAGCCATGTGTGCGGGTGGAGGCTACTAGGATGGCCAGGCCTGTGCCCGCCTCACACGCTGAGAAGGTTAGCATGAGAATTGGTACCATGGTGAATGAGGAGACTTGGTTTTCGATGGATCATATTGATAGGCCTACGAATATCGATAATATTATGCTTTCAAGGCATAGTAGGGCGGATACTAGGTGGGTTCGGTGGAAGGCTAGTCCTAGTCCGCTGAAAATGAAGGCTGAGTAGAAGCTTAAATGTAGGGGCGACATAAGAAAGTTACAGGGTTGGCTGTAATCTGCTGGGTCGAAACCAGCTATCTTTTTGGTTAGACTAACTTTCTGTTATTCTGCTCATTCTAGGCCCCCTTGAATTCACTCGTAGGCCAGTCCGAGTGTTAGGAGAAGGAGGATCACTACAGTTCAGGTGAGGGTCATTAGGGGGGATTGGAGTTGGACGGCTCATGGCAGGGGGAGTAGGAGGGCGATTTCTAGGTCGAATAGGACGAACAGGATGGCTACTGAGGAAGAATCGGACTGAGAATGGTAATCGAGCAGATCCAAGTGGGTCGAATCCACATTCGTACGGTGAGAGTTTCTCTGAGTCGGGGTTTATTTGGGCGAGTCAGAAGTTTAATGCGGTTAGGGCGGCGCTTAGGATTGATGATAGGGCGAATATGAACATGAGTGCGTTCATTGCTCTCCTCTGGGTTTATACCAGATTCTAGAGATTGGAAGTCAATTGTAATTAATATACTAGAAGAGCAAGATCCTCATCAGTAGATGGTTATGTAGAGGAATAGTCAGATGATGTCTACGAAGTGTCAGTATCAGGCTGCTGCCTCGAATCCGAAGTGGTGGTCTGATGTAAAGTGGAACTTGATCAGTCGGAAGAGGCAGACGGTCAGGAAGGAGGATCCGATGATTACGTGGAGTCCGTGGAATCCAGTGGCAACGAAGAAGGTAGATCCGTAGACGCTATCGGCGATTGAGAATGGGGCTTCGTGGTATTCTATTGCTTGTAGGGCTGTGAAGTAGAATCCCAGGAGGATCGTTAGGGTTAGGGCGTGGATGGCATGTTTTCGGTTTCCTTCTGTGATGCTGTGATGGGCTCACGTTACGGTAACGCCTGAGGCTAGTAGGATGGCTGTGTTTAGTAGGGGGACTTCTATCGGGTTGAGTGGTTTAATTCCTGTTGGGGGTCATTGGCCTCCTAGTTCTGGGGTTGGGGCCAGGCTCGAGTGGAAGAACGCTCAGAAGAACCCTAAGAAGAAGAATGCTTCGGATGTGATGAAAAGGATTATGCCGTATCGTAGGCCTTTTTGGACTGTGGGAGTGTGATGGCCTTGGAAGGTGCTTTCTCGTACAATGTCTCGTCATCATTGGAGTATTACTAGGAGTATTGAGATGAGGCCTAGGGTTAGTAGTATGGATGAGTTGTAGTGGAATCACATGATTAATCCTGAGGTTGTGAGTAGGGCGGCGGCTGCCCCGAAGATTGGTCAAGGGCTTGGGTCAACTATGTGGTATGAGTGTGCTTGGTGTGCCATTAGATGTTTTCTTGTAAGTATAGGCTTAGAAGGAGCACGAAGACGTAGGCCTGGATTATGGCTACTGCTACTTCTAGGATGGTTAGGAGTAGTAGGATGATTATTGTTAGGATGGATACTGCAGGAAGGGTGGGTATTAATGCAATGGAGGCTGTAGAGACGAGTTGGATGAGTAAGTGTCCTGCTGTAAGGTTGGCTGTAAGGCGGACTCCGAGGGCTAGGGGGCGGATTAGTAGGCTGGTTGTTTCGATCAGGATTAGTGCGGGGATTAGGGGTGTAGGGGTACCTTCGGGTAATAGGTGGGCTAAAGAGGCTGATGGTTGGTTTCGTAGGCCTGTTAGTAGTGTGGCGAGCCATAGTGGGAAGGCTAGGGCTATGTTCATAGATAGTTGGGTGGTTGGGGTGAATGTATATGGAAGGAGGCCTAGAAGGTTGATTGTAAGAAGTATGATTATTAGGGATGTAAATATTATGGCTCATTTGTGGCCATTTTTGTTGAGTGGGACTATTAGTTGTTTTGTGATTAGGTGAAGGAGTCATGTTTGGATAGTAGAAAGGCGGTTGTTGATTCATCGGTTGTTTGGGGACGGGAATAGTAGGGCTGGGAAGAGTAGGGATAGTAGGATTAAGGGGATGCCAAATAGATTGGGGCTGGAAAATTGGTCACAGAAGCTTAGGTTCATGGTCAGGATCATGGTGTGGGTTTGGTAGTGAGGGAGGTCTTATTTGATGGGGTTTGGTTGTGGTGAAGGCTAGTAGTTTTGGTTGGATGAGGAGTGCTAGGGTTAATCAGGTTATAATTATGATTGAAAATCATGGTGCGGGGTTAAGCTGTGGCATATCATTAAGGAGGGGGAAGTCCCTCTTTGGCTAGCTTAAAAGGCTAGTGCTGTTGCATAGCTTCTTAATGATTAGGATGATGATAGAAGGGACGATCAGGCCTCGAAATGTGGGAGTGGGGTTGATTCTACTACAATGGGTATGTAGCTGTGATTAGCCCCGCAAATTTCTGAGCATTGTCCGTAAAAAATCCCAGGCCGGGTGGTAATGAATGAAGTTTGGTTTAGTCGGCCTGGGATTGCGTCTGTTTTAACTCCGAGCGTTGGGACTGCTCAGGAGTGGAGTACGTCTCCTGCAGTAATGATTACGCGGATGGGGGATTCTATTGGGATAACTACGCGGTGGTCAACTTCTAGCAGTCGGAAGTGGCCGTTGGGTAAGTCTGGGGTGGGCACTATGTAGGAGTCGAATGATAGGTCTTTGAAGTCTGTGTATTCGTAGCTTCAGTATCATTGGTGGCCGATGGCTTTTAGGGTGAGGTCTGGTTCGACGATTTCGTCCATTATGTAGAGGATTTGTAGGGATGGGAGGGCGAGGAGTACCAGGACGATAGCAGGTAGGATTGTCCAGATCAGCTCTACTTCTTGGGCGTCTACAGCATTGGACGAGAGTTTTTCTGTTAGTATGTGGGCTAAAAGGTAGAGAACTAGGCTGCAGATAGCTAGGGCAACGATTAGGGCGTGGTCGTGGAATTCAACGAGTTCTTCTATGATGGGTGATGAGGCGTCTTGGAATCCTAGTTGGGAGTGGTTGGCCACATGAGATGTACAGGATTTTTACCTGTGATTTAGTCTTGACAAGGCTATGTAATTGGTTTACTAACGTCTCATAAGAAAGAAGCATGAGCGGTTAACCTCCTGGGAGACCCAGAAAACTTCACCCCAGCAAACCCGCTAGTAACCCCACCACACATCAAGCCAGAATGATACTTCCTATTCGCCTACGCCATCCTACGTTCAATCCCAAATAAACTAGGAGGCGTATTAGCACTGGCCGCCTCCGTACTGATCCTATTCCTAATCCCATTCCTGCACAAATCAAAACAACGAGCAATAACATTCCGACCACTCTCCCAGCTCCTATTCTGAGTACTAGTCGCCGACCTCCTCGTCCTAACATGAGTAGGAAGCCAACCCGTCGAACACCCATTCATCATCATCGGCCAACTCGCTTCAATCGCCTACTTCACTATCCTCCTATTTCTCCTCCCCGCCGCAAGCGCCCTAGAAAACAAAATACTCAACTGCTAAATACTCTAATAGTTTATAAAAACATTGGTCTTGTAAACCAAAGATTGAAGACTTACCACTTCTTAGAGTACCCCAAACTCAGAAAAAAAGGACTCAAACCTTTATCTCCAGCTCCCAAAGCTGGCATTTTCAATAAACTATTCTCTGACCCTAACCCCTAAACCGCCCGAATAGCACCCCGCGACAACCCCCGCACAAGCTCCAATACAACAAACAAAGTCAACAACAGCCCCCAACCCGCCACTAAAAACATCCCTGCCCCATGTGAATAAAACATGGAAACTCCACTAAAATCCGACCGAACAACAAACACCCCAACATTATTCACAGTAGAAACCCCGAACTTCCAAGCCCCCATAAACCCCCCAAACACCAACCCCCCAAAAACAATTGCCACAAACGCTACTGCACATCCAATCACCCGTCAATCCCCCCAAGCCCCAGGGAAAGGCTCCGCTGCTAAAGCTACTGAATAAACAAACACCACCAGCATACCCCCCAAATACACCATAAACAGCACTAAAGCCACGAACGAAACCCCAAGGCCCAGCAACCACCCGCACCCCGCCACAGACGCTAACACCAAACCAACAACCCCATAATACGGCGAAGGATTCGACGCCACACCCAAAACACCCACCGCAAAGCAAATCCCTAAAAAAAACATAAAATAAGTCATTATTCCTGCCCGGACACTACCCGAGGCCTGCGGCTCGAAAAGCCGCCATTGTTCTCAACTACAGGAACTAACCGCAAGCCCCCAATAATTCTACCCCATCTATGCCATTATGCTTAACCCCCCCCCCCTCCCCCCCCGAGGCGGGGGTATTTGGTTATGCATATTCGTGCATAAATTTATATACCCCATATACATACATACTATAGTACCAGTAATATACATTATATACGGACTATCTTATAAGCAGGTGCTAAACCCATACATGTACACGGCCATTAAACCCTTAAACACACTCCTACCAAACCACCCGGCATGAATGTTCTAGGACCATACCCCACAACACCCAATACAACTCCACTCAAGCGCATAACAAGACCCCATTTTAATGAATGCTCACAGGACATGCTCCAACAACAACTCTCCACCACATATCTCATGCAGTTCGTATCAGACGGATTTATTAATCGTACTCCTCACGTGAAATCAGCAACCCGTTGCACATAATGTCCGGTATGACTAGCTTCAGGCCCATACGTTCCCCCTAAACCCCTCGCCCTCCTCACATTTTTGCGCCTCTGGTTCCTCGGTCAGGGCCATCCATTGGGTTCACTCACCCCTCCTTGCCCTTCAAAGTGGCATCTGTGAGTACTTTCACCTTCTCAATGCGTAATCGCGGCATGTTCCAGCTTTTTGGCGCCTCTGGTTCCTCTTATTTTTTCCGGGGTTACCTCACAGGTGGCTATTCCCAGTGATCTCGGGGGTCCCACAATCTAAGCCTGGACACACCTGCCTCACGGCCTATCCTATATTTCAAGGGTCCCTCGATGAGACGGTTGGCGTATATGGGGAATCATCCTGACACTGATGCACTTTGACCACATTCAGTTAATGTTACCTCCACCCTCCGGGTTAAATGGGGCTATTGGATGAATGCTCGTTGGACATAGCACAAAACAACAAATCATTAAGCGCAACCCCTGCGCTTCACAAACTAAACCAGTAAACTTTCGCTAACCACCATGTAGCATAAACCTTCATCGCCCAATCCCAGCAAACTACCTCTAAAACTCCATTAATCATCCCTTCCATGACATCATCGGAACGATGTATATATACACACAAACACATACAAAATAACTTAAACTTATTAGAGAAACTCCAGTACTAAAAATAGTAAACACAAGCAATAATTTCATATACTTCACTCTCACTCACCACTCAACTATCAGCTAACCACACCCCCGTCCACATAGCTTAACACAAAGCATGGCACTGAAGTTGCCAAGATGGCATAAAACATGCCTGCGGACAAAAGACTTAGTCCTAACCTTACGGTTGGTTTTTGCTAAATATATACATGCAAGTATCCGCGCCCCAGTGTAAACGCCCTCGACCACCTACCCCCATACAGGCCTTGAGGAGCGGGTATCAGGCACACCCAAGTAGTAGCCCAAGACGCCTCGCTAAGCCACGCCCCCACGGGTATTCAGCAGTAATTAACATTAAGCAATGAGTGCAAACTTGACTTAGTTATAGCAACAGCCTAACTTCAAGGGTTGGTAAATCTTGTGCCAGCCACCGCGGTCATACAAGAAACCCAAATCAACCGTCCTATTGACACGGCGTAAAGAGTGGTAAAATGCCTATCCTAGCTAACTAAGATCAAAATGCAACTGAGCTGTCATAAGCCCAAGATGCACCTAAACACACCATTAAGATGATCTTAGGAACTAACGACTGATTTAAACCCACGAAAGCCAGGGCCCAAACTGGGATTAGATACCCCACTATGCCTGGCCCTAAATCTTGATACTTACTTTACCGAAGTATCCGCCAGAGAACTACGAGCACAAACGCTTAAAACTCTAAGGACTTGGCGGTGCCCCAAACCCACCTAGAGGAGCCTGTTCTACAATCGATAATCCCCGATTAACCCAACCACCCCTTGCCAACACAGCCTACATACCGCCGTCGCCAGCCCACCTCGAATGAGAGCACAACAGTGGACACAATAGCACCCCGCTAATAAGACAGGTCAAGGTATAGCCTATGGAGTGGAAGAAATGGGCTACATTCCCTATTCATAGGGCACACGGAAAGAAGCGTGAAACCACTTCTGGAAGGCGGATTTAGCAGTAAAGTGGGACAATAGAGCCTACTTTAAGCCGGCCCTGGGGCACGTACATACCGCCCGTCACCCTCCTCAAAAGCCACATCCCACATAACTAATACCATAAATACGCTGAGGATGAGGTAAGTCGTAACAAGGTAAGTGTACCGGAAGGTGTACTTAGAATATCAAGACGTAGCTATAACACCAAAGCACTCAGCTTACACCTGAAAGATATCTACTAGACCGGATCGTCTTGAAGCCCCCCCTCTAGCTCAACCACACAAATAGTACACCAAAACTAAAGAATTTACTAAACTAATTAAACTAAAGCATTTTACAGTCTTAGTATAGGCGATAGAAAAGACACTTAGACGCGATAGAGACCCCAGTACCGTAAGGGAAAGATGAAATAGCAGTGAAACAATCAAAGCGACAGACAGCAAAGATCAACCCTTGTACCTTTTGCATCATGGTTTAGCGAGAACAACCAAGCAAAGTGAACTAAAGTTTGCCCCCCCGAAACCCAAGCGAGCTACTTTCAAGCAGTTAAAGAGAGCGAACCCGTCTCTGTTGCAAAAGAGTGGGATGACTTGTCAGTAGAGGTGAAAAGCCAACCGAGCTGGGTGATAGCTGGTTACCTGTGAAACGAATCTAAGTTCCCCCTTAATCCTCCCTACCGGACATCCTGAACCCTAATGAGATGATTAAGAGCTATTTAATGGAGGGACAGCTCCATTAAAAAAGGACACAACCTCGACTAGCGGATAATTCTTACTACTGATCCTACCGTGGGCCCTAAAGCAGCCATCAAAAAAGAGTGCGTCAAAGCTCCACCACCTAAAAATACCAAAATAAGATGATTCCCTTATCACAAACAGGTCAACCTATGAATATAGGAGAATTAATGCTAAAATAAGTAACTCAGGGCCACACCCCTCTAACGGCGCAAGCTTACATAGAAACATTATTAACAGACCTAGACAGATACAAAACCCCCTACAAGACCACGTATTAACTAACCCTGTTAACCCGACTCAGGAGCGCCTATAAGAGCGATTAAAATCTGTGAAAGGAACTCGGCAAATTAATAAGGCCCGACTGTTTACCAAAAACATAGCCTTCAGCAAATTAAACAAGTATTGAAGGTGATGCCTGCCCGGTGACTTAGGTTTAACGGCCGCGGTATCCTAACCGTGCAAAGGTAGCGCAATCAATTGTCCCATAAATCGAGACTTGTATGAATGGCTAAACGAGGTCTTAACTGTCTCTCACAGATAATCAGTGAAATTGATCTCCCCGTGCAAAAGCGGGGATGTGAACATAAGACGAGAAGACCCTGTGGAACTTAAAAATCAACGACCACCGCGAATCCTCAATCAACCCCACTGGGGCCACTACCATCGCAGAGCCTGGTCGATATTTTTCGGTTGGGGCGACCTTGGAGGAGAACAAATCCTCCAAAAACAAGACCATACCTCTTTACCTAGAGCTACCCCTCAAAGTGCTAACAGTGACCAGACCCAATATAATTGATTAATGGACCAAGCTACCCCAGGGATAACAGCGCAATCCCCCTCAAGAGCCCATATCGACAGGGGGGTTTACGACCTCGATGTTGGATCAGGACATCCTAATGGTGCAGCCGCTATTAAGGGTTCGTTTGTTCAACGATTAACAGTCCTACGTGATCTGAGTTCAGACCGGAGCAATCCAGGTCGGTTTCTATCTATGACACACTCTCCCCAGTACGAAAGGACCGGGAAAGTGGGGCCAATACCACAAGCACGCCCCCCCCCTCTAAGCAGTGAAACCAACTAAACCGTGAAGAGGGCCTTCCCCCACCACTTTCAATCCTAGAAAAGGACCAGCTAGAGTGGCAGAGCCCGGCAAGTGCAGAAGGCTTAAGCCCTTTCCCCAGAGGTTCAAATCCTCTCCCTAGCTTCACCCATGATTCAAATAACAACACTAAGCTGCCTCGTTATATCCCTCCTATACATCATCCCAATCCTGATTGCCGTAGCCTTCCTAACCCTAGTAGAACGGAAAATCCTAAGCTACATACAATCCCGCAAAGGCCCTAACGTTGTCGGGCCTTTTGGCCTACTTCAACCATTTGCGGACGGACTGAAACTATTTACCAAAGAGCCCATCCGACCCTCTACCTCTTCCCCACTTCTATTCATTCTGATACCAATACTAGCCCTTGTCCTAGCCCTCACCACTTGAGCACCACTACCACTCCCATTTCCCCTAGCAGATCTAAACCTCGGAGTTCTCTTCCTAATAGCCATGTCAAGCCTAGCCGTCTACTCAGTCCTATGATCAGGCTGAGCCTCGAACTCAAAATACGCACTAATCGGAGCCCTACGGGCAGTAGCACAGACCATTTCATACGAAGTGACACTGGCCATAATCCTGCTATCAATAATCATACTAAGCGGAAGCTACACACTCAGCTCCTTTGCCGTCGCACAGGAGCCTCTATACTTCATTTTCTCCTCATGACCCCTAGCAATAATATGATACGTATCCACCCTAGCAGAGACAAACCGAGCTCCTTTTGACCTCACAGAGGGTGAATCTGAGCTAGTCTCAGGGTTTAACGTTGAATACGCCGCAGGACCCTTCGCCTTATTCTTCCTAGCTGAATATGCGAACATTATGCTAATAAATACACTTACAGCCATCATATTCCTAAACCCAAGCGCCCTAGGGCCACCCACAGAACTATTCCCCGTCATCCTAGCCACAAAAGTCCTCCTACTATCTTCTGGTTTCTTATGGGTCCGAGCTTCATACCCACGATTCCGATATGACCAACTAATGCACCTACTATGAAAAAACTTCCTACCCCTCACACTAGCTCTGTGCCTCTGACACATCAGCATACCTATCTGCTATGCAGGCCTACCTCCTTACATAAGGAAATGTGCCTGAACTACAAAGGGTCACTATGATAAAGTGAACATAGAGGTATAACAGCCCTCTCATTTCCTGTTGACCTTAGAAAAGTAGGAATTGAACCCACACAAGAGAAATCAAAATTCTCCATACTTCCCTTATATTATTTTCTAGTAGAGTCAGCTAATCAAGCTATCGGGCCCATACCCCGAAAATGATGGTTTAACCCCCTCCTCTACTAATGAACCCTTACGCGACCCCAATCATAACCTTCAGCCTCATCTTGGGCACCACAATCACAATTTCCAGCAACCACTGAGTTCTGGCCTGGACAGGACTGGAGATCAACGCACTAGCCATCATTCCCCTAATTGCCAAATCCCACCACCCACGAGCAGTAGAAGCCGCAACGAAATACTTCCTAACCCAAGCAGCTGCTTCCGCCCTGGTCCTATTCTCTAGCATAACCAATGCCTGAGTCACCGGCCAATGAGACATCACACAAATAAACCACCCAACCTCCTGTCTACTACTGACAGCAGCAATCGCTATTAAACTGGGCCTAGTGCCATTTCACTTCTGATTCCCAGAAGTACTACAAGGATCGCCACTAATAACAGCCCTGCTACTCTCGACCCTCATAAAATTCCCCCCACTAACCCTGCTCCTACTAACATCCAAATCCCTCGACCCAGCTCTACTCACCGCCATGGCCCTAGCCTCAACAGCACTAGGAGGCTGAATAGGACTGAACCAAACACAAACACGCAAAATCCTAGCCTTCTCGTCCATCTCCCACTTAGGCTGAATCGCCATCATCCTAGTTTACAGCCCCAAATTGGCCTTACTTACCTTCTACCTATACACAATCATAACATCAGCCGTATTCCTAGCCCTTAACAAAATCAAAGCCCTTAACCTATCCATGATCACAACCTCATGAACAAAAACCCCAGTGCTAAACGCCACCCTAATACTAGTACTTTTATCCCTAGCAGGCCTCCCCCCATTAACAGGCTTTATACCAAAGTGACTTATCATCCAAGAACTAACTAAACAGGAAATAACACCAGCAGCCATGGCAATTGCCATGCTATCACTGCTCAGCCTCTTCTTCTACCTACGCCTCGCATACCACTCAACAATTACCCTTCCCCCCAACTCCTCTAACCACATAAAACAATGATACACTAGCAAAGCCCCAAGCACACCTACTGCGGTCCTTGCCTCACTATCAATCCTCTTACTTCCCCTGTCCCCAATAATACATGCCATTGTCTAGAAACTTAGGATAACACCCCAAACCGAAGGCCTTCAAAGCCTTAAATAAGAGTTAAACCCTCTTAGTTTCTGCACATTAAGACTTACAGAATATTAACCTGTATCTTCTGAATGCAAGTCAGACGCTTTAATTAAGCTAAAGCCTCCCTAGACAGATGGGCTTCGATCCCACAAAACTCTAGTTAACAGCTAAATGCCTAAACCAATTGGCTTCTGCCTACAAAGACCCTGACGCACCCTAGTGCGCATCGATGAGCTTGCAACTCAACATGAATTTCACTACAGAGCCGATAAGAAGAGGAATTAAACCTCTGTAAAAAGGACTACAGCCTAACGCTTCAACACTCAGCCATCTTACCCGTCACCTTCATCAACCGATGACTATTTTCCACTAACCATAAGGATATTGGCACCCTGTACCTCATCTTCGGGGCATGAGCAGGAATAGTCGGCACCGCACTCAGCCTATTAATCCGCGCAGAACTAGGACAACCAGGAACTCTCCTAGGCGACGACCAAATTTACAATGTAATCGTTACCGCTCACGCCTTTGTAATAAGCTTCTTTATAGTCATACCCATCATGATCGGAGGATTCGGCAACTGATTAGTCCCCCTCATAATCGGTGCCCCCGACATAGCATTCCCGCGAATAAACAACATAAGCTTTTGACTCCTCCCCCCATCATTCCTCCTCCTACTAGCCTCATCCACTGTAGAAGCTGGCGCCGGCACAGGCTGAACTGTCTACCCTCCCCTAGCAGGTAACCTTGCCCACGCCGGAGCTTCAGTAGACCTGGCTATCTTCTCACTCCACTTAGCCGGTATCTCCTCCATCCTTGGGGCCATCAACTTTATCACCACAGCCATCAACATAAAACCCCCCGCACTCTCACAATACCAAACCCCACTATTTGTCTGATCCGTACTAATTACCGCCATCCTACTCCTTCTATCACTCCCCGTACTCGCCGCCGGTATTACAATATTACTAACTGATCGAAACCTAAACACCACATTCTTCGACCCCGCTGGAGGAGGAGACCCAATCCTGTACCAACACCTATTCTGATTCTTCGGACACCCAGAAGTCTATATTCTGATCCTACCGGGGTTCGGAATCATCTCACACGTAGTCACGTACTACTCAGGCAAAAAGGAGCCCTTCGGCTACATGGGAATAGTCTGAGCCATACTATCCATCGGCTTCCTAGGATTCATCGTCTGAGCTCACCACATGTTTACAGTAGGAATAGACGTTGATACCCGAGCCTACTTTACATCAGCCACTATAATCATTGCCATCCCTACCGGAATCAAAGTATTTAGCTGACTAGCCACCCTGCACGGAGGAACAATCAAATGAGACCCCCCCCCAATACTATGAGCTCTAGGATTTATCTTCCTATTTACCATCGGAGGATTAACAGGAATCGTTCTTGCAAACTCTTCCCTAGACATCGCCCTGCACGACACGTACTACGTAGTTGCCCACTTCCACTACGTCCTATCCATAGGCGCCGTCTTTGCCATTCTAGCAGGATTTACTCACTGATTCCCACTACTCACTGGGTTTACCCTACACCAAACATGAGCAAAAGCCCACTTCGGGGTAATATTTACAGGAGTAAACCTAACGTTCTTCCCCCAGCACTTCCTAGGCCTAGCAGGAATACCCCGACGATACTCGGACTATCCCGACGCCTACACACTATGAAACACCATTTCCTCCTAGTCCTAGGACTTAGAGAAACTCCAGTACTAAAAATAGTAAACACAAGCAATAATTTCATATACTTCACTCTCACTCACCACTCAACTATCAGCTAACCACACCCCCGTCCACATAGCTTAACACAAAGCATGGCACTGAAGTTGCCAAGATGGCATAAAACATGCCTGCGGACAAAAGACTTAGTCCTAACCTTACGGTTGGTTTTTGCTAAATATATACATGCAAGTATCCGCGCCCCAGTGTAAACGCCCTCGACCACCTACCCCCATACAGGCCTTGAGGAGCGGGTATCAGGCACACCCAAGTAGTAGCCCAAGACGCCTCGCTAAGCCACGCCCCCACGGGTATTCAGCAGTAATTAACATTAAGCAATGAGTGCAAACTTGACTTAGTTATAGCAACAGCCTAACTTCAAGGGTTGGTAAATCTTGTGCCAGCCACCGCGGTCATACAAGAAACCCAAATCAACCGTCCTATTGACACGGCGTAAAGAGTGGTAAAATGCCTATCCTAGCTAACTAAGATCAAAATGCAACTGAGCTGTCATAAGCCCAAGATGCACCTAAACACACCATTAAGATGATCTTAGGAACTAACGACTGATTTAAACCCACGAAAGCCAGGGCCCAAACTGGGATTAGATACCCCACTATGCCTGGCCCTAAATCTTGATACTTACTTTACCGAAGTATCCGCCAGAGAACTACGAGCACAAACGCTTAAAACTCTAAGGACTTGGCGGTGCCCCAAACCCACCTAGAGGAGCCTGTTCTACAATCGATAATCCCCGATTAACCCAACCACCCCTTGCCAACACAGCCTACATACCGCCGTCGCCAGCCCACCTCGAATGAGAGCACAACAGTGGACACAATAGCACCCCGCTAATAAGACAGGTCAAGGTATAGCCTATGGAGTGGAAGAAATGGGCTACATTCCCCATTCATAGGGCACACGGAAAGAAGCGTGAAACCACTTCTGGAAGGCGGATTTAGCAGTAAAGTGGGACAATAGAGCCTACTTTAAGCCGGCCCTGGGGCACGTACATGGTTAAACATGCCTGTTAGTAGTGTGGCGAGCCATAGTGGGAAGGCTAGGGCTATGTTCATAGATAGTTGGGTGGTTGGGGTGAATGTATATGGAAGGAGGCCTAGAAGGTTGATTGTAAGAAGTATGATTATTAGGGATGTAAATATTATGGCTCATTTGTGGCCATTTTTGTTGAGTGGGACTATTAGTTGTTTTGTGATTAGGTGAAGGAGTCATGTTTGGATAGTAGAAAGGCGGTTGTTGATTCATCGGTTGTTTGGGGACGGGAATAGTAGGGCTGGGAAGAGTAGGGATAGTAGAATTAAGGGGATGCCAAATAGATTGGGGCTGGAAAATTGGTCACAGAAGCTTAGGTTCATGGTCAGGATCATGGTGTGGGTTTGGTAGTGAGGGAGGTCTTATTTGATGGGGGGTTGGTTGTGGTGAAGGCTAGTAGTTTTGGTTGGATGAGGAGTGCTAGGGTTAATCAGGTTATAATTATGATTGAAAATCATGGTGCGGGGTTAAGCTGTGGCATATCATTAAGGAGGGGGAAGTCCCTCTTTGGCTAGCTTAAAAGGCTAGTGCTGTTGCATAGCTTCTTAATGATTAGGATGATGATAGAAGGGACGATCAGGCCTCGAAATGTGGGAGTGGGGTTGATTCTACTACAATGGGTATGTAGCTGTGATTAGCCCCGCAAATTTCTGAGCATTGTCCGTAAAAAATCCCAGGCCGGGTGGTAATGAATGAAGTTTGGTTTAGTCGGCCTGGGATTGCGTCTGTTTTAACTCCGAGCGTTGGGACTGCTCAGGAGTGGAGTACGTCTCCTGCAGTAATGATTACGCGGATGGGGGATTCTATTGGGATAACTACGCGGTGGTCAACTTCTAGCAGTCGGAAGTGGCCGTTGGGTAAGTCTGGGGTGGGCACTATGTAGGAGTCGAATGATAGGTCTTTGAAGTCTGTGTATTCGTAGCTTCAGTATCATTGGTGGCCGATGGCTTTTAGGGTGAGGTCTGGTTCGACGATTTCGTCCATTATGTAGAGGATTTGTAGGGATGGGAGGGCGAGGAGTACCAGGACGATAGCAGGTAGGATTGTCCAGATCAGCTCTACTTCTTGGGCGTCTACAGCATTGGACGAGAGTTTTTCTGTTAGTATGTGGGCTAAAAGGTAGAGAACTAGGCTGCAGATAGCTAGGGCAACGATTAGGGCGTGGTCGTGGAATTCAACGAGTTCTTCTATGATGGGTGATGAGGCGTCTTGGAATCCTAGTTGGGAGTGGTTGGCCACATGAGATGTACAGGATTTTTACCTGTGATTTAGTCTTGACAAGGCTATGTAATTGGTTTACTAACGTCTCATAAGAAAGAAGCATGAGCGGTTAACCTCCTGGGAGACCCAGAAAACTTCACCCCAGCAAACCCGCTAGTAACCCCACCACACATCAAGCCAGAATGATACTTCCTATTCGCCTACGCCATCCTACGTTCAATCCCAAATAAACTAGGAGGCGTATTAGCACTGGCCGCCTCCGTACTGATCCTATTCCTAATCCCATTCCTGCACAAATCAAAACAACGAGCAATAACATTCCGACCACTCTCCCAGCTCCTATTCTGAGTACTAGTCGCCGACCTCCTCGTCCTAACATGAGTAGGAAGCCAACCCGTCGAACACCCATTCATCATCATCGGCCAACTCGCTTCAATCGCCTACTTCACTATCCTCCTATTTCTCCTCCCCGCCGCAAGCGCCCTAGAAAACAAAATACTCAACTGCTAAATACTCTAATAGTTTATAAAAACATTGGTCTTGTAAACCAAAGATTGAAGACTTACCACTTCTTAGAGTACCCCAAACTCAGAAAAAAAGGACTCAAACCTTTATCTCCAGCTCCCAAAGCTGGCATTTTCAATAAACTATTCTCTGACCCTAACCCCTAAACCGCCCGAATAGCACCCCGCGACAACCCCCGCACAAGCTCCAATACAACAAACAAAGTCAACAACAGCCCCCAACCCGCCACTAAAAACATCCCTGCCCCATGTGAATAAAACATGGAAACTCCACTAAAATCCGACCGAACAACAAACACCCCAACATTATTCACAGTAGAAACCCCGAACTTCCAAGCCCCCATAAACCCCCCAAACACCAACCCCCCAAAAACAATTGCCACAAACGCTACTGCACATCCAATCACCCGTCAATCCCCCCAAGCCCCAGGGAAAGGCTCCGCTGCTAAAGCTACTGAATAAACAAACACCACCAGCATACCCCCCAAATACACCATAAACAGCACTAAAGCCACGAACGAAACCCCAAGGCCCAGCAACCACCCGCACCCCGCCACAGACGCTAACACCAAACCAACAACCCCATAATACGGCGAAGGATTCGACGCCACACCCAAAACACCCACCGCAAAGCAAATCCCTAAAAAAAACATAAAATAAGTCATTATTCCTGCCCGGACACTACCCGAGGCCTGCGGCTCGAAAAGCCGCCATTGTTCTCAACTACAGGAACTAACCGCAAGCCCCCAATAATTCTACCCCATCTATGCCATTATGCTTAACCCCCCCCCCCTCCCCCCCCGAGGCGGGGGTATTTGGTTATGCATATTCGTGCATAAATTTATATACCCCATATACATACATACTATAGTACCAGTAATATACATTATATACGGACTATCTTATAAGCAGGTGCTAAACCCATACATGTACACAGCCATTAAACCCTTAAACACACTCCTACCAAACCACCCGGCATGAATGTTCTAGGACCATACCCCACAACACCCAATACAACTCCACTCAAGCGCATAACAAGACCCCATTTTAATGAATGCTCACAGGACATGCTCCAACAACAACTCTCCACCACATATCTCATGCAGTTCGTATCAGACGGATTTATTAATCGTACTCCTCACGTGAAATCAGCAACCCGTTGCACATAATGTCCGGTATGACTAGCTTCAGGCCCATACGTTCCCCCTAAACCCCTCGCCCTCCTCACATTTTTGCGCCTCTGGTTCCTCGGTCAGGGCCATCCATTGGGTTCACTCACCCCTCCTTGCCCTTCAAAGTGGCATCTGTGAGTACTTTCACCTTCTCAATGCGTAATCGCGGCATGTTCCAGCTTTTTGGCGCCTCTGGTTCCTCTTATTTTTTCCGGGGTTACCTCACAGGTGGCTATTCCCAGTGATCTCGGGGGTCCCACAATCTAAGCCTGGACACACCTGCCTCACGGCCTATCCTATATTTCAAGGGTCCCTCGATGAGACGGTTGGCGTATATGGGGAATCATCCTGACACTGATGCACTTTGACCACATTCAGTTAATGTTACCTCCACCCTCCGGGTTAAATGGGGCTATTGGATGAATGCTCGTTGGACATAGCACAAAACAACAAATCATTAAGCGCAACCCCTGCGCTTCACAATCTAAACCAGTAAACTTTCGCTAACCACCATGTAGCATAAACCTTCATCGCCCAATCCCAGCAAACTACCTCTAAAACTCCATTAATCATCCCTTCCATGACATCATCGGAACGATGTATATATACACACAAACACATACAAAATAACTTAAACTTATTAGAGAAACTCCAGTACTAAAAATAGTAAACACAAGCAATAATTTCATATACTTCACTCTCACTCACCACTCAACTATCAGCTAACCACACCCCCGTCCACATAGCTTAACACAAAGCATGGCACTGAAGTTGCCAAGATGGCATAAAACATGCCTGCGGACAAAAGACTTAGTCCTAACCTTACGGTTGGTTTTTGCTAAATATATACATGCAAGTATCCGCGCCCCAGTGTAAACGCCCTCGACCACCTACCCCCATACAGGCCTTGAGGAGCGGGTATCAGGCACACCCAAGTAGTAGCCCAAGACGCCTCGCTAAGCCACGCCCCCACGGGTATTCAGCAGTAATTAACATTAAGCAATGAGTGCAAACTTGACTTAGTTATAGCAACAGCCTAACTTCAAGAGTTGGTAAATCTTGTGCCAGCCACCGCGGTCATACAAGAAACCCAAATCAACCGTCCTATTGACACGGCGTAAAGAGTGGTAAAATGCCTATCCTAGCTAACTAAGATCAAAATGCAACTGAGCTGTCATAAGCCCAAGATGCACCTAAACACACCATTAAGATGATCTTAGGAACTAACGACTGATTTAAACCCACGAAAGCCAGGGCCCAAACTGGGATTAGATACCCCACTATGCCTGGCCCTAAATCTTGATACTTACTTTACCGAAGTATCCGCCAGAGAACTACGAGCACAAACGCTTAAAACTCTAAGGACTTGGCGGTGCCCCAAACCCACCTAGAGGAGCCTGTTCTACAATCGATAATCCCCGATTAACCCAACCACCCCTTGCCAACACAGCCTACATACCGCCGTCGCCAGCCCACCTCGAATGAGAGCACAACAGTGGACACAATAGCACCCCGCTAATAAGACAGGTCAAGGTATAGCCTATGGAGTGGAAGAAATGGGCTACATTCCCCATTCATAGGGCACACGGAAAGAAGCGTGAAACCACTTCTGGAAGGCGGATTTAGCAGTAAAGTGGGACAATAGAGCCTACTTTAAGCCGGCCCTGGGGCACGTACATGGTTAAACATGCCTGTTAGTAGTGTGGCGAGCCATAGTGGGAAGGCTAGGGCTATGTTCATAGATAGTTGGGTGGTTGGGGTGAATGTATATGGAAGGAGGCCTAGAAGGTTGATTGTAAGAAGTATGATTATTAGGGATGTAAATATTATGGCTCATTTGTGGCCATTTTTGTTGAGTGGGACTATTAGTTGTTTTGTGATTAGGTGAAGGAGTCATGTTTGGATAGTAGAAAGGCGGTTGTTGATTCATCGGTTGTTTGGGGACGGGAATAGTAGGGCTGGGAAGAGTAGGGATAGTAGAATTAAGGGGATGCCAAATAGATTGGGGCTGGAAAATTGGTCACAGAAGCTTAGGTTCATGGTCAGGATCATGGTGTGGGTTTGGTAGTGAGGGAGGTCTTATTTGATGGGGGGTTGGTTGTGGTGAAGGCTAGTAGTTTTGGTTGGATGAGGAGTGCTAGGGTTAATCAGGTTATAATTATGATTGAAAATCATGGTGCGGGGTTAAGCTGTGGCATATCATTAAGGAGGGGGAAGTCCCTCTTTGGCTAGCTTAAAAGGCTAGTGCTGTTGCATAGCTTCTTAATGATTAGGATGATGATAGAAGGGACGATCAGGCCTCGAAATGTGGGAGTGGGGTTGATTCTACTACAATGGGTATGTAGCTGTGATTAGCCCCGCAAATTTCTGAGCATTGTCCGTAAAAAATCCCAGGCCGGGTGGTAATGAATGAAGTTTGGTTTAGTCGGCCTGGGATTGCGTCTGTTTTAACTCCGAGCGTTGGGACTGCTCAGGAGTGGAGTACGTCTCCTGCAGTAATGATTACGCGGATGGGGGATTCTATTGGGATAACTACGCGGTGGTCAACTTCTAGCAGTCGGAAGTGGCCGTTGGGTAAGTCTGGGGTGGGCACTATGTAGGAGTCGAATGATAGGTCTTTGAAGTCTGTGTATTCGTAGCTTCAGTATCATTGGTGGCCGATGGCTTTTAGGGTGAGGTCTGGTTCGACGATTTCGTCCATTATGTAGAGGATTTGTAGGGATGGGAGGGCGAGGAGTACCAGGACGATAGCAGGTAGGATTGTCCAGATCAGCTCTACTTCTTGGGCGTCTACAGCATTGGACGAGAGTTTTTCTGTTAGTATGTGGGCTAAAAGGTAGAGAACTAGGCTGCAGATAGCTAGGGCAACGATTAGGGCGTGGTCGTGGAATTCAACGAGTTCTTCTATGATGGGTGATGAGGCGTCTTGGAATCCTAGTTGGGAGTGGTTGGCCACATGAGATGTACAGGATTTTTACCTGTGATTTAGTCTTGACAAGGCTATGTAATTGGTTTACTAACGTCTCATAAGAAAGAAGCATGAGCGGTTAACCTCCTGGGAGACCCAGAAAACTTCACCCCAGCAAACCCGCTAGTAACCCCACCACACATCAAGCCAGAATGATACTTCCTATTCGCCTACGCCATCCTACGTTCAATCCCAAATAAACTAGGAGGCGTATTAGCACTGGCCGCCTCCGTACTGATCCTATTCCTAATCCCATTCCTGCACAAATCAAAACAACGAGCAATAACATTCCGACCACTCTCCCAGCTCCTATTCTGAGTACTAGTCGCCGACCTCCTCGTCCTAACATGAGTAGGAAGCCAACCCGTCGAACACCCATTCATCATCATCGGCCAACTCGCTTCAATCGCCTACTTCACTATCCTCCTATTTCTCCTCCCCGCCGCAAGCGCCCTAGAAAACAAAATACTCAACTGCTAAATACTCTAATAGTTTATAAAAACATTGGTCTTGTAAACCAAAGATTGAAGACTTACCACTTCTTAGAGTACCCCAAACTCAGAAAAAAAGGACTCAAACCTTTATCTCCAGCTCCCAAAGCTGGCATTTTCAATAAACTATTCTCTGACCCTAACCCCTAAACCGCCCGAATAGCACCCCGCGACAACCCCCGCACAAGCTCCAATACAACAAACAAAGTCAACAACAGCCCCCAACCCGCCACTAAAAACATCCCTGCCCCATGTGAATAAAACATGGAAACTCCACTAAAATCCGACCGAACAACAAACACCCCAACATTATTCACAGTAGAAACCCCGAACTTCCAAGCCCCCATAAACCCCCCAAACACCAACCCCCCAAAAACAATTGCCACAAACGCTACTGCACATCCAATCACCCGTCAATCCCCCCAAGCCCCAGGGAAAGGCTCCGCTGCTAAAGCTACTGAATAAACAAACACCACCAGCATACCCCCCAAATACACCATAAACAGCACTAAAGCCACGAACGAAACCCCAAGGCCCAGCAACCACCCGCACCCCGCCACAGACGCTAACACCAAACCAACAACCCCATAATACGGCGAAGGATTCGACGCCACACCCAAAACACCCACCGCAAAGCAAATCCCTAAAAAAAACATAAAATAAGTCATTATTCCTGCCCGGACACTACCCGAGGCCTGCGGCTCGAAAAGCCGCCATTGTTCTCAACTACAGGAACTAACCGCAAGCCCCCAATAATTCTACCCCATCTATGCCATTATGCTTAACCCCCCCCCCCCTCCCCCCCCGAGGCGGGGGTATTTGGTTATGCATATTCGTGCATAAATTTATATACCCCATATACATACATACTATAGTACCAGTAATATACATTATATACGGACTATCTTATAAGCAGGTGCTAAACCCATACATGTACACGGCCATTAAACCCTTAAACACACTCCTACCAAACCACCCGGCATGAATGTTCTAGGACCATACCCCACAACACCCAATACAACTCCACTCAAGCGCATAACAAGACCCCATTTTAATGAATGCTCACAGGACATGCTCCAACAACAACTCTCCACCACATATCTCATGCAGTTCGTATCAGACGGATTTATTAATCGTACTCCTCACGTGAAATCAGCAACCCGTTGCACATAATGTCCGGTATGACTAGCTTCAGGCCCATACGTTCCCCCTAAACCCCTCGCCCTCCTCACATTTTTGCGCCTCTGGTTCCTCGGTCAGGGCCATCCATTGGGTTCACTCACCCCTCCTTGCCCTTCAAAGTGGCATCTGTGAGTACTTTCACCTTCTCAATGCGTAATCGCGGCATGTTCCAGCTTTTTGGCGCCTCTGGTTCCTCTTATTTTTTCCGGGGTTACCTCACAGGTGGCTATTCCCAGTGATCTCGGGGGTCCCACAATCTAAGCCTGGACACACCTGCCTCACGGCCTATCCTATATTTCAAGGGTCCCTCGATGAGACGGTTGGCGTATATGGGGAATCATCCTGACACTGATGCACTTTGACCACATTCAGTTAATGTTACCTCCACCCTCCGGGTTAAATGGGGCTATTGGATGAATGCTCGTTGGACATAGCACAAAACAACAAATCATTAAGCGCAACCCCTGCGCTTCACAAACTAAACCAGTAAACTTTCGCTAACCACCATGTAGCATAAACCTTCATCGCCCAATCCCAGCAAACTACCTCTAAAACTCCATTAATCATCCCTTCCATGACATCATCGGAACGATGTATATATACACACAAACACATACAAAATAACTTAAACTTATTAGAGAAACTCCAGTACTAAAAATAGTAAACACAAGCAATAATTTCATATACTTCACTCTCACTCACCACTCAACTATCAGCTAACCACACCCCCGTCCACATAGCTTAACACAAAGCATGGCACTGAAGTTGCCAAGATGGCATAAAACATGCCTGCGGACAAAAGACTTAGTCCTAACCTTACGGTTGGTTTTTGCTAAATATATACATGCAAGTATCCGCGCCCCAGTGTAAAC
Source organism: Anser cygnoides (assembly GCF_040182565.1). NCBI lineage: Eukaryota > Metazoa > Chordata > Aves > Anseriformes > Anatidae > Anser > Anser cygnoides. The sequence goes on from NC_089874.1 coordinate 64,391,364, forward strand.
GCCCTCGACCACCTACCCCCATACAGGCCTTGAGGAGCGGGTATCAGGCACACCCAAGTAGTAGCCCAAGACGCCTCGCTAAGCCACGCCCCCACGGGTATTCAGCAGTAATTAACATTAAGCAATGAGTGCAAACTTGACTTAGTTATAGCAGCAGCCTAACTTCAAGGGTTGGTAAATCTTGTGCCAGCCACCGCGGTCATACAAGAAACCCAAATCAACCGTCCTATTGACACGGCGTAAAGAGTGGTAAAATGCCTATCCTAGCTAACTAAGATCAAAATGCAACTGAGCTGTCATAAGCCCAAGATGCACCTAAACACACCATTAAGATGATCTTAGGAACTAACGACTGATTTAAACCCACGAAAGCCAGGGCCCAAACTGGGATTAGATACCCCACTATGCCTGGCCCTAAATCTTGATACTTACTTTACCGAAGTATCCGCCAGAGAACTACGAGCACAAACGCTTAAAACTCTAAGGACTTGGCGGTGCCCCAAACCCACCTAGAGGAGCCTGTTCTACAATCGATAATCCCCGATTAACCCAACCACCCCTTGCCAACACAGCCTACATACCGCCGTCGCCAGCCCACCTCGAATGAGAGCACAACAGTGGACACAATAGCACCCCGCTAATAAGACAGGTCAAGGTATAGCCTATGGAGTGGAAGAAATGGGCTACATTCCCTATTCATAGGGCACACGGAAAGAAGCGTGAAACCACTTCTGGAAGGCGGATTTAGCAGTAAAGTGGGACAATAGAGCTTACTTTAAGCCGGCCCTGGGGCACGTACATACCGCCCGTCACCCTCCTCAAAAGCCACATCCCACATAACTAATACCATAAATACGCTGAAGATGAGGTAAGTCGTAACAAGGTAAGTGTACCGGAAGGTGTACTTAGAATATCAAGACGTAGCTATAACACCAAAGCACTCAGCTTACACCTGAAAGATATCTACTAGACCGGATCGTCTTGAAGCCCCCCCTCTAGCTCAACCACACAAATAGTACACCAAAACTAAAGAATTTACTAAACTAATTAAACTAAAGCATTTTACAGTCTTAGTATAGGCGATAGAAAAGACACTTAGACGCGATAGAGACCCCAGTACCGTAAGGGAAAGATGAAATAGCAGTGAAACAATCAAAGCGACAGACAGCAAAGATCAACCCTTGTACCTTTTGCATCATGGTTTAGCGAGAACAACCAAGCAAAGTGAACTAAAGTTTGCCCCCCCGAAACCCAAGCGAGCTACTTTCAAGCAGTTAAAGAGAGCGAACCCGTCTCTGTTGCAAAAGAGTGGGATGACTTGTCAGTAGAGGTGAAAAGCCAACCGAGCTGGGTGATAGCTGGTTACCTGTGAAACGAATCTAAGTTCCCCCTTAATCCTCCCTACCGGACATCCTGAACCCTAATGAGATGATTAAGAGCTATTTAATGGAGGGACAGCTCCATTAAAAAAGGACACAACCTCGACTAGCGGATAATTCTTACTACTGATCCTACCGTGGGCCCTAAAGCAGCCATCAAAAAAGAGTGCGTCAAAGCTCCACCACCTAAAAATACCAAAATAAGATGATTCCCTTATCACAAACAGGTCAACCTATGAATATAGGAGAATTAATGCTAAAATAAGTAACTCAGGGCCACACCCCTCTAACGGCGCAAGCTTACATAGAAACATTATTAACAGACCTAGACAGATACAAAAACCCCTACAAGACCACGTATTAACTAACCCTGTTAACCCGACTCAGGAGCGCCTATAAGAGCGATTAAAATCTGTGAAAGGAACTCGGCAAATTAATAAGGCCCGACTGTTTACCAAAAACATAGCCTTCAGCAAATTAAACAAGTATTGAAGGTGATGCCTGCCCGGTGACTTAGGTTTAACGGCCGCGGTATCCTAACCGTGCAAAGGTAGCGCAATCAATTGTCCCATAAATCGAGACTTGTATGAATGGCTAAACGAGGTCTTAACTGTCTCTCACAGATAATCAGTGAAATTGATCTCCCCGTGCAAAAGCGGGGATGTGAACATAAGACGAGAAGACCCTGTGGAACTTAAAAATCAACGACCACCGCGAATCCTCAATCAACCCCACTGGGGCCACTACCATCGCAGAGCCTGGTCGATATTTTTCGGTTGGGGCGACCTTGGAGGAGAACAAATCCTCCAAAAACAAGACCATACCTCTTTACCTAGAGCTACCCCTCAAAGTGCTAACAGTGACCAGACCCAATATAATTGATTAATGGACCAAGCTACCCCAGGGATAACAGCGCAATCCCCCTCAAGAGCCCATATCGACAGGGGGGTTTACGACCTCGATGTTGGATCAGGACATCCTAATGGTGCAGCCGCTATTAAGGGTTCGTTTGTTCAACGATTAACAGTCCTACGTGATCTGAGTTCAGACCGGAGCAATCCAGGTCGGTTTCTATCTATGACACACTCTCCCCAGTACGAAAGGACCGGGAAAGTGGGGCCAATACCACAAGCACGCCCCCCCCCTCTAAGCAGTGAAACCAACTAAACCGTGAAGAGGGCCTTCCCCCACCACTTTCAATCCTAGAAAAGGACCAGCTAGAGTGGCAGAGCCTGGCAAGTGCAGAAGGCTTAAGCCCTTTCCCCAGAGGTTCAAATCCTCTCCCTAGCTTCACCCATGATTCAAATAACAACACTAAGCTGCCTCGTTATATCCCTCCTATACATCATCCCAATCCTGATTGCCGTAGCCTTCCTAACCCTAGTAGAACGGAAAATCCTAAGCTACATACAATCCCGCAAAGGCCCTAACGTTGTCGGGCCTTTTGGCCTACTTCAACCATTTGCGGACGGACTGAAACTATTTACCAAAGAGCCCATCCGACCCTCTACCTCTTCCCCACTTCTATTCATTCTGATACCAATACTAGCCCTTGTCCTAGCCCTCACCACTTGCGCACCACTACCACTCCCATTTCCCCTAGCAGATCTAAACCTCGGAGTTCTCTTCCTAATAGCCATGTCAAGCCTAGCCGTCTACTCAGTCCTATGATCAGGCTGAGCCTCGAACTCAAAATACGCACTAATCGGAGCCCTACGGGCAGTAGCACAGACCATTTCATACGAAGTGACACTGGCCATAATCCTGCTATCAATAATCATACTAAGCGGAAGCTACACACTCAGCTCCTTTGCCATCGCACAGGAGCCTCTATACTTCATTTTCTCCTCATGACCCCTAGCAATAATATGATACGTATCCACCCTAGCAGAGACAAACCGAGCTCCTTTTGACCTCACAGAGGGTGAATCTGAGCTAGTCTCAGGGTTTAACGTTGAATACGCCGCAGGACCCTTCGCCTTATTCTTCCTAGCTGAATATGCGAACATTATGCTAATAAATACACTTACAGCCATCATATTCCTAAACCCAAGCGCCCTAGGGCCACCCACAGAACTATTCCCCGTCATCCTAGCCACAAAAGTCCTCCTACTATCTTCTGGTTTCTTATGGGTCCGAGCTTCATACCCACGATTCCGATATGACCAACTAATGCACCTACTATGAAAAAACTTCCTACCCCTCACACTAGCTCTGTGCCTCTGACACATCAGCATACCTATCTGCTATGCAGGCCTACCTCCTTACATAAGGAAATGTGCCTGAACTACAAAGGGTCACTATGATAAAGTGAACATAGAGGTATAACAGCCCTCTCATTTCCTGTTGACCTTAGAAAAGTAGGAATTGAACCCACACAAGAGAAATCAAAATTCTCCATACTTCCCTTATATTATTTTCTAGTAGAGTCAGCTAATCAAGCTATCGGGCCCATACCCCGAAAATGATGGTTTAACCCCCTCCTCTACTAATGAACCCTTACGCGACCCCAATCATAACCTTCAGCCTCATCTTGGGCACCACAATCACAATTTCCAGCAACCACTGAGTTCTGGCCTGGACAGGACTGGAGATCAACACACTAGCCATCATTCCCCTAATTGCCAAATCCCACCACCCACGAGCAGTAGAAGCCGCAACGAAATACTTCCTAACCCAAGCAGCTGCTTCCGCCCTGGTCCTATTCTCTAGCATAACCAATGCCTGAGTCACTGGCCAATGAGACATCACACAAATAAACCACCCAACCTCCTGTCTACTACTGACAGCAGCAATCGCTATTAAACTGGGCCTAGTGCCATTTCACTTCTGATTCCCAGAAGTACTACAAGGATCGCCACTAATAACAGCCCTGCTACTCTCGACCCTCATAAAATTCCCCCCACTAACCCTGCTCCTACTAACATCCAAATCCCTCGACCCAGCTCTACTCACTGCCATGGCCCTAGCCTCAACAGCACTAGGAGGCTGAATAGGACTGAACCAAACACAAACACGCAAAATCCTAGCCTTCTCGTCCATCTCCCACTTAGGCTGAATCGCCATCATCCTAGTTTACAGCCCCAAATTGGCCTTACTTACCTTCTACCTATACACAATCATAACATCAGCCGTATTCCTAGCCCTTAACAAAATCAAAGCCCTTAACCTATCCATGATCACAACCTCATGAACAAAAACCCCAGTGCTAAACGCCACCCTAATACTAGTACTTTTATCCCTAGCAGGCCTCCCCCCATTAACAGGCTTTATACCAAAGTGACTTATCATCCAAGAACTAACTAAACAGGAAATAACACCAGCAGCCATGGCAATTGCCATGCTATCACTGCTCAGCCTCTTCTTCTACCTACGCCTCGCATACCACTCAACAATTACCCTTCCCCCCAACTCCTCTAACCACATAAAACAATGATACACTAGCAAAGCCCCAAGCACACCTACTGCGGTCCTTGCCTCACTATCAATCCTCTTACTTCCCCTGTCCCCAATAATACATGCCATTGTCTAGAAACTTAGGATAACACCCCAAACCGAAGGCCTTCAAAGCCTTAAATAAGAGTTAAACCCTCTTAGTTTCTGCACATTAAGACTTACAGAATATTAACCTGTATCTTCTGAATGCAAGTCAGACGCTTTAATTAAGCTAAAGCCTCCCTAGACAGATGGGCTTCGATCCCACAAAACTCTAGTTAACAGCTAAATGCCTAAACCAATTGGCTTCTGCCTACAAAGACCCTGACGCACCCTAGTGCGCATCGATGAGCTTGCAACTCAACATGAATTTCACTACAGAGCCGATAAGAAGAGGAATTAAACCTCTGTAAAAAGGACTACAGCCTAACGCTTCAACACTCAGCCATCTTACCCGTCACCTTCATCAACCGATGACTATTTTCCACTAACCATAAGGATATTGGCACCCTGTACCTCATCTTCGGGGCATGAGCAGGAATAGTCGGCACCGCACTCAGCCTATTAATCCGCGCAGAACTAGGACAACCAGGAACTCTCCTAGGCGACGACCAAATTTACAATGTAATCGTTACCGCTCACGCCTTTGTAATAAGCTTCTTTATAGTCATACCCATCATGATCGGAGGATTCGGCAACTGATTAGTCCCCCTCATAATCGGTGCCCCCGACATAGCATTCCCGCGAATAAACAACATAAGCTTTTGACTCCTCCCCCCATCATTCCTCCTACTACTAGCCTCATCCACTGTAGAAGCTGGCGCCGGCACAGGCTGAACTGTCTACCCTCCCCTAGCAGGTAACCTTGCCCACGCCGGAGCTTCAGTAGACCTGGCTATCTTCTCACTCCACTTAGCCGGTATCTCCTCCATCCTTGGGGCCATCAACTTTATCACCACAGCCATCAACATAAAACCCCCCGCACTCTCACAATACCAAACCCCACTATTTGTCTGATCCGTACTAATTACCGCCATCCTACTCCTTCTATCACTCCCCGTACTCGCCGCCGGTATTACAATATTACTAACTGATCGAAACCTAAACACCACATTCTTCGACCCCGCTGGAGGAGGAGACCCAATCCTGTACCAACACCTATTCTGATTCTTCGGACACCCAGAAGTCTATATTCTGATCCTACCGGGGTTCGGAATCATCTCACACGTAGTCACGTACTACTCAGGCAAAAAGGAGCCCTTCGGCTACATGGGAATAGTCTGAGCCATACTATCCATCGGCTTCCTAGGATTCATTGTCTGAGCTCACCACATGTTTACAGTAGGAATAGACGTTGATACCCGAGCCTACTTTACATCAGCCACTATAATCATTGCCATCCCTACCGGAATCAAAGTATTTAGCTGACTAGCCACCCTGCACGGAGGAACAATCAAATGAGACCCCCCCCCAATACTATGAGCTCTAGGATTTATCTTCCTATTTACCATCGGAGGATTAACAGGAATCGTTCTTGCAAACTCTTCCCTAGACATCGCCCTGCACGACACGTACTATGTAGTTGCCCACTTCCACTACGTCCTATCCATAGGCGCCGTCTTTGCCATTCTAGCAGGATTTACTCACTGATTCCCACTACTCACTGGGTTTACCCTACACCAAACATGAGCAAAAGCCCACTTCGGGGTAATATTTACAGGAGTAAACCTAACGTTCTTCCCCCAGCACTTCCTAGGCCTAGCAGGAATACCCCGACGATACTCGGACTATCCCGACGCCTACACACTATGAAACACCATTTCCTCCTAGTCCTAGGACTTAGAGAAACTCCAGTACTAAAAATAGTAAACACAAGCAATAATTTCATATACTTCACTCTCACTCACCACTCAACTATCAGCTAACCACACCCCCGTCCACATAGCTTAACACAAAGCATGGCACTGAAGTTGCCAAGATGGCATAAAACATGCCTGCGGACAAAAGACTTAGTCCTAACCTTACGGTTGGTTTTTGCTAAATATATACATGCAAGTATCCGCGCCCCAGTGTAAACGCCCTCGACCACCTACCCCCATACAGGCCTTGAGGAGCGGGTATCAGGCACACCCAAGTAGTAGCCCAAGACGCCTCGCTAAGCCACGCCCCCACGGGTATTCAGCAGTAATTAACATTAAGCAATGAGTGCAAACTTGACTTAGTTATAGCAACAGCCTAACTTCAAGGGTTGGTAAATCTTGTGCCAGCCACCGCGGTCATACAAGAAACCCAAATCAACCGTCCTATTGACACGGCGTAAAGAGTGGTAAAATGCCTATCCTAGCTAACTAAGATCAAAATGCAACTGAGCTGTCATAAGCCCAAGATGCACCTAAACACACCATTAAGATGATCTTAGGAACTAACGACTGATTTAAACCCACGAAAGCCAGGGCCCAAACTGGGATTAGATACCCCACTATGCCTGGCCCTAAATCTTGATACTTACTTTACCGAAGTATCCGCCAGAGAACTACGAGCACAAACGCTTAAAACTCTAAGGACTTGGCGGTGCCCCAAACCCACCTAGAGGAGCCTGTTCTACAATCGATAATCCCCGATTAACCCAACCACCCCTTGCCAACACAGCCTACATACCGCCGTCGCCAGCCCACCTCGAATGAGAGCACAACAGTGGACACAATAGCACCCCGCTAATAAGACAGGTCAAGGTATAGCCTATGGAGTGGAAGAAATGGGCTACATTCCCCATTCATAGGGCACACGGAAAGAAGCGTGAAACCACTTCTGGAAGGCGGATTTAGCAGTAAAGTGGGACAATAGAGCCTACTTTAAGCCGGCCCTGGGGCACGTACATGGTTAAACATGCCTGTTAGTAGTGTGGCGAGCCATAGTGGGAAGGCTAGGGCTATGTTCATAGATAGTTGGGTGGTTGGGGTGAATGTATATGGAAGGAGGCCTAGAAGGTTGATTGTAAGAAGTATGATTATTAGGGATGTAAATATTATGGCTCATTTGTGGCCATTTTTGTTGAGTGGGACTATTAGTTGTTTTGTGATTAGGTGAAGGAGTCATGTTTGGATAGTAGAAAGGCGGTTGTTGATTCATCGGTTGTTTGGGGACGGGAATAGTAGGGCTGGGAAGAGTAGGGATAGTAGAATTAAGGGGATGCCAAATAGATTGGGGCTGGAAAATTGGTCACAGAAGCTTAGGTTCATGGTCAGGATCATGGTGTGGGTTTGGTAGTGAGGGAGGTCTTATTTGATGGGGGGTTGGTTGTGGTGAAGGCTAGTAGTTTTGGTTGGATGAGGAGTGCTAGGGTTAATCAGGTTATAATTATGATTGAAAATCATGGTGCGGGGTTAAGCTGTGGCATATCATTAAGGAGGGGGAAGTCCCTCTTTGGCTAGCTTAAAAGGCTAGTGCTGTTGCATAGCTTCTTAATGATTAGGATGATGATAGAAGGGACGATCAGGCCTCGAAATGTGGGAGTGGGGTTGATTCTACTACAATGGGTATGTAGCTGTGATTAGCCCCGCAAATTTCTGAGCATTGTCCGTAAAAAATCCCAGGCCGGGTGGTAATGAATGAAGTTTGGTTTAGTCGGCCTGGGATTGCGTCTGTTTTAACTCCGAGCGTTGGGACTGCTCAGGAGTGGAGTACGTCTCCTGCAGTAATGATTACGCGGATGGGGGATTCTATTGGGATAACTACGCGGTGGTCAACTTCTAGCAGTCGGAAGTGGCCGTTGGGTAAGTCTGGGGTGGGCACTATGTAGGAGTCAAATGATAGGTCTTTGAAGTCTGTGTATTCGTAGCTTCAGTATCATTGGTGGCCGATGGCTTTTAGGGTGAGGTCTGGTTCGTCGATTTCGTCCATTATGTAGAGGATTTGTAGGGATGGGAGGGCGAGGAGTACCAGGACGATAGCAGGTAGGATTGTCCAGATCAGCTCTACTTCTTGGGCGTCTACAGCATTGGACGAGAGTTTTTCTGTTAGTATGTGGGCTAAAAGGTAGAGAACTAGGCTGCAGATAGCTAGGGCAACGATTAGGGCGTGGTCGTGGAATTCAACGAGTTCTTCTATGATGGGTGATGAGGCGTCTTGGAATCCTAGTTGGGAGTGGTTGGCCACATGAGATGTACAGGATTTTTACCTGTGATTTAGTCTTGACAAGGCTATGTAATTGGTTTACTAACGTCTCATAAGAAAGAAGCATGAGCGGTTAACCTCCTGGGAGACCCAGAAAACTTCACCCCAGCAAACCCGCTAGTAACCCCACCACACATCAAGCCAGAATGATACTTCCTATTCGCCTACGCCATCCTACGTTCAATCCCAAATAAACTAGGAGGCGTATTAGCACTGGCCGCCTCCGTACTGATCCTATTCCTAATCCCATTCCTGCACAAATCAAAACAACGAGCAATAACATTCCGACCACTCTCCCAGCTCCTATTCTGAGTACTAGTCGCCGACCTCCTCGTCCTAACATGAGTAGGAAGCCAACCCGTCGAACACCCATTCATCATCATCGGCCAACTCGCTTCAATCGCCTACTTCACTATCCTCCTATTTCTCCTCCCCGCCGCAAGCGCCCTAGAAAACAAAATACTCAACTGCTAAATACTCTAATAGTTTATAAAAACATTGGTCTTGTAAACCAAAGATTGAAGACTTACCACTTCTTAGAGTACCCCAAACTCAGAAAAAAAGGACTCAAACCTTTATCTCCAGCTCCCAAAGCTGGCATTTTCAATAAACTATTCTCTGACCCTAACCCCTAAACCGCCCGAATAGCACCCCGCGACAACCCCCGCACAAGCTCCAATACAACAAACAAAGTCAACAACAGCCCCCAACCCGCCACTAAAAACATCCCTGCCCCATGTGAATAAAACATGGAAACTCCACTAAAATCCGACCGAACAACAAACACCCCAACATTATTCACAGTAGAAACCCCGAACTTCCAAGCCCCCATAAACCCCCCAAACACCAACCCCCCAAAAACAATTGCCACAAACGCTACTGCACATCCAATCACCCGTCAATCCCCCCAAGCCCCAGGGAAAGGCTCCGCTGCTAAAGCTACTGAATAAACAAACACCACCAGCATACCCCCCAAATACACCATAAACAGCACTAAAGCCACGAACGAAACCCCAAGGCCCAGCAACCACCCGCACCCCGCCACAGACGCTAACACCAAACCAACAACCCCATAATACGGCGAAGGATTCGACGCCACACCCAAAACACCCACCGCAAAGCAAATCCCTAAAAAAAACATAAAATAAGTCATTATTCCTGCCCGGACACTACCCGAGGCCTGCGGCTCGAAAAGCCGCCATTGTTCTCAACTACAGGAACTAACCGCAAGCCCCCAATAATTCTACCCCATCTATGCCATTATGCTTAACCCCCCCCCCCCTCCCCCCCCGAGGCGGGGGTATTTGGTTATGCATATTCGTGCATAAATTTATATACCCCATATACATACATACTATAGTACCAGTAATATACATTATATACGGACTATCTTATAAGCAGGTGCTAAACCCATACATGTACACAGCCATTAAACCCTTAAACACACTCCTACCAAACCACCCGGCATGAATGTTCTAGGACCATACCCCACAACACCCAATACAACTCCACTCAAGCGCATAACAAGACCCCATTTTAATGAATGCTCACAGGACATGCTCCAACAACAACTCTCCACCACATATCTCATGCAGTTCGTATCAGACGGATTTATTAATCGTACTCCTCACGTGAAATCAGCAACCCGTTGCACATAATGTCCGGTATGACTAGCTTCAGGCCCATACGTTCCCCCTAAACCCCTCGCCCTCCTCACATTTTTGCGCCTCTGGTTCCTCGGTCAGGGCCATCCATTGGGTTCACTCACCCCTCCTTGCCCTTCAAAGTGGCATCTGTGAGTACTTTCACCTTCTCAATGCGTAATCGCGGCATGTTCCAGCTTTTTGGCGCCTCTGGTTCCTCTTATTTTTTCCGGGGTTACCTCACAGGTGGCTATTCCCAGTGATCTCGGGGGTCCCACAATCTAAGCCTGGACACACCTGCCTCACGGCCTATCCTATATTTCAAGGGTCCCTCGATGAGACGGTTGGCGTATATGGGGAATCATCCTGACACTGATGCACTTTGACCACATTCAGTTAATGTTACCTCCACCCTCCGGGTTAAATGGGGCTATTGGATGAATGCTCGTTGGACATAGCACAAAACAACAAATCATTAAGCGCAACCCCTGCGCTTCACAATCTAAACCAGTAAACTTTCGCTAACCACCATGTAGCATAAACCTTCATCGCCCAATCCCAGCAAACTACCTCTAAAACTCCATTAATCATCCCTTCCATGACATCATCGGAACGATGTATATATACACACAAACACATACAAAATAACTTAAACTTATTAGAGAAACTCCAGTACTAAAAATAGTAAACACAAGCAATAATTTCATATACTTCACTCTCACTCACCACTCAACTATCAGCTAACCACACCCCCGTCCACATAGCTTAACACAAAGCATGGCACTGAAGTTGCCAAGATGGCATAAAACATGCCTGCGGACAAAAGACTTAGTCCTAACCTTACGGTTGGTTTTTGCTAAATATATACATGCAAGTATCCGCGCCCCAGTGTAAACGCCCTCGACCACCTACCCCCATACAGGCCTTGAGGAGCGGGTATCAGGCACACCCAAGTAGTAGCCCAAGACGCCTCGCTAAGCCACGCCCCCACGGGTATTCAGCAGTAATTAACATTAAGCAATGAGTGCAAACTTGACTTAGTTATAGCAACAGCCTAACTTCAAGGGTTGGTAAATCTTGTGCCAGCCACCGCGGTCATACAAGAAACCCAAATCAACCGTCCTATTGACACGGCGTAAAGAGTGGTAAAATGCCTATCCTAGCTAACTAAGATCAAAATGCAACTGAGCTGTCATAAGCCCAAGATGCACCTAAACACACCATTAAGATGATCTTAGGAACTAACGACTGATTTAAACCCACGAAAGCCAGGGCCCAAACTGGGATTAGATACCCCACTATGCCTGGCCCTAAATCTTGATACTTACTTTACCGAAGTATCCGCCAGAGAACTACGAGCACAAACGCTTAAAACTCTAAGGACTTGGCGGTGCCCCAAACCCACCTAGAGGAGCCTGTTCTACAATCGATAATCCCCGATTAACCCAACCACCCCTTGCCAACACAGCCTACATACCGCCGTCGCCAGCCCACCTCGAATGAGAGCACAACAGTGGACACAATAGCACCCCGCTAATAAGACAGGTCAAGGTATAGCCTATGGAGTGGAAGAAATGGGCTACATTCCCCATTCATAGGGCACACGGAAAGAAGCGTGAAACCACTTCTGGAAGGCGGATTTAGCAGTAAAGTGGGACAATAGAGCCTACTTTAAGCCGGCCCTGGGGCACGTACATGGTTAAACATGCCTGTTAGTAGTGTGGCGAGCCATAGTGGGAAGGCTAGGGCTATGTTCATAGATAGTTGGGTGGTTGGGGTGAATGTATATGGAAGGAGGCCTAGAAGGTTGATTGTAAGAAGTATGATTATTAGGGATGTAAATATTATGGCTCATTTGTGGCCATTTTTGTTGAGTGGGACTATTAGTTGTTTTGTGATTAGGTGAAGGAGTCATGTTTGGATAGTAGAAAGGCGGTTGTTGATTCATCGGTTGTTTGGGGACGGGAATAGTAGGGCTGGGAAGAGTAGGGATAGTAGGATTAAGGGGATGCCAAATAGATTGGGGCTGGAAAATTGGTCACAGAAGCTTAGGTTCATGGTCAGGATCATGGTGTGGGTTTGGTAGTGAGGGAGGTCTTATTTGATGGGGGGTTGGTTGTGGTGAAGGCTAGTAGTTTTGGTTGGATGAGGAGTGCTAGGGTTAATCAGGTTATAATTATGATTGAAAATCATGGTGCGGGGTTAAGCTGTGGCATATCATTAAGGAGGGGGAAGTCCCTCTTTGGCTAGCTTAAAAGGCTAGTGCTGTTGCATAGCTTCTTAATGATTAGGATGATGATAGAAGGGACGATCAGGCCTCGAAATGTGGGAGTGGGGTTGATTCTACTACAATGGGTATGTAGCTGTGATTAGCCCCGCAAATTTCTGAGCATTGTCCGTAAAAAATCCCAGGCCGGGTGGTAATGAATGAAGTTTGGTTTAGTCGGCCTGGGATTGCGTCTGTTTTAACTCCGAGCGTTGGGACTGCTCAGGAGTGGAGTACGTCTCCTGCAGTAATGATTACGCGGATGGGGGATTCTATTGGGATAACTACGCGGTGGTCAACTTCTAGCAGTCGGAAGTGGCCGTTGGGTAAGTCTGGGGTGGGCACTATGTAGGAGTCGAATGATAGGTCTTTGAAGTCTGTGTATTCGTAGCTTCAGTATCATTGGTGGCCGATGGCTTTTAGGGTGAGGTCTGGTTCGACGATTTCGTCCATTATGTAGAGGATTTGTAGGGATGGGAGGGCGAGGAGTACCAGGACGATAGCAGGTAGGATTGTCCAGATCAGCTCTACTTCTTGGGCGTCTACAGCATTGGACGAGAGTTTTTCTGTTAGTATGTGGGCTAAAAGGTAGAGAACTAGGCTGCAGATAGCTAGGGCAACGATTAGGGCGTGGTCGTGGAATTCAACGAGTTCTTCTATGATGGGTGATGAGGCGTCTTGGAATCCTAGTTGGGAGTGGTTGGCCACATGAGATGTACAGGATTTTTACCTGTGATTTAGTCTTGACAAGGCTATGTAATTGGTTTACTAACGTCTCATAAGAAAGAAGCATGAGCGGTTAACCTCCTGGGAGACCCAGAAAACTTCACCCCAGCAAACCCGCTAGTAACCCCACCACACATCAAGCCAGAATGATACTTCCTATTCGCCTACGCCATCCTACGTTCAATCCCAAATAAACTAGGAGGCGTATTAGCACTGGCCGCCTCCGTACTGATCCTATTCCTAATCCCATTCCTGCACAAATCAAAACAACGAGCAATAACATTCCGACCACTCTCCCAGCTCCTATTCTGAGTACTAGTCGCCGACCTCCTCGTCCTAACATGAGTAGGAAGCCAACCCGTCGAACACCCATTCATCATCATCGGCCAACTCGCTTCAATCGCCTACTTCACTATCCTCCTATTTCTCCTCCCCGCCGCAAGCGCCCTAGAAAACAAAATACTCAACTGCTAAATACTCTAATAGTTTATAAAAACATTGGTCTTGTAAACCAAAGATTGAAGACTTACCACTTCTTAGAGTACCCCAAACTCAGAAAAAAAGGACTCAAACCTTTATCTCCAGCTCCCAAAGCTGGCATTTTCAATAAACTATTCTCTGACCCTAACCCCTAAACCGCCCGAATAGCACCCCGCGACAACCCCCGCACAAGCTCCAATACAACAAACAAAGTCAACAACAGCCCCCAACCCGCCACTAAAAACATCCCTGCCCCATGTGAATAAAACATGGAAACTCCACTAAAATCCGACCGAACAACAAACACCCCAACATTATTCACAGTAGAAACCCCGAACTTCCAAGCCCCCATAAACCCCCCAAACACCAACCCCCCAAAAACAATTGCCACAAACGCTACTGCACATCCAATCACCCGTCAATCCCCCCAAGCCCCAGGGAAAGGCTCCGCTGCTAAAGCTACTGAATAAACAAACACCACCAGCATACCCCCCAAATACACCATAAACAGCACTAAAGCCACGAACGAAACCCCAAGGCCCAGCAACCACCCGCACCCCGCCACAGACGCTAACACCAAACCAACAACCCCATAATACGGCGAAGGATTCGACGCCACACCCAAAACACCCACCGCAAAGCAAATCCCTAAAAAAAACATAAAATAAGTCATTATTCCTGCCCGGACACTACCCGAGGCCTGCGGCTCGAAAAGCCGCCATTGTTCTCAACTACAGGAACTAACCGCAAGCCCCCAATAATTCTACCCCATCTATGCCATTATGCTTAACCCCCCCCCCCTCCCCCCCCGAGGCGGGGGTATTTGGTTATGCATATTCGTGCATAAATTTATATACCCCATATACATACATACTATAGTACCAGTAATATACATTATATACGGACTATCTTATAAGCAGGTGCTAAACCCATACATGTACACGGCCATTAAACCCTTAAACACACTCCTACCAAACCACCCGGCATGAATGTTCTAGGACCATACCCCACAACACCCAATACAACTCCACTCAAGCGCATAACAAGACCCCATTTTAATGAATGCTCACAGGACATGCTCCAACAACAACTCTCCACCACATATCTCATGCAGTTCGTATCAGACGGATTTATTAATCGTACTCCTCACGTGAAATCAGCAACCCGTTGCACATAATGTCCGGTATGACTAGCTTCAGGCCCATACGTTCCCCCTAAACCCCTCGCCCTCCTCACATTTTTGCGCCTCTGGTTCCTCGGTCAGGGCCATCCATTGGGTTCACTCACCCCTCCTTGCCCTTCAAAGTGGCATCTGTGAGTACTTTCACCTTCTCAATGCGTAATCGCGGCATGTTCCAGCTTTTTGGCGCCTCTGGTTCCTCTTATTTTTTCCGGGGTTACCTCACAGGTGGCTATTCCCAGTGATCTCGGGGGTCCCACAATCTAAGCCTGGACACACCTGCCTCACGGCCTATCCTATATTTCAAGGGTCCCTCGATGAGACGGTTGGCGTATATGGGGAATCATCCTGACACTGATGCACTTTGACCACATTCAGTTAATGTTACCTCCACCCTCCGGGTTAAATGGGGCTATTGGATGAATGCTCGTTGGACATAGCACAAAACAACAAATCATTAAGCGCAACCCCTGCGCTTCACAAACTAAACCAGTAAACTTTCGCTAACCACCATGTAGCATAAACCTTCATCGCCCAATCCCAGCAAACTACCTCTAAAACTCCATTAATCATCCCTTCCATGACATCATCGGAACGATGTATATATACACACAAACACATACAAAATAACTTAAACTTATTAGAGAAACTCCAGTACTAAAAATAGTAAACACAAGCAATAATTTCATATACTTCACTCTCACTCACCACTCAACTATCAGCTAACCACACCCCCGTCCACATAGCTTAACACAAAGCATGGCACTGAAGTTGCCAAGATGGCATAAAACATGCCTGCGGACAAAAGACTTAGTCCTAACCTTACGGTTGGTTTTTGCTAAATATATACATGCAAGTATCCGCGCCCCAGTGTAAACGCCCTCGACCACCTACCCCCATACAGGCCTTGAGGAGCGGGTATCAGGCACACCCAAGTAGTAGCCCAAGACGCCTCGCTAAGCCACGCCCCCACGGGTATTCAGCAGTAATTAACATTAAGCAATGAGTGCAAACTTGACTTAGTTATAGCAACAGCCTAACTTCAAGGGTTGGTAAATCTTGTGCCAGCCACCGCGGTCATACAAGAAACCCAAATCAACCGTCCTATTGACACGGCGTAAAGAGTGGTAAAATGCCTATCCTAGCTAACTAAGATCAAAATGCAACTGAGCTGTCATAAGCCCAAGATGCACCTAAACACACCATTAAGATGATCTTAGGAACTAACGACTGATTTAAACCCACGAAAGCCAGGGCCCAAACTGGGATTAGATACCCCACTATGCCTGGCCCTAAATCTTGATACTTACTTTACCGAAGTATCCGCCAGAGAACTACGAGCACAAACGCTTAAAACTCTAAGGACTTGGCGGTGCCCCAAACCCACCTAGAGGAGCCTGTTCTACAATCGATAATCCCCGATTAACCCAACCACCCCTTGCCAACACAGCCTACATACCGCCGTCGCCAGCCCACCTCGAATGAGAGCACAACAGTGGACACAATAGCACCCCGCTAATAAGACAGGTCAAGGTATAGCCTATGGAGTGGAAGAAATGGGCTACATTCCCTATTCATAGGGCACACGGAAAGAAGCGTGAAACCACTTCTGGAAGGCGGATTTAGCAGTAAAGTGGGACAATAGAGCTTACTTTAAGCCGGCCCTGGGGCACGTACATACCGCCCGTCACCCTCCTCAAAAGCCACATCCCACATAACTAATACCATAAATACGCTGAAGATGAGGTAAGTCGTAACAAGGTAAGTGTACCGGAAGGTGTACTTAGAATATCAAGACGTAGCTATAACACCAAAGCACTCAGCTTACACCTGAAAGATATCTACTAGACCGGATCGTCTTGAAGCCCCCCCTCTAGCTCAACCACACAAATAGTACACCAAAACTAAAGAATTTACTAAACTAATTAAACTAAAGCATTTTACAGTCTTAGTATAGGCGATAGAAAAGACACTTAGACGCGATAGAGACCCCAGTACCGTAAGGGAAAGATGAAATAGCAGTGAAACAATCAAAGCGACAGACAGCAAAGATCAACCCTTGTACCTTTTGCATCATGGTTTAGCGAGAACAACCAAGCAAAGTGAACTAAAGTTTGCCCCCCCGAAACCCAAGCGAGCTACTTTCAAGCAGTTAAAGAGAGCGAACCCGTCTCTGTTGCAAAAGAGTGGGATGACTTGTCAGTAGAGGTGAAAAGCCAACCGAGCTGGGTGATAGCTGGTTACCTGTGAAACGAATCTAAGTTCCCCCTTAATCCTCCCTACCGGACATCCTGAACCCTAATGAGATGATTAAGAGCTATTTAATGGAGGGACAGCTCCATTAAAAAAGGACACAACCTCGACTAGCGGATAATTCTTACTACTGATCCTACCGTGGGCCCTAAAGCAGCCATCAAAAAAGAGTGCGTCAAAGCTCCACCACCTAAAAATACCAAAATAAGATGATTCCCTTATCACAAACAGGTCAACCTATGAATATAGGAGAATTAATGCTAAAATAAGTAACTCAGGGCCACACCCCTCTAACGGCGCAAGCTTACATAGAAACATTATTATCAGACCTAGACAGATACAAAAACCCCTACAAGACCACGTATTAACTAACCCTGTTAACCCGACTCAGGAGCGCCTATAAGAGCGATTAAAATCTGTGAAAGGAACTCGGCAAATTAATAAGGCCCGACTGTTTACCAAAAACATAGCCTTCAGCAAATTAAACAAGTATTGAAGGTGATGCCTGCCCGGTGACTTAGGTTTAACGGCCGCGGTATCCTAACCGTGCAAAGGTAGCGCAATCAATTGTCCCATAAATCGAGACTTGTATGAATGGCTAAACGAGGTCTTAACTGTCTCTCACAGATAATCAGTGAAATTGATCTCCCCGTGCAAAAGCGGGGATGTGAACATAAGACGAGAAGACCCTGTGGAACTTAAAAATCAACGACCACCGCGAATCCTCAATCAACCCCACTGGGGCCACTACCATCGCAGAGCCTGGTCGATATTTTTCGGTTGGGGCGACCTTGGAGGAGAACAAATCCTCCAAAAACAAGACCATACCTCTTTACCTAGAGCTACCCCTCAAAGTGCTAACAGTGACCAGACCCAATATAATTGATTAATGGACCAAGCTACCCCAGGGATAACAGCGCAATCCCCCTCAAGAGCCCATATCGACAGGGGGGTTTACGACCTCGATGTTGGATCAGGACATCCTAATGGTGCAGCCGCTATTAAGGGTTCGTTTGTTCAACGATTAACAGTCCTACGTGATCTGAGTTCAGACCGGAGCAATCCAGGTCGGTTTCTATCTATGACACACTCTCCCCAGTACGAAAGGACCGGGAAAGTGGGGCCAATACCACAAGCACGCCCCCCCCCTCTAAGCAGTGAAACCAACTAAACCGTGAAGAGGGCCTTCCCCCACCACTTTCAATCCTAGAAAAGGACCAGCTAGAGTGGCAGAGCCCGGCAAGTGCAGAAGGCTTAAGCCCTTTCCCCAGAGGTTCAAATCCTCTCCCTAGCTTCACCCATGATTCAAATAACAACACTAAGCTGCCTCATTATATCCCTCCTATACATCATCCCAATCCTGATTGCCGTAGCCTTCCTAACCCTAGTAGAACGGAAAATCCTAAGCTACATACAATCCCGCAAAGGCCCTAACGTTGTCGGGCCTTTTGGCCTACTTCAACCATTTGCGGACGGACTGAAACTATTTACCAAAGAGCCCATCCGACCCTCTACCTCTTCCCCACTTCTATTCATTCTGATACCAATACTAGCCCTTGTCCTAGCCCTCACCACTTGAGCACCACTACCACTCCCATTTCCCCTAGCAGATCTAAACCTCGGAGTTCTCTTCCTAATAGCCATGTCAAGCCTAGCCGTCTACTCAGTCCTATGATCAGGCTGAGCCTCGAACTCAAAATACGCACTAATCGGAGCCCTACGGGCAGTAGCACAGACCATTTCATACGAAGTGACACTGGCCATAATCCTGCTATCAATAATCATACTAAGCGGAAGCTACACACTCAGCTCCTTTGCCGTCGCACAGGAGCCTCTATACTTCATTTTCTCCTCATGACCCCTAGCAATAATATGATACGTATCCACCCTAGCAGAGACAAACCGAGCTCCTTTTGACCTCACAGAGGGCGAATCTGAGCTAGTCTCAGGGTTTAACGTTGAATACGCCGCAGGACCCTTCGCCTTATTCTTCCTAGCTGAATATGCGAACATTATGCTAATAAATACACTTACAGCCATCATATTCCTAAACCCAAGCGCCCTAGGGCCACCCACAGAACTATTCCCTGTCATCCTAGCCACAAAAGTCCTCCTACTATCTTCTGGTTTCTTATGGGTCCGAGCTTCATACCCACGATTCCGATATGACCAACTAATGCACCTACTATGAAAAAACTTCCTACCCCTCACACTAGCTCTGTGCCTCTGACACATCAGCATACCTATCTGCTATGCAGGCCTACCTCCTTACATAAGGAAATGTGCCTGAACTACAAAGGGTCACTATGATAAAGTGAACATAGAGGTATAACAGCCCTCTCATTTCCTGTTGACCTTAGAAAAGTAGGAATTGAACCCACACAAGAGAAATCAAAATTCTCCATACTTCCCTTATATTATTTTCTAGTAGAGTCAGCTAATCAAGCTATCGGGCCCATACCCCGAAAATGATGGTTTAACCCCCTCCTCTACTAATGAACCCTTACGCGACCCCAATCATAACCTTCAGCCTCATCTTGGGCACCACAATCACAATTTCCAGCAACCACTGAGTTCTGGCCTGGACAGGACTGGAGATCAACACACTAGCCATCATTCCCCTAATTGCCAAATCCCACCACCCACGAGCAGTAGAAGCCGCAACGAAATACTTCCTAACCCAAGCAGCTGCTTCCGCCCTGGTCCTATTCTCTAGCTTAACCAATGCCTGAGTCACTGGCCAATGAGACATCACACAAATAAACCACCCAACCTCCTGTCTACTACTGACAGCAGCAATCGCTATTAAACTGGGCCTAGTGCCATTTCACTTCTGATTCCCAGAAGTACTACAAGGATCGCCACTAATAACAGCCCTGCTACTCTCGACCCTCATAAAATTCCCCCCACTAACCCTGCTCCTACTAACATCCAAATCCCTCGACCCAGCTCTACTCACCGCCATGGCCCTAGCCTCAACAGCACTAGGAGGCTGAATAGGACTGAACCAAACACAAACACGCAAAATCCTAGCCTTCTCGTCCATCTCCCACTTAGGCTGAATCGCCATCATCCTAGTTTACAGCCCCAAATTGGCCTTACTTACCTTCTACCTATACACAATCATAACATCAGCCGTATTCCTAGCCCTTAACAAAATCAAAGCCCTTAACCTATCCATGATCACAACCTCATGAACAAAAACCCCAGTGCTAAATGCCACCCTAATACTAGTACTTTTATCCCTAGCAGGCCTCCCCCCATTAACAGGCTTTATACCAAAGTGACTTATCATCCAAGAACTAACTAAACAGGAAATAACACCAGCAGCCATGGCAATTGCCATGCTATCACTGCTCAGCCTCTTCTTCTACCTACGCCTCGCATACCACTCAACAATTACCCTTCCCCCCAACTCCTCTAACCACATAAAACAATGATACACTAGCAAAGCCCCAAGCACACCTACTGCGGTCCTTGCCTCACTATCAATCCTCTTACTTCCCCTGTCCCCAATAATACATGCCATTGTCTAGAAACTTAGGATAACACCCCAAACCGAAGGCCTTCAAAGCCTTAAATAAGAGTTAAACCCTCTTAGTTTCTGCACATTAAGACTTACAGAATATTAACCTGTATCTTCTGAATGCAAGTCAGACGCTTTAATTAAGCTAAAGCCTCCCTAGACAGATGGGCTTCGATCCCACAAAACTCTAGTTAACAGCTAAATGCCTAAACCAATTGGCTTCTGCCTACAAAGACCCTGACGCACCCTAGTGCGCATCGATGAGCTTGCAACTCAACATGAATTTCACTACAGAGCCGATAAGAAGAGGAATTAAACCTCTGTAAAAAGGACTACAGCCTAACGCTTCAACACTCAGCCATCTTACCCGTCACCTTCATCAACCGATGACTATTTTCCACTAACCATAAGGATATTGGCACCCTGTACCTCATCTTCGGGGCATGAGCAGGAATAGTCGGCACCGCACTCAGCCTATTAATCCGCGCAGAACTAGGACAACCAGGAACTCTCCTAGGCGACGACCAAATTTACAATGTAATCGTTACCGCTCACGCCTTTGTAATAAGCTTCTTTATAGTCATACCCATCATGATCGGAGGATTCGGCAACTGATTAGTCCCCCTCATAATCGGTGCCCCCGACATAGCATTCCCGCGAATAAACAACATAAGCTTTTGACTCCTCCCCCCATCATTCCTCCTCCTACTAGCCTCATCCACTGTAGAAGCTGGCGCCGGCACAGGCTGAACTGTCTACCCTCCCCTAGCAGGTGACCTTGCCCACGCCGGAGCTTCAGTAGACCTGGCTATCTTCTCACTCCACTTAGCCGGTATCTCCTCCATCCTTGGGGCCATCAACTTTATCACCACAGCCATCAACATAAAACCCCCCGCACTCTCACAATACCAAACCCCACTATTTGTCTGATCCGTACTAATTACCGCCATCCTACTCCTTCTATCACTCCCCGTACTCGCCGCCGGTATTACAATATTACTAACTGATCGAAACCTAAACACCACATTCTTCGACCCCGCTGGAGGAGGAGACCCAATCCTGTACCAACACCTATTCTGATTCTTCGGACACCCAGAAGTCTATATTCTGATCCTACCGGGGTTCGGAATCATCTCACACGTAGTCACGTACTACTCAGGCAAAAAGGAGCCCTTCGGCTACATGGGAATAGTCTGAGCCATACTATCCATCGGCTTCCTAGGATTCATCGTCTGAGCTCACCACATGTTTACAGTAGGAATAGACGTTGATACCCGAGCCTACTTTACATCAGCCACTATAATCATTGCCATCCCTACCGGAATCAAAGTATTTAGCTGACTAGCCACCCTGCACGGAGGAACAATCAAATGAGACCCCCCCCCCAATACTATGAGCTCTAGGATTTATCTTCCTATTTACCATCGGAGGATTAACAGGAATCGTTCTTGCAAACTCTTCCCTAGACATCGCCCTGCACGACACGTACTACGTAGTTGCCCACTTCCACTACGTCCTATCCATAGGCGCCGTCTTTGCCATTCTAGCAGGATTTACTCACTGATTCCCACTACTCACTGGGTTTACCCTACACCAAACATGAGCAAAAGCCCACTTCGGGGTAATATTTACAGGAGTAAACCTAACGTTCTTCCCCCAGCACTTCCTAGGCCTAGCAGGAATACCCCGACGATACTCGGACTATCCCGACGCCTACACACTATGAAACACCATTTCCTCCTAGTCCTAGGACTTAGAGAAACTCCAGTACTAAAAATAGTAAACACAAGCAATAATTTCATATACTTCACTCTCACTCACCACTCAACTATCAGCTAACCACACCCCCGTCCACATAGCTTAACACAAAGCATGGCACTGAAGTTGCCAAGATGGCATAAAACATGCCTGCGGACAAAAGACTTAGTCCTAACCTTACGGTTGGTTTTTGCTAAATATATACATGCAAGTATCCGCGCCCCAGTGTAAACGCCCTCGACCACCTACCCCCATACAGGCCTTGAGGAGCGGGTATCAGGCACACCCAAGTAGTAGCCCAAGACGCCTCGCTAAGCCACGCCCCCACGGGTATTCAGCAGTAATTAACATTAAGCAATGAGTGCAAACTTGACTTAGTTATAGCAACAGCCTAACTTCAAGGGTTGGTAAATCTTGTGCCAGCCACCGCGGTCATACAAGAAACCCAAATCAACCGTCCTATTGACACGGCGTAAAGAGTGGTAAAATGCCTATCCTAGCTAACTAAGATCAAAATGCAACTAAGCTGTCATAAGCCCAAGATGCACCTAAACACACCATTAAGATGATCTTAGGAACTAACGACTGATTTAAACCCACGAAAGCCAGGGCCCAAACTGGGATTAGATACCCCACTATGCCTGGCCCTAAATCTTGATACTTACTTTACCGAAGTATCCGCCAGAGAACTACGAGCACAAACGCTTAAAACTCTAAGGACTTGGCGGTGCCCCAAACCCACCTAGAGGAGCCTGTTCTACAATCGATAATCCCCGATTAACCCAACCACCCCTTGCCAACACAGCCTACATACCGCCGTCGCCAGCCCACCTCGAATGAGAGCACAACAGTGGACACAATAGCACCCCGCTAATAAGACAGGTCAAGGTATAGCCTATGGAGTGGAAGAAATGGGCTACATTCCCTATTCATAGGGCACACGGAAAGAAGCGTGAAACCACTTCTGGAAGGCGGATTTAGCAGTAAAGTGGGACAATAGAGCCTACTTTAAGCCGGCCCTGGGGCACGTACATGGTTAAACATGCCTGTTAGTAGTGTGGCGAGCCATAGTGGGAAGGCTAGGGCTATGTTCATAGATAGTTGGGTGGTTGGGGTGAATGTATATGGAAGGAGGCCTAGAAGGTTGATTGTAAGAAGTATGATTATTAGGGATGTAAATATTATGGCTCATTTGTGGCCATTTTTGTTGAGTGGGACTATTAGTTGTTTTGTGATTAGGTGAAGGAGTCATGTTTGGATAGTAGAAAGGCGGTTGTTGATTCATCGGTTGTTTGGGGACGGGAATAGTAGGGCTGGGAAGAGTAGGGATAGTAGAATTAAGGGGATGCCAAATAGATTGGGGCTGGAAAATTGGTCACAGAAGCTTAGGTTCATGGTCAGGATCATGGTGTGGGTTTGGTAGTGAGGGAGGTCTTATTTGATGGGGGGTTGGTTGTGGTGAAGGCTAGTAGTTTTGGTTGGATGAGGAGTGCTAGGGTTAATCAGGTTATAATTATGATTGAAAATCATGGTGCGGGGTTAAGCTGTGGCATATCATTAAGGAGGGGGAAGTCCCTCTTTGGCTAGCTTAAAAGGCTAGTGCTGTTGCATAGCTTCTTAATGATTAGGATGATGATAGAAGGGACGATCAGGCCTCGAAATGTGGGAGTGGGGTTGATTCTACTACAATGGGTATGTAGCTGTGATTAGCCCCGCAAATTTCTGAGCATTGTCCGTAAAAAATCCCAGGCCGGGTGGTAATGAATGAAGTTTGGTTTAGTCGGCCTGGGATTGCGTCTGTTTTAACTCCGAGCGTTGGGACTGCTCAGGAGTGGAGTACGTCTCCTGCAGTAATGATTACGCGGATGGGGGATTCTATTGGGATAACTACGCGGTGGTCAACTTCTAGCAGTCGGAAGTGGCCGTTGGGTAAGTCTGGGGTGGGCACTATGTAGGAGTCGAATGATAGGTCTTTGAAGTCTGTGTATTCGTAGCTTCAGTATCATTGGTGGCCGATGGCTTTTAGGGTGAGGTCTGGTTCGACGATTTCGTCCATTATGTAGAGGATTTGTAGGGATGGGAGGGCGAGGAGTACCAGGACGATAGCAGGTAGGATTGTCCAGATCAGCTCTACTTCTTGGGCGTCTACAGCATTGGACGAGAGTTTTTCTGTTAGTATGTGGGCTAAAAGGTAGAGAACTAGGCTGCAGATAGCTAGGGCAACGATTAGGGCGTGGTCGTGGAATTCAACGAGTTCTTCTATGATGGGTGATGAGGCGTCTTGGAATCCTAGTTGGGAGTGGTTGGCCACATGAGATGTACAGGATTTTTACCTGTGATTTAGTCTTGACAAGGCTATGTAATTGGTTTACTAACGTCTCATAAGAAAGAAGCATGAGCGGTTAACCTCCTGGGAGACCCAGAAAACTTCACCCCAGCAAACCCGCTAGTAACCCCACCACACATCAAGCCAGAATGATACTTCCTATTCGCCTACGCCATCCTACGTTCAATCCCAAATAAACTAGGAGGCGTATTAGCACTGGCCGCCTCCGTACTGATCCTATTCCTAATCCCATTCCTGCACAAATCAAAACAACGAGCAATAACATTCCGACCACTCTCCCAGCTCCTATTCTGAGTACTAGTCGCCGACCTCCTCGTCCTAACATGAGTAGGAAGCCAACCCGTCGAACACCCATTCATCATCATCGGCCAACTCGCTTCAATCGCCTACTTCACTATCCTCCTATTTCTCCTCCCCGCCGCAAGCGCCCTAGAAAACAAAATACTCAACTGCTAAATACTCTAATAGTTTATAAAAACATTGGTCTTGTAAACCAAAGATTGAAGACTTACCACTTCTTAGAGTACCCCAAACTCAGAAAAAAAGGACTCAAACCTTTATCTCCAGCTCCCAAAGCTGGCATTTTCAATAAACTATTCTCTGACCCTAACCCCTAAACCGCCCGAATAGCACCCCGCGACAACCCCCGCACAAGCTCCAATACAACAAACAAAGTCAACAACAGCCCCCAACCCGCCACTAAAAACATCCCTGCCCCATGTGAATAAAACATGGAAACTCCACTAAAATCCGACCGAACAACAAACACCCCAACATTATTCACAGTAGAAACCCCGAACTTCCAAGCCCCCATAAACCCCCCAAACACCAACCCCCCAAAAACAATTGCCACAAACGCTACTGCACATCCAATCACCCGTCAATCCCCCCAAGCCCCAGGGAAAGGCTCCGCTGCTAAAGCTACTGAATAAACAAACACCACCAGCATACCCCCCAAATACAGTGCCAGTGCACTCTCTGGACTCACTGCACTGCATCCCCAGTGGTGCCAGTGCACTCTCTGGACTCACTGAACTGCATCCCCAGTGGTGCCAGTGCACTCTCTGGACTCACTGCACAGCATCCCCAGTGGTGCCAGTGCACTCTCTGGACTCACTGCACTGCTTCCCCAGTGGTGCCAGTGCACTGTCTGGACTCACTGCACTGCATCCCCAGTGGTGCCAGTGCACTCACTGGACTCACTGCAGTGCATCCGCAGTGGTGCCAGTGCACTCTCTGGAGTCACTGCACTGCATCCCCAGTGGTGCCAGTGCACTCTCTGGACTCACTGCACTGCATCCCCAGTGGTTCCAGCGCACTCTCTGGACTCACTGCACTGCATCCCCAGTAGTGCTAGTGCACTCTGTGGACTCACTGCAGTGCATCCCCAGTGGTGCCAGTGCACTCTCTGGACTCACTGCAGTGCATCCCCAGTGGTGCCAGTGCACTCTCTGGAGTCACAGCACTGCATCCCCAGTGGTGCCAGTGCGCTCTCTGGAGTCACAGCACTGCATCCCCAGTGGTGCCAGTGCAATCTCTGGACTCACTGCACTGTATCCCCAGTGGTGCCAGTGCACTCTCTGGACTCAATGCACTGCATCCCCGGTGGTGCCAGTGCAGTCTCTGGATTAACTGCACTGCATCCCCACTGGTACCAAAGCACTCTCTGGACTCCCAGCACCGCATCCCCAGTGGTGCCAGTGCACTCTCTGGACTCACTGCACTGCATCCCCAGTGGTGCCAGTGCACTCTCTGGACTCACTGCACTGCATCCCCAGTGGTGCCACTGCACTCTCTGGACTCACTGCAGTGCATCCCCAGTGGTGCCAGTGCACTCTCTGGACTCACTGAAGTGCATTCTCAGTGGTGCCAGTGCACTCTCTGGACTCACTGCACTGCATCCCCAGTGGTGCCAGTACACTCACTGGACTGACTGCACTGCATCCCCAGTGGTGCCAGTGCACTCTCTGGACTCACTGCACTGCTTCCCCAGTGGTGCCAGTGCACTCTCTGGACTCACTGCACTGCATCCCCAGTGCTGCCAGTGCACTCTCTGGACTCACTGCACTGCATCCGCAGTGGTGCCACTGCACTCTCTGGACTCACTGCACTGCTTCCCCAGTGGTGCCAGTGCACTGTCTGGACTCACTGCACTGCATCCCCAGTGGTGCCAGTGCACTCACTGGACTCACTGCAGTGCATCCCCAGTGGTGCCAGTGCACTCTCTGGAGTCACTGCAGTGCATCCCCAGTGGTGCCAGTGCACTCTCTGGACTCACTGCACTGCATCCCCAGTGGTGCCAGTGCACTCTCTGGACTCACTGAACTGCATCCCCAGTGGTGCCAGTGCACTCTCTGGACTCACTGCACTGCATCCCCAGTGCTGCCAGTGCACTCTCTGGACTCACTGCACTGCATCCCCAGTGGTGCCAGTGCACTCTCTGGACTCACTGCACTGCTTCCCCAGTGGTGCCAGTGCACTGTCTGGACTCACTGCACTGCATCCCCAGTGGTGCCAGTGTACTCACTGGACTCACTGCAGTGCATCCCCAGTGTTGCCAGTGCACTCTCTGGAGTCACTGCAGTGCATCCCCAGTGGTGCCAGTGCACTCTCTGGACTCACTGCAGTGCATCCCCAATGGTGCCTGTGCGCTCTCTGGAGTCACAGCACTGCATCCCCAGTGGTGCCAGTGCACTCTCTGGGCTCACTGCAGTGCATCCCCAGTGGTGCCAGTGCACTCTCTGGACTCACTGCAGTGCATCCCCAGTGGTGCCAGTGCACTCTCTGGACTCACTGAACTGCATCCCCAGTGGTGCCAGTGCACTCTCTGGACTCACTGCACTGCATCCCCAGTGCTGCCAGTGCACTCTCTGGACTCACTGCACTGCATCCCCAGTGGTGCCAGTGCACTCTCTGGACTCACTGCACTGCTTCCCCAGTGGTGCCAGTGCACTGTCTGGACTCACTGCACTGCATCCCCAGTGGTGCCAGTGTACTCACTGGACTCACTGCAGTGCATCCCCAGTGGTGCCAGTGCACTCTCTGGAGTCACTGCAGTGCATCCCCAGTGGTGCCAGTGCACTCTCTGGACTCACTGCAGTGCATCCCCAATGGTGCCAGTGCGCTCTCTGGAGTCACAGCACTGCATCCCCAGTGGTGCCAGTGCAATCTCTGGACTCACTGTACTGCATCACCAGTGGTGCCAGTGCACTCTCTGGACTCACTGCAGTGCATTCCCAGTGGTGCCAGTGCACTCTTTGGACTCACTGCACTGCAGCCCCATTGGTGCCAGTGCACTCTCTGGACTCACTGCACTGCATCACAGGTGGTGCCAGTGAACTCTCTGGACTCACTGCAGTGCATCCCCAGTGGTGCCAGTGCACTCTCTGGAGTCACTGCAGTGCATCCCCAGTGGTGCCAGTGCACTCTCAGGACTCAGTGCACTGCATCCCCAGTGGTGCCAGTACACTCTCTGGACTCACTGCACTGCATCCCCAGTAGTGACAGTGCACTCTCTGGACTCACTGCAGTGCATCCCCAGTGGTGCCAGTGCACTCTCTTGACTCACTGCACTGCATCCCCAGTAGTGCCAGTGCACTCTCTGGACTCACTGCACTGCATCCCCAGTGGTGCCAGTGCACTCACTGGATTCACTGCACTGCATCCCCAGTGGTGCCAGTGCACTCTCTGGACTCACTGCACTGCATCCCCAGTGGTGCCAGTGCACTCTGTGGACTCACTGTACTGCATCCCCAGTGGTGACAGTGCACTCTCTGGACTCACTGCAGTGCATCCCCAGTGGTGCCAGTGCACTCTCTGGACTCACTGCAGTGCATCCCCACTGGTGCCAGTGCACTCTCTGGACTCACTGCAGTGCATCCCCAGTGGTGCCAGTACACTCTCTGGACTCACTGCACTGCATCCCCAGTGGTGCCAGTGCACTCTCTGGACTCACTAAACTGCATCCCCAGTGGTGCCACTGCACTCTCTGGACTCACTGCACTGCTTCCCCAGTGGTGCCAGTGCACTCACTGGACTCACTGCAGTGCATCCCCAGTGGTGGCAGTGCACTCTCTGGGCTCACTGCAGTGCATCCCCAGTGGTGCAAGTGCACTCTCTTGACTCACTGCACTGCATCCCCAGTGGTGCCAGTGCGCTCTCTGGAGTCACAGCACTGCATCCCCAGTGGTGCCAGTGCAATCTCTGGACTCACTGCACTGCATGCCCAGTGGTGCCAGTGCACTCTCTGGACTCACTGCACTGCATCCCCGGTGGTGCCAGTGCAGTCTCTGGAGTAACTGCACTGCATCCCCACTGGTACCAAAGCACTCTCTGGACTCCCAGCACCGCATCCCCAGTGGTGCCAGTGCACTCTCTGGACTCACTGCACTGCATCCCCTGTGGTGCCAGTGCACTCTCTGGACTCACTGCAGTGCATCCCCAGTGGTGCCACTGCACTCTCTGGACTCACTGCAGTGCATCCCCAGTGGTGCCAGTGCACTCTCTGGACTCACTGAAGTGCATTCTCAGTGGTGCCAGTGCACTCTCTGGACTCACTGCACTGCATCCCCAGTGGTGCCAGTACACTCACTGGACTGACTGCACTGCATCCCCAGTGGTGCCAGTGCACTCTCTGGACTCACTGCACTGCTTCCCCAGTGGTGCCAGTGCACTCTCTGGACTCACTGCACTGCATCCCCAGTGCTGCCAGTGCACTCTCTGGACTCACTGCACTGCATCCGCAGTGGTGCCACTGCACTCTCTGGACTCACTGCACTGCTTCCCCAGTGGTGCCAGTGCACTGTCTGGACTCACTGCACTGCATCCCCAGTGGTGCCAGTGCACTCACTGGACTCACTGCAGTGCATCCCCAGTGGTGCCAGTGCACTCTCTGGAGTCACTGCAGTGCATCCCCAGTGGTGCCAGTGCACTCTCTGGACTCACTGCACTGCATCCCCAGTGGTGCCAGTGCACTCTCTGGACTCACTGAACTGCATCCCCAGTGGTGCCAGTGCACTCTCTGGACTCACTGCACTGCATCCCCAGTGCTGCCAGTGCACTCTCTGGACTCACTGCACTGCATCCCCAGTGGTGCCAGTGCACTCTCTGGACTCACTGCACTGCTTCCCCAGTGGTGCCAGTGCACTGTCTGGACTCACTGCACTGCATCCCCAGTGGTGCCAGTGTACTCACTGGACTCACTGCAGTGCATCCCCAGTGTTGCCAGTGCACTCTCTGGAGTCACTGCAGTGCATCCCCAGTGGTGCCAGTGCACTCTCTGGACTCACTGCAGTGCATCCCCAATGGTGCCTGTGCGCTCTCTGGAGTCACAGCACTGCATCCCCAGTGGTGCCAGTGCACTCTCTGGGCTCACTGCAGTGCATCCCCAGTGGTGCCAGTGCACTCTCTGGACTCACTGCAGTGCATCCCCAGTGGTGCCAGTGCACTCTCTGGACTCACTGAACTGCATCCCCAGTGGTGCCAGTGCACTCTCTGGACTCACTGCACTGCATCCCCAGTGCTGCCAGTGCACTCTCTGGACTCACTGCACTGCATCCCCAGTGGTGCCAGTGCACTCTCTGGACTCACTGCACTGCTTCCCCAGTGGTGCCAGTGCACTGTCTGGACTCACTGCACTGCATCCCCAGTGGTGCCAGTGTACTCACTGGACTCACTGCAGTGCATCCCCAGTGGTGCCAGTGCACTCTCTGGAGTCACTGCAGTGCATCCCCAGTGGTGCCAGTGCACTCTCTGGACTCACTGCAGTGCATCCCCAATGGTGCCAGTGCGCTCTCTGGAGTCACAGCACTGCATCCCCAGTGGTGCCAGTGCAATCTCTGGACTCACTGTACTGCATCACCAGTGGTGCCAGTGCACTCTCTGGACTCACTGCAGTGCATTCCCAGTGGTGCCAGTGCACTCTTTGGACTCACTGCACTGCAGCCCCATTGGTGCCAGTGCACTCTCTGGACTCACTGCACTGCATCACAGGTGGTGCCAGTGAACTCTCTGGACTCACTGCAGTGCATCCCCAGTGGTGCCAGTGCACTCTCTGGAGTCACTGCAGTGCATCCCCAGTGGTGCCAGTGCACTCTCAGGACTCACTGCACTGCATCCCCAGTGATGCCAGTACACTCTCTGGACTCACTGCACTGCATCCCCAGTAGTGACAGTGCACTCTCTGGACTCACTGCAGTGCATCCCCAGTGGTGCCAGTGCACTCTCTTGACTCACTGCACTGCATCCCCAGTAGTGCCAGTGCACTCTCTGGACTCACTGCACTGCATCCCCAGTGGTGCCAGTGCACTCACTGGATTCACTGCACTGCATCCCCAGTGGTGCCAGTGCACTCTCTGGACTCACTGCACTGCATCCCCAGTGGTGCCAGTGCACTCTGTGGACTCACTGTACTGCATCCCCAGTGGTGACAGTGCACTCTCTGGACTCACTGCAGTGCATCCCCAGTGGTGCCAGTGCACTCTCTGGACTCACTGCAGTGCATCCCCACTGGTGCCAGTGCACTCTCTGGACTCACTGCAGTGCATCCCCAGTGGTGCCAGTACACTCTCTGGACTCACTGCACTGCATCCCCAGTGGTGCCAGTGCACTCTCTGGACTCACTAAACTGCATCCCCAGTGGTGCCACTGCACTCTCTGGACTCACTGCACTGCTTCCCCAGTGGTGCCAGTGCACTCACTGGACTCACTGCAGTGCATCCCCAGTGGTGGCAGTGCACTCTCTGGGCTCACTGCAGTGCATCCCCAGTGGTGCAAGTGCACTCTCTTGACTCACTGCACTGCATCCCCAGTGGTGCCAGTGCGCTCTCTGGAGTCACAGCACTGCATCCCCAGTGGTGCCAGTGCAATCTCTGGACTCACTGCACTGCATGCCCAGTGGTGCCAGTGCACTCTCTGGACTCACTGCACTGCATCCCCGGTGGTGCCAGTGCAGTCTCTGGAGTAACTGCACTGCATCCCCACTGGTACCAAAGCACTCTCTGGACTCCCAGCACCGCATCCCCAGTGGTGCCAGTGCACTCTCTGGACTCACTGCACTGCATCCCCTGTGGTGCCAGTGCACTCTCTGGACTCACTGCAGTGCATCCCCAGTGGTGCCACTGCACTCTCTGGACTCACTGCAGTGCATCCCCAGTGGTGCCAGTGCACTCTCTGGACTCACTGAAGTGCATTCTCAGTGGTGCCAGTGCACTCTCTGGACTCACTGCACTGCATCCCCAGTGGTGCCAGTACACTCACTGGACTGACTGCACTGCATCCCCAGTGGTGCCAGTGCACTCTCTGGACTCACTGCACTGCTTCCCCAGTGGTGCCAGTGCACTCTCTGGGCTCACTGCAGTGCATCCCCAGTGGTGCCAGTGCACTCTCTGGACTCACTGCAGTGCATCCCCAGTGGTGCCAGTGCACTCTCTGGACTCACTGAACTGCATCCCCAGTGGTGCCAGTGCACTCTCTGGACTCACTGCACTGCATCCCCAGTGCTGCCAGTGCACTCTCTGGACTCACTGTAGTGCATCCCCAGTGGTGCCACTGCACTCTCTGGACTCACTGCACTGCTTCCCCAGTGGTGCCAGTGCACTGTCTGGACTCACTGCACTGCATCCCCAGTGGTGCCAGTGCACTCACTGGACTCACTGCAGTGCATCCCCAGTGGTGCCAGTGCACTCTCTGGAGTCACTGCACTGCATCCCCAGTGGTGCCAGTGCACTCTCTGGACTCACTGCACTGCATCTCCAGTGGTTCCAGCGCACTCTCTGGACTCACTGCACTGCATCCCCAGTAGTGCTAGTGCACTCTCTGGACTCACTGCAGTGCATCCCCAGTGGTGCCAGTGCACTCTCTGGACTCACTGCAGTGCATCCCCAGTTTTGCCAGTACACTCTCTGGACTCACTGCACTGCATCCCCAGTGGTGCCAGTGCACTCTCTGGACTCACTAAACTGCATCCCCAGTGGTGCCACTGCACTCTCTGGACTCACTGCACTGCTTCCCCAGTGGTGCCAGTGCACTCACTGGACTCACTGCAGTGCATCCCCACTGGTGCCAGTGCACTCTCTGGGCTCACTGCAGTGCATCCCCAGTGGTGCCAGTGCACTCTCTGGACTCACTGCAGTGCATCCCCAATGGTGCCAGTGCGCTCTCTGGAGTCACAGCACTGCATCCCCAGTGGTGCCAGTGCAATCTCTGGACTCACTGCACTGCATCCCCAGTGGTGCCAGTGCACTCTCTGGACTCACTGCACTGCAGCCCTGGTGGTGCCAGTGCAGTCTCTGGAGTAACTGCACTGCATCCCCACTGGTACCAAAGCACTCTCTGGACTCCCAGCACTGCATCCCCAGTGGTGCCAGTGCACTCTCTGGACTCACTGCATTGCATCCCCAGTGGTGCCAGTGCACTCTCTGGACTCACTGCACTGCATCCCCAGTGGTGCCAGTGCACTCTCTGGACTCACTGCAGTGCATCCCCACTGGTGCCACTGCACTCTCTGGACTCACTGCAGTGCATCCCCAGTGGTGCCAGTGCACTCTCTGGACTCACTGAAGTGCATTCTCAGTGGTGCCAGTGCACTCTCTGGACTCACTGCACTGCATCCCCAGTGGTGCCAGTACACTCACTGGACTCACTGCACTGCATCCCCAGTGGTGCCAGTGCACTCACTGGACTGACTGCAGTGCATCCCCACTGGTGCCAGTGCACTCTCTGGGCTCACTGCAGTGCATCCCCAGTGGTGCCAGTGCACTCTCTGGACTCACTGCACTGCATCCCCAGTGGTGCCAGTGCACTCTCTGGACTCACTGAACTGCATCCCCAGTGGTGCCAGTGCACTCTCTGGACTCACTGCACTGCATCCCCAGTGCTGCCAGTGCACTCTCTGGACTCACTGCACTGCATCCCCAGTGGTGCCACTGCACTCTCTGGACTCACTGCACTGCTTCCCCAGTGGTGCCAGTGCACTGTCTGGACTCACTGCACTGCATCCCCAGTGGTGCCAGTGCACTCTCTGGACTCACTGCAGTGCATCCCCAGTGGTGGCAGTGCACTCTCTGGAGTCACTGCACTGCATCCCCAGTGGTGCCAGTGCAAT
This sequence comes from Anser cygnoides, assembly GCF_040182565.1. Lineage (NCBI taxonomy): Eukaryota > Metazoa > Chordata > Aves > Anseriformes > Anatidae > Anser > Anser cygnoides. The sequence goes on from NC_089874.1 coordinate 64,425,633, forward strand.
CTCTGGACTCACTGCAGTGCATCCCCAGTGGTGCCAGTGCACTCTCTGGACTCACTGCAGTGCATCCCCAGTGGAGCCAGTGCACTCTCTGGACTCACTGCAGTGCATCCGCAGTGGTGCCAGTGCACTCTCTGGACTCACTGCACTGCATCCCTAGTGGTGCCAGTGCACTCTCTGGACTCACTGCACTGCATCCCCACTGCTGCCAGTGCACTCTCTTGAGTCACTGCACTGCATCCCCTGTGGTGCCAGTGCACTCTCTGGACTCACTGCAGTGCATCACCAGTGGTGCCAGTGCACTCTCTGGACTCACTGCACTGCATCCCCAGTGGTGCCAGTGCACTCTCTGGACTCAATGCACTGCATCCCCAGTGGTGCTAATGCACTGTGTGGACTCACTGTACTGCATCCCCAGTGGTGCCAGTGCAATCTCTGGACTCACTGCACTGCATCCCCAGTGGTGCCAGTGCACTCTCTGGACTCACTGAAGTGCATTCTCAGTGGTGCCAGTGCACTCTCTGGACTCACTGCACTGCATCCCCAGTAGTGACAGTGCACTCTCTGGACTCACTGCACTGCATCCCCAGTGGTGCCACTGCACTCTCTGGACTCACTGCACTGCTTCCCCAGTGGTGCCAGTGCACTCTTTCGAGTCACTGCAGTGCATCCCCAGTGGTGCCAGTGCACTCTCTGGACTCACTGCAGTGCATCCCCTGTGGTGCCAGTGCGCTCTCTGGAGTCACAGCACTGCATCCCCAGTGGTGCCAGTGCAATCTCTGGACTCTCTGCACTGCATCCCCAGTGGTGCCAGTGCACTCTCTGGACTCACTGAATTGCATTCTCAGTGGTGCCAGTGCACTCTCTGGACTCACTGCACTGCATCCCCAGTGGTGCCAGTGCACTCTCTGGACTCACTAAACTGCATCCCCAGTGGTGCCATTGCAATCTCTGGACTCAGTGCAGTGCATCCCCAGTGGTGCCAGTGCACTCTCTGGACTCACTGAAGTGCATTATCAGTGGTGCCAGTGCACTCTCTGGACTCACTGCACTGCATCCCTAATAGTGCCAGTGCAGTCTCTGGACTCACTGCAGTGCATCCCCAGTGGGGCCAGTGCACTCTCTGGATTCACTGCACTGCATCCCCAGTGGTGCCAGTGCACTCTCTGGACTCACTGCACTACATCCCCAGTGGTGCCAGTGCACTCTCTGGACTCACTGCAGTGCATCCCCAGTGGTGCCACTGCACTCTCTGGACTCACTGCAGTGCATCCCCAGTGGTGCCACTGCACTCTCTGGACTCACTGCAGTGCATCCCCAGTGGTGCCAGTGCACTCTCTGGACTCACTGAAGTGCATTCTCAGTGGTGCCAGTGCACTCTCTGGAGCCACTGCAGTGCATCCCCAGTGGTGCCAGTACACTCACTGGACTCACTGCACTGCATCCCCAGTGGTGTCAGTGCACTCTCTGGACTCACTGCACTGCTTCCCCAGTGGTGCCAGTGCACTCACTGGACTGACTGCAGTGCATCCCCACTGGTTCCAGTGCACTCTCTGGGCTCACTGCAGTGCATCCCCAGTGGTGCCAGTGCACTCTCTGGACTCACTGCAGTGCATCCCCAGTGGTGCCAGTGCACTCTCTGGATTCACTGCAGTGCATCCCCAGTGGTGCCAGTGCACTCTCTGGACTCACTGAACTGCATCCCCAGTGGTGCCAGTGCGCTCTCTGGAGTCACAGCACTGCATCCCCAGTGGTGCCAGTGCAATCTCTGGACTCTCTGCACTGCATCCCCAGTGGTGCCAGTGCACTCTCTGGACTCACTGAAGTGCATTCTCAGTGGTGCCAGTGCACTCTCTGGACTCACTGCACTGCATCCCCAGTGGTGCCAGTGCACTCTCTGGACTCACTGAACTGCATCCCCAGTGGTGCCATTGCAATCTCTGGACTCAGTGCAGTGCATCCCCAGTGGTGCCAGTGCACTCTCTGGACTCACTGAAGTGCATTATCAGTGGTGCCAGTGCACTCTCTGGACTCACTGCACTGCATCCCTAGTAGTGCCAGTGCAGTCTCTGGACTCACTGCAGTGCATCCCCAGTGGGGCCAGTGCACTCTCTGGATTCACTGCGCTGCATCCCCACTGGTGCCAGTGCACTCTCTGGGCTCACTGCAGTGCATCCCCAGTGGTGCCAGTGCACTCTCTGGACTCACTGCAGTGCATCCCCAGTGGTGCCACTGCACTCTCTGGACTCACTGCAGTGCATCCCCAGTGGTGCCACTGCACTCTCTGGACTCACTGCAGTGCATCCCCAGTGGTGCCAGTGCACTCTCTGGACTCACTGAAGTGCATTCTCAGTGGTGCCAGTGCACTCTCTGGAGTCACTGCAGTGCATCACCAGTGGTGCCAGTACACTCACTGGACTCACTGCACTGCATCCCCAGTGGTGCCAGTGCACTCTCTGGACTCACTGCACTGCTTCCCCAGTGGTGCCAGTGCACTCACTGGACTGACTGCAGTGCATCCCCACTGGTGCCAGTGCACTCTCTGGGCTCACTGCAGTGCATCCCCAGTGGTGCCAGTGCACTCTCTGGACTCACTGCAGTGCATCCCCAGTGGTGCCAGTGCACTCTCTGGACTCACTGAACTGCATCCCCAGTGGTGCCAGTGCACTCTCTGGACTCACTGCAGTGCATCCCCAGTGGTGCCAGTGCACTCTCTGGAGTCACTGCAGTGCATCCCCAGTGGTGCCAGTGCACTCTCAGGACTCACTGCACTGCATCCCCAGTGCTGCCAGTGCACTCTCTGGACTCACTGCACTGCATCCCCAGTAGTGCCAGTGCACTCTCTGGACTCACTGCAGTGCATCCCCAGTGGTGCCAGTGCACTCTCTGGACTCACTGCACTGCATCCCCAGTGGAGCCAGTGCACTCACTGGATTCACTGCACTGCATCCCCAGTGGTGCCAGTGCACTCTCTGGACTCACTGCACTGCATCCCCAGTGGTGCCAGTGCACTCTGTGGACTCACTGTACTGCATCCCCAGTGGTTCCAGCGCACTCTCTGGACTCACTGCACTGCATCCCCAGTAGTGCTAGTGCACTCTGTGGACTCACTGCAGTGCATCCTAAGTGGTGCCAGTGCACTCTCTGGACTCACTGCAGTGCATCCCCACTGGTGCCAGTGCACTCTCTGGGCTCACTGCAGTGCATCCCAAGTGGTGCCAGTGCACTCTCTGGACTCACTGCAGTGCATCCCCAATGGTGCCAGTGCACTCTCTGGAGTCACAGCACTGCATCCCCAGTGGTGCCAGTGCAATCTCTGGACTCACTGCACTGCATCCCCAGTGGTGCCAGTGCACTCTCTGGACTCACTGCACTGCATCCCCGGTGGTGCCAGTGTAGTCTCTGGAGTAACTGCACTGCATCCCCACTGGTACCAAAGCACTCTCTGGACTCCCAGCACCGCATCCCCAGTGGTGCCAGTGCACTCTCTGGACTCACTGCACTGCATCCCCAGTGGTGCCAGTGCACTCTCTGGACTCACTGCACTGCATCCCCAGTGGTGCCAGTGCACTCTCTGGACTCACTGCAGTGCATCCCCAGTGGTGCCAGTGCACTCTCTGGACTCACTGCAGTGCATCCCCAGTGGTGCCAGTGCACTCTCTGGACTCACTGAAGTGCATCCCCACTGGTGCCAGTGCACTCTCTGGACTCACTGCAGTGCATCCCCAGTGGTGCCAGTACACTCACTGGACTCACTGCACTGCATCCCCAGTGGTGCCAGTGCACTCTCTGGACTCACTGCACTGCTTCCCCAGTGGTGCCAGTGCACTCACTGGACTGACTGCAGTGCATCCCCACTGGTGCCAGTGCACTCTCTGGGCTCACTGCATTGCATCCCCAGTGGTGCCAGTGCACTCTCTGGACTCACTGAAATGCATCCCCAGTGGTGCCAGTGCACTCTCTGGACTCACTGCAGTGCATCCCCAGTGGTGCCAGTGCACTCTCTGGACTCACAGCACTGCATCCCCAGTGGTGCCAGTGCACTCTCTGGACTCACTGCACTGCATCCCCAGTGGTGCCACTGCACTCTCTGGACTCACTGCACTGCTTCCCCAGTGGTGCCAGTGCACTGTCTGGACTCACTGCACTGCATCCCCAGTGGTGCCAGTGCACTCACTGGACTCACTGCAGTGCATCCCCAGTGGTGGCAGTGCACTCTCTGGAGTCACTGCAGTGCATCCCCAGTGGTGCCAGTGCACTCTCTGGAGTCACTGCACTGCATCCCAAGTGGTTCCAGCGCACTCTCTGGACTCACTGCACTGCATCCCCAGTAGTGCTAGTGCACTCTCTGGACTCACTGCAGGGCATCCCCACTGGTGCCAGTGCACTCTCTGGACTCACTGCAGTGCATCCCCAGTGGTGCCAGTACACTCTCTGGACTCACTGCAGTGCATCCGCAGTGGTGCCAGTGCACTCTCTGGACTCACTGCAGTGCATCCCCAGTCGAGCCAGTGCACTCTCTGGACTCACTGCAGTGCATCCGCAGTGGTGCCATTGCACTCTGGACTCACTGCACTGCATCCCTAGTGGTGCCAGTGCACTCTCTGGACTCACTGCACTGCATCCCCACTGCTGCCATTGCACTCTCTTGAGTCACTGCACTGCATCCCCTGTGGTGCCAGTGCACTCTCTGGACTCACTGCAGTGCATCACCAGTGGTGCCAGTGCACTCTCTGGACTCACTGCACTGCATCCCCAGTGGTGCCAGTGCACTCTCTGGACTCACTGCACTGCATCCCCAGTGGTGCTAGTGCACTGTGTGGACTCACTGTACTGCATCCCCAGTGGTGCCAGTGCAATATCTGGACTCACTGCAGTGCATCCCCATTGGTGCCAGTGCACTCTCTGGACTCACTGAAGTGCATTCTCAGTGGTGCCAGTGCACTCTCTGGACTCACTGCACTGCATCCCCAGTGGTGCCAGTGCACTCTCTGGACTCACTGCACTGCATCCCCAGTGGTGCCAGTGCGCTGTCTGGAGTCACAGCACTGCATCCCCAGTGGTGCCAGTGCAATCTCTGGACTCTCTGCACTGCATCCCCAGTGGTGCCAGTGCACTCTCTGGACTCACTGAAGTGCATTCTCAGTGGTGCCAGTGCACTCTCTGGACTCACTGCACTGCATCCCCAGTGGTGCCAGTGCACTCTCTGGACTCACTGAACTGCATCCCCAGTGGTGCCATTGCAATCTCTGGACTCACTGCACTGCATCCCTAGTAGTGCCAGTGCAGTCTCTGGACTCACTGCAGTGCATCCCCAGTGGTGCCATTGCACTCTCTGGACTCACTGCACTGCACCCCAATGCTGCCAGTGCACTCTCTGGCGTCAATGCACTGCATCCCCCGTGGTGCAAGTGCACTCTCTGGACTCACTGGAGTGCATCACCTGTGGTGCCAGTGCACTCTCTGGACTCACTGCAGTGCATCCCCAGTGGTGCTAGTGCACTCTCTAGAGTCACTGCGCTGCATCCCCAGTTGTGCCAGTGCACTCTCTGGGCTCACTGCAGTGCATCCCCAGTGGTGCCAGTGCACTCTCTGGACTCACTGCAGTGCATCCCCAGTGGTGCCAGTGCACTCTCTGGACTCACTGAACTGCATCCCCAGTGGTGCCAGTGCACTCTCTGGACTCACTGCAGTGCATCCCCAGTGGTGCCAGTGCACTCTCTGGAGTCACTGCAGTGCATCCCCAGTGGTGCCAGTGCACTCTCAGGACTCACTGCACTGCATCCCCAGTGCTGCCAGTGCACTCTCTGGACTCACTGCACTGCATCCCCAGTAGTGCCAGTGCACTCTCTGGACTCACTGCAGTGCATCCCCAGTGGTGCCAGTGCACTCTCTGGACTCACTGCACTGCATCCCCAGTGGAGCCAGTGCACTCACTGGATTCACTGCACTGCATCCCCAGTGGTGCCAGTGCACTCTCTGGACTCACTGCACTGCATCCCCAGTGGTGCCAGTGCACTCTGTGGACTCACTGTACTGCATCCCCAGTGGTTCCAGCGCACTCTCTGGACTCACTGCACTGCATCCCCAGTAGTGCTAGTGCACTCTGTGGACTCACTGCAGTGCATCCTAAGTGGTGCCAGTGCACTCTCTGGACTCACTGCAGTGCATCCCCACTGGTGCCAGTGCACTCTCTGGGCTCACTGCAGTGCATCCCAAGTGGTGCCAGTGCACTCTCTGGACTCACTGCAGTGCATCCCCAATGGTGCCAGTGCACTCTCTGGAGTCACAGCACTGCATCCCCAGTGGTGCCAGTGCAATCTCTGGACTCACTGCACTGCATCCCCAGTGGTGCCAGTGCACTCTCTGGACTCACTGCACTGCATCCCCGGTGGTGCCAGTGTAGTCTCTGGAGTAACTGCACTGCATCCCCACTGGTACCAAAGCACTCTCTGGACTCCCAGCACCGCATCCCCAGTGGTGCCAGTGCACTCTCTGGACTCACTGCACTGCATCCCCAGTGGTGCCAGTGCACTCTCTGGACTCACTGCACTGCATCCCCAGTGGTGCCAGTGCACTCTCTGGACTCACTGCAGTGCATCCCCAGTGGTGCCAGTGCACTCTCTGGACTCACTGCAGTGCATCCCCAGTGGTGCCAGTGCACTCTCTGGACTCACTGAAGTGCATCCCCACTGGTGCCAGTGCACTCTCTGGACTCACTGCAGTGCATCCCCAGTGGTGCCAGTACACTCACTGGACTCACTGCACTGCATCCCCAGTGGTGCCAGTGCACTCACTGGACTCACTGCACTGCTTCCCCAGTGGTGCCAGTGCACTCACTGGACTGACTGCAGTGCATCCCCACTGGTGCCAGTGCACTCTCTGGGCTCACTGCATTGCATCCCCAGTGGTGCCAGTGCACTCTCTGGACTCACTGAAATGCATCCCCAGTGGTGCCAGTGCACTCTCTGGACTCACTGCACTGCATCCCCAGTGGTGCCAGTGCACTCTCTGGACTCACAGCACTGCATCCCCAGTGGTGCCAGTGCACTCTCTGGACTCACTGCACTGCATCCCCAGTGGTGCCACTGCACTCTCTGGACTCACTGCACTGCTTCCCCAGTGGTGCCAGTGCACTGTCTGGACTCACTGCACTGCATCCCCAGTGGTGCCAGTGCACTCACTGGACTCACTGCAGTGCATCCCCAGTGGTGGCAGTGCACTCTCTGGAGTCACTGCAGTGCATCCCCAGTGGTGCCAGTGCACTCTCTGGAGTCACTGCACTGCATCCCAAGTGGTTCCAGCGCACTCTCTGGACTCACTGCACTGCATCCCCAGTAGTGCTAGTGCACTCTCTGGACTCACTGCAGGGCATCCCCACTGGTGCCAGTGCACTCTCTGGACTCACTGCAGTGCATCCCCAGTGGTGCCAGTACACTCTCTGGACTCACTGCAGTGCATCCGCAGTGGTGCCAGTGCACTCTCTGGACTCACTGCAGTGCATCCCCAGTCGAGCCAGTGCACTCTCTGGACTCACAGCAGTGCATCCGCAGTGGTGCCATTGCACTCTGGACTCACTGCACTGCATCCCTAGTGGTGCCAGTGCACTCTCTGGACTCACTGCACTGCATCCCCACTGCTGCCATTGCACTCTCTTGAGTCACTGCACTGCATCCCCTGTGGTGCCAGTGCACTCTCTGGACTCACTGCAGTGCATCACCAGTGGTGCCAGTGCACTCTCTGGACTCACTGCACTGCATCCCCAGTGGTGCCAGTGCACTCTCTGGACTCACTGCACTGCATCCCCAGTGGTGCTAGTGCACTGTGTGGACTCACTGTACTGCATCCCCAGTGGTGCCAGTGCAATATCTGGACTCACTGCAGTGCATCCCCATTGGTGCCAGTGCACTCTCTGGACTCACTGAAGTGCATTCTCAGTGGTGCCAGTGCACTCTCTGGACTCACTGCACTGCATCCCCAGTGGTGCCAGTGCACTCTCTGGACTCACTGCACTGCATCCCCAGTGGTGCCAGTGCGCTGTCTGGAGTCACAGCACTGCATCCCCAGTGGTGCCAGTGCAATCTCTGGACTCTCTGCACTGCATCCCCAGTGGTGCCAGTGCACTCTCTGGACTCACTGAAGTGCATTCTCAGTGGTGCCAGTGCACTCTCTGGACTCACTGCACTGCATCCCCAGTGGTGCCAGTGCACTCTCTGGACTCACTGAACTGCATCCCCAGTGGTGCCATTGCAATCTCTGGACTCACTGCACTGCATCCCTAGTAGTGCCAGTGCAGTCTCTGGACTCACTGCAGTGCATCCCCAGTGGTGCCATTGCACTCTCTGGACTCACTGCACTGCACCCCAATGCTGCCAGTGCACTCTCTGGCGTCAATGCACTGCATCCCCCGTGGTGCAAGTGCACTCTCTGGACTCACTGGAGTGCATCACCTGTGGTGCCAGTGCACTCTCTGGACTCACTGCAGCGCATCCCCAGTGGTGCCAGTGCGCTCTCTGGAGTGACTGCAGTGCATCCCCAGTGGTGCCAGTGCACTCTCTGGACTCGCGTCACTGCATCCCCAGTGGTGCCAGTGCACTCTCTGGATTCACTGAAGTGCATCCCCAGTGGTGCCAGTGCACTCTCTGGAGTAACTGCAGTGCATCCCCAGTGGTGCCAGTGCACTCTCTGGACTCACTGCAGTGCATCCCCAGTGGTGCTAGTGCACTCTGGACTCACTGCAGTGCATCCCCAGTGGTGCCAGTGCACTCTCTGGACTCACTGCACTGCATACCCAGTGGTGCCAGTGCACTCTCTGGATCACTGTACTGCATCCCCAGTGGTGCCAAAGCACTCTCTGGACTCCCGCCACCGCATCCCCAGTGGTTCCAGTGCAATCTCTGGACTCACTGCACTGCATCCCCAGTGGTGCCAGTGCACTCTCTGGAGTGACTGCAGTGCATCCCCAGTGGTGCCAGTGCACTCTCTGCACTCGCGTCAATGCATCCCCAGTGGAGCTAATGCACTCTGGACTCACTGCACTGCATCCCGAGTGTTGCCAGTGCACTCTCTGGACTCACTGCAGTGCATCCCCAGTGGTGCCAGTGCACTCTCTGGACTCACTGCAGTGCATCCCTAGTGGTGCCAGTGCACTCTCTGGACTCACTGCACTGCATCCCCTGTGCTGCCAGTGCTCTCTCTGGACTCACTGCACTGCATCCACAGTGGTGCCAGTGCACTCTCTGGACTCACTGCAGTGCATCACCAGTGGTGCCAGTGCACTCTCTGGTCTCACTGCACTGCATCCCTAGTGGTGCCAGGGCACTCTCTGCAGACACTGCAGTGCATCTCCAAAGGTGACAGTGCACTCTCTGGACTCACTGCACTGCATCCCCAGTGGTGCCAGTGCACTCTCTGGACTCACTGCACTACTCCAGCCGCGGCAGTCGCTCCAGCCGCGGTAGCCCTCCAGCCGCGGAAGCCGCGGCAGCCGCTCCAAAAGCGGCAGGCGCTCCAACCGCGGCAACCGCTCCAGCCGTGGCAGCCGGTCCACTCGGTAGCGGCTGGAGCGGCTGCCGCGGCTAGAGCGGCTGGAGCGGCTGCCGCGGCTGGAGCTCCTGCCGCGTTTGGAGCGGTTACCGCGGCTGGAGCGGCTGGAGCGGCTGCCGCGGCTGGAGCGGCTGCCGCGGCTGGAGTGGCTAACGCGGCTGGAGAGGCTGACGCGTTTGAAGCGTGTAGAGCGTCTGCCGCGGCTGGAGGGGCTACCGCGGCTGGAGCGGTTGACGCGGCTGGAGCGGAAACCGAGGCTGGAGCGCCACTCTCTGGACTCACTGCACTGCATCACCAGTGGTGCCAGTGCACTCTCTGGACTCACTGAAGTGCATTCTCAGTGGAGCCAGTGCACTCTCTGGACTCACTGCACTGCATCCCCAGTGGTGCCAGTACACTCACTGGACTGACTGAAGTGCATCACCAGTGGTGTCAGTGCACTCTCTGGAGTCACGGCGATGCATCCCCAGTGGTGCAAGTGAACTCCCTGGACTCACTGCACTGCATTCCCAGTGGTGACAGTGAAGTCTTTGGACTCACTGCACTCCATCCCCACTGGTGCCTTTGCACTCCCTGGACTCACTGCACTGCTCCAGCCGCGGCAGCCGCTCCAGCCGCGGTAGCCCTCCAGCCGTGGCAGCCGCTCCACTCGGTAGCGGCTGGAGCAGCTGCCGCGGTTGGAGCGGCTGGAGCGGCTGCCGCGGCTAGAGCGGCTGCCGCGGATGGACAGGCTGGCGCGGCTAGAGGGGCTGGAGCGGCTGCCGCGGCTGGAGCGGCTGGAGCGGCTGCCGCGGCTGGAGCGTCTGCCGCGGCTGGAGGGGCTACCGCGGGGTTGACTCGGCTGGAGCGGATGCCGAGGCTGGAACGGCACTCTCTGGACTCACTGAAATGCATTCTCAGTGGTGCCAGTGCACTCTCTGGACTCACTGCTCTGCATCCCCAGTGGTGCTAGTGCACTCTGGACTCACTGCAGTGCATCCCCAGTGGTGCCAAAGCACTCTCTGGACTCCAGGCACCGCATCCCCAGTGGTGTCAGTGCACTCTCTGGACTCACTGCAGTGCGTCCCCAGTGGTGCCAGTGCATTCTCTGGACTCACGGCACTGCATCCCCAGTGGTGCCAGTGCACTCTCTGGACTCACTGCACTGCATCCCCAGTGGTGCCAAAGCACTCTCTGGACTCCCGGCACCGCATCCCCAGTGGTGCCAGTGCACTCTCTGGACTCGCGGCTCTGCATCCCCAGTGGTGTCAGTGCACTCTCTGGACTCACTGCAGTGCATTCCCAGTGTTGCCGGGGCACTCTCTGGACTCACTGCACTGCATGCCCAGTGGTGCCAGTGCACTCTCTGGACTCACTGCATTGCATCCCCAGTGGTGCCAGTACACTCTCTGGACTCACTGCACTGCATCCCCAATGGTGCCAGTGCACTCTCTTTACTCACTGCACTGCATCCCCAAGGTGCCAGTGCACTCTCTGGACTCACTGCACTGCTCCAGCCGCGGCAGCCTCTCCAGCCGCACCAGACGCGGCATCCCCTCCAGCCTCGGCATCCGCTCCAGCCGCGTTAACCGCTCCAGCCGCGGCAGCCGCTCCAGCCGCTCCAGCCGCGGCAGCCGCTCCAGCCGCTCCAGCCGCGGCAGCCGCTCCAACCGCGGCAGCCGCTCCAGCCGCGGCAGACGCTCCAGCCGCTCCAGCCGCGGCAGCCGCTCCAGCCGCTACCGAGTGGAGCGGCTGCCATGGCTGGAGGGCTACCGCGGCTGGAGCGGCTGCCGCGGCTAGAGCAGTGCAGTGAGTCCAGGGAGTGCAAAGGCACCAGTGGGGATGGAGTGCAGTGAGTCCAAAGACTTCACTGTCACCACTGGGAATGCAGTGCAGTGTGTCCAGAGAGTGCACTGGCACCACTGGCGATGCAGTGAAGTGAGTGCAGAGAGTGCAATGGCACTACTGGGGATGCACTGCAGTGAGTCCAGAGAGTGCACTGGCACCACTGGGGATGCAGTGCAGTGAGTCCAGAGAGTGCACTGGCACCACTGGGGATGCCCTGCAGTGAGTCCAGAGAGTGCACTGGCACCACTGGGGATGCACTACAGTGAGTCCAGGGATAGCACTGGCACCACTGGGCATGCAGTGCAGTGAGTCCAGAGAGTGCACTGGCACCACTGGGGATGCCCTGCAGTGAGCCCAGAGAGTGCACTGGCACCACTGGGGATGCAGTGCAGTGAGTCCAGTGAGTGCACTGGCACCACTGGGGATGCACTGCAGTGAGTCCAGAGAGTGCACTGGCACCACTGAGAATGCACTTCAGTGAGTCCAGAGAGTGCACTGGCACCACTGGGGATGAACTGCAGTGAGTCCAGAGAGTGCACTGGCACCACTGGGGATGCACTACAGTGAGTCCAGGGATAGCACTGGCACCACTGGGGATGCAGTGCAGTGAGTCCAGAGAGTGCACTGGCACCACTGGGGATGCAGTGCAGTGAGTCCAGAGAGTGCACAGGCTCGACTGAGAATGCACTTCAGTGAGTCCAGACAGTGCACTGGCACCACTGGGGATGCAGTGCAGTGAGTCCAGAGAGTGCACTGGCACCACTGGTGATGCAGTGCAGTGAGTCCAGAGAGTGCACTGGCACCACAGGTGATGCACTCCAGTGAGTCCAGAGAGTGCACTTGCACCACGGGGGATGCACTGCAGTGAGTCCAGAGAGCGCACTGGCACCACTGGGGATGCACTGCAGTGAGTCCACAGAGTGCACTGGCACCACTGGGGATGCAGTGCAGTGAGTCCACAGAGTGCACTGGCACCACTGGGGATGCACTGCAGTGAGTCCAGAGAGTGCACTAGCGCCACTGGGGATGGAGTGCAGTGAGTCCAGAGAGTGCACTGGCACCACTGGGGATGCACTGCAGTGAGTCCAGTGAGTGCACTGGCACCACTGGTGATGCAGTGCAGTGAGTCCAGAGAGTGGCGCTCCAGCCTCGGTTTCCGCTACAGCCGCGTCAACCGCTCCAGCCGCGGTAGCCCCTCCAGCCGCGGCAGACGCTCTACACGCTCCAACCGCGTCAGCCTCTCCAGCCGCGTTAGCCCCTCCAGCCGCGGCAGCCGCTCCATCCGCGGCAGCCGCTCCAGCCGCTCTAGCCGCGGCAGCCGCTCCAGCCGCTACCGAGTGGACCGGCTGCCACGGCTGGAGCGGTTGCCGCGGTTGGAGCGCCTGCCGCGTTTGGAGCGGCTGCCGCGGCTTCCGCGGCTGGAGCGGCTGCCGCGGTTGGAGAGTCTGCCGCGTATGCCGCGGACGGAGCGGCTGCCGCGGCTGGAGCGGCTGACGCGGCTGCCGCGGCTGCCGAGGCTGGAGGGCTACCGCGGCTGGAGCGACTGCCGCGGCTGGAGTAGTGCAGTGAGTCCAGAGAGTGCACTGGCACCACTGGGGATGCAGTGCAGTGAGTCCAGAGAGTGCACTGTCACCTTTGGGGATGCACTGACGTGTCTGCAGAGAGTGCCCTAGGGATGCAGTGCAGTGAGTCCAGAGAGTGCACTGGCACCTCTGGGGATGCACTGCAGTGAGTCCAGAGAGTGCACTGGCACCACTGGGGATGCAGTGCAGTGAGTCAGAGAGTGCACTGGCAGCACAGGGGATGCAGTGCAGTGAGTCCAGAGAGTGCACTGGCACCACTGAAAATGCACTTCAGTGTGTCCAGAGAGTGCACTGGCACCACTGGGGATGCAGTGCAGTGAGTCCAGAGAGTGCACTGGCAGCACTGGGGATGCACTGCAGTGAGTCCAGAGAGTGCACTGGCACCACTGGGGATGCACTGCAGTGAGTCCAGAGAGTGCACTGGCACCACTCGGGATGCAGTGCAGTGAGTCCAGAGAGTGCACTGGCACCACTGGGGATGCGGTGCAGTGAGTCCTGAGAGTGCACTGGCACCACTGGGGATGCAGTGCAGTGAGTCCAGAGAGTGCACTGGAACCACTGGAGATGCGGTGGCGGGAGTCCAGAGAGTGCTTTGGCACCACTGGGGATGCAGCGCAGTGACTCTAGAGAGTGCACTGGCACCACTGGGGATGCAGTGCAGTGAGTCCAGAGAGTGCACTGGCACCACTCAGGGTGCAGTGCGGTGAGACCAGAGAGTGCACTGGCACCACTGGGGATGCAGTACAGTGAGTCCAGAGAGTGCACTGGCACCACAGGTGATGCACTTCAATGAGTCCAGAGAGTGCACTTGCACCACGGGGGATGCAGTGCAGTGACGCCAGAGAGTGCACTGGCACCACTGGGGATGCAGTGCAGTGAGTCCAGAGAGTGCACTGGCACCACTGGGGATGCAGTGACGCGAGTCCAGAGAGTGCACTGGCACCACTGGGGATGCACTGCAGTCACTCCAGAGAGTGCACTGGCACCACTGGGGATGCACTGCAGTGAGTCCAGAGAGTGCACTGGCACAACTGGGGATGCAGCGCAGTGACTCTAGAGAGTGCACTGGCACCACAGCGGATGCGGTGCAGTGAGTCCAGAGAGTGCACTGGCACCACAGGTGATGCAGTGCAGTGAGTCCAGAGAGTGCACTGGCAGCACTGGGGATGCAGTGCAGTGAGTCCAGAGAGTGCACTGGCACCACAGGTGATGCACTCCAGTGAGACCAGAGAGTGCACTTGCACAACGGGGGATGCAGTGCAGTGACGCCAGAGAGTGCACTGGCAGCACTGGGGATGCAGTGCAGTGAGTCCAGAGAGTGCACTGGCACCACTGGGGATGCAGTGCAGTGAGTCCAGAGAGTGCACTGGCACCACTGGGGATGCAGTGCAGTGAGTCCAGAGAGTGCACTGGCACCAGTGGGGATGCACTGCAGTCACTCCAGAGAGTGCACTGGCACCACTGGGGATGCGGTGCAGTGAGTCCAGAGAGTGCACTGGCACCACTGGGGTGCAGTGCAGTGAGTCCAGAGAGTGCACTGGAACCACTGAGGATGCGGTGGCGGGAGTCCAGAGAGTGCTTTGGCACCACTGGGGATGCAGTACAGTGAGTCCAGAGAGTGCACTGGCACCACTGGGGATGCACTGCAGTGAGTCCTGAGAGTACACTGGCTCCACCGGGGATGCCCTGCAGTGAGTCCAGAGAGTGCACTGGCAGCACTGGGGATGCGGTGCAGTGAGTCCAGAGAGTGCACTGGCACCACTGGGGATGCAGTGCAGTGAGTCCAGAGAGTGCACTGGAACCACTGAGGATGCGGTGGCGGGAGTCCAGAGAGTGCTTTGGCACCACTGGGGATGCAGTACAGTGAGTCCAGAGAGTGCACTGGCACCACTGGGGATGCAGCGCAGTGACTCTAGAGAGTGCACTGGCACCACTGGGGATGCGGTGCAGTGAGTCCAGAGAGTGCACTGGCACCACTGGGGATGCAGTGCGGTGAGTCCAGAGAGTGCACTGGCACCACTGGGGATGCACTGCAGTGAGTCCAGAGAGTGCACTGGCACCACTGGGGATGCACTGCAGTGAGTCCAGAGTGCACTAGCACCACTGGGGATGCACTGCAGTGAGTCCAGAGAGTGCACTGGCACCACCGGGAATGCACTGCAGTGAGTCCAGAGAGTGCACTGGCATCACTGGGGTGCACTGCAGTGAGTCCAGAGAGTGCACTGGCACCACTGGGGATGCACTGCAGTCAGTCCAGAGTGCACTAGCACCACTGGGGATGTACTGCAGTGAGTCCAGAGAGTGCACTGGCACCACCGGGAATGCACTGCAGTGAGTCCAGAGAGTGCACTGGCACCACTGGGGATGCACTTCAGTGAGTCCAGAGAGTGCACTGGCACCACTGGGTATGCAGTGACGCGAGTCCAGAGAGTGCACTGGCACCACTGAGGATGCAGTGACGCGAGTCCAGAGAGTGCACTGGCACCACTGGGGATGCACTGCAGTCACTCCAGAGAGTGCACTGGCACCACTGGGGATGCACTGCAGTGAGTCCAGAGAGTGCACTGGCACAACTGGGGATGCAGCGCAGTGACTCTAGAGAGTGCACTGGCACCACTGCGGATGCGGTGCAGTGAGTCCAGAGAGTGCACTGGCATCACTGGGGATGCACTGCAGTGAGTCCAGAGTGCACTAGCACCACTGGGGATGCACTGCAGTGAGTCCAGAGAGTGCACTGGCACCACCGGGAATGCACTGCAGTGAGTCCAGAGAGTGCACTGGCATCACTGGGTTGCACTGCAGTGAGTCCAGAGAGTGCACTGGCACCACTGGGGATGCACTGCAGTCAGTCCAGAGTGCACTAGCACCACTGGGGATGTACTGCAGTGAGTCCAGAGAGTGCACTGGCACCACCGGGAATGCACTGCAGTGAGTCCAGAGAGTGCACTGGCACCACTGGGGATGCACTTCAGTGAGTCCAGAGAGTGCACTGGCACCACTGGGTATGCAGTGACGCGAGTCCAGACAGTGCACTGGCACCACTGGGGATGCAGTGACGCGAGTCCAGAGAGTGCACTGGCACAAATGGGGATGCAGCGCAGTGACTCTAGAGAGTGCACTAGCACCACTGCGGATGCGGTGCAATGAGTCCAGAGAGTGCACTGGCACCACAGGTGATGCAGTGCAGTGAGTCCAGAGAGTGCACTGGCAGCACTGGGGATGCAGTGCAGTGAGTCCAGAGAGTGCACTGGCACCACAGGTGATGCACTCCAATGAGTCCAGAGAGTGCACTTGCACCACGGGGGATGCAGTGCAGTGACGCCAGAGAGTGCACTGGCACCACTGGGGATGCAGTGCAGTGAGTCCAGAGAGTGCACTGGCACCACTGGGGATGCACTGCAGTGAGTCCTGAGAGTACACTGGCTCCACCGGGGATGCCCTGCAGTGAGTCCAGAGAGTGCACTGGCAGCACTGGGGATGCAGTGCAGTGAGTCCAGAGAGTGCACTGGCACCACTGGGGATGCAGCACAGTGAGTCCAGAGAGTGCACTGGCACCACTGGGGATGCCCTGCAGTGAGTCCAGAGAGTGCACTGGCACCACTGGGGATGCACTACAGTGAGTCCAGGGATAGCACTGGCACCACTGGGGATGCAGTGCAGTGAGTCCATAGAGTGCTCTGGCACCACTGGGGATGCCCTGCAGTGAGCCCAGAGAGTGCACTGGCACCACTGGGGATGCAGTGCAGTGAGTCCAGTGAGTGCACTGGCACCACTGGGGATGCACTGCAGTGAGTCCAGAGAGTGCACTGGCACCACAGAGAATGCACTTCAGTGAATCTAGAGAGTGCACTGGCACCACTGGGGATGCAGTGCAGTGAGTCCAGAGAGTGCACTGGCACCACTGGGGATGCACTACAGTGAGTCCAGGGATAGCACTGGCACCACTGGGGATGCAGTGCAGTGATTCCAGAGAGTGCACTGGCACCACTGGGGATGCAGTGCAGTGAGTCCAGAGAGTGCACTGGCACCACTGATGATGCAGTACAGTGAGTCCAGAGATTGCACTGGCACCACTGGGGATGCAGTGCAGCAAGTCCAGAGAGTTCACTGGCACCACTGGGGATGCACTGCAGTGAGTCCAGAGAGTGCACTGGCACAACTGGGGATGCAGCGCAGTGACTCTAGAGAGTGCACTGGCACCACAGCGGATGCAGTGCAGTGAGTCCAGAGAGTGCACTGGCACCACAGGTGATGCAGTGCAGTGAGTCCAGAGAGTGCACTGGCACCACTGGGGATGCAGTGCAGTGAGTCCAGAGAGTGCACGGGCACCACAGGTGATGCACTCCAGTGAGTCCAGAGAGTGCACTTGCACCACGGGGGATGCAGTGCAGTGACGCCAGAGAGTGCACTGGCAGCATTGGGGTGCAGTGCAGTGAGTCCAGAGAGTGCACTGGCACCACTGGGGATGCAGTGCAGTGAGTCCAGAGAGTGCACTGGCACCACTGGGGATGCACTGCAGTGAGTCCAGAGAGTGCACTGGCTCCACCGGGGATGCCCTGCAGTGAGTCCAGAGAGTGCACTGGCAGCACTGGGGATGCGGTGCAGTGAGTCCAGAGAGTGCACTGGCACCACTGGGGATGCAGTGCAGTGAGTCCAGAGAGTGCACTGGAACCACTGAGGATGCGGTGGCGGGAGTCCAGAGAGTGCTTTGGCACCACTGGGGATGCAGTACAGTGAGTCCAGAGAGTGCACTGGCACCACTGGGGATGCAGCGCAGTGACTCTAGAGAGTGCACTGGCACCACTGGGGATGCGGTGCAGTGAGTCCAGAGAGTGCACTGGCACCACCCAGGGTGCAGTGCGGTGAGTCCAGAGAGTGCACTGGCACCACTGGGGATGCACTGCAGTGAGTCCAGAGAGTGCACTGGCACCACTGGGGATGCACTGCAGTGAGTCCAGAGTGCACTAGCACCACTGGGGATGCACTGCAGTGAGTCCAGAGAGTGCACTGGCACCACCGGGAATGCACTGCAGTGAGTCCAGAGAGTGCACTGGCATCACTGGGGTGCACTGCAGTGAGTCCAGAGAGTGCACTGGCACCACTGGGGATGCACTGCAGTCAGTCCAGAGTGCACTAGCACCACTGGGGATGCACTGCAGTGAGTCCAGAGAGTGCACTGGCACCACCGGGAATGCACTGCAGTGAGTCCAGAGAGTGCACTGGCACCACTGGGGATGCACGTCAGTGAGTCCAGAGAGTGCACTGGCAGCACTGGGTATGCAGTGACGCGAGTCCAGAGAGTGCACTGGCACCACTGGGGATGCAGTGACGCGAGTCCAGAGAGTGCACTGGCACCACTGGGGATGCACTGCAGTCACTCCAGAGAGTGCACTGGCACCACTGGGGATGCACTGCAGTGAGTCCACAGAGTGCACTGGCACAACTGGGGATGCAGCGCAGTGACTCTAGAGAGTGCACTGGCACCACTGCGGATGCGGTGCAGTGAGTCCAGAGAGTGCACTGGCACCACTGGGGATGCACTGCAGTGAGTCCTGAGAGTACACTGGCTCCAACGGGGATGCCCTGCAGTGAGTCCAGAGAGTGCACTGGCAGCACTGGGGATGCAGTGCAGTGAGTCCAGAGAGTGCACTGGCACCACTGGGGATGCACTGCAGTCACTCCAGAGAGTGCACTGGCACCACTGGGGATGCGGTGCAGTGAGTCCAGAGAGTGCACTGGCACCACTGGGGATGCAGATCAGTGAGTCCAGAGAGTGCACTAGAACCACTGAGGATGCGGTGGCGGGAGTCCAGAGAGTGCTTTGGCACCACTGGGGATGCAGTACAGTGAGTCCAGAGAGTGCACTGGCACCACTGGGGATGCAGCGCAGTGACTCTAGAGAGTGCACTGTCACCACTGGGGATGCGGTGCAGTGAGTCCAGAGAGTGCACTGGCACCACCCAGGGTGCAGTGCGGTGAGTCCAGAGAGTGCACTGGCACCACTGGGGATGCAGTACAGTGAGTCCAGAGAGTGCACTGGCACCACTGGGGATGCAGTGCAGTGAGTCCAGAGAGTGCACTGGCACCACTGGGGATGCACTGCAGTGAGTCCAGAGAGTGCACTGGCACCACTGGGGATGCAGTGACGCGAGTCCAGAGAGTGCACTGGCACCACTGGGGATGCACTGCAGTCACTCCAGAGAGTGCACTGGCACCACAGGTGATGCAGTGCAGTGAGTCCAGAGAGTGCACTGGCACAACTGGGGATGCAGCGCAGTGACTCTAGAGAGTGCACTGGCACCACAGCGGATGCGGTGCAGTGAGTCCAGAGAGTGCACTGGCACCACAGGTGATGCAGTGCAGTGAGTCCAGAGAGTGCACTGGCAGCACTGGGGATGCAGTGCAGTGAGTCCAGAGAGTGCACTGGCACCACAGGTGATGCACTCCAGTGAGACCAGAGAGTGCACTTGCACCACGGGGGATGCAGTGCAGTGACGACAGAGAGTGCACTGGCAGCACTGGGGATGCAGTGCAGTGAGTCCAGAGAGTGCACTGGCACCACTGGGGATGCAGTGCAGTGAGTCCAGAGAGTGCACTGGCACCACTGGGGATGCACTGCAGTGAGTCCTGAGAGTACACTGGCTCCACCGGGGATGCCCTGCAGTGAGTCCAGAGAGTGCACTGGCACCACTGGGGATGCAGTGCAGTGAGTCCAGAGAGTGCACTGGCACAACTGGGGATGCACTGCAGTCACTCCAGAGAGTGCACTGGCACCACTGGGGATGCGGTGCAGTGAGTCCAGAGAGTGCACTGGCACCACTGGGGATGCAGTGCAGTGAGTCCAGAGAGTGCACTGGAACCACTGAGGATGCGGTGGCGGGAGTCCAGAGAGTGCTTTGGCACCACTGGGGATGCAGTACAGTGAGTCCAGAGAGTGCACTGGCACCACTGGGGATGCAGCGCAGTGACTCTAGAGAGTGCACTGTCACCACTGGGGATGCGGTGCAGTGAATCCAGAGAGTGCACTGGCACCACCCAGGGTGCAGTGCGGTGAGTCCAGAGAGTGCACTGGCACCACTGGGGATGCAGTACAGTGAGTCCAGAGAGTGCACTGGCACCACTGGGGATGCAGTGCAGTGAGTCCAGAGAGTGCACTGGCACCACTGGGGATGCACTGCAGTGAGTCCAGAGTGCACTAGCACCACTGGGGATGCACTGCAGTGAGTCCAGAGAGTGCTCTGGCACCACCGGGAATGCACTGCAGTGAGTCCAGAGAGTGCACTGGCATCACTGGGGTGCACTGCAGTGAGTCCAGAGAGTGCACTAGCACCACTGGGGATGCACTGCAGTCAGTCCAGAGTGCACTAGCGCCACTGGGGTTGCACTGCAGTGAGTCCAGAGAGTGCACTGGCACCACCGGGAATGCACTGCAGTGAGTCCAGAGAGTGCACTGGCACCACTGGGGATGCACTTCAGTGAGTCCAGAGAGTGCACTGGCACCACTGGGGATGCAGTGACGCGAGTCCAGAGAGTGCACTGGCACCACTGGGGATGCACTGCAGTCACTCCAGAGAGTGCACTGGCACCACTGGGGATGCACTGCAGTGAGTCCAGAGAGTGCACTGGCACAACTGGGGATGCAGCGCAGTGAATCCAGAGAGTGCACTGGCACCACTGGGGATGCGGTGCAGTGAGTCCAGAGAGTGCACTGGCACCACCGGGGATGCACTGCAGTGAGTCCTGAGAGTACACTGGCTCCACCGGGGATGCCCTGCAGTGAGTCCAGAGAGTGCACTGGCAGCACTGGGGATGCAGTGCAGTGAGTCCAGAGAGTGCACTGGCACCACTGGGGATGCACTGCAGTCACTCCAGAGAGTGCACTGGCACCACTGGGGATGCGGTGCAGTGAGTCCAGAGAGTGCACTGGCAGCACTGGGGATGCAGTGCAGTGAGTCCAGAGAGTGCACTGGAACCACATAGGATGCGGTGGCGGGAGTCCAGAGAGTGCTTTGGCACCACTGGGATGCAGTACAGTGAGTCCAGAGAGTGCACTGGCACCACTGGGGATGCAGCGCAGTGACTCTAGAGAGTGCACTGGCACCACTGGGGATGCGGTGCAGTGAGTCCAGAGAGTGCACTGGCACCACCCAGGGTGCAGTGCGGTGAGTCCAGAGAGTGCACTGGCACCACTGGGGATGCAGTACAGTGAGTCCAGAGAGTGCACTGGCACCACTGGGGATGCAGTGCAGTGAGTCCAGAGAGTGCACTGGCACCACTGGGGATGCACTGCAGTGAGTCCAGAGTGCACTAGCACCACTGGGGATGCACTGCAGTGAGTCCAGAGAGTGCACTGGCACCACCGGGAATGCACTGCAGTGAGTCCAGAGAGTGCACTGGCATCACTGGGTTGCACTGCAGTGAGTCCAGAGAGTGCACTGGCACCACTGGGGATGCACTGCAGTCAGTCCAGAGTGCACTAGCACCACTGGGGATGCACTGCAGTGAGTCCAGAGAGTGCACTGGCACCACCGGGAATGCACTGCAGTGAGTCCAGAGAGTGCACTGGCACCACTGGGGATGCACTTCAGTGAGTCCAGAGAGTGCACTGGCACCACTGGGTATGCAGTGACGCGAGTCCAGAGAGTGCACTGGCACCACTGGGGATGCAGTGACGCGAGTCCAGAGAGTGCACTGGCACCACTGGGGATGCACTGCAGTCACTCCAGAGAGTGCACTGGCACCACTGGGGATGCACTGCAGTGAGTACAGAGAGTGCACTGGCACCACAGAGAATGCACTTCAGTGAGTCCAGAGAGTGCACTGGCACCACTGGGGATGCAGTGCAGTGAGTCCAGAGAGTGCACTGGCACCACTGGGGATGCACTACAGTGAGTAAAGGGATAGCACTGGCACCACTGGGGATGCAGTGCAGTGAGTCCAGAGAGTGCACTGGCACCACTGGGGATGCAGTGCAGTGAGTCCAGAGAGTGCACTGGCACCACTGATGATGCAGTACAGCGAGTCCAGTGAGTGCACTGGCACAACTGGGGATGTAGTGCAGTGACTCGAGAGAGTGCACTGGAACCACTGGGGATGCAGTGTCGCGAGTCCAGAGAGTGCACTGGCTCCACTGGGGATGTGGTGCCGGAGGTCCAGAGAGTGCATTGACACCAATGGGGATGCAGTGCAGTGACTCCAGAGAGTGCACTGGCACCACTGGGGATGCGGTGCCGGGAGTCCAGAGAGTGCTTTGGCACCGCTGGGGATGCACTGCAGTTACTCCAGAGAGTGCACAGGCACCAATGGGGATGCACATCAGTGAGTCCAGAGAGTGCACTGGCACCACTGGGGATGCAGTGCAGCAAGTCCAGAGAGTTCACTGGCACCACTGGGGATGCAGTGCAGTGAGTCCAGCGAGTGTACTGGCACCACTGGGGATGCAGCGCAGTGAGTCCAGAGAGTGCACTGGCACCACTGGGGATGCACTGCAGTGAGTCCAGAGAGTGCTCTGGCACCACTGGAGATGCAGTGCATTGAGTCCAGAGAGTGCACTAGCACCACTGGGGATGCAGTGCAGTCAGTCCAGTGAGTGTACTGGCACCACTGGGGATGCCCTTCAGTGAGTCCAGAGAGTGCACTGGCACCACTGGGGATGCACTGCAGTGAGTCCACAGAGTGCACGGGCTCCACTGGGGATGCACTGCAGTGAGTCCAGAGAGTGCACTGGCACCACTGGGGATGCAGTGCAGTGAGTCCAGAGATCGCACTGGCTCCACTGGGGATGCAGTGCAGTGAGTCCAGAGAGTGCTCTGGCACCACTGGGGATGCAGTGCAGTGAGTCCAGAGAGTGCACTGGCACCACTGGGGATGCAGTGCAGTGAGTCCAGAGAGTGCTCTGGCACCACTGGGGATGCAGTGCAGTGAGTCCAGAGAGTGCAGTGGCACCAGTGGTGATGCACTGCAGTTACTCCAGAGAGTGCACTGGCACCACTGGGGATGCGGTGCGGTGAGTCCAGAGAGTGCACTGGCACCACTGGGGATGCACTGCAGTGAGTCCAGAGAGTGCACTGGCACCAGTGAGAATGCCCTTCAGTGAGTCCAGAGAGTGTACTGGCACCACTGGGGATGCACTTCAGTGAGTCCAGAGAGCGCACTTGCACCACTGAGAATGCACTTCAGTGAGTCCAAAGAGTGCACTGGCACCACTGGGGATGCACTGCAGTGAGTCCAGAGAGTGCACTGGCACCACTGGGGATGCAGTGCAGTGAGTCCACAGAGTGCACGGGCTCAACTGGGGATGCAGTGCAGTGAGTCCAGAGAGTGCACTGGCAACACTGGGGATGCAGTGCAGTGAGTCCAGAGAGTGCACTGGCACCACTGGGGATGCAGTGGAGCAAGTCCAGAGAGTGCACTGGCACCACTGGGGATGCGGTGCTGGGAGTCCAGAGTGCACTGGCACCACTGGGGATGCAGTGCAGTGAGTCCAGAGAGTGCACTGGCACCACTGGGGATGCACTACAGTGAGTCCAGAGAGTGCACTGGCACCACTGGGGATGCAGCGCAGTGACTCTAGAGAGTGCACTGGCACCACTGGGGATGCACTGCAGTGAGTCCAGAGAGTGCACTGGCACCACTCAGGGTGCAGTGCGGTGAGTCCAGAGAGTGCACTGGCACCACTGGGGATGCAGTACAGTGAGTCCAGAGAGTGCACTGGCACCACTGGGGATGCAGTGCAGTGAGTCCAGAGAGTGCACTGGCACCACTGGGGATGCACTGCAGTGAGTCCAGAGTGCACTAGCACCACTGGGGATGCAGTGCAGTGAGTCCAGTGAGTGCACTGGCACCACTGGGGATGCACTGCAGTGAGTCCAGAGAGTGCACTGGCACCACTGGGGATGCAGTGCAGTGAGTCCAGAGAGTGCACTGGCACCACTGGGGATGCACTGCAGTCAGTCCAGAGTGCACTAGCACCACTGGGGATGCACTGCAGTGAGTCCAGAGAGTGCACTGACACCACCGGGAATGCACTGCAGTGAGTCCAGAGAGTGCACTGGCACCACTCGGGATGCACTTCAGTGAGTCCAGAGAGTGCACTGGCACCACTGGGTATGCAGTGACGCGAGTCCAGAGAGTGCACTGGCACCACTGGGGATGCAGTGACGCGAGTCCAGAGAGTGCACTGGCACCACTGGGGATGCACTGCAGTCACTCCAGAGAGTGCACTGGCACCACTGGGGATGCACTGCAGTGAGCCCAGAGAGTGCACTGGCACCACTGGGGATGCGGTGCCGGGAGTCCAGAGAGTGCTTTGGCACCGCTGGGGATGCACTGCAGTTACTCCAGAGAGTGCACAGGCACCAATGGGGATGTCATCAGTGAGTCCAGAGAGTGCAGTGGCACCACTGGGGATGCAGTGCAGCACGTCCAGAGAGTTCACTGGCACCACAGGTGATGCAGTGCAGTGAGTCCAGAGAGTGCACTGGCAGCACTGGGGATGCAGTGCAGTGAGTCCAGAGAGTGCACTGGCACCACAGGTGATGCACTCCAGTGAGTCCAGAGAGTGCATTGCACCACGGGGGATGCAGTGCAGTGACGCCAGAGAGTGCACTGGCACCACTGGGGATGCAGTGCAGTGAGTCCAGAGAGTGCACTGGCACCACTGGGGATGCACTGCAGTGAGTCCTGAGAGTACACTGGCTCCACCGGGGATGCCCTGCAGTGAGTCCAGAGAGTGCACTGGCAGCACTGGGGATGCAGTGCAGTGAGTCCATAGAGTGCTCTGGCACCACTGGGGATGCCCTGCAGTGAGCCCAGAGAGTGCACTGGCACCACTGGGGATGCAGTGCAGTGAGTCCAGTGAGTGCACTGGCACCACTGGGGATGCACTGCAGTGAGTCCAGAGAGTGCACTGGCACCACAGAGAATGCACTTCAGTGAGTCCAGAGAGTGCACTGGCACCACTGGGGATGCAGTGCAGTGAGTCCAGAGAGTGCACTGGCACCACTGGGGATGCACTACAGTGAGTCCAGGGATAGCACTGGCACCACTGGGGATGCAGTGCAGTGAGTCCAGAGAGTGCACTGGCACCACTGGGGATGCAGTGCAGTGAGTCCAGAGAGTGCACTGGCACCACTGATGATGCAGTACAGTGAGTCCAGTGAGTGCACTGGCACAACTGGGGATGTAGTGCAGTGACTCGAGAGAGTGCACTGGAACCACTGGGGATGCAGTGCCGCGAGTCCAGAGAGTGCACTGGCTCCACTGGGGATGCGGTGCCGGAGGTCCAGAGAGTGCATTGGCACCACTGGGGATGCAGTGCAGTGACTCCAGAGAGTGCACTGGCACCACTGGGGATGCACTGCAGTGAGCCCAGAGAGTGCACTGGCACCACTGGGGATGCGGTGCCGGGAGTCCAGAGAGTGCTTTGGCACCGCTGGGGATGCACTGCAGTGAGTCCAGAGAGTGCGCTTGCACCACTGGGGATGCACTGCAGTGAGTCCACAGAGTGCACTGGCACCACTGGGGATGCAGTGCAGTGAGTCCAGAGAGTGCACTGGCACCAATGGGGATGCACAGCAGTGAGTCCACAGGGTGCACTGGCACCACTGGGGATGCAGCGCAGTGAGTCCAGAGAGTGCACTGGCACCACTGGGGATGCACTGCAGTGAGTCCAGAGAGTGCTCTGGCACCACTGGGGATGCAGTGCAGTGAGTCCAGAGAGTGCACTAGCACCACTGGGGATGCAGTTCAGTCAGTCCAGTGAGTGTACTGGCACCACTGGGGATGCCCTTCAGTGAGTCCAGAGAGTGCACTGGCACCACTGGGGATGCACTGCAGTGAGTCCACAGAGTGCACGGGCTCCACTGGGGATGCACTGCAGTGAGTCCACAGAGTGCACTGGCACCACTGGGGATGCAGTGCAGTGAGTCCAGAGATCGCACTGGCTCCACTGGGGATGCAGTGCAGTGAGTCCAGAGAGTGCTCTGGCACCACTGGGGATGCAGTGCAGTGAGTCCAGAGAGTGCACTGGCACCACTGGGGATGCAGTGCAGTGAGTCCAGAGAGTGCTCTGGCACCACTGGGGATGCAGTGCAGTGAGTCCAGAGAGTGCAGTGGCACCACTGGTGATGCACTGCAGTTACTCCAGAGAGTGCACTGGCACCACTGGGGATGCGGTGCGGTGAGTCCAGAGAGTGCACTGGCACCACTGGGGATGCACTGCAGTGAGTCCAGAGAGTGCACTGGCACCACTGAGAATGCCCTTCAGTGAGTCCAGAGAGTGTACTGGCACCACTGGGGATGCACTTCAGTGAGTCCAGAGAGCGCACTTGCACCACTGAGAATGCACTTCAGTGAGTCCAAAGAGTGCACTGGCACCACTGGGGATGCACTGCAGTGAGTCCAGAGAGTGCACTGGCACCACTGGGGATGCAGTGCAGTGAGTCCACAGAGTGCACGGGCTCAACTGGGGATGCAGTGCAGTGAGTCCAGAGAGTGCACTGGCAACACTGGGGATGCAGTGCAGTGAGTCCAGAGAGTGCACTGGCACCACTGGGGATGCAGTGGAGCAAGTCCAGAGAGTGCACTGGCACCACTGGGGATGCGGTGCTGGGAGTCCAGAGTGCACTGGCACCACTGGGGATGCAGTGCAGTGAGTCCAGAGAGTGCACTGGCACCACTGGGGATGCACTACAGTGAGTCCAGAGAGTGCACTGGCACCACTGGGGATGCAGCGCAGTGACTCTAGAGAGTGCACTGGCACCACTGGGGATGCACTGCAGTGAGTCCAGAGAGTGCACTGGCACCACTCAGGGTGCAGTGCGGTGAGTCCAGAGAGTGCACTGGCACCACTGGGGATGCAGTACAGTGAGTCCAGAGAGTGCACTGGCACCACTGGGGATGCAGTGCAGTGAGTCCAGAGAGTGCACTGGCACCACTGGGGATGCACTGCAGTGAGTCCAGAGTGCACTAGCACCACTGGGGATGCAGTGCAGTGAGTCCAGTGAGTGCACTGGCACCACTGGGGATGCACTGCAGTGAGTCCAGAGAGTGCACTGGCACCACTGGGGATGCAGTGCAGTGAGTCCAGAGAGTGCACTGGCACCACTGGGGATGCACTGCAGTGAGTCCAGAGTGCACTAGCACCACTGGGGATGCACTGCAGTGAGTCCAGAGAGTGCACTGGCACCACCGGGAATGCACTGCAGTGAGTCCAGAGAGCGCACTGGCACCACTCGGGATGCACTTCAGTGAGTCCAGAGAGTGCACTGGCACCACTGGGTATGCAGTGACGCGAGTCCAGAGAGTGCACTGGCACCACTGGGGATGCAGTGACGCGAGTCCAGAGAGTGCACTGGCACCACTGGGGATGCACTGCAGTCACTCCAGAGAGTGCACTGGCACCACTGGGGATGCACTGCAGTGAGCCCAGAGAGTGCACTGGCACCACTGGGGATGCGGTGCCGGGAGTCCAGAGAGTGCTTTGGCACCGCTGGGGATGCACTGCAGTTACTCCAGAGAGTGCACAGGCACCAATGGGGATGTCATCAGTGAGTCCAGAGAGTGCAGTGGCACCACTGGGGATGCAGTGCAGCACGTCCAGAGAGTTCACTGGCACCACAGGTGATGCAGTGCAGTGAGTCCAGAGAGTGCACTGGCAGCACTGGGGATGCAGTGCAGTGAGTCCAGAGAGTGCACTGGCACCACAGGTGATGCACTCCAGTGAGTCCAGAGAGTGCATTGCACCACGGGGGATGCAGTGCAGTGACGCCAGAGAGTGCACTGGCACCACTGGGGATGCAGTGCAGTGAGTCCAGAGAGTGCACTGGCACCACTGGGGATGCACTGCAGTGAGTCCTGAGAGTACACTGGCTCCACCGGGGATGCCCTGCAGTGAGTCCAGAGAGTGCACTGGCAGCACTGGGGATGCAGTGCAGTGAGTCCATAGAGTGCTCTGGCACCACTGGGGATGCCCTGCAGTGAGCCCAGAGAGTGCACTGGCACCACTGGGGATGCAGTGCAGTGAGTCCAGTGAGTGCACTTGCACCACTGGGGATGCACTGCAGTGAGTCCAGAGAGTGCACTGGCACCACAGAGAATGCACTTCAGTGAGTCCAGAGAGTGCACTGGCACCACTGGGGATGCAGTGCAGTGAGTCCAGAGAGTGCACTGGCACCACT
Source organism: Anser cygnoides (assembly GCF_040182565.1). Classification (NCBI taxonomy): domain Eukaryota; kingdom Metazoa; phylum Chordata; class Aves; order Anseriformes; family Anatidae; genus Anser; species Anser cygnoides. Next base: position 64,453,765 of record NC_089874.1, read on the forward strand.
GGGGATGCACTACAGTGAGTCCAGGGATAGCACTGGCACCACTGGGGATGCAGTGCAGTGAGTCCAGAGAGTGCACTGGCACCACTGGGGATGCAGTGCAGTGAGTCCAGAGAGTGCACTGGCACCACTGATGATGCAGTACAGTGAGTCCAGTGAGTGCACTGGCACAACTGGGGATGTAGTGCAGTGACTCGAGAGAGTGCACTGGAACCACTGGGGATGCAGTGCCGCGAGTCCAGAGAGTGCACTGGCTCCACTGGGGATGCGGTGCCGGAGGTCCAGAGAGTGCATTGGCACCACTGGGGATGCAGTGCAGTGACTCCAGAGAGTGCACTGGCACCACTGGGGATGCACTGCAGTGAGCCCAGAGAGTGCACTGGCACCACTGGGGATGCGGTGCCGGGAGTCCAGAGAGTGCTTTGGCACCGCTGGGGATGCACTGCAGTTAGTCCAGAGAGTGCACTTGCACCACTGGGGATGCACTGCAGTGAGTCCACAGAGTGCACTGGCACCACTGGGGATGCAGTGCAGTGAGTCCAGAGAGTGCACTGGCACCAATGGGGATGCACAGCAGTGAGTCCACAGGGTGCACTGGCACCACTGGGGATGCAGCGCAGTGAGTCCAGAGAGTGCACTGGCACCACTGGGGATGCACTGCAGTGAGTCCAGAGAGTGCTCTGGCACCACTGGGGATGCAGTGCAGTGAGTCCAGAGAGTGCACTAGCACCACTGGGGATGCAGTTCAGTCAGTCCAGTGAGTGTACTGGCACCACTGGGGATGCCCTTCAGTGAGTCCAGAGAGTGCACTGGCACCACTGGGGATGCACTGCAGTGAGTCCACAGAGTGCACGGGCTCCACTGGGGATGCACTGCAGTGAGTCCACAGAGTGCACTGGCACCACTGGGGATGCAGTGCAGTGAGTCCAGAGATCGCACTGGCTCCACTGGGGATGCAGTGCAGTGAGTCCAGAGAGTGCTCTGGCACCACTGGGGATGCAGTGCAGTGAGTCCAGAGAGTGCACTGGCACCACTGGGGATGCAGTGCAGTGAGTCCAGAGAGTGCTCTGGCACCACTGGGGATGCAGTGCAGTGAGTCCAGAGAGTGCAGTGGCACCACTGGTGATGCACTGCAGTTACTCCAGAGAGTGCACTGGCACCACTGGGGATGCGGTGCGGTGAGTCCAGAGAGTGCACTGGCACCACTGGGGATGCACTGCAGTGAGTCCAGAGAGTGCACTGGCACCACTGAGAATGCCCTTCAGTGAGTCCAGTGAGTGTTCTGGCACCACTGGGGATGCACTTCAGTGAGTCCAGAGAGCGCACTGGCACCACTGGGGATGCAGTGCAGTGAGTCCAGAGAGTGCAGTTGCACCACTGAGAATGCACTTCAGTGAGTCCAAAGAGTGCACTGGCACCACTGGGGATGCACTGCAGTGAGTCCAGAGAGTGCACTGGCACCACCGGGAATGCACTGCAGTGAGCCCAGAGAGTGCACTGGCACCACTGGGGATGCGGTGCCGGGAGTCCAGAGAGTGCTTTGGCACCGCTGGGGATGCACTGCAGTTACTCCAGAGAGTGCACAGGCACCAATGGGGATGCACATCAGTGAGTCCAGAGAGTGCACTGGCACCACTGGGGATGCAGTGCAGCAAGTCCAGAGAGTTCACTGGCACCACTGGGGATGCAGTGCAGTGAGTCCAGTGAGTGTACTGGCACCACTGGGGATGCACTGCAGTGAGTCCAGAGAGTGCATTGGCACCACTTGGGATGCACTGCAGTGAGTCCAGAGAGTGCACTTGCACCACTGGGGATGCACTGCAGTGAGTCCACAGAGTGCACTGGCACCACTGGGGATGCAGTGCAGTGAGTCCAGAGAGTGCACTGGCACCAATGGGGATGCACAGCAGTGAGTCCACAGAGTGCACTGGCACCACTGGGGATGCAGCGCAGTGAGTCCAGAGAGTGCACTGGCACCACTGGGGATGCACTGCAGTGAGTCCAGAGAGTACACTGGCACCACTGGAGATGCAGTGCAGTGAGTCCAGAGAGTGCACTAGCACCACTGGGGATGCAGTGCAGTCAGTCCAGTGAGTGTACTGGCACCACTGGGGATGCCCTTCAGTGAGTCCAGAGAGTGCACTGGCACCACTGGGGATGCACTGCAGTGAGTCCACAGAGTGCACGGGCTCCACTGGGGATGCACTGCAGTGAGTCCACAGAGTGCACTGGCACCACTGGGGATGCAGTGCAGTGAGTCCAGAGATCGCACTGGCTCCACTGGGGATGCAGTGCAGTGAGTCCAGAGAGTGCTCTGGCACCACTGGGGATGCAGTGCAGTGAGTCCAGAGAGTGCACTGGCACCACTGGGGATGCAGTGCAGTGAGTCCAGAGAGTGCAGTGGCACCACTGGTGATGCACTGCAGTTACTCCAGAGAGTGCACTGGCACCACTGGGGATGCGGTGCGGTGAGTCCAGAGAGTGCACTGGCACCACTGGGGATGCACTGCAGTGAGTCCAGAGAGTGCACTGGCACCAATGTGGATGCAGTGCAGTGAGTCCAGAGAGAGCACTGGCAGCACTGGGGATGCACTGCAGTGAGTCCAGAGAGTGCACTGGCACCACTGGGGATGCACTGCAGTGAGTCCAGAGAGTGCACTGGCACCACTCGGGATGCAGTGCAGTGAGTCCAGAGAGTGCATTAGCACCACTGGGGATGCATTGACGCGAGTCCAGAGAGTGCACTGGCACCACTGGGGATGCACTGCAGTCACTCCAGAGAGTGCACTTGCACCACTGGGGATGCGGTGCAGTGAGTCCAGAGAGTGCACTGGCACCACTGGGGATGCAGTGCAGTGAGTCCAGAGAGTGCACTGGAACCACTGGGGATGCGGTGGCGGGAGTCCAGAGAGTGCTTTGGCACCACTGGGGATGCAGTACAGTGAGTCCAGAGAGTGCACTGGCACCACTGGGGATGCAGCGCAGTGACTCTAGAGAGTGCACTGGCACCACTGGGGATGCAGTGCAGTGAGTCCAGAGAGTGCACTGGCACCACTCAGGGTGCAGTGCGGTGAGACCAGAGAGTGCACTGGCACCACTGGGGATGCAGTACAGTGAGTCCAGAGAGTGCACTGGCACCACTGGGGATGCAGTGCAGTGAGTCCAGAGAGTGCACTGGCACCACTGGGGATGCACTGCAGTGAGTCCAGAGTGCACTAGCACCACTGGGGATGCACTGCAGTGAGTCCAGAGAGTGCACTGGCACCACCGGGAATGCACTGCAATGAGTCCAGAGAGTGCACTGGCACCACTGGGGATGCAGTGACGCGAGTCCAGAGAGTGCACTGGCACCACTGGGGATGCAGTGACGCGAGTCCAGAGAGTGCACTGGCACCACTGGGGTTGCACTGCAGTCACTCCAGAGAGTGCACTGGCACCACTGGGGATGCACTGCAGTGAGTCCAGAGAGTGCACTGGCACAACTGGGGATGCAGCGCAGTGACTCCAGAGAGTGCACTGGCACCACAGCGGATGCGGTGCAGTGAGTCCAGAGAGTGCACTGGCACCACAGGTGATGCAGTGCAGTGAGTCCAGAGAGTGCACTGGCACCACTGGGGATGCAGTGCAGTGAGTTCAGAGAGTGCACTGGCACCACAGGTGATGCACTCCAGTGAGTCCAGAGAGTGCACTTGCACCACGGGGGATGCAGTGCAGTGACGCCAGAGAGTGCACTGGCAGCATATGGGGTGCAGTGCAGTGAGTCCAGAGAGTGCACTGGCACCACTGGGGATGCAGTGCAGTGAGTCCAGAGAGTGCACTGGCACCACTGGGGATGCACTGCAGTGAGTCCTGAGAGTACACTGGCTCCACCGGGAATGCCCTGCAGTGAGTCCAGAGAGTGCACTGGCAGCACTGGGGATGCAGTGCAGTGAGTCCAGAGAGTGCACTGGCACCACTGGGGATGCACTGCAGTCACTCCAGAGAGTGCACTGGCACCACTGGGGATGCGGTGCAGTGAGTCCAGAGAGTGCACTGGCACCACTGGGGATGCAGTGCAGTGAGTCCAGAGAGTGCACTGGAACCACTGGGGATGCGGTGGCGGGAGTCCAGAGAGTGCTTTGGCACCACTGGGGATGCAGTACAGTGAGTCCAGAGAGTGCACTGGCACCACTGGGGATGCAGCGCAGTGACTCTAGAGAGTGCACTGGCACCACTGGGGATGCGGTGCAGTGAGTCCAGAGAGTGCACTGGCACCACTCAGGGTGCAGTGCAGTGAGTCCAGAGAGTGCACTGGCACCACTGGGGATGCAGTACAGTGAGTCCAGAGAGTGCACTGGCACCACTGGGGATGCAGTGCGGTGAGTCCAGAGAGTGCATTGGCACCACTGGGGATGCACTGCAGTGAGTCCAGAGTGCACTAGCACCACTGGGGATGCACTTCAGTGAGTCCAGAGAGTGCACTGGCACCACCGGGAATGCACTGCAGTGAGTCCAGAGAGTGCACTGGCATCACTGGGGTGCACTGCAGTGAGTCCAGAGAGTGCACTGGCACCACTGGGGATGCACTGCAGTCAGTCCAGAGTGCACTAGCACCACTGGGGATGCACTGCAGTGAGTCCAGAGAGTGCACTGGCACCACCGGGAATGCACTGCAGTGAGTCCAGAGAGTGCACTGGCACCACTGGGGATGCACTTCAGTGAGTCCAGAGAGTGCACTGGCACCACTGGGGATGCAGTGACGCGAGTCCAGAGAGTGCACTGGCACCACTGGGGATGCAGTGACGCGAGTCCAGAGAGTGCACTGGCACCACTGGGGATGCACTGCAGTCACTCCAGAGAGTGCACTGGCACCACTGGGGATGCACTGCAGTGAGTCCAGAGAGTGCACTGGCACAACTGGGGATGCAGCGCAGTGACTCTAGAGAGTGCACTGGCACCACTGCGGATGCGGTGCAGTGAGTCCAGAGAGTGCACTGGCACCACAGGTGATGCAGTGCAGTGAGTCCAGAGAGTGCACTGGCAGCACGGGGGATGCACTGCAGTGAGTCCAGAGAGTGCACTGGCACCACAGGTGATGCACTCCAGTGAGTCCAGAGAGTGCACTGGCACAACTGGGGATGTAGTGCAGTGACTCGAGAGAGTGCACAGGAACCACTGTGGATGCAGTGTCGCGAGTCCAGAGAGTGCACTGGCTCCACTGGGGATGTGGTGCCGGAGGTCCAGAGAGTGCATTGGCACCACCGGGGATGCAGTGCAGTGAGTCCAGAGAGTGCACTGGCACCACTGGGGATGCAGTGCAGTGAGTCCAGAGAGTGCACTGGCACCACTGGGGATGCAGTGCAGTGAGTCCAGAGAGTGCTCAGGCACCACTGGGGATGCAGTGCAGTGAGTCCAGAGAGTGCAGTGGCACCACTGGTGATGCACTGCAGTTACTCCAGAGAGTGCAGTGGCACCACTGGGGATGCGGTGCGGTGAGTCCAGAGAGTGCACTGGCACCACTGGGGATGCACTGCAGTGAGTCCAGAGAGTGCACTGGCACCACTGAGAATGCCCTTCAGAGAGTCCAGAGAGTGTACTGGCACCACTGGGGATGCACTTCAGTGAGTCCAGAGAGCGCACTGGCACCACTGGGGATGCACTGCAGTGAGTCCAGAGAGTGCACTTGCACCACTGAGAATGCACTTCAGTGAGTCCAAAGAGTGCACTGGCACCACTGGGGATGCACTGCAGTGAGTCCAGAGAGTGCACTGGCACCACTGGGGATGCAGTGCAGTGAGTCCAGAGAGTGCACGGGCTCCACTGGGGATGCAGTGCAGTGAGTACAGAGAGTGCACTTGCAACACTGGGGATGCAGTGCAGTGAGTCCAGAGAGTGCTCTGGCACCACTGGGGATGCAGTGCAGTGAGTCCAGAGAGTGCACTGGCACCACTGGGGATGCAGTGCAGTGAGTCCAGAGAGTGCACTGGCACCACTGGTGATGCACTGCAGTTACTCCAGAGAGTGCACTGGCACCACTGGGGATGCGGTGCGGTGAGTCCAGAGAGTGCACTGGCACCACTGGTGATGCACTGCAGTGAGTCCAGAGAGTGCACTGGCACCACTGAGAATGCCTTTCAGTGAGTCCAGAGAGTGCACTGGCACCACTGGGGATGCACTGCAGTGAGTCCACAGAGTGCACTAGCACCACTGGGGATGCAGTGCAGTGAGTCCAGAGAGTGTACTGGCACCACTGGGGATGCACTGCAGTGAGTCCAGAGAGTGCACTGGCACCACTGAGAATGCACTTCAGTGAGTCCAGAGAGCGCACTGGCACCACTGGGGATGCAGTACAGTGAGTCCAGAGAGTGCATTGGCACCATTGGAGATGCAGTGCAGTGAGTCCAGAGAGTGCACTGGCACCACTGGGGATGCACAGCAGTGAGTCCAGAGAGTGCACTGGCACCACTGGGGATGCAGTGCAGTGAGTCCACAGAGTGCACTGGCACCATTGGAGATGCAGTGCAGTGAGTCCAGAGATTGCACTGGCACCACTGGGGATGCAGTGCAGTGAGTCCAGAGAGTGCACTGGCACCACTGGGGAAGCAGTGCAGTGAGTCCAGAGAGTGCACTGGCACCACTGGGGATGCAGTGCAGTGAGTCCAGAGAGTTCACTGGCACCACTGGAGATGCACTTCAGTGAGTGCAGAGACTGCACTGGCACCACTGGGGATGCAGTGCAGTGAGTCCAGTGAGTGTACTGGCACCACTGGGGATGCACTGTAGTGAGTCCAGAGAGTGGATTGGCACCACTTGGGTTGCACTGCAGTGAGTCCAGAGAGTGCACTTGCAGCACTGGGGATGCAGTGCAGTGAGTCCAGAGAGTGCACTGGCACCACTGGGGATGCAGTGCAGTGAGTCCAGAGAGTGCACTGGCACAAATGGGGATGCACTTCAGTGAGTCCACAGAGTGCACTGGCTCCACTGGGGATGCAGTGCAGTGAGTCCAGAGAGTGCACTGGCACCATTGGAGATGCAGTGCAGTGAGTCCAGAGAGTGCACTGGCACCACTGGGGATGCAGTGCAGTGAGTCCAGAGAGTGCACTGGCACCACTGGGGATGCAGTGCAGTGAGTCCAGAGAGTGCACTGGCACCACTGGGGATGCACTGCAGTGAGTCCAGAGAGTTCACTGGCACCACTGGGGATGCACTTCAGTGAGTGCAGAGACTGCACTGGCACCACTGGGGATGCAGTGCAGTGAGTCCAGTGAGTGCACTGGCACCACTGGGGATGCACTGCAGTGAGTCCAGAGAGTGCATTGGCACCACTTGGGATGCACTGCAGTGAGTCCAGAGAGTGCACTTGCACCACTGGGGATGCAGTGCAGTTAGTCCAGAGAGTGCACTGGCACCACTGGGGATGCAGTGCAGTGAGTCCAGAGAGTGCACTGGCACCACTGGGGATGCACAGCAGTGAGTCCACAGAGTGCACTGGCACCACTGGGGATGCAGTACAGTGAGTCCAGAGAGTGCACTGGCACCACTGGGGATGCACTGCAGTGAGTCCAGAGAGTGCTCTGGCACCACTGGCGATGCAGTGCAGTGAGTCCAGAGAGTGCACTAGCACCACTGGGGATGCAGTGCAGTCAGTCCAGTGAGTGTACTGGCACCACTGGGGATGCACTGCAGTGAGTTCAGGGAGTGCACTGGCACCACTGAGAATGCACTTCAGTGAGTCCAGAGAGTGCACTGGCACTACTGGGGATGCAGTGCAGTGAGTCCACAGAGTGCACTGGCACCACTGGGGATGCAGTGCAGTGAGTCCAGAGAGTGCACTGGCACCACTGGGGATGCACTTCAGTGAGTCCAGAGAGTGCACGGGCTCCACTGGGGATGCAGTGCAGTGAGTCCAGAGAGTGCACTGGCACCACTGGGGATGCAGTGCAGTGAGTCCAGAGAGTGCACTGGCTCCACTGGGGATGCAGTGCAGTGAGTCCAGAGAGTGCTCTGGCACCACTGGGTATGCAGTGCAGTGAGTCCAGAGAGTGCACTGGCAAAACTGGGGATGCACTGCAGTTACTCCAGAGAGTGCACTGGCACCACTGGGGATGCAGTGCAGTGAGTCCAGAGAGTGCACTGGCACCACTGGGAATGCAGTGCAGTGAGTCCAGAGATCGCACTGGCACCACGGGGGATGCACTTCAGTGAGTCCAGAGAGTGCACTGGCACCACTGGGGATGCAGTGCAGTGAGTCCAGAGAGTGCACTGGCACCACTGGGGATGCACTGCAGTGAGTCCAGAGAGTGCACTGGCACCACTGGGGATGCAGTGCAGTGAGTCCAGTGAGTGCACTGGCACCACTGGGGATGCAGTGCAGTGAGTGCAGGGAGTGCACTGGCACCACTGGGGATGCAGTGCAGTGAGTCCAGAGAGTGCAGTGGCACCACTGGGGATGCAGTGCAGTGAGTCCAGAGAGTGCACAGGCAGCACTGGGGATGCAGTGCAGTGAGTCCAGAGAGTGCTCTGGCACCACTGGGGATGCAGTGCAGTGAGTCCAGAGAGTGCACTGGCACCACTGGGGATGCAGTGCAGTGAGTCCAGAGAGTGCACTGGCACCACTGGTGATGCACTGCAGTTACTCCAGAGAGTGCACTGGCACCACTGGGGATGCGGTGCGGTGAGTCCAGAGAGTGCACTGGCACCAATGGTGATGTACTGCAGTGAGTCCAGAGAGTGCACTGGCACCACTGAGAATGCCCTTCAGTGAGTCCAGAGAGTGCACTGGCACCACGGGGGAAGCACTGCAGTGAGTCCACAGAGTGCACTAGCACCACTGGGGATGCAGTGCAGTGAGTCCAGAGAGTGTACAGGCACCACTGGGGATGCAGTGCAGTGAGTCCAGAGAGTGCACTGGCACCACTGAGAATGCACTTCAGTGAGTCCAGAGAGCGCACTGGAACCACTGGGGATGCAGTGCAGTGAGTCCAGAGAGTGCACTGGCACCACTGAGAATGCACTTCAGTGAGTCCAAAGAGTGCACTGGCACCACTGGGGATGCACTGCAGTGAGTCCAGAGAGTGAACTAGCACCACTGGGAATGTAGTGCAGTGAATCCAATGAGTGCACTGGCACCAGTGGGGATGCAGTGCAGTGAGTCCAGAGTGTGCACTGGCACCACTGGGGATGCACTGCAGTGAGTCCAGAGATTGCACTGGCACCACTGGGGATGCACCTCAGTGAGTCCAGAGAGTGCACTGGCACCACTGGTGATGCACTGCAGTGAGTCCAGAGAATGCACTGGCACCACTGGGGATGCAGTGCAGTGAGTCCAGAGAGTGCACTGGCACCACTGGGGATGCAGTGCAGTGAGTCCAGACAGTGCACTGGCACCAGAGGGAATGCACTGCAGTGAGTCCAGAGAGTGCACTGGCACCACTGGGGATGCACTGCAGTGAGTCCAGAGAGTGCACTGGCACCACTGGGGATGCACTGCAGTGAGTCCAGAGAGTGCACTGGCACCACTGGGGATGCACTTCAGTGACTCCAGAGAGTGCACTGGCAAAACTGGGGATGCAGTGCAGTGAGTCCGGAGAGTGCACTGGCACCACTGGGGATGCAGTGCAGTGAGTCCAGAGATTGCACTGGCACCACCGGGGCTGCAGTGCAGTGAGTCCAGAGAGTGCACTGTCACCACTGGGGATGCACTGCAGAGAGTCCAGAGAGTGCACTGGCACCACTGGGGATGCAGTACAGTGAGTCCAGAGAGTGCACTGGCACCACTGGGGATGCACTGCAGTGAGTCCAGAGAGTGCACTGGCACCACTGGGGATGCACTACAGTGAGTCCAGAGATTGCACTGGCACCACTGGGGATGCAGTGCACTGAGTCCAGAGAGTGCACTGGCACCACTCGGCATGCAGTGCAGTGAGTCCAGAGAGTGCACTGGCACCACTGGGGATGCACTTCAGTGACTCCAGAGAGTGCACTGGCACCACTGGGGATGCAGTGCAGTGAGTCCAAAGACTTCACTGGCAAAACTGGGGATGCAGTGCAGTGAGTCCAGAGAGTGCACTGGCACCACTGGGGATGCAGTGCAGTGAGTCCAGAGATTGCACTGGCACCACTGGGGATGCAGTGCAGTGAGTCCAAAGACTTCACTGGCAAAACTGGGGATGCAGTGCAGTGAGTCCAGAGAGTGCACTGGCACCACTGGGGATGCACTGCAGTGAGTCCAGAGAGTGCACTGGCACCACTGGTGATGCAGTACAGTGAGTCCAGAGAGTGCACTGGCACCACTGGGGATGCACTGCAGTGAGTCCAGAGAGTGCACTGGCACCACTGGGGATGCACTACAGTGAGTCCAGAGAGTGCACTGGCACCACTGGGGATGCAGTGCACTGAGTCCAGAGTGTGCACTGGCACCACTGGGGATGCAGTGCATTGAGTCCAGAGAGTGCACTGGCACAACTGGGGATGCACTTCAGTGAGTCCAGAGAGTGCACTGACACCACTGGGGATGCAGTGCAGTGAGTCCAGAGAGTGCACTGGCACCACTGGGGATGCAGTGCAGTGAGTCCAGAGAGTGCTCTTTCACCACTGGGGATGCACTGCAGTGAGTCCAGAGAGTACACTGGCACCACTGGGGATGCAGTGCAGTGAGTCCAGAGAGTTCACTGGCACCACTGGGGATGCAGTCCAGTGAGTCCAGTGAGTGCACTGGCACCACTGGGGATGCAGTGCAGTGACTGCAGAGAGTACACTGGCACCACCGTGGATTCACTGCAGTGAGTCCAGAGAGTGCACTGGCACCACCTGTGATGCAGTGCAGTCAGTCCAGTGAGTGCACTGGCACCACTGGGGATGCAGTGCAGTCAGTCCAGTGAGTGCACTGGTACCACTGGGGGTGCAGTACAGTGAGTCCAGAGAGTGCACTGACACCACTGGGGATGCACTGCAGTGAGTCCAGAGAGTGCACTGGCACCACTGGGGATGCAGTGCAGTGAGTCCAGAGACTGCACTGGCACCACTGGGGATGCAGTGCAGTGAGACCAGAGAGTGCACTGGCACCACTGGGGATGCACTGCAGTGAGTCCAGAGAGCGCACTGGCACCACTGGGGATGCACTGCAGTTAGTCCAGAGAGTGCACTGTCACCACTGGGGATGCAGTACAGTGAGTCCACATAGTGCACTGGCACCAGTGGGGATGCAGTACAGTTAGTCCAGAGAGTGCACTGGCACCACTGGACATGCAGTGCAGTGAGTCCAGAGAGTGCACTGGCACCACTGGGGATGCACTTCAGTGACTCCACAGAGTGCACTGGCACCACTGGGGATGCAGTGCAGTGAGTCCAAAGACTTCACTGGCACCACTGGGGATGCACTGCAGTGAGTCCAGAGAGTGCACTGGCACCACTGGGGATGCAGTGCAGTGAGTCCAGAGAGTGCACTGGCACCACTGGGGATGCAGTGCAGTGAGTCCAGAGAGTGTACTGGCACCACTGGGGATGCACTTCAGTGAGCCCAGTGAGTGTACTGGCACCACTGAGAATGCACTTCAGTGAGTCCAGAGAGTGCACTGGCACCACTGGGGATGCACTGCAGTGAGTCCAGAGAGTGCACTAGCACCACTGGGGATGCAGTGCAGTGAATCCTGTGAGTACACTGGCACCACTGGGGATGCAGAGCAGTGAGTCCAGAGAGCTCACTGGCACCACTGGGGATGCAGTGCAGTGAGTCCAGAGAGTGCACTGGCACCACTGGAGATGCAGTACAGTGAGTCCAGTGAATGCACTGGAACCACTGGGGATGCAGTGCAGTGAGTCCAGAGAGTGCACTGGCACCACTGGTGATGCAGTACAGTGAGTCCAGTGAGTGCACTGGTACCACTGGGGATGCAGTGAAGTGAGTCCAGAGAGTGCACTGGCACCACTGGGGATGCAGTGAAGTGAGTCCAGAGAGTGCACTGGCACCACCGATGATGCAGTACAGTGAGTCCAGTGAGTGCACTGGCACTACTGGGGATGTAGTGCAGTGACTCGAGAGAGTGCACTGGCACCACTGGGGATGCAGTGCAGTGAGTCCAGAGAGTGCACTGGCACCACTGGGGATGCAGTGCAGTGAGTCCAGAGAGTGCACTGGCACCACTGGGGATGCAGTGCAGTGAGTCCAGAGAGTGCACTGGCACCACTGGGGATGCAGTGCAGTGAGTCCAGAGACTTCACTGGCACCACTGGGAATGCAGTGCAGTGAGTGCAGAGAGTGCACTGGCACCACTGGGGATGCAGTGCAGTGAGTCCAGAGAGTGCACTGGAACCACTGGGGATGCACTGCAGTGAGTCCAGAGAGTGCACTGGCACCTCTGGGGATGCACTGCAGTGAGTCCAGAGAGTGCACTGGCACCACTGGGGATGCACTACAGTTAGTCCAGAGATTGCACTGGCACCACTGGGGATGCAGTGCAGTGAGTCCAGAGAGTGCACTGGCACCACCGGTGATGCAGTTTAGTGAGTCCAGAGAGTGCACTGGCACCACTGGGGATGCACTTCAGTGAGTCCAGAGAGTGTACTGACACCACTGGGGAAGCGGTGCAGTGAGTCCAGAGAGTGCACTGGCACCACTGGGGATGCAGTGCAGTGAGTCCAGAGAGTGCTCTGGCACCACTGGGGATGCAGTGCAGTGAGTCCAGAGAGTGCACTGGCACCACTGGGGATGCAGTGCAGTGAGTCCAGAGAGTGCACTGGCACCACTGGGGATGCAGTCCAGTGAGTCCAGTGAATGCACTGGCACCACTGGGGATGCTGTGCAGTGAGTGCAGAGAGTGCACTGGCACCACCTGTGATGCAGTACAGTGTGTCCAGTGAGTGCACTGGCACCACTGGGGATGCAGTGCTGTGACTCCGGAGAGCGCACTGGCACCACTGGGGATGCAGTGCAGTCAGTCCAGTGAGTGCACTGGCACCAATGGGGATGCAGTGCAGTGAGTGCAGAGAGTGCAATGGCACCAATGGGGATGCACTTCAGTGAGTCCAGAGAGTGCACTGGCACCACTGGGGATGCAGTGCAGTGAGTCCAGAGATTGCACTGGCACCACTGGGGATGCAGTGCTGTGACTCCAGAGAGCGCACTGGCACCACTGGGGATGCAGTGCAGTGAGTCCAGAGAGTGCACTGGCACCACTGGGGATGCAGTGCAGTGAGTCCAGAGAGTGCACTGGCACCACTGGGGATGCAGTGCAGTGAGTCCAGAGAGTGCACTGGCACCACTGGGGCTGCAGTGCTGTGAGTCCAGAGAGTGCACTGGCACCACTGTGGATGCACTGCAGTGAGTCCAGAGATTGCACTGGCACCACTGGGGATGCAGTGCAGTGAGTCCAGAGAGTGCACTGGCACCACTGGGGATGCACTACAGTGAGTCCACAGAGTGCACTGGCACCACTGGGGATGCACTGCAGTGAGTCCAGAGGTTGCACTGGCACCACTGGGGATGCAGTGCAGTGAGTGCAGAGAGTGCACTGGCACCACTGGGGATGCACTTCAGTGAGTTCAGAGAGTGCACTTGCACCACTGGGGATGGGTTTCAAGCCAACTGCATTAACCGCTCATGCTTCTTTCTTATGAGACGTTAGTAAACCAATTACATAGCCTTGTCAAGACTAAATCACAGGTAAAAATCCTGTACATCTCATGTGGCCAACCACTCCCAACTAGGATTCCAAGAACCAGGAGGTTCGGTGAAAATAGGGCTAGTGCTATTAGAGGGGTGATTATTAGGGTAAGCCCTAAGCTGTCTTTAATGGAGAAGTATGGGTGGAATGGGATTTTGTCGCAGTCTGATACGATTCCTAGTGGGTTATTTGAGCCTGATTCGTGTAGGAAGTTTAGGTGGACTAGGGTGATTCCTGCAATTAGGAAGGGCAGTAGGAAGTGGATGGCGAAGAATCGGGTTAAGGTTGGATTGTCTACTGAGAATCCTCCTCAGGCTCATTCTACTAGAGTTTGCCCAATGTACGGGATGGCTGAGAATAGGTTGGTGATTACGGTGGCCCCTCAGAATGACATTTGTCCTCATGGTAGGACATACCCTACGAAGGCAGTTGCTATTAGGGTGAGTAGGAGGATTACTCCTGTGTTTCAGGTTTCTTTGTATAGGTAGGAGCCGTAGTAGAGGCCTCGTCCGATGTGTAAGTAGATGCAGATAAAGAAGAGCGAAGCACCGTTGGCGTGGAGGTTGCGGATGAGCCATCCGTACTGGACGTCTCGGCATGTGTGAGCTACTGAGGAGAAGGCGAGTGAAGTGTCTGCGGTGTAGTGTATGGCTAGTAGCAGGCCTGTTAGGATTTGTGTGGCTAAGCAGATGGCTAGAAGGGAGCCGAAGTTTCATCAGGCAGAGATGTTGGAGGGGGCGGGTAGGTCGATTAGGGAGTTGTTGATTATTTTTAGTAGGGGATGGGATTTGCGGATGTTAGGGGCCATTAGTGAGTCTGTGTGTTATTAGGATTATTACCAGGATGGAGAGGGCGAAGGATCCTAGGTAGGCCTTAATTAGCCCTGTGTGTATTGAGGTTGCGGCTTTGCTTGCGGCTACTTGTAGTTCAGCAAGGCCCTCTGGCCCTATTTTTTTGAGTCAGGAGAGGTCGATCAAGTGTAGGGCAATGTTTTGTCCCTTTTCTAGTAGGTTTTTGGAGAAGAATCGGTGTACTAGGGGGTTGAAGTACCCTAATGCAGAGGAGAAGTTTATGAGGGGGTTTGGTTTGGGGTGAGTGAGGGTGTGTGTTATGTTCGATAGTTCTAGGGCTAGGATGATTCCTAGGATTGTTATGAGGATGGCAGCGGTTTTGGTGATAAGGGGTATGGTTATTGGGGGGGTTTTGGTTGGTGTGATGAAAGAGGTAATGATTATTCCTGCTGTAATGCTGCCTAGGGCGAGTCGGGTTAGGGGGGCAGTGATTAGTGGGTTGTTTTCGTTTATTGATACTATTGGGGGGATTCGGGTTTGTCCAGCTTGGACTAGGATGGTTATGCGGATGCTGTAGGTTGCGGTGAATGCTGTGGCTATAAGGGTTAGGAGTAGGGCTCAAGTATTTAGGTATGATGTGTTTAAGCTTTCGATGATGAGGTCTTTTGAGTAGAATCCGGCTAGGAATGGGGTTCCTATCAGCGCCAGGTTTCCGATGGTTAGGCAGGAAGTAGTGACTGGGAGTATTTTCTGTAGGCCTCCTATCTTTCGGATATCTTGTTCTCCGTTTAGGTTGTGGATGATAGACCCTGAGCATAGGAATAGTATGGCTTTAAAGAAGGCATGGGTTGAGATGTGTAGGAAGGCTAGTTGTGGGAGGTTTAGTCCGATAGTGACTATTATTAGTCCTAGTTGGCTGGATGTTGAGAAAGCAATGATTTTTTTGATGTCATTTTGGGTTAGGGCGCATGTGGCAGCGAATAGGGTTGATAGAGCACCTAGGCATAGGCAGGCAGTTAGGGCTGTCTGGTTGGTGGCTAGCAGGGGGTGCATGCGGATGAGCAGGAAGATTCCGGCTACTACTATGGTACTGGAGTGCAGTAGGGCTGATACTGGGGTGGGGCCTTCTATTGCTGCGGGCAGTCATGGGTGGAGTCCAAATTGGGCGGATTTTCCTGCGGCTGCGAGGATTAATCCTATGAGGGGGAGGATTGGGGTTTGGTGGGGGTGTACGGCTTGTTGGATCTCTCAGGTGTTGAATGTTGAAGCTAGTCATGCTATGCTCAGGATCAGTCCGATGTCTCCGATTCGGTTGTAGATTACGGCTCGTAGGGCGGCGGTGTTGGCATCTGCTCGGCCTTGTCATCAGCCGATGAGAAGGAAGGACATGATTCGTACTCCTTCCCAGCCTACGAATAGGAGGAATATGTTGTTTGCGGTTGTTAGGAGGAGTATGGCGACTAGGAATGTCAGTAGGTAGGTGAAAAATTTTGTTACGTATGGCTCTGAGGCCATGTATCATATGGCGAATTGTAGGATTGATCATGTTACAAATAGGGCGATTGGAAGAAATGTTATTGAGTATTGGTCTATTTTTAGGCTCAGGGGGATTTTAAAGTTTATAATGAATTTTCACTCCCAGTGGCAGGTGACAGATTCTACTCCCGAGTAGATGAATGCGGTTGTAGGGGCTAGGCTAATTAGGAATGCGGTTTTAACAGCGCGGGTGGTGGCTTGTGGGGTGTTTTTAAAGTTTTTAAATAGAAATGGCAGGATGATTGGGGTTAGGAGGATTGTCAGCGTGAGTAGTGTGAGGGAGTTGATTAGTAGTGTGGGGTTCACTACTTTTACTTGGATTTGCACCAAGATGGGTGGTTCCTAAGACCAGTGGATTGCTGTTATCCTTTAAAAGTAAGGGGGCTGAGGTTTTAGGCTCAGATGTAAGAGTTAGCAGCTCTTGTTGGTTAAACCCTCCCCTCGGCAGGTAAGAAGGTTTGAACTTCTATTCTTAGAATCACAGTCTAATGTTTGGTTTAAACTATACTTGCATGAGGGGATTCCGGAGATCAGTTCGGGTTTGAGGATTAGGAGGAATATTGGGATAATGTGGAGTGTTATGAGCAGGTGTTCTCGCGTGGTTGAGTTTTGCATAGATGTGATGTGGGAGGGGATTGAGCCTCGTTGGGTCATTAGTAGTATGAATAAGGTGTAGGAGGCGGTTAGTAGGGTTGCGATTCCTGTTAGGATGATCGTGAAGGCAGATCAGTTGAATAAGGTGATTATAATGGTTAGCTCTGCTATGAGGTTTGTTGTTGGGGGTAAGGCTATGTTTGTTAGATTGGCCAGCAATCATCAGGTAGCTATGAGTGGTAGGAGAGGTTGTAGGCCTCGTGTGAGTAGTAGAATTCGGCTGTGCGTACGTTCATAGTTTGTGTTGGCTAGGCAGAATAGTATGGAGGAAGTTAGTCCATGGGAAATTATTAGGATCATTGCCCCTGAGAATGATCAGTGGGTTTGGATTATTCCTGCGGCGATAACTAGGCCTATGTGGCTAACGGATGAATAAGCGATTAGTGATTTTAGGTCTGTCTGTCGTAGGCAGATTGAGCTAGTCATTAGGGCGCCTCATAGGGCCAGGGTTAGGAAGGGGTAGTGCAGGAGGTTGGACAGTGGGCCCATAAATAGAGTGACTCGTATAATTCCGTATCCTCCTAGCTTTAGTAGTAGGGCGGCGAGGAGTATTGAGCCTGCGATGGGTGCTTCTACGTGGGCTTTTGGCAGTCAGAGGTGTAGGCCGTATAGTGGAGCTTTTACTAT
This sequence comes from Anser cygnoides, assembly GCF_040182565.1. Classification (NCBI taxonomy): domain Eukaryota; kingdom Metazoa; phylum Chordata; class Aves; order Anseriformes; family Anatidae; genus Anser; species Anser cygnoides. The sequence continues at coordinate 64,471,010 of NC_089874.1, forward strand.
GAATGCTATGAGCAGTGCTAGACCTGACAGTATTCCTGTCCATGAGGTGGATAGGGTTGGGTGGGTTAGTTGTAGGGTTGGCAGGTGCAGGGTGCCAATTTTCACGTATAGGTGTATGATTGTGATTAGCAGGGGTAGAGAGCTTACTGGCGTGTAGAATAGCAGGTGTATGCCAGCGCTTAGGCGTTCTGGTTGGTTCCCCCATCGGGTGATTAAGATTAGGGTGGGAATGAGGGTTGCTTCAAATGAGATGTAAAATAGTGCTAGTTCTGTGGTGGAAAAGGCTAGTAGGATGAATGGCTGGACTGCGACTAAGGTTGAGATAAAGATTCGTTTGCGTTGTAGGGGTTCTTGTTGCAGGTGGTTTTGGCTTGCTATGATTATGAGTGGGAGTAGTCAGCAGGATAGTACTAGGAGGGGGGATGAGATTTGGTCAATTCCTGTTCAGTTGGATAAAAATTTGTAGGGGTAGTAGGTTGGGATTAATCACTGTAGGCTTAGGGCAGCGATTAGGAGGCTGTATAAGGTGGTGTTAGTCCATAGAAATTTTGGTGGAGACAGCAGGGCTGTTGGAAGAAGTATGATTGTGGGTAGGATGATTTTTAGCATTGCAGGAGGTTTAGGTTGTGTAGATGGTCGGAGCCATGTGTGCGGGTGGAGGCTACTAGGATGGCCAGGCCTGTGCCCGCCTCACACGCTGAGAAGGTTAGCATGAGAATTGGTACCATGGTGAATGAGGAGACTTGGTTTTCGATGGATCATATTGATAGGCCTACGAATATCGATAATATTATGCTTTCAAGGCATAGTAGGGCGGATACTAGGTGGGTTCGGTGGAAGGCTAGTCCTAGTCCGCTGAAAATGAAGGCTGAGTAGAAGCTTAAATGTAGGGGCGACATAAGAAAGTTACAGGGTTGGCTGTAATCTGCTGGGTCGAAACCAGCTATCTTTTTGGTTAGACTAACTTTCTGTTATTCTGCTCATTCTAGGCCCCCTTGAATTCACTCGTAGGCCAGTCCGAGTGTTAGGAGAAGGAGGATCACTACAGTTCAGGTGAGGGTCATTAGGGGGGATTGGAGTTGGACGGCTCATGGCAGGGGGAGTAGGAGGGCGATTTCTAGGTCGAATAGGACGAACAGGATGGCTACTGAGGAAGAATCGGACTGAGAATGGTAATCGAGCAGATCCAAGTGGGTCGAATCCACATTCGTACGGTGAGAGTTTCTCTGAGTCGGGGTTTATTTGGGCGAGTCAGAAGTTTAATGCGGTTAGGGCGGCGCTTAGGATTGATGATAGGGCGAATATGAACATGAGTGCGTTCATTGCTCTCCTCTGGGTTTATACCAGATTCTAGAGATTGGAAGTCAATTGTAATTAATATACTAGAAGAGCAAGATCCTCATCAGTAGATGGTTATGTAGAGGAATAGTCAGATGATGTCTACGAAGTGTCAGTATCAGGCTGCTGCCTCGAATCCGAAGTGGTGGTCTGATGTAAAGTGGAACTTGATCAGTCGGAAGAGGCAGACGGTCAGGAAGGAGGATCCGATGATTACGTGGAGTCCGTGGAATCCAGTGGCAACGAAGAAGGTAGATCCGTAGACGCTATCGGCGATTGAGAATGGGGCTTCGTGGTATTCTATTGCTTGTAGGGCTGTGAAGTAGAATCCCAGGAGGATCGTTAGGGTTAGGGCGTGGATGGCGTGTTTTCGGTTTCCTTCTGTGATGCTGTGATGGGCTCACGTTACGGTAACGCCTGAGGCTAGTAGGATGGCTGTGTTTAGTAGGGGGACTTCTATCGGGTTGAGTGGTTTAATTCCTGTTGGGGGTCATTGGCCTCCTAGTTCTGGGGTTGGGGCCAGGCTCGAGTGGAAGAACGCTCAGAAGAACCCTAAGAAGAAGAATGCTTCGGATGTGATGAAAAGGATTATGCCGTATCGTAGGCCTTTTTGGACTGTGGGAGTGTGATGGCCTTGGAAGGTGCTTTCTCGTACAATGTCTCGTCATCATTGGAGTATTACTAGGAGTATTGAGATGAGGCCTAGGGTTAGTAGTATGGATGAGTTGTAGTGGAATCACATGATTAATCCTGAGGTTGTGAGTAGGGCGGCGGCTGCCCCGAAGATTGGTCAAGGGCTTGGGTCAACTATGTGGTATGAGTGTGCTTGGTGTGCCATTAGATGTTTTCTTGTAAGTATAGGCTTAGAAGGAGCACGAAGACGTAGGCCTGGATTATGGCTACTGCTACTTCTAGGATGGTTAGGAGTAGTAGGATGATTATTGTTAGGATGGATACTGCAGGAAGGGTGGGTATTAATGCAATGGAGGCTGTAGAGACGAGTTGGATGAGTAAGTGTCCTGCTGTAAGGTTGGCTGTAAGGCGGACTCCGAGGGCTAGGGGGCGGATTAGTAGGCTGGTTGTTTCGATCAGGATTAGTGCGGGGATTAGGGGTGTAGGGGTACCTTCGGGTAATAGGTGGGCTAAAGAGGCTGATGGTTGGTTTCGTAGGCCTGTTAGTAGTGTGGCGAGCCATAGTGGGAAGGCTAGGGCTATGTTCATAGATAGTTGGGTGGTTGGGGTGAATGTATATGGAAGGAGGCCTAGAAGGTTGATTGTAAGAAGTATGATTATTAGGGATGTAAATATTATGGCTCATTTGTGGCCATTTTTGTTGAGTGGGACTATTAGTTGTTTTGTGATTAGGTGAAGGAGTCATGTTTGGATAGTAGAAAGGCGGTTGTTGATTCATCGGTTGTTTGGGGACGGGAATAGTAGGGCTGGGAAGAGTAGGGATAGTAGGATTAAGGGGATGCCAAATAGATTGGGGCTGGAAAATTGGTCACAGAAGCTTAGGTTCATGGTCAGGATCATGGTGTGGGTTTGGTAGTGAGGGAGGTCTTATTTGATGGGGGGTTGGTTGTGGTGAAGGCTAGTAGTTTTGGTTGGATGAGGAGTGCTAGGGTTAATCAGGTTATAATTATGATTGAAAATCATGGTGCGGGGTTAAGCTGTGGCATATCATTAAGGAGGGGGAAGTCCCTCTTTGGCTAGCTTAAAAGGCTAGTGCTGTTGCATAGCTTCTTAATGATTAGGATGATGATAGAAGGGACGATCAGGCCTCGAAATGTGGGAGTGGGGTTGATTCTACTACAATGGGTATGTAGCTGTGATTAGCCCCGCAAATTTCTGAGCATTGTCCGTAAAAAATCCCAGGCCGGGTGGTAATGAATGAAGTTTGGTTTAGTCGGCCTGGGATTGCGTCTGTTTTAACTCCGAGCGTTGGGACTGCTCAGGAGTGGAGTACGTCTCCTGCAGTAATGATCACGCGGATGGGGGATTCTATTGGGATAACTACGCGGTGGTCAACTTCTAGCAGTCGGAAGTGGCCGTTGGGTAAGTCTGGGGTGGGCACTATGTAGGAGTCGAATGATAGGTCTTTGAAGTCTGTGTATTCGTAGCTTCAGTATCATTGGTGGCCGATGGCTTTTAGGGTGAGGTCTGGTTCGTCGATTTCGTCCATTATGTAGAGGATTTGTAGGGATGGGAGGGCGAGGAGTACCAGGACGATAGCAGGTAGGATTGTCCAGATCAGCTCTACTTCTTGGGCGTCTACAGCATTGGACGAGAGTTTTTCTGTTAGTATGTGGGCTAAAAGGTAGAGAACTAGGCTGCAGATAGCTAGGGCAACGATTAGGGCGTGGTCGTGGAATTCAACGAGTTCTTCTATGATGGGTGATGAGGCGTCTTGGAATCCTAGTTGGGAGTGGTTGGCCACATGAGATGTACAGGATTTTTACCTGTGATTTAGTCTTGACAAGGCTATGTAATTGGTTTACTAACGTCTCATAAGAAAGAAGCATGAGCGGTTAACCTCCTGGGAGACCCAGAAAACTTCACCCCAGCAAACCCGCTAGTAACCCCACCACACATCAAGCCAGAATGATACTTCCTATTCGCCTACGCCATCCTACGTTCAATCCCAAATAAACTAGGAGGCGTATTAGCACTGGCCGCCTCCGTACTGATCCTATTCCTAATCCCATTCCTGCACAAATCAAAACAACGAGCAATAACATTCCGACCACTCTCCCAGCTCCTATTCTGAGTACTAGTCGCCGACCTCCTTGTCCTAACATGAGTAGGAAGCCAACCCGTCGAACACCCATTCATCATCATCGGCCAACTCGCTTCAATCGCCTACTTCACTATCCTCCTATTTCTCCTCCCCGCCGCAAGCGCCCTAGAAAACAAAATACTCAACTGCTAAATACTCTAATAGTTTATAAAAACATTGGTCTTGTAAACCAAAGATTGAAGACTTACCACTTCTTAGAGTACCCCAAACTCAGAAAAAAAGGACTCAAACCTTTATCTCCAGCTCCCAAAGCTGGCATTTTCAATAAACTATTCTCTGACCCTAACCCCTAAACCGCCCGAATAGCACCCCGCGACAACCCCCGCACAAGCTCCAATACAACAAACAAAGTCAACAACAGCCCCCAACCCGCCACTAAAAACATCCCTGCCCCATGTGAATAAAACATGGAAACTCCACTAAAATCCGACCGAACAACAAACACCCCAACATTATTCACAGTAGAAACCCCGAACTTCCAAGCCCCCATAAACCCCCCAAACACCAACCCCCCAAAAACAATTGCCACAAACGCTACTGCACATCCAATCACCCGTCAATCCCCCCAAGCCCCAGGGAAAGGCTCCGCTGCTAAAGCTACTGAATAAACAAACACCACCAGCATACCCCCCAAATACACCATAAACAGCACTAAAGCCACGAACGAAACCCCAAGGCCCAGCAACCACCCGCACCCCGCCACAGACGCTAACACCAAACCAACAACCCCATAATACAGCGAAGGATTCGACGCCACACCCAAAACACCCACCGCAAAGCAAATCCCTAAAAAAAACATAAAATAAGTCATTATTCCTGCCCGGACACTACCCGAGGCCTGCGGCTCGAAAAGCCGCCATTGTTCTCAACTACAGGAACTAACCGCAAGCCCCCAATAATTCTACCCCATCTATGCCATTATGCTTAACCCCCCCCCCCCCCCCCCCCGAGGCGGGGGTATTTGGTTATGCATATTCGTGCATAAATTTATATACCCCATATACATACATACTATAGTACCAGTAATATACATTATATACGGACTATCTTATAAGCAGGTGCTAAACCCATACATGTACACGGCCATTAAACCCTTAAACACACTCCTACCAAACCACCCGGCATGAATGTTCTAGGACCATACCCCACAACACCCAATACAACTCCACTCAAGCGCATAACAAGACCCCATTTTAATGAATGCTCACAGGACATGCTCCAACAACAACTCTCCACCACATATCTCATGCAGTTCGTATCAGACGGATTTATTAATCGTACTCCTCACGTGAAATCAGCAACCCGTTGCACATAATGTCCGGTATGACTAGCTTCAGGCCCATACGTTCCCCCTAAACCCCTCGCCCTCCTCACATTTTTGCGCCTCTGGTTCCTCGGTCAGGGCCATCCATTGGGTTCACTCACCCCTCCTTGCCCTTCAAAGTGGCATCTGTGAGTACTTTCACCTTCTCAATGCGTAATCGCGGCATGTTCCAGCTTTTTGGCGCCTCTGGTTCCTCTTATTTTTTCCGGGGTTACCTCACAGGTGGCTATTCCCAGTGATCTCGGGGGTCCCACAATCTAAGCCTGGACACACCTGCCTCACGGCCTATCCTATATTTCAAGGGTCCCTCGATGAGACGGTTGGCGTATATGGGGAATCATCCTGACACTGATGCACTTTGACCACATTCAGTTAATGTTACCTCCACCCTCCGGGTTAAACGGGGCTATTGGATGAATGCTCGTTGGACATAGCACAAAACAACAAATCATTAAGCGCAACCCCTGCGCTTCACAAACTAAACCAGTAAACTTTCGCTAACCACCATGTAGCATAAACCTTCATCGACCAATCCCAGCAAACTACCTCTAAAACTCCATTAATCATCCCTTCCATGACATCATCGGAACGATGTATATATACACACAAACACATACAAAATAACTTAAACTTATTAGAGAAACTCCAGTACTAAAAATAGTAAACACAAGCAATAATTTCATATACTTCACTCTCACTCACCACTCAACTATCAGCTAACCACACCCCCGTCCACATAGCTTAACACAAAGCATGGCACTGAAGTTGCCAAGATGGCATAAAACATGCCTGCGGACAAAAGACTTAGTCCTAACCTTACGGTTGGTTTTTGCTAAATATATACATGCAAGTATCCGCGCCCCAGTGTAAACGCCCTCGACCACCTACCCCCATACAGGCCTTGAGGAGCGGGTATCAGGCACACCCAAGTAGTAGCCCAAGAACGCCTCGCTAAGCCACGCCCCCACGGGTATTCAGCAGTAATTAACATTAAGCAATGAGTGCAAACTTGACTTAGTTATAGCAACAGCCTAACTTCAAGGGTTGGTAAATCTTGTGCCAGCCACCGCGGTCATACAAGAAACCCAAATCAACCGTCCTATTGACACGGCGTAAAGAGTGGTAAAATGCCTATCCTAGCTAACTAAGATCAAAATGCAACTGAGCTGTCATAAGCCCAAGATGCACCTAAACACACCATTAAGATGATCTTAGGAACTAACGACTGATTTAAACCCACGAAAGCCAGGGCCCAAACTGGGATTAGATACCCCACTATGCCTGGCCCTAAATCTTGATACTTACTTTACCGAAGTATCCGCCAGAGAACTACGAGCACAAACGCTTAAAACTCTAAGGACTTGGCGGTGCCCCAAACCCACCTAGAGGAGCCTGTTCTACAATCGATAATCCCCGATTAACCCAACCACCCCTTGCCAACACAGCCTACATACCGCCGTCGCCAGCCCACCTCGAATGAGAGCACAACAGTGGACACAATAGCACCCCGCTAATAAGACAGGTCAAGGTATAGCCTATGGAGTGGAAGAAATGGGCTACATTCCCCATTCATAGGGCACACGGAAAGAAGCGTGAAACCACTTCTGGAAGGCGGATTTAGCAGTAAAGTGGGACAATAGAGCCTACTTTAAGCCGGCCCTGGGGCACGTACATACCGCCCGTCACCCTCCTCAAAAGCCACATCCCACATAACTAATACCATAAATACGCTGAAGATGAGGTAAGTCGTAACAAGGTAAGTGTACCGGAAGGTGTACTTAGAATATCAAGACGTAGCTATAACACCAAAGCACTCAGCTTACACCTGAAAGATATCTACTAGACCGGATCGTCTTGAAGCCCCCCCTCTAGCTCAACCACACAAATAGTACACCAAAACTAAAGAATTTACTAAACTAATTAAACTAAAGCATTTTACAGTCTTAGTATAGGCGATAGAAAAGACACTTAGACGCGATAGAGACCCCAGTACCGTAAGGGAAAGATGAAATAGCAGTGAAACAATCAAAGCGACAGACAGCAAAGATCAACCCTTGTACCTTTTGCATCATGGTTTAGCGAGAACAACCAAGCAAAGTGAACTAAAGTTTGCCCCCCCGAAACCCAAGCGAGCTACTTTCAAGCAGTTAAAGAGAGCGAACCCGTCTCTGTTGCAAAAGAGTGGGATGACTTGTCAGTAGAGGTGAAAAGCCAACCGAGCTGGGTGATAGCTGGTTACCTGTGAAACGAATCTAAGTTCCCCCTTAATCCTCCCTACCGGACATCCTGAACCCTAATGAGATGATTAAGAGCTATTTAATGGAGGGACAGCTCCATTAAAAAAGGACACAACCTCGACTAGCGGATAATTCTTACTACTGATCCTACCGTGGGCCCTAAAGCAGCCATCAAAAAAGAGTGCGTCAAAGCTCCACCACCTAAAAATACCAAAATAAGATGATTCCCTTATCACAAACAGGTCAACCTATGAATATAGGAGAATTAATGCTAAAATAAGTAACTCAGGGCCACACCCCTCTAACGGCGCAAGCTTACATAGAAACATTATTAACAGACCTAGACAGATACAAAACCCCCTACAAGACCACGTATTAACTAACCCTGTTAACCCGACTCAGGAGCGCCTATAAGAGCGATTAAAATCTGTGAAAGGAACTCGGCAAATTAATAAGGCCCGACTGTTTACCAAAAACATAGCCTTCAGCAAATTAAACAAGTATTGAAGGTGATGCCTGCCCGGTGACTTAGGTTTAACGGCCGCGGTATCCTAACCGTGCAAAGGTAGCGCAACCAATTGTCCCATAAATCGAGACTTGTATGAATGGCTAAACGAGGTCTTAACTGTCTCTCACAGATAATCAGTGAAATTGATCTCCCCGTGCAAAAGCGGGGATGTGAACATAAGACGAGAAGACCCTGTGGAACTTAAAAATCAACGACCACCGCGAATCCTCAATCAACCCCACTGGGGCCACTACCATCGCAGAGCCTGGTCGATATTTTTCGGTTGGGGCGACCTTGGAGGAGAACAAATCCTCCAAAAACAAGACCATACCTCTTTACCTAGAGCTACCCCTCAAAGTGCTAACAGTGACCAGACCCAATATAATTGATTAATGGACCAAGCTACCCCAGGGATAACAGCGCAATCCCCCTCAAGAGCCCATATCGACAGGGGGGTTTACGACCTCGATGTTGGATCAGGACATCCTAATGGTGCAGCCGCTATTAAGGGTTCGTTTGTTCAACGATTAACAGTCCTACGTGATCTGAGTTCAGACCGGAGCAATCCAGGTCGGTTTCTATCTATGACACACTCTCCCCAGTACGAAAGGACCGGGAAAGTGGGGCCAATACCACAAGCACGCCCCCCCCCCCGCTCTAAGCAGTGAAACCAACTAAACCGTGAAGAGGGCCTTCCCCCACCACTTTCAATCCTAGAAAAGGACCAGCTAGAGTGGCAGAGCCCGGCAAGTGCAGAAGGCTTAAGCCCTTTCCCCAGAGGTTCAAATCCTCTCCCTAGCTTCACCCATGATTCAAATAACAACACTAAGCTGCCTCGTTATATCCCTCCTATACATCATCCCAATCCTGATTGCCGTAGCCTTCCTAACCCTAGTAGAACGGAAAATCCTAAGCTACATACAATCCCGCAAAGGCCCTAACGTTGTCGGGCCTTTTGGCCTACTTCAACCATTTGCGGACGGACTGAAACTATTTACCAAAGAGCCCATCCGACCCTCTACCTCTTCCCCACTTCTATTCATTCTGATACCAATACTAGCCCTTGTCCTAGCCCTCACCACTTGAGCACCACTACCACTCCCATTTCCCCTAGCAGATCTAAACCTCGGAGTTCTCTTCCTAATAGCCATGTCAAGCCTAGCCGTCTACTCAGTCCTATGATCAGGCTGAGCCTCGAACTCAAAATACGCACTAATCGGAGCCCTACGGGCAGTAGCACAGACCATTTCATACGAAGTGACACTGGCCATAATCCTGCTATCAATAATCATACTAAGCGGAAGCTACACACTCAGCTCCTTTGCCATCGCACAGGAGCCTCTATACTTCATTTTCTCCTCATGACCCCTAGCAATAATATGATACGTATCCACCCTAGCAGAGACAAACCGAGCTCCTTTTGACCTCACAGAGGGTGAATCTGAGCTAGTCTCAGGGTTTAACGTTGAATACGCCGCAGGACCCTTCGCCTTATTCTTCCTAGCTGAATATGCGAACATTATGCTAATAAATACACTTACAGCCATCATATTCCTAAACCCAAGCGCCCTAGGGCCACCCACAGAACTATTCCCCGTCATCCTAGCCACAAAAGTCCTCCTACTATCTTCTGGTTTCTTATGGGTCCGAGCTTCATACCCACGATTCCGATATGACCAACTAATGCACCTACTATGAAAAAACTTCCTACCCCTCACACTAGCTCTGTGCCTCTGACACATCAGCATACCTATCTGCTATGCAGGCCTACCTCCTTACATAAGGAAATGTGCCTGAACTACAAAGGGTCACTATGATAAAGTGAACATAGAGGTATAACAGCCCTCTCATTTCCTGTTGACCTTAGAAAAGTAGGAATTGAACCCACACAAGAGAAATCAAAATTCTCCATACTTCCCTTATATTATTTTCTAGTAGAGTCAGCTAATCAAGCTATCGGGCCCATACCCCGAAAATGATGGTTTAACCCCCTCCTCTACTAATAAACCCTTACGCGACCCCAATCATAACCTTCAGCCTCATCTTGGGCACCACAATCACAATTTCCAGCAACCACTGAGTTCTGGCCTGGACAGGACTGGAGATCAACACACTAGCCATCATTCCCCTAATTGCCAAATCCCACCACCCACGAGCAGTAGAAGCCGCAACGAAATACTTCCTAACCCAAGCAGCTGCTTCCGCCCTGGTCCTATTCTCTAGCATAACCAATGCCTGAGTCACTGGCCAATGAGACATCACACAAATAAACCACCCAACCTCCTGTCTACTACTGACAGCAGCAATCGCTATTAAACTGGGCCTAGTGCCATTTCACTTCTGATTCCCAGAAGTACTACAAGGATCGCCACTAATAACAGCCCTGCTACTCTCGACCCTCATAAAATTCCCCCCACTAACCCTGCTCCTACTAACATCCAAATCCCTCGACCCAGCTCTACTCACTGCCATGGCCCTAGCCTCAACAGCACTAGGAGGCTGAATAGGACTGAACCAAACACAAACACGCAAAATCCTAGCCTTCTCGTCCATCTCCCACTTAGGCTGAATCGCCATCATCCTAGTTTACAGCCCCAAATTGGCCTTACTTACCTTCTACCTATACACAATCATAACATCAGCCGTATTCCTAGCCCTTAACAAAATCAAAGCCCTTAACCTATCCATGATCACAACCTCATGAACAAAAACCCCAGTGCTAAACGCCACCCTAATACTAGTACTTTTATCCCTAGCAGGCCTCCCCCCATTAACAGGCTTTATACCAAAGTGACTTATCATCCAAGAACTAACTAAACAGGAAATAACACCAGCAGCCATGGCAATTGCCATGCTATCACTGCTCAGCCTCTTCTTCTACCTACGCCTCGCATACCACTCAACAATTACCCTTCCCCCCAACTCCTCTAACCACATAAAACAATGATACACTAGCAAAGCCCCAAGCACACCTACTGCGGTCCTTGCCTCACTATCAATCCTCTTACTTCCCCTGTCCCCAATAATACATGCCATTGTCTAGAAACTTAGGATAACACCCCAAACCGAAGGCCTTCAAAGCCTTAAATAAGAGTTAAACCCTCTTAGTTTCTGCACATTAAGACTTACAGAATATTAACCTGTATCTTCTGAATGCAAGTCAGACGCTTTAATTAAGCTAAAGCCTCCCTAGACAGATGGGCTTCGATCCCACAAAACTCTAGTTAACAGCTAAATGCCTAAACCAATTGGCTTCTGCCTACAAAGACCCTGACGCACCCTAGTGCGCATCGATGAGCTTGCAACTCAACATGAATTTCACTACAGAGCCGATAAGAAGAGGAATTAAACCTCTGTAAAAAGGACTACAGCCTAACGCTTCAACACTCAGCCATCTTACCCGTCACCTTCATCAACCGATGACTATTTTCCACTAACCATAAGGATATTGGCACCCTGTACCTCATCTTCGGGGCATGAGCAGGAATAGTCGGCACCGCACTCAGCCTATTAATCCGCGCAGAACTAGGACAACCAGGAACTCTCCTAGGCGACGACCAAATTTACAATGTAATCGTTACCGCTCACGCCTTTGTAATAAGCTTCTTTATAGTCATACCCATCATGATCGGAGGATTCGGCAACTGATTAGTCCCCCTCATAATCGGTGCCCCCGACATAGCATTCCCGCGAATAAACAACATAAGCTTTTGACTCCTCCCCCCATCATTCCTCCTCCTACTAGCCTCATCCACTGTAGAAGCTGGCGCCGGCACAGGCTGAACTGTCTACCCTCCCCTAGCAGGTAACCTTGCCCACGCCGGAGCTTCAGTAGACCTGGCTATCTTCTCACTCCACTTAGCCGGTATCTCCTCCATCCTTGGGGCCATCAACTTTATCACCACAGCCATCAACATAAAACCCCCCGCACTCTCACAATACCAAACCCCACTATTTGTCTGATCCGTACTAATTACCGCCATCCTACTCCTTCTATCACTCCCCGTACTCGCCGCCGGTATTACAATATTACTAACTGATCGAAACCTAAACACCACATTCTTCGACCCCGCTGGAGGAGGAGACCCAATCCTGTACCAACACCTATTCTGATTCTTCGGACACCCAGAAGTCTATATTCTGATCCTACCGGGGTTCGGAATCATCTCACACGTAGTCACGTACTACTCAGGCAAAAAGGAGCCCTTCGGCTACATGGGAATAGTCTGAGCCATACTATCCATCGGCTTCCTAGGATTCATTGTCTGAGCTCACCACATGTTTACAGTAGGAATAGACGTTGATACCCGAGCCTACTTTACATCAGCCACTATAATCATTGCCATCCCTACCGGAATCAAAGTATTTAGCTGACTAGCCACCCTGCACGGAGGAACAATCAAATGAGACCCCCCCCCAATACTATGAGCTCTAGGATTTATCTTCCTATTTACCATCGGAGGATTAACAGGAATCGTTCTTGCAAACTCTTCCCTAGACATCGCCCTGCACGACACGTACTACGTAGTTGCCCACTTCCACTACGTCCTATCCATAGGCGCCGTCTTTGCCATTCTAGCAGGATTTACTCACTGATTCCCACTACTCACTGGGTTTACCCTACACCAAACATGAGCAAAAGCCCACTTCGGGGTAATATTTACAGGAGTAAACCTAACGTTCTTCCCCCAGCACTTCCTAGGCCTAGCAGGAATACCCCGACGATACTCGGACTATCCCGACGCCTACACACTATGAAACACCATTTCCTCCTAGTCCTAGGACTTAGAGAAACTCCAGTACTAAAAATAGTAAACACAAGCAATAATTTCATATACTTCACTCTCACTCACCACTCAACTATCAGCTAACCACACCCCCGTCCACATAGCTTAACACAAAGCATGGCACTGAAGTTGCCAAGATGGCATAAAACATGCCTGCGGACAAAAGACTTAGTCCTAACCTTACGGTTGGTTTTTGCTAAATATATACATGCAAGTATCCGCGCCCCAGTGTAAACGCCCTCGACCACCTACCCCCATACAGGCCTTGAGGAGCGGGTATCAGGCACACCCAAGTAGTAGCCCAAGACGCCTCGCTAAGCCACGCCCCCACGGGTATTCAGCAGTAATTAACATTAAGCAATGAGTGCAAACTTGACTTAGTTATAGCAACAGCCTAACTTCAAGGGTTGGTAAATCTTGTGCCAGCCACCGCGGTCATACAAGAAACCCAAATCAACCGTCCTATTGACACGGCGTAAAGAGTGGTAAAATGCCTATCCTAGCTAACTAAGATCAAAATGCAACTGAGCTGTCATAAGCCCAAGATGCACCTAAACACACCATTAAGATGATCTTAGGAACTAACGACTGATTTAAACCCACGAAAGCCAGGGCCCAAACTGGGATTAGATACCCCACTATGCCTGGCCCTAAATCTTGATACTTACTTTACCGAAGTATCCGCCAGAGAACTACGAGCACAAACGCTTAAAACTCTAAGGACTTGGCGGTGCCCCAAACCCACCTAGAGGAGCCTGTTCTACAATCGATAATCCCCGATTAACCCAACCACCCCTTGCCAACACAGCCTACATACCGCCGTCGCCAGCCCACCTCGAATGAGAGCACAACAGTGGACACAATAGCACCCCGCTAATAAGACAGGTCAAGGTATAGCCTATGGAGTGGAAGAAATGGGCTACATTCCCCATTCATAGGGCACACGGAAAGAAGCGTGAAACCACTTCTGGAAGGCGGATTTAGCAGTAAAGTGGGACAATAGAGCCTACTTTAAGCCGGCCCTGGGGCACGTACATGGTTAAACATGCCTGTTAGTAGTGTGGCGAGCCATAGTGGGAAGGCTAGGGCTATGTTCATAGATAGTTGGGTGGTTGGGGTGAATGTATATGGAAGGAGGCCTAGAAGGTTGATTGTAAGAAGTATGATTATTAGGGATGTAAATATTATGGCTCATTTGTGGCCATTTTTGTTGAGTGGGACTATTAGTTGTTTTGTGATTAGGTGAAGGAGTCATGTTTGGATAGTAGAAAGGCGGTTGTTGATTCATCGGTTGTTTGGGGACGGGAATAGTAGGGCTGGGAAGAGTAGGGATAGTAGGATTAAGGGGATGCCAAATAGATTGGGGCTGGAAAATTGGTCACAGAAGCTTAGGTTCATGGTCAGGATCATGGTGTGGGTTTGGTAGTGAGGGAGGTCTTATTTGATGGGGGGTTGGTTGTGGTGAAGGCTAGTAGTTTTGGTTGGATGAGGAGTGCTAGGGTTAATCAGGTTATAATTATGATTGAAAATCATGGTGCGGGGTTAAGCTGTGGCATATCATTAAGGAGGGGGAAGTCCCTCTTTGGCTAGCTTAAAAGGCTAGTGCTGTTGCATAGCTTCTTAATGATTAGGATGATGATAGAAGGGACGATCAGGCCTCGAAATGTGGGAGTGGGGTTGATTCTACTACAATGGGTATGTAGCTGTGATTAGCCCCGCAAATTTCTGAGCATTGTCCGTAAAAAATCCCAGGCCAGGTGGTAATGAATGAAGTTTGGTTTAGTCGGCCTGGGATTGCGTCTGTTTTAACTCCGAGCGTTGGGACTGCTCAGGAGTGGAGTACGTCTCCTGCAGTAATGATCACGCGGATGGGGGATTCTATTGGGATAACTACGCGGTGGTCAACTTCTAGCAGTCGGAAGTGGCCGTTGGGTAAGTCTGGGGTGGGCACTATGTAGGAGTCGAATGATAGGTCTTTGAAGTCTGTGTATTCGTAGCTTCAGTATCATTGGTGGCCGATGGCTTTTAGGGTGAGGTCTGGTTCGTCGATTTCGTCCATTATGTAGAGGATTTGTAGGGATGGGAGGGCGAGGAGTACCAGGACGATAGCAGGTAGGATTGTCCAGATCAGCTCTACTTCTTGGGCGTCTACAGCATTGGACGAGAGTTTTTCTGTTAGTATGTGGGCTAAAAGGTAGAGAACTAGGCTGCAGATAGCTAGGGCAACGATTAGGGCGTGGTCGTGGAATTCAACGAGTTCTTCTATGATGGGTGATGAGGCGTCTTGGAATCCTAGTTGGGAGTGGTTGGCCACATGAGATGTACAGGATTTTTACCTGTGATTTAGTCTTGACAAGGCTATGTAATTGGTTTACTAACGTCTCATAAGAAAGAAGCATGAGCGGTTAACCTCCTGGGAGACCCAGAAAACTTCACCCCAGCAAACCCGCTAGTAACCCCACCACACATCAAGCCAGAATGATACTTCCTATTCGCCTACGCCATCCTACGTTCAATCCCAAATAAACTAGGAGGCGTATTAGCACTGGCCGCCTCCGTACTGATCCTATTCCTAATCCCATTCCTGCACAAATCAAAACAACGAGCAATAACATTCCGACCACTCTCCCAGCTCCTATTCTGAGTACTAGTCGCCGACCTCCTCGTCCTAACATGAGTAGGAAGCCAACCCGTCGAACACCCATTCATCATCATCGGCCAACTCGCTTCAATCGCCTACTTCACTATCCTCCTATTTCTCCTCCCCGCCGCAAGCGCCCTAGAAAACAAAATACTCAACTGCTAAATACTCTAATAGTTTATAAAAACATTGGTCTTGTAAACCAAAGATTGAAGACTTACCACTTCTTAGAGTACCCCAAACTCAGAAAAAAAGGACTCAAACCTTTATCTCCAGCTCCCAAAGCTGGCATTTTCAATAAACTATTCTCTGACCCTAACCCCTAAACCGCCCGAATAGCACCCCGCGACAACCCCCGCACAAGCTCCAATACAACAAACAAAGTCAACAACAGCCCCCAACCCGCCACTAAAAACATCCCTGCCCCATGTGAATAAAACATGGAAACTCCACTAAAATCCGACCGAACAACAAACACCCCAACATTATTCACAGTAGAAACCCCGAACTTCCAAGCCCCCATAAACCCCCCAAACACCAACCCCCCAAAAACAATTGCCACAAACGCTACTGCACATCCAATCACCCGTCAATCCCCCCAAGCCCCAGGGAAAGGCTCCGCTGCTAAAGCTACTGAATAAACAAACACCACCAGCATACCCCCCAAATACACCATAAACAGCACTAAAGCCACGAACGAAACCCCAAGGCCCAGCAACCACCCGCACCCCGCCACAGACGCTAACACCAAACCAACAACCCCATAATACGGCGAAGGATTCGACGCCACACCCAAAACACCCACCGCAAAGCAAATCCCTAAAAAAAACATAAAATAAGTCATTATTCCTGCCCGGACACTACCCGAGGCCTGCGGCTCGAAAAGCCGCCATTGTTCTCAACTACAGGAACTAACCGCAAGCCCCCAATAATTCTACCCCATCTATGCCATTATGCTTAACCCCCCCCCCCTCCCCCCCCGAGGCGGGGGTATTTGGTTATGCATATTCGTGCATAAATTTATATACCCCATATACATACATACTATAGTACCAGTAATATACATTATATACGGACTATCTTATAAGCAGGTGCTAAACCCATACATGTACACGGCCATTAAACCCTTAAACACACTCCTACCAAACCACCCGGCATGAATGTTCTAGGACCATACCCCACAACACCCAATACAACTCCACTCAAGCGCATAACAAGACCCCATTTTAATGAATGCTCACAGGACATGCTCCAACAACAACTCTCCACCACATATCTCATGCAGTTCGTATCAGACGGATTTATTAATCGTACTCCTCACGTGAAATCAGCAACCCGTTGCACATAATGTCCGGTATGACTAGCTTCAGGCCCATATGTTCCCCCTAAACCCCTCGCCCTCCTCACATTTTTGCGCCTCTGGTTCCTCGGTCAGGGCCATCCATTGGGTTCACTCACCCCTCCTTGCCCTTCAAAGTGGCATCTGTGAGTACTTTCACCTTCTCAATGCGTAATCGCGGCATGTTCCAGCTTTTTGGCGCCTCTGGTTCCTCTTATTTTTTCCGGGGTTACCTCACAGGTGGCTATTCCCAGTGATCTCGGGGGTCCCACAATCTAAGCCTGGACACACCTGCCTCACGGCCTATCCTATATTTCAAGGGTCCC
The DNA here is from genome assembly GCF_040182565.1 of Anser cygnoides. Taxonomy (NCBI): domain Eukaryota; kingdom Metazoa; phylum Chordata; class Aves; order Anseriformes; family Anatidae; genus Anser; species Anser cygnoides. The sequence goes on from NC_089874.1 coordinate 64,488,307, forward strand.
TCGATGAGACGGTTGGCGTATATGGGGAATCATCCTGACACTGATGCACTTTGACCACATTCAGTTAATGTTACCTCCACCCTCCGGGTTAAATGGGGCTATTGGATGAATGCTCGTTGGACATAGCACAAAACAACAAATCATTAAGCGCAACCCCTGCGCTTCACAAACTAAACCAGTAAACTTTCGCTAACCACCATGTAGCATAAACCTTCATCGACCAATCCCAGCAAACTACCTCTAAAACTCCATTAATCATCCCTTCCATGACATCATCGGAACGATGTATATATACACACAAACACATACAAAATAACTTAAACTTATTAGAGAAACTCCAGTACTAAAAATAGTAAACACAAGCAATAATTTCATATACTTCACTCTCACTCACCACTCAACTATCAGCTAACCACACCCCCGTCCACATAGCTTAACACAAAGCATGGCACTGAAGTTGCCAAGATGGCATAAAACATGCCTGCGGACAAAAGACTTAGTCCTAACCTTACGGTTGGTTTTTGCTAAATATATACATGCAAGTATCCGCGCCCCAGTGTAAACGCCCTCGACCACCTACCCCCATACAGGCCTTGAGGAGCGGGTATCAGGCACACCCAAGTAGTAGCCCAAGACGCCTCGCTAAGCCACGCCCCCACGGGTATTCAGCAGTAATTAACATTAAGCAATGAGTGCAAACTTGACTTAGTTATAGCAACAGCCTAACTTCAAGGGTTGGTAAATCTTGTGCCAGCCACCGCGGTCATACAAGAAACCCAAATCAACCGTCCTATTGACACGGCGTAAAGAGTGGTAAAATGCCTATCCTAGCTAACTAAGATCAAAATGCAACTGAGCTGTCATAAGCCCAAGATGCACCTAAACACACCATTAAGATGATCTTAGGAACTAACGACTGATTTAAACCCACGAAAGCCAGGGCCCAAACTGGGATTAGATACCCCACTATGCCTGGCCCTAAATCTTGATACTTACTTTACCGAAGTATCCGCCAGAGAACTACGAGCACAAACGCTTAAAACTCTAAGGACTTGGCGGTGCCCCAAACCCACCTAGAGGAGCCTGTTCTACAATCGATAATCCCCGATTAACCCAACCACCCCTTGCCAACACAGCCTACATACCGCCGTCGCCAGCCCACCTCGAATGAGAGCACAACAGTGGACACAATAGCACCCCGCTAATAAGACAGGTCAAGGTATAGCCTATGGAGTGGAAGAAATGGGCTACATTCCCTATTCATAGGGCACACGGAAAGAAGCGTGAAACCACTTCTGGAAGGCGGATTTAGCAGTAAAGTGGGACAATAGAGCCTACTTTAAGCCGGCCCTGGGGCACGTACATACCGCCCGTCACCCTCCTCAAAAGCCACATCCCACATAACTAATACCATAAATACGCTGAAGATGGGGTAAGTCGTAACAAGGTAAGTGTACCGGAAGGTGTACTTAGAATATCAAGACGTAGCTATAACACCAAAGCACTCAGCTTACACCTGAAAGATATCTACTAGACCGGATCGTCTTGAAGCCCCCCCTCTAGCTCAACCACACAAATAGTACACCAAAACTAAAGAATTTACTAAACTAATTAAACTAAAGCATTTTACAGTCTTAGTATAGGCGATAGAAAAGACACTTAGACGCGATAGAGACCCCAGTACCGTAAGGGAAAGATGAAATAGCAGTGAAACAATCAAAGCGACAGACAGCAAAGATCAACCCTTGTACCTTTTGCATCATGGTTTAGCGAGAACAACCAAGCAAAGTGAACTAAAGTTTGCCCCCCCGAAACCCAAGCGAGCTACTTTCAAGCAGTTAAAGAGAGCGAACCCGTCTCTGTTGCAAAAGAGTGGGATGACTTGTCAGTAGAGGTGAAAAGCCAACCGAGCTGGGTGATAGCTGGTTACCTGTGAAACGAATCTAAGTTCCCCCTTAATCCTCCCTACCGGACATCCTGAACCCTAATGAGATGATTAAGAGCTATTTAATGGAGGGACAGCTCCATTAAAAAAGGACACAACCTCGACTAGCGGATAATTCTTACTACTGATCCTACCGTGGGCCCTAAAGCAGCCATCAAAAAAGAGTGCGTCAAAGCTCCACCACCTAAAAATACCAAAATAAGATGATTCCCTTATCACAAACAGGTCAACCTATGAATATAGGAGAATTAATGCTAAAATAAGTAACTCAGGGCCACACCCCTCTAACGGCGCAAGCTTACATAGAAACATTATTAACAGACCTAGACAGATACAAAAACCCCTACAAGACCACGTATTAACTAACCCTGTTAACCCGACTCAGGAGCGCCTATAAGAGCGATTAAAATCTGTGAAAGGAACTCGGCAAATTAATAAGGCCCGACTGTTTACCAAAAACATAGCCTTCAGCAAATTAAACAAGTATTGAAGGTGATGCCTGCCCGGTGACTTAGGTTTAACGGCCGCGGTATCCTAACCGTGCAAAGGTAGCGCAATCAATTGTCCCATAAATCGAGACTTGTATGAATGGCTAAACGAGGTCTTAACTGTCTCTCACAGATAATCAGTGAAATTGATCTCCCCGTGCAAAAGCGGGGATGTGAACATAAGACGAGAAGACCCTGTGGAACTTAAAAATCAACGACCACCGCGAATCCTCAATCAACCCCACTGGGGCCACTACCATCGCAGAGCCTGGTCGATATTTTTCGGTTGGGGCGACCTTGGAGGAGAACAAATCCTCCAAAAACAAGACCATACCTCTTTACCTAGAGCTACCCCTCAAAGTGCTAACAGTGACCAGACCCAATATAATTGATTAATGGACCAAGCTACCCCAGGGATAACAGCGCAATCCCCCTCAAGAGCCCATATCGACAGGGGGGTTTACGACCTCGATGTTGGATCAGGACATCCTAATGGTGCAGCCGCTATTAAGGGTTCGTTTGTTCAACGATTAACAGTCCTACGTGATCTGAGTTCAGACCGGAGCAATCCAGGTCGGTTTCTATCTATGACACACTCTCCCCAGTACGAAAGGACCGGGAAAGTGGGGCCAATACCACAAGCACGCCCCCCCCCTCTAAGCAGTGAAACCAACTAAACCGTGAAGAGGGCCTTCCCCCACCACTTTCAATCCTAGAAAAGGACCAGCTAGAGTGGCAGAGCCCGGCAAGTGCAGAAGGCTTAAGCCCTTTCCCCAGAGGTTCAAATCCTCTCCCTAGCTTCACCCATGATTCAAATAACAACACTAAGCTGCCTCGTTATATCCCTCCTATACATCATCCCAATCCTGATTGCCGTAGCCTTCCTAACCCTAGTAGAACGGAAAATCCTAAGCTACATACAATCCCGCAAAGGCCCTAACGTTGTCGGGCCTTTTGGCCTACTTCAACCATTTGCGGACGGACTGAAACTATTTACCAAAGAGCCCATCCGACCCTCTACCTCTTCCCCACTTCTATTCATTCTGATACCAATACTAGCCCTTGTCCTAGCCCTCACCACTTGAGCACCACTACCACTCCCATTTCCCCTAGCAGATCTAAACCTCGGAGTTCTCTTCCTAATAGCCATGTCAAGCCTAGCCGTCTACTCAGTCCTATGATCAGGCTGAGCCTCGAACTCAAAATACGCACTAATCGGAGCCCTACGGGCAGTAGCACAGACCATTTCATACGAAGTGACACTGGCCATAATCCTGCTATCAATAATCATACTAAGCGGAAGCTACACACTCAGCTCCTTTGCCGTCGCACAGGAGCCTCTATACTTCATTTTCTCCTCATGACCCCTAGCAATAATATGATACGTATCCACCCTAGCAGAGACAAACCGAGCTCCTTTTGACCTCACAGAGGGCGAATCTGAGCTAGTCTCAGGGTTTAACGTTGAATACGCCGCAGGACCCTTCGCCTTATTCTTCCTAGCTGAATATGCGAACATTATGCTAATAAATACACTTACAGCCATCATATTCCTAAACCCAAGCGCCCTAGGGCCACCCACAGAACTATTCCCTGTCATCCTAGCCACAAAAGTCCTCCTACTATCTTCTGGTTTCTTATGGGTCCGAGCTTCATACCCACGATTCCGATATGACCAACTAATGCACCTACTATGAAAAAACTTCCTACCCCTCACACTAGCTCTGTGCCTCTGACACATCAGCATACCTATCTGCTATGCAGGCCTACCTCCTTACATAAGGAAATGTGCCTGAACTACAAAGGGTCACTATGATAAAGTGAACATAGAGGTATAACAGCCCTCTCATTTCCTGTTGACCTTAGAAAAGTAGGAATTGAACCCACACAAGAGAAATCAAAATTCTCCATACTTCCCTTATATTATTTTCTAGTAGAGTCAGCTAATCAAGCTATCGGGCCCATACCCCGAAAATGATGGTTTAACCCCCTCCTCTACTAATGAACCCTTACGCGACCCCAATCATAACCTTCAGCCTCATCTTGGGCACCACAATCACAATTTCCAGCAACCACTGAGTTCTGGCCTGGACAGGACTGGAGATCAACACACTAGCCATCATTCCCCTAATTGCCAAATCCCACCACCCACGAGCAGTAGAAGCCGCAACGAAATACTTCCTAACCCAAGCAGCTGCTTCCGCCCTGGTCCTATTCTCTAGCATAACCAATGCCTGAGTCACTGGCCAATGAGACATCACACAAATAAACCACCCAACCTCCTGTCTACTACTGACAGCAGCAATCGCTATTAAACTGGGCCTAGTGCCATTTCACTTCTGATTCCCAGAAGTACTACAAGGATCGCCACTAATAACAGCCCTGCTACTCTCGACCCTCATAAAATTCCCCCCACTAACCCTGCTCCTACTAACATCCAAATCCCTCGACCCAGCTCTACTCACCGCCATGGCCCTAGCCTCAACAGCACTAGGAGGCTGAATAGGACTGAACCAAACACAAACACGCAAAATCCTAGCCTTCTCGTCCATCTCCCACTTAGGCTGAATCGCCATCATCCTAGTTTACAGCCCCAAATTGGCCTTACTTACCTTCTACCTATACACAATCATAACATCAGCCGTATTCCTAGCCCTTAACAAAATCAAAGCCCTTAACCTATCCATGATCACAACCTCATGAACAAAAACCCCAGTGCTAAACGCCACCCTAATACTAGTACTTTTATCCCTAGCAGGCCTCCCCCCATTAACAGGCTTTATACCAAAGTGACTTATCATCCAAGAACTAACTAAACAGGAAATAACACCAGCAGCCATGGCAATTGCCATGCTATCACTGCTCAGCCTCTTCTTCTACCTACGCCTCGCATACCACTCAACAGTTACCCTTCCCCCCAACTCCTCTAACCACATAAAACAATGATACACTAGCAAAGCCCCAAGCACACCTACTGCGGTCCTTGCCTCACTATCAATCCTCTTACTTCCCCTGTCCCCAATAATACATGCCATTGTCTAGAAACTTAGGATAACACCCCAAACCGAAGGCCTTCAAAGCCTTAAATAAGAGTTAAACCCTCTTAGTTTCTGCACATTAAGACTTACAGAATATTAACCTGTATCTTCTGAATGCAAGTCAGACGCTTTAATTAAGCTAAAGCCTCCCTAGACAGATGGGCTTCGATCCCACAAAACTCTAGTTAACAGCTAAATGCCTAAACCAATTGGCTTCTGCCTACAAAGACCCTGACGCACCCTAGTGCGCATCGATGAGCTTGCAACTCAACATGAATTTCACTACAGAGCCGATAAGAAGAGGAATTAAACCTCTGTAAAAAGGACTACAGCCTAACGCTTCAACACTCAGCCATCTTACCCGTCACCTTCATCAACCGATGACTATTTTCCACTAACCATAAGGATATTGGCACCCTGTACCTCATCTTCGGGGCATGAGCAGGAATAGTCGGCACCGCACTCAGCCTATTAATCCGCGCAGAACTAGGACAACCAGGAACTCTCCTAGGCGACGACCAAATTTACAATGTAATCGTTACCGCTCACGCCTTTGTAATAAGCTTCTTTATAGTCATACCCATCATGATCGGAGGATTCGGCAACTGATTAGTCCCCCTCATAATCGGTGCCCCCGACATAGCATTCCCGCGAATAAACAACATAAGCTTTTGACTCCTCCCCCCATCATTCCTCCTCCTACTAGCCTCATCCACTGTAGAAGCTGGCGCCGGCACAGGCTGAACTGTCTACCCTCCCCTAGCAGGTGACCTTGCCCACGCCGGAGCTTCAGTAGACCTGGCTATCTTCTCACTCCACTTAGCCGGTATCTCCTCCATCCTTGGGGCCATCAACTTTATCACCACAGCCATCAACATAAAACCCCCCGCACTCTCACAATACCAAACCCCACTATTTGTCTGATCCGTACTAATTACCGCCATCCTACTCCTTCTATCACTCCCCGTACTCGCCGCCGGTATTACAATATTACTAACTGATCGAAACCTAAACACCACATTCTTCGACCCCGCTGGAGGAGGAGACCCAATCCTGTACCAACACCTATTCTGATTCTTCGGACACCCAGAAGTCTATATTCTGATCCTACCGGGGTTCGGAATCATCTCACACGTAGTCACGTACTACTCAGGCAAAAAGGAGCCCTTCGGCTACATGGGAATAGTCTGAGCCATACTATCCATCGGCTTCCTAGGATTCATCGTCTGAGCTCACCACATGTTTACAGTAGGAATAGACGTTGATACCCGAGCCTACTTTACATCAGCCACTATAATCATTGCCATCCCTACCGGAATCAAAGTATTTAGCTGACTAGCCACCCTGCACGGAGGAACAATCAAATGAGACCCCCCCCCAATACTATGAGCTCTAGGATTTATCTTCCTATTTACCATCGGAGGATTAACAGGAATCGTTCTTGCAAACTCTTCCCTAGACATCGCCCTGCACGACACGTACTACGTAGTTGCCCACTTCCACTACGTCCTATCCATAGGCGCCGTCTTTGCCATTCTAGCAGGATTTACTCACTGATTCCCACTACTCACTGGGTTTACCCTACACCAAACATGAGCAAAAGCCCACTTCGGGGTAATATTTACAGGAGTAAACCTAACGTTCTTCCCCCAGCACTTCCTAGGCCTAGCAGGAATACCCCGACGATACTCGGACTATCCCGACGCCTACACACTATGAAACACCATTTCCTCCTAGTCCTAGGACTTAGAGAAACTCCAGTACTAAAAATAGTAAACACAAGCAATAATTTCATATACTTCACTCTCACTCACCACTCAACTATCAGCTAACCACACCCCCGTCCACATAGCTTAACACAAAGCATGGCACTGAAGTTGCCAAGATGGCATAAAACATGCCTGCGGACAAAAGACTTAGTCCTAACCTTACGGTTGGTTTTTGCTAAATATATACATGCAAGTATCCGCGCCCCAGTGTAAACGCCCTCGACCACCTACCCCCATACAGGCCTTGAGGAGCGGGTATCAGGCACACCCAAGTAGTAGCCCAAGACGCCTCGCTAAGCCACGCCCCCACGGGTATTCAGCAGTAATTAACATTAAGCAATGAGTGCAAACTTGACTTAGTTATAGCAACAGCCTAACTTCAAGGGTTGGTAAATCTTGTGCCAGCCACCGCGGTCATACAAGAAACCCAAATCAACCGTCCTATTGACACGGCGTAAAGAGTGGTAAAATGCCTATCCTAGCTAACTAAGATCAAAATGCAACTGAGCTGTCATAAGCCCAAGATGCACCTAAACACACCATTAAGATGATCTTAGGAACTAACGACTGATTTAAACCCACGAAAGCCAGGGCCCAAACTGGGATTAGATACCCCACTATGCCTGGCCCTAAATCTTGATACTTACTTTACCGAAGTATCCGCCAGAGAACTACGAGCACAAACGCTTAAAACTCTAAGGACTTGGCGGTGCCCCAAACCCACCTAGAGGAGCCTGTTCTACAATCGATAATCCCCGATTAACCCAACCACCCCTTGCCAACACAGCCTACATACCGCCGTCGCCAGCCCACCTCGAATGAGAGCACAACAGTGGACACAATAGCACCCCGCTAATAAGACAGGTCAAGGTATAGCCTATGGAGTGGAAGAAATGGGCTACATTCCCTATTCATAGGGCACACGGAAAGAAGCGTGAAACCACTTCTGGAAGGCGGATTTAGCAGTAAAGTGGGACAATAGAGCCTACTTTAAGCCGGCCCTGGGGCACGTACATGGTTAAACATGCCTGTTAGTAGTGTGGCGAGCCATAGTGGGAAGGCTAGGGCTATGTTCATAGATAGTTGGGTGGTTGGGGTGAATGTATATGGAAGGAGGCCTAGAAGGTTGATTGTAAGAAGTATGATTATTAGGGATGTAAATATTATGGCTCATTTGTGGCCATTTTTGTTGAGTGGGACTATTAGTTGTTTTGTGATTAGGTGAAGGAGTCATGTTTGGATAGTAGAAAGGCGGTTGTTGATTCATCGGTTGTTTGGGGACGGGAATAGTAGGGCTGGGAAGAGTAGGGATAGTAGAATTAAGGGGATGCCAAATAGATTGGGGCTGGAAAATTGGTCACAGAAGCTTAGGTTCATGGTCAGGATCATGGTGTGGGTTTGGTAGTGAGGGAGGTCTTATTTGATGGGGGGTTGGTTGTGGTGAAGGCTAGTAGTTTTGGTTGGATGAGGAGTGCTAGGGTTAATCAGGTTATAATTATGATTGAAAATCATGGTGCGGGGTTAAGCTGTGGCATATCATTAAGGAGGGGGAAGTCCCTCTTTGGCTAGCTTAAAAGGCTAGTGCTGTTGCATAGCTTCTTAATGATTAGGATGATGATAGAAGGGACGATCAGGCCTCGAAATGTGGGAGTGGGGTTGATTCTACTACAATGGGTATGTAGCTGTGATTAGCCCCGCAAATTTCTGAGCATTGTCCGTAAAAAATCCCAGGCCGGGTGGTAATGAATGAAGTTTGGTTTAGTCGGCCTGGGATTGCGTCTGTTTTAACTCCGAGCGTTGGGACTGCTCAGGAGTGGAGTACGTCTCCTGCAGTAATGATCACGCGGATGGGGGATTCTATTGGGATAACTACGCGGTGGTCAACTTCTAGCAGTCGGAAGTGGCCGTTGGGTAAGTCTGGGGTGGGCACTATGTAGGAGTCGAATGATAGGTCTTTGAAGTCTGTGTATTCGTAGCTTCAGTATCATTGGTGGTCGATGGCTTTTAGGGTGAGGTCTGGTTCATCGATTTTGTCCATTATGTAGAGGATTTGTAGGGATGGGAGGGCGAGGAGTACCAGGACGATAGCAGGTAGGATTGTCCAGATCAGCTCTACTTCTTGGGCGTCTACAGCATTGGACGAGAGTTTTTCTGTTAGTATGTGGGCTAAAAGGTAGAGAACTAGGCTGCAGATAGCTAGGGCAACGATTAGGGCGTGGTCGTGGAATTCAACGAGTTCTTCTATGATGGGTGATGAGGCGTCTTGGAATCCTAGTTGGGAGTGGTTGGCCACATGAGATGTACAGGATTTTTACCTGTGATTTAGTCTTGACAAGGCTATGTAATTGGTTTACTAACGTCTCATAAGAAAGAAGCATGAGCGGTTAACCTCCTGGGAGACCCAGAAAACTTCACCCCAGCAAACCCGCTAGTAACCCCACCACACATCAAGCCAGAATGATACTTCCTATTCGCCTACGCCATCCTACGTTCAATCCCAAATAAACTAGGAGGCGTATTAGCACTGGCCGCCTCCGTACTGATCCTATTCCTAATCCCATTCCTGCACAAATCAAAACAACGAGCAATAGCATTCCGACCACTCTCCCAGCTCCTATTCTGAGTACTAGTCGCCGACCTCCTCGTCCTAACATGAGTAGGAAGCCAACCCGTCGAACACCCATTCATCATCATCGGCCAACTCGCTTCAATCGCCTACTTCACTATCCTCCTATTTCTCCTCCCCGCCGCAAGCGCCCTAGAAAACAAAATACTCAACTGCTAAATACTCTAATAGTTTATAAAAACATTGGTCTTGTAAACCAAAGATTGAAGACTTACCACTTCTTAGAGTACCCCAAACTCAGAAAAAAAGGACTCAAACCTTTATCTCCAGCTCCCAAAGCTGGCATTTTCAATAAACTATTCTCTGACCCTAACCCCTAAACCGCCCGAATAGCACCCCGCGACAACCCCCGCACAAGCTCCAATACAACAAACAAAGTCAACAACAGCCCCCAACCCGCCACTAAAAACATCCCTGCCCCATGTGAATAAAACATGGAAACTCCACTAAAATCCGACCGAACAACAAACACCCCAACATTATTCACAGTAGAAACCCCGAACTTCCAAGCCCCCATAAACCCCCCAAACACCAACCCCCCAAAAACAATTGCCACAAACGCTACTGCACATCCAATCACCCGTCAATCCCCCCAAGCCCCAGGGAAAGGCTCCGCTGCTAAAGCTACTGAATAAACAAACACCACCAGCATACCCCCCAAATACAGTGCCAGTGCACTCTCTGGACTCACTGCACTGCATCCCCAGTGGTGCCAGTGCACTCTCTGGACTCACTGAACTGCATTCCCAGTGGTGCCAGTGCACTCTCTGGACTCACTGCACTGCATCCCCAGTGGTGCCAGTGCACTCTCTGGACTCACTGCAGTGCATCCCCAGTGGTGCCAGTGCACTCTCTGGACTCACTGCACTGCTTCCCCAGTGGTGCCAGTGCACTGTCTGGACTCACTGCACTGCATCCCCAGTGGTGCCAGTGCACTCACTGGACTCACTGCAGTGCATCCCCAGTGGTGCCAGTGCACTCTCTGGAGTCACTGCACTGCATCCCCAGTGGTGCCAGTGCACTCTCTGGACTCACTGCACTGCATCCCCAGTGGTTCCAGCGCACTCTCTGGACTCACTGCACTGCATCCCCAGTAGTGCTAGTGCACTCTGTGGACTCACTGCAGTGCATCCCCAGTGGTGCCAGTGCACTCTCTGGACTCACTGCAGTGCATCCCCAGTGGTGCCAGTACACTCTCTGGACTCACTGCACTGCATCCCCAGTGGTGCCAGTGCACTCTCTGGACTCACTAAACTGCATCCCCAGTGGTGCCACTGCACTCTCTGGACTCACTGCACTGCTTCCCCAGTGGTGCCAGTGCACTCACTGGACTCACTGCAGTGCATCCCCAGTGGTGCCAGTGCACTCTCTGGGCTCACTGCAGTGCATCCCCAGTGGTGCCAGTGCACTCTCTGGACTCACTGCACTGCATCCCCAGTGGTGCCAGTGCGCTCTCTGGAGTCACAGCACTGCATCCCCAGTGGTGCCAGTGCAATCTCTGGACTCACTGCACTGTATCCCCAGTGGTGCCAGTGCACTCTCTGGACTCACTGCACTGCATCCCCAGTGGTGCCAGTGCAGTCTCTGGATTAACTGCACTGCATCCCCACTGGTACCAAAGCACTCTCTGGACTCCCAGCACCGCATCCCCAGTGGTGCCAGTGCACTCTCTGGACTCACTGCACTGCATCCCCAGTGGTGCCAGTGCACTCTCTGGACTCACTGCAGTGCATCCCCAGTGGTGCCACTGCACTCTCTGGACTCACTGCAGTGCATCCCCAGTGGTGCCAGTGCACTCTCTGGGCTCACTGAAGTGCATTCTCAGTGGTGCCAGTGCACTCTCTGGACTCACTGCACTGCATCCCCAGTGGTGCCAGTACACTCACTGGACTGACTGCACTGCATCCCCAGTGGTGCCAGTGCACTCTCTGGACTCACTGCACTGCTTCCCCAGTGGTGCCAGTGCACTCACTGGACTGACTGCAGTGCATCCCCACTGGTGCCAGTGCACTCTCTGGGCTCACTGCAGTGCATCCCCAGTGGTGCCAGTGCACTCTCTGGACTCACTGCAGTGCATCCCCAGTGGTGCCAGTGCACTCTCTGGACTAACTGAACTGCATCCCCAGTGGTGCCAGTGCACTCTCTGGACTCAATGCACTGCATCCCCAGTGGTTCCAGCGCACTCTCTGGACTCACTGCACTGCATCCCCAGTAGTGCTTGTGCACTCTGTGGACTCACTGCAGTGCATCCCCAGTGGTGCCAGTGCACTCTCTGGACTCACTGCAGTGCATCCCCAGTGGTGCCAGTACACTCTCTGGACTCACTGCACTGCATCTCCAGTGGTGCCAGTGCACTCTCTGGACTCACTAAACTGCATCCCCAGTGGTGCCACTGCACTCTCTGGACTCACTGCAGTGCATCCCCAGTGGAGCCAGTGCACTCTCTGGACTCACTGAAGTGCATTCTCAGTGGTGCCAGTGCACTCTCTGGACTCACTGCAGTGCATCCCCAGTGGTGCCAGTACACTCACTGGACTCACTGCACTGCATCCCCAGTGGTGCCAGTGCACTCTCTGGACTCACTGCACTGCTTCCCCAGTGGTGCCAGTGCACTCACTGGACTGACTGCAGTGCATCCCCAGTGGTGCCAGTGTACTCACTGGACTCACTGCAGTGCATCCCCAGTGGTGCCAGTGCACTCTCTGGAGTCACTGAAGTGCATCCCCAGTGGTGCCAGTGCACTCTCTGGACTCACTGCAGTGCATCCCCAATGGTGCCAGTGCGCTCTCTGGAGTCACAGCACTGCATCCCCAGTGGTGCCAGTGCAATCTCTGGACTCACTGTACTGCATCACCAGTGGTGCCAGTGCACTCTCTGGACTCACTGCAGTGCATTCCCAGTGGTGCCAGTGCACTCTTTGGACTCACTGCACTGCAGCACCATTGGTGCCAGTGCACTCTCTGGACTCACTGCACTGCATCACAGGTGGTGCCAGTGAACTCTCTGGACTCACTGCACTGCATCCCCAGTGGTGCCAGTGCACTCTCTGGAGTCACTGCAGTGCATCCCCAGTGGTGCCAGTGCACTCTCAGGACTCACTGCACTGCATCCCCAGTGGTGCCAGTGCACTCTCTGGACTCACTGGACTGCATCCCCATTAGTGACAGTGCACTCTCTGGACTCACTGCAGTGCATCCCCAGTGGTGCCAGTGCACTCTCTTGACTCACTGCACTGCATCCCCAGTAGTGCCAGTGCACTCTCTGGACTCAGTGCACTGCATCCCCAGTGGTGCCAGTGCACTCACTGGATTCACTGCACTGCATCCCCAGTGGTGCCAGTGCACTCTGTGGACTCACTGTACTGCATCCCCAGTGGTGACAGTGCACTCTCTGGACTCACTGCAGTGCATCCCCAGTGGTGCCAGTGCACTCTCTGGACTCACTGCAGTGCATCCCCACTGGTGCCAGTGCACTCTCTGGACTCACTGCAGTGCATCCCCAGTGGTGCCAGTACACTCTCTGGACTCACTGCACTGCATCCCCAGTGGTGCCAGTGCACTCTCTGGACTCACTAAACTGCATCCCCAGTGGTGCCACTGCACTCTCTGGACTCACTGCACTGCATCCCCGGTGGTGCCAGTGCAGTCTCTGGAGTAACTGCACTGCATCCCCACTGGTACCAAAGCACTCTCTGGACTCCCAGCACCGCATCCCCAGTGGTGCCAGTGCACTCTCTGGACTCACTGCACTGCATCCCCAGTGGTGCCAGTGCACTCTCTGGACTCACTGCAGTGCATTCTCAGTGGTGCCAGTGCACTCTCTGGACTCACTGCACTGCATCCCCAGTGGTGCCAGTACACTCACTGGACTGACTGCACTGCATCCCCAGTGGTGCCAGTGCACTATCTGGACTCACTGCACTGCTTCCCCAGTGGTGCCAGTGCACTCTCTGGGCTCACTGCAGTGCATCCCCAGTGGTGCCAGTGCACTCTCTGGACTCACTGCAGTGCATCCCCAGTGGTGCCAGTGCACTCTCTGGACTCACTGAACTGCATCCCCAGTGGTGCCAGTGCACTCTCTGGACTCACTGCACTGCATCCCCAGTGCTGCCAGTGCACTCTCTGGACTCACTGCAGTGCATCCCCAGTGGTGCCACTGCACTCTCTGGACTCACTGCACTGCTTCCCCAGTGGTGCCAGTGCACTGTCTGGACTCACTGCACTGCATCCCCAGTGGTGCCAGTGCACTCACTGGACTCACTGCAGTGCATCCCCAGTGGTGCCAGTGCACTCTCTGGAGTCACTGCACTGCATCCCCAGTGGTGCCAGAGCACTCTCTGGACTCACTGCACTGCATCTCCAGTGGTTCCAGCGCACTCTCTGGACTCACTGCACTGCATCCCCAGTAGTGCTAGTGCACTCTGTGGACTCACTGCAGTGCATCCCCAGTGGTGCCAGTGCACTCTCTGGACTCACTGCAGTGCATCCCCAGTGGTGCCAGTACACTCTCTGGACTCACTGCACTGCATCCCCAGTGGTGCCAGTGCACTCTCTGGACTCACTAAACTGCATCCCCAGTGGTGCCAGTGCACTCTCTGGACTCACTGCACTGCATCCCCGGTGGTGCCAGTGCAGTCTCTGGAGTAACTGCACTGCATCCCCACTGGTACCAAAGCACTCTCTGGACTCCCAGCACTGCATCCCCAGTGGTGCCAGTGCACTCTCTGGACTCACTGCACTACATCCCCAGTGGTGTCAGTGCACTCTCTGGACTCACTGCACTGCATCCCCAGTGGTGCCAGTGCACTCTCTGGACTCACTGCAGTGCATCCCCACTGGTGCCACTGCACTCTCTGGACTCACAGCACTGCATCCCCAGTGGTGCCAGTGCACTCTCTGGACTCACTGAAGTGCATTCTCAGTGGTGCCAGTGCACTCTCTGGACTCACTGCAGTGCATCCCCAGTGGTGCCAGTACACTCACTGGACTCACTGCACTGCATCCCCAGTGGTGCCAGTGCACTCACTGGACTGACTGCAGTGCATCCCCACTGGTGCCAGTGCACTCTCTGGGCTCACTGCAGTGCATCCCCAGTGGTGCCAGTGCACTCACTGGACTGACTGCAGTGCATCCCCACTGGTGCCAGTGCACTCTCTGGGCTCACTGCAGTGCATCCCCAGTGGTGCCAGTGCACTCTCTGGACTCACTGCACTGCATCCCCAGTGGTGCCAGTGCACTCTCTGGACTCACTGAACTGCATCCCCAGTGGTGCCAGTGCACTCTCTGGACTCACTGCACTGCATCCCCAGTGCTGCCAGTGCACTCTCTGGACTCACTGCACTGCATCCCCAGTGGTGCCACTGCACTATCTGGACTCACTGCACTGCTTCCCCAGTGGTGCCAGTGCACTGTCTGGACTCACTGCACTGCATCCCCAGTGGTGCCAGTGCACTCACTGGACTCACTGCAGTGCATCCCCAGTGGTGGCAGTGCACTCTCTGGAGTCACTGCACTGCATCCCCAGTGGTGCCAGTGCAATCTCTGGACTCACTGCACTGCATCCCCAGTGGTTCCACCGCACTCTCTGGACTTACTGCACTGCATCCCCAGTAGTGTTAGTGCACTCTCTGGACTCACTGCAGGGCATCCCCACTGGTGCCAGTGCACTCTCTGGACTCACTGTACTGCATCCCCAGTGGTGCCAGTGCACTCTCTGGACTCACTGCACTGCATCCCCAGTGGTGCCAGTGCACTCTCTGGACTCAATGCACTGCATCCCCAGTGGTGCTAGTGCACTGTGTGTACTCACTGTACTGCATCCCCAGTGGTGCCAGTGCAATCTCTGGACTCACTGCAGTGCATCCCCATTGGTGCCAGTGCACTCTCTGGACTCACTGAAGTGCATTCTCAGTGGTGCCAGTGCACTCTCTGGACTCACTGCACTGCATCCCCAGTAGTGACAGTGCACTCTCTGGACTCACTGCACTGCATCCCCAGTGGTGCCACTGCACTCTCTGGACTCACTGCACTGCTTCCCCAGTGGTGCCAGTGCACTCTTTCGAGTCACTGCAGTGCATCCCCAGTGGTGCCAGTGCACTCTCTGGACTCACTGCAGTGCATCCCCAGTGGTGCCAGTGCACTCTCTGGACTCACTGAAGTGCATTATCAGTGGTGCCAGTGCACTCTCTGGACTCACTGCACTGCATCCCTAGTAGTGCCAGTGCAGTCTCTGGACTCACTGCAGTGCATCTCCAGTGGTGCCAGTGCACTCTCTGGATTCACTGCGCTGCATCCCCAGTGGTGCCAGTGCACTCTCTGGACTCACTGCACTACATCCCCAGTGGTGCCAGTGCACTCTCTGGACTCACTGCAGTGCATCCCCAGTGGAGCCCGTGCACTCTCTGGACTCACTGCAGTGCATCCCCAGTGGTGCCACTGCACTCTCTGGACTCACTGCAGTGCATCCCCAGTGGTGCCAGTGCACTCTCTGGACTCACTGCAGTGCATCCCCAGTGGTGCCAGTGCACTCTCTGGACTCACTGAAGTGCATTCTCAGTGGTGCCAGTGCACTCTCTGGAGCCACTGCAGTGCATCCCCAGTGGTGCCAGTACACTCACTGGACTCACTGCACTGCATCCCCAGTGGTGTCAGTGCACTCTCTGGACTCACTGCACTGCTTCCCCAGTGGTGCCTGTGCACTCACTGGACTGACTGCAGTGCATCCCCACTGGTGCCAGTGCACTCTCTGGGCTCACTGCAGTGCATCCCCAGTGGTGCCAGTGCACTCTCTGGACTCACTGCAGTGCATCCCCAGTGGTGCCAGTGCACTCTCTGGACTCACTGCATTGTATCCCCAGTGGTGCCAGTGCACTCTCTGGACTCACTGAACTGCATCCCCAGTGGTGCCAGTGCACTCTCTGGACTCACTGCAGTGCATCCCCAGTGGTGCCAGTGCACTCTCTGGACTCACTGCAGTGCATCCCCAGTGGTGCCAGTGCGCTCTCTGGAGTCACAGCACTGCATCCCCCGTGGTGCCAGTGCAATCTCTGGACTCTCTGCACTGCATCCCCAGTGGTGCCAGTGCACTCTCTGGACTCACTGAAGTGCATTCTCAGTGGTGCCAGTGCACTCTCTGGACTCACTGCACTGCATCCCCAGTGGTGCCAGTGCACTCTCTGGACTCACTGAACTGCATCCCCAGTGGTGCCATTGCAATCTCTGGACTCAGTGCAGTGCATCCCCAGTGGTGCCAGTGCACTCTCTGGACTCACTGAAGTGCATTATCAGTGGTGCCAGTGCACTCTCTGGACTCACTGCACTGCATCCCCAGTGGGGCCAGTGCACTCTCTGGATTCACTGCGCTGCATCCCCACTGGTGCCAGTGCACTCTCTGGGCTCACTGCAGTGCATCCCCAGTGGTGCCACTGCACTCTCTGGACTCACTGCAGTGCATCCCCAGTGGTGCCACTGCACTCTCTGGACTCACTGCAGTGCATCCCCAGTGGTGCCAGTGCACTCTCTGGACTCACTGAAGTGCATTCTCAGTGGTGCCAGTGCACTCTCTGGAGTCACTGCAGTGCATCACCAGTGGTGCCAGTACACTCACTGGACTCACTGCACTGCATCCCCAGTGGTGCCAGTGCACTCTCTGGACTCACTGCACTGCTTCCCCAGTGGTGCCAGTGCACTCACTGGACTGACTGCAGTGCATCCCCACTGGTGCCAGTGCACTCTCTGGGCTCACTGCATTGCATCCCCAGTGGTGCCAGTGCACTCTCTGGACTCACTGCAGTGCATCCCCAGTGGTGCCAGTGCACTCTCTGGACTCACTGAACTGCATCCCCAGTGGTGCCAGTGCACTCTCTGGACTCACTGCAGTGCATCCCCAGTGGTGCCAGTGCACTCTCAGGACTCACTGCACTGCATCCCCAGTGGTGCCAGTGCACTCTCTGGACTCACTGCACTGCATCCCCAGTGGTGCCAGTGCACTCTCTGGACTCACTGCACTGCATCCCCAGTAGTGACAGTGCACTCTCTGGACTCACTGCAGTGCATCCCCAGTGGTGCCAGTGCACTCTCTGGACTCACTGCACTGCATCCCCAGTGGTGCCAGTGCACTCACTGGATTCACTGCACTGCATCCCCAGTGGTGCCAGTGCACTCTCTGGACTCACTGCACTGCATCCCCAGTGGTGCCAGTGCACTCTGTGGACTCACTGTACTGCATCCCCAGTGGTTCCAGCGCACTCTCTGGACTCACTGCACTGCATCCCCAGTAGTGCTAGTGCACTCTGTGGACTCACTGCAGTGCATCCCCAGTGGTGCCAGTGCACTCTCTGGACTCACTGCAGTGCATCCCCAGTGGTGCCAGTACACTCTCTGGACTCACTGCACTGCATCCCCAGTGGTGCCAGTGCACTCTCTGGACTCACTAAACTGCATCCCCAGTGGTGCCACTGCACTCTCTGGACTCACTGCACTGCTTCCCCAGTGGTGCCAGTGCACTCACTGGACTCACTGCAGTGCATCCCCACTGGTGCCAGTGCACTCTCTGGGCTCACTGCAGTGCATCCCAAGTGGTGCCAGTGCACTCTCTGGACTCACTGCAGTGCATCCCCAATGGTGCCAGTGCGCTCTCTGGAGTCACAGCACTGCATCCCCAGTGGTGCCAGTGAAATCTCTGGACTCACTGCACTGCATCCCCAGTGGTGCCAGTGCACTCTCTGTACTCACTGCACTGCATCCCCGGTGGTGCCAGTGTAGTCTCTGGAGTAACTGCACTGCATCCCCACTGGTACCAAAGCACTCTCTGGACTCCCAGCACCGCATCCCCAGTGGTGCCAGTGCACTCTCTGGACTCACTGCACTGCATCCCCAGTGGTGCCAGTGCACTCTCTGGACTCACTGCACTGCATCCCCAGTGGTGCCAGTGCACTCTCTGGACTCACTGCAGTGCATCCCCAGTGGTGCCAGTGCACTCTCTGGACTCACTGCAGTGCATCCCCAGTGGTGCCAGTGCACTCTCTGGACTCACTGAAGTGCATTCTCAGTGCTGCCAATGCACTCTCTGGACTCACTGCAGTGCATCCCCAGTGGTGCCAGTACACTCACTGGACTCACTGCACTGCATCCCCAGTGGTGCCAGTGCACTCTCTGGACTCACTGCACTGCTTCCCCAGTGGTGCCAGTGCACTCACTGGACTGACTGCAGTGCATCCCCACTGGTGCCAGTGCACTCTCTGAGCACACTGCATTGCATCCCCAGTGGTGCCAGTGCACTCTCTGGACTCACGGAAATGCATCCCCAGTGGTGCCAGTGCACTCTCTGGACTCACTGCACTGCATCCCCAGTGGTGCCAGTGCACTCTCTGGACTCACTGCACTGCACCCCAATGCTGCCAGTGCACTCTCTGGCGTCACTGCACTGCATCCCCCGTGGTGCAAGTGCACTCTCTGGACTCACTGGAGTGCATCACCTGTGGTGCCAGTGCACTCTCTGGACTCACTGCACCGCATCCGCAGTGGTGCCAGTGCACTCTCTAGAGTCACTGCGCTGCATCCCCAGTTGTGCCATTGCACTCTCTGGACTCACTGCAGCGCATCCCCAGTGGTGCCAGTGCGCTCTCTGGAGTGACTGCAGTGCATCCCCAGTGGTGCCAGTGCACTCTCTGGACTCACTGCACTGCTTCCCCAGTGGTGCCAGTGCACTCTCTGGACTCACTGAAATGCATCCCCAGTGGTGCCAGTGCACTCTCTGGACTCACTGCAGGGCATCCCCAGTGGTGCCAGTGCACTCTCTGGACTCACAGCACTGCATCCCCAGTGGTGCCAGTGCACTCTCTGGACTCACTGCACTGCTTCCCCAGTGGTGCCACTGCACTCTCTGGACTCACTGCACTGCTTCCCCAGTGGTGCCAGTGCACTGTCTGGACTCACCGCACTGCATCCCCAGTGGTGCCAGTGCACTCTCTGGACTCACTGCAGTGCATCCCCAGTGGAGCCAGTGCACTCTCTGGACTCACTGCACTGCATCCGCAGTGGTGCCATTGCACTCTCTGGACTCACTGCACTGCATCCCTAGTGGTGCCAGTGCACTCTCTGGACTCACTGCACTGCATCCCCACTGCTGCCATTGCACTCTCTTGAGTCACTGCACTGCATCCCCTGTGGTGCCAGTGCACTCTCTGGACTCACTGCACTGCATCCACAGTGGTGCCAGTGCACTCTCTGGACTCACTGCACTGCATCCCCAGTGGTGCTAGTGCACTGTGTGGACTCACTGTACTGCATCCCCAGTGCTGCCAGTGCAATCTCTGGACTCACTGCAGTGCATCCCCATTGGTGCCAGTGCACTCTCTGGACTCACTGAAGTGCATTCTCAGTGGTGCCAGTGCACTCTCTGGACTCACTTCACTGCATCACCAGTGCTGCCAGTGCACTCTCTAGACTCACTGCACTGCATCCCCAGCGGTGCCACTGCACTCTCTGGACTCACTGCACTGCTTCCCCAGTGGTGCCAGTGCACTCTTTCGAGTCACTGCAGTGCATCCCCAGTGGTGCCAGTGCACTCTCTGGACTCACTGCAGTGCATCCCCAGTGGTGCCAGTGCGCTGTCTGGAGTCACAGCACTGCATCCCCAGTGGTGCCAGTGCAATCTCTGGACTCTCTGCACTGCTTCCCCAGTGGTGCCATTGCAATCTCTGTACTCAGTGCAGTGCATTACCTGTGGTGCCAGTGCACTCTCTGGACTCACTGAAGTGCATTATCAGTGGTGCCAGTGCACTCTCTGGACTCACTGCACTGCATCCCTAGTAGTGCCAGTGCACTCTCTGGACTCACTGCACTGCATCCCCAGTGGGGCCAGTGCACTCTCTGGAGTCACTGCGCTGCATCCCCAGTGGTGCCAGTGCACTCTCTGGACTCACTGCACTGCATCGCCAGTGCACTCTCTGGACTCACTGCAGGGCATCCCCCGTGGAGCCAGTGTACTCTCAGGACTCACTGCAGTGCATCCCCAGTGGTGCCAGTGCACTCTCTGGACTCACTGCACTGCACCCCAATGCTGCCAGTGCACTCTCTGGCGTCACTGCACTGCATCCCCCGTGGTGCAAGTGCACTCTCTGGACTCACTGAAGTGCATCACCTGTGGTGCCAGTGCACTCTCTGGACTCACTGCACCGCATCCGCAGTGGTGCCAGTGCACTCTCTAGAGTCACTGCGCTGCATCCCCAGTTGTGCCATTGCACTCTCTGGACTCACTGCAGCGCATCCCCAGTGGTGCCAGTGCGCTCTCTGGAGTGACTGCAGTGCATCCCCAGTGGTGCCAGTGCACTCTCTGGACTCGCGTCACTGCATCCCCAGTGGTGCCAGTGCACTCTCTGGACACCCGTCACTGCATCCCCAGTGGTGCCAGTGCACTCTCTGGACTCACTGAAGTGCATCCCCAGTGGTGCCAGTGCACTCTCTGGACTCACTGCAGTGCATCCCCAGTGGTGCTAGTGCACTCTGGACTCACTGCAGTGCATCCCCAGTGGTGCCAGTGCACTCTCTGGACTGCACTGCATACCCAGTGGTGTCAGTGCACTCTCTGGACTCACTGTACTGCATCCCCAGTGGTGCCAGTGCACTCTCTGGACTCACCGCAGTGCACCCTGAGTGGTGCCAGTGCACTCTCTAGAGTCACTGCGCTTCATCCCCAGTGGTGCCAGTGCACTCTCTGGACTCACTGTACTGCATCCCCAGTGGTGCCAAAGCACTCTCTAGAGTCCCGCCACCGCATCCCCAGTGGTTCCAGTGCAGTCTCTGGACTCACTGCACTGCATCCCCAGTGGTGCCAGTGCACTCTCTGGAGTGACTGCAGTGCATCCCCAGTGGTGCCAGTGCACTCTCTGGACTCGCGTCAATGCATCCCCAGTGGAGCTAATGCACTCTGGACTCACTGCACTGCATCCCGAGTGTTTCCAGTGCACTCTCTGGACTCACTGCAGTGCATCCCCAGTGGTGCCAGTGCACTCTCTGGACTCACTGCAGTGCATCACCAGTGGTGCCAGTGCACTCTCTGGTCTCACTGCATTGCATCCCTAGTGGTGCCAGGGCACTCTCTGCAGACACTGCAGTGCATCTCCAAAGGTGACAGTGCACTCTCTGGACTCACTGCACTGCATCCCCAGTGGTGCCAGTGCACTCTCTGGACTCACTGCACTACTCCAGCCGCGGCAGTCGCTCCAGCCGCGGTAGCCCTCCAGCCTCGGCAGCCGCGGCAGCCGCTCCAAACGCGGCAGTCGCTCCAGCCGCGGAAGCCCTCCAGCCTCGGCAGCCGCGGCAGACTCCCCAACCGCGGCAGCCGCTCCAGCCGCGGAAGCCGCGGCAGCCGCTCCAAACGCGGCAGGCGCTCCAACCGCGGCAACCGCTCCAGCCGTGGCAGCCGGTCCACTCGGTAGCGGCTGGAGCGGCTGCCGCGGCTAGAGCGGCTGGAGCGGCTGCCGCGGCTGGAGCTCCTGCCGCGTTTGGAGCGGTTACCGCGGCTAGAGGGGCTGGAGCGGCTGCCGCGGCTGGAGCGGCTGGAGCGGCTGCCGCGGCTGGAGCGTCTGCCGCGGCTGGAGGGGTTACCGCGGGGTTGACTCGTCTGGAGCGGATGCCGAGGCTGGAACGGCACTCTCTGGACTCACTGAAATGCATTCTCAGTGGTGCCAGTGCACTCTCTGGACTCACTGCTCTGCATCCCCAGTGGTGCTAGTGCACTCTGGACTCACTGCAGTGCATCCCCAGTGGTGCCATTGCACTCTCTGGACTCAGTGCACCGCATTCCCACTGGTGTCAGTGCACTCTGTGGACTCACTGCACTGCATCCCCAGTGGTGCCAAACCACTCTCTGGACTCCAGGCACCGCATCCCCAGTGGTGTCAGTGCACTCTCTGGACTCACTGCAGTGCGTCCCCAGTGGTGCCAGTGCATTCTCTGGACTCACGGCACTGCATCCCCAGTGGTGCCAGTGCACTCTCTGGACTCACTGCACTGCATCCCCAGTGGTGCCAAAGCACTCTCTGGACTCCCGGCAACGCATCCCCAGTGGTGCCAGTGCACTCTCTGGACTCGCGGCTCTGCATCCCCAGTGGTGTCAGTGCACTCTCTGGACTCACTGCAGTGCATTCCCAGTGTTGCCGGGGCACTCTCTGGACTCACAGCACTGCATGCCCAGTGGTGCCAGTGCACTCTCTGGACTCACTGCATTGCATCCCCAGTGGTGCCAGTGCACTCTCTGGACTCACTGCACTGCATCCCCAGTGGTGCCAGTACACTCTCTGGACTCACTGCACTGCATCCCCAATGGTGCCAGTGCACTCTCTTTACTCACTGCACTGCATCCCCAGTGGTGCCAGTGCACTCTCTGGACTCACTGCACTGCTCCAGCCGCGGCAGCCTCTCCAGCCAAACCAGACGCGGCATCCGCTCCAGCCTCGGCATCCGCTCCAGCCGCGTTAACCGCTCCAGCCGCGGCAGCCGCTCCAGCCGCTCCAGCCGCGGCAGCCGCTCCAGCCGCTCCAGCCGCGGCAGCCGCTCCAACCGCGGCAGCCGCTCCAGCCGCGGCAGCCGCTCCAGCCGCTACCGAGTGGAACGGCTGCCATGGCTGGAGGGCTACCGCGGCTGGAGCGGCTGCCGCGGCTGGAGCAGTGCAGTGAGTCCAGGGAGTGCAAAGGCACCAGTGGGGATGGAGTGCAGTGAGTCCAAAGACTTCACTGTCACCACTGGGAATGCAGTTTAGTGAGTCCAGAGAGTGCACTGGCACCACTGGCGATGCAGTGAAGTGAGTGCAGAGAGTGCAATGGCACTACTGGGGATGCAGTGCAGTGAGTCCAGAGAGTGCACTGGCACCACTGGGGATGCAGTGCAGTGAGTCCAGAGAGTGCACTGGCACCACTGGGGATGCCCTGCAGTGAGTCCAGAGAGTGCACTGGCACCACTGGGGATGCACTACAGTGAGTCCAGGGATAGCACTGGCACCACTGGGCATGCAGTGCAGTGAGTCCAGAGAGTGCACTGGCACCACTGGGGATGCCCTGCAGTGAGCCCAGAGAGTGCACTGGCACCACTGGGGATGCAGTGCAGTGAGTCCAGGGATAGCACTGGCACCACTGGGGATGCAGTGCAGTGAGTCCAGAGAGTGCACTGGCAGCACTGGGGATGCAGTGCAGTGAGTCCAGAGAGTGCACAGGCTCGACTGAGAATGCACTTCAGTGAGTCCAGACAGTGCACTGGCACCACTGGGGATGCAGTGCAGTGAGTCCAGAGAGTGCACTGGCACCACTGGGGATGCACTACAGTGAGTCCAGGGATAGCACTGGCACCACTGGGGATGCAGTGCAGTGAGCCCAGAGAGTGCACTGGCACCACTGGGGATGCACTACAGTGAGTCCAGGGATAGCACTGGCACCACTGGGGATGCAGTGCAGTGAGTCCAGAGAGTGCACTGGCAGCACTGGGGATGCAGTGCAGTGAGTCCAGAGAGTGCACAGGCTCGACTGAGAATGCACTTCAGTGAGTCCAGACAGTGCACTGGCACCACTGGGGATGCAGTGCAGTGAGTCCAGAGAGTGCACTGGCACCACTGGTGATGCAGTGCAGTGAGTCCAGAGAGTGCACTGGCACCACAGGTGATGCACTCCAGTGAGTCCAGAGAGTGCACTTGCACCACGGGGGATGCACTGCAGTGAGTCCAGAGAGCGCACTGGCACCACTGGGGATGCACTGCAGTGAGTCCACAGAGTGCACTGGCACCACTGGGGATGCAGTGCAGTGAGTCCACAGAGTGCACTGGCACCACTGGGGATGCACTGCAGTGAGTCCAGAGAGTGCACTGGCACCACTGGAGCTTCAGTGCAGTGAGTCCAGAGAGTGCACTGGCACCACTGGGGATGCACTGCAGTGAGTCCAGAGAGTGCACTGGCACCACTGAAAATGCACTTCAGTGTGTCCAGAGAGTACACTGGCACCACTGGGGATGCAGTGCAGTGAGTCCAGAGAGTGCACTAGCGCCACTGGGGATGCAGTGCAGTGAGTCCAGAGAGTGCACTGGCACCACTGGGGATGCACTGCAGTGAGTCCAGTGAGTGCACTGGCACCACTGGTGATGCAGTGCAGTGAGTCCAGAGAGTGCACTGGCACCACAGGTGATGCAGTGCAGTGAGTCCAGAGAGTGGCGCTCCAGCCTCGGTTTCCGCTACAGCCGCGTCAACCGCTCCAGCCGCGGTAGCCCCTCCAGCCGCGGCAGACGCTCTAGACGCTCCAACCGCGTCAGCCTCTCCAGCCGCGTTAGCCCCTCCAGCCGCGGCAGCCGCTCCATCCGCGGCAGCCGCTCCAGCCGCTCCAGCCGCGGTAACCGCTCCAAACGCGGCAGGAGCTCCAGCCGCGGCAGCCGCTCCAGCCGCTCTAGCCGCGGCAGCCGCTCCAGCCGCTACCGAGTGGACCGGTTGCCACGGCTGGAGCGGTTGCCGCGGTTGGAGCGCCTGCCGCGTATGCCGCGGACGGAGCGGCTGCCGCGGCTGGAGCGGCTGACGCGGCTGCCGCGGCTGCCGAGGCTGGAGGGCTACCGCGGCTGGAGCGACTGCCGCGGCTGGAGTAGTGCAGTGAGTCCAGAGAGTGCACTGGCACCACTGGGGATGCAGTGCAGTGAGTCCAGAGAGTGCACTGGCACCTCTGGGGATGCACTGCAGTGAGTCCAGAGAGTGCACTGGCACCACTGAAGCTTCAGTGCAGTGAGTCAGAGAGTGCACTGGCAGCACAGGGGATGCAGTGCAGTGAGTCCAGAGAGTGCACTGGCACCACTGAAAATGCACTTCAGTGTGTCCAGAGAGTGCACTGGCACCACTGGGGATGCAGTGCAGTGAGTCCAGAGAGTGCACTGGCAGCACTGGGGATGCACTGCAGTGAGTCCAGAGAGTGCACTGGCACCACTGGGGATGCACTGCAGTGAGTCCAGAGAGTGCACTGGCACCACTCGGGATGCAGTGCAGTGAGTCCAGAGAGTGCATTAGCACCACTGGGGATGCATTGACGCGAGTCCAGAGAGTGCACTGGCACCACTGGGGATGCGGTGCAGTGAGTCCTGAGAGTGCACTGGCACCACTGGGGATGCAGTGCAGTGAGTCCAGAGAGTGCACTGGAACCACTGGAGATGCGGTGGCGGGAGTCCAGAGAGTGCTTTGGCACCACTGGGGATGCAGCGCAGTGAGTCCAGAGAGTGCACTGGCACCACTGGGGATGCAGTGCAGTGAGTCCAGAGAGTGCACTGGCACCACTGGTGATGCAGTGCAGTGAGTCCAGAGAGTGCACTGGCACCAAAGGTGATGCACTCCAGTGAGTCCAGAGAGTGCACTTGCACCACGGGGGATGCACTGCAGTGAGTCCAGAGAGCGCACTGGCACCACTGGGGATGCACTGCAGTGAGTCCACAGAGTGCACTGGCACCACTGGGGATGCAGTGCAGTGAGTCCACAGAGTGCACTGGCACCACTGGGGATACACTGCAGTGAGTCCAGAGAGTGCACTGGCACCACTGGAGCTTCAGTGCAGTGAGTCCAGAGAGTGCACTGGCACCACTGGGGATGCACTGCAGTGAGTCCAGAGAGTGCACTGGCACCACTGAAAATGCACTTCAGTGTGTCCAGAGAGTACACTGGCACCACTGGGGATGCAGTGCAGTGAGTCCAGAGAGTGCACTAGCGCCACTGGGGATGCAGTGCAGTGAGTCCAGAGAGTGCACTGGCACCACTGGGGATGCACTGCAGTGAGTCCAGTGAGTGCACTGGCACCACTGGTGATGCAGTGCAGTGAGTCCAGAGAGTGCACTGGCACCACAGGTGATGCAGTGCAGTGAGTCCAGAGAGTGGCGCTCCAGCCTCGGTTTCCGCTAGAGCCGCGTCAACCGCTCCAGCCGCGGTAGCCCCTCCAGCCGCGGCAGACGCTCTAGACGCTCCAACCGCGTCAGCCTCTCCAGCCGCGTTAGCCCCTCCAGCCGCGGCAGCCGCTCCATCCGCGGCAGCCGCTCCAGCCGCTCCAGCCGCGGTAACCGCTCCAAACGCGGCAGGAGCTCCAGCCGCGGCAGCCGCTCCAGCCGCTCTAGCCGCGGCAGCCGCTCCAGCCGCTACCGAGTGGACCGGCTGCCACGGCTGGAGCGGTTGCCGCGGTTGGAGCGCCTGCCGCGTTTGGAGCGGCTGCCGCGGCTGGAGCGGCTGACGCGGCTGCCGCGGCTGCCGAGGCTGGAGGGCTACCGCGGCTGGAGCGACTGCCGCGGCTGGAGTAGTGCAGTGAGTCCAGAGAGTGCACTGGCACCTCTGGGGATGCACTGCAGTGAGTCCAGAGAGTGCACTGGCACCACTGGAGCTTCAGTGCAGTGAGTCAGAGAGTGCACTGGCAGCAAAGGGGATGCAGTGCAGTGAGTCCAGAGAGTGCACTGGCACCACTGAAAATGCACTTCAGTGTGTCCAGAGAGTGCACTGGCACCACTGGGGATGCAGTGCAGTGAGTCCAGAGAGTGCACTGGCAGCACTGGGGATGCACTGCAGTGAGTCCAGAGAGTGCACTGGCACCACTGGGGATGCACTGCAGTGAGTCCAGAGAGTGCACTGGCACCACTCGGGATGCAGTGCACTGAGTCCAGAGAGTGCATTAGCACCACTGGGGATGCATTGACGCGAGTCCAGAGAGTGCACTGGCACCACTGGGGATGCGGTGCAGTGAGTCCTGAGAGTGCACTGGCACCACTGGGGATGCACTGCAGTCACTCCAGAGAGTGCACTGGAACCACTGGAGATGCGGTGGCGGGAGTCCAGAGAGTGCTTTGGCACCACTGGGGATGCAGCGCAGTGACTCTAGAGAGTGCACTGGCACCACTGGGGATGCAGTGCAGTGAGTCCAGAGAGTGCACTGGCACCACTCAGGGAGCAGTGCGGTGATACCAGAGAGTGCACTGGCACCACTGGGGATGCAGTACAGTGAGTCCAGAGAGTGCACTGGCACCCTGGGGATGCACTGCAGTGAGTCCACAGAGTGCACTGGCACCACTGGGGATGCACTGCAGTGAGTCCAGACAGTGCACTGGCACCACTGGGGATGCAGTGACGCGAGTCCAGAGAGTGCACTGGCACCACTGGGGATGCACTGCAGTCACTCCAGAGAGTGCACTGGCACCACTGGGGATGCACTGCAGTGAGTCCAGAGAGTGCACTGGCACAACTGGGGATGCAGCGCAGTGACTCTAGAGAGTGCACTGGCACCACAGCGGATGCGGTGCAGTGAGTCCAGAGAGTGCACTGGCACCACAGGTGATGCAGTGCAGTGAGTCCAGAGAGTGCACTGGCAGCACTGGGGATGCAGTGCAGTGAGTCCAGAGAGTGCACTGGCACCACAGGTGATGCACTCCAGTGAGACCAGAGAGTGCACTTGCACCACGGGGGATGCAGTGCAGTGACGCCAGAGAGTGCACTGGCAGCACTGGGGATGCAGTGCAGTGAGTCCAGAGAGTGCACTGGCACCACTGGGGATGCACTGCAGTGAGTCCTGAGAGTACACTGGCTCCACCGGGGATGCCCTGCAGTGAGTCCAGAGAGTGCACTGGCAGCACTGGGGATGCAGTGCAGTGAGTCCAGAGAGTGCACTGGCACCACTGGGGATGCACTGCAGTCACTCCAGAGAGTGCACTGGCACCACTGGGGATGCGGTGCAGTGAGTCCAGAGAGTGCACTGGCACCACTGGGGATGCAGTGCAGTGAGTCCAGAGAGTGCACTGGAACCACTGAGGATGCGGTGGCGGGAGTCCAGAGAGTGCTTTGGCACCACTGGGGATGCAGTACAGTGAGTCCAGAGAGTGCACTGGCACCACTGGGGATGCAGCGCAGTGACTCTAGAGAGTGCACTGTCACCACTGGGGATGCGGTGCAGTGAGTCCAGAGAGTGCACTGGCACCACCCAGGGTGCAGTGCGGTGAGTCCAGAGAGTGCACTGGCACCACTGGGGATGCAGTACAGTGAGTCCAGAGAGTGCACTGGCACCACTGGGGATGCACTGCAGTCACTCCAGAGAGTGCACTGGCACCACTGGGGATGCACTGCAGTGAGTCCAGAGTGCACTAGCACCACTGGGGATGCACTGCAGTGAGTCCAGAGAGTGCACTGGCACCACCGGGAATGCACTGCAGTGAGTCCAGAGAGTGCACTGGCATCACTGGGGTGCACTGCAGTGAGTCCAGAGAGTGCACTGGCACCACTGGGGATGCACTGCAGTCAGTCCAGAGTGCACTAGCACCACTGGGGTTGCACTGCAGTGAGTCCAGAGAGTGCACTGGCACCACCGGGAATGCACTGCAGTGAGTCCAGAGAGTGCACTGGCAGCACTGGGGATGCAGTGACGCGAGTCCAGAGAGTGCACTGGCACCACTGGGGATGCACTGCAGTCACTCCAGAGTGCACTGGCACCACTGGGGATGCACTGCAGTGAGTCCAGAGAGTGCACTGGCACAACTGGGGATGCAGCGCAGTGAATTTAGAGAGTGCACTGGCACCACTGCGGATGCGGTGCAGTGAGTCCACAGAGTGCACTGGCACCACCGGGGATGCACTGCAGTGAGTCCTGAGAGTACACTAGCTCCACCGGGGATGCCCTGCAGTGAGTCCAGAGAGTGCACTGGCAGCACTGGGGATGCAGTGCAGTGAGTCCAGAGAGTGCACTGGCACCACTGGGGATGCACTGCAGTCACTCCAGAGAGTGCACTGGCACCACTGGGGATGCGGTGCGGTGAGTCCAGAGAGTGCACTGGCACCACTGGGGATGCAGTGCAGTGAGTCCAGAGAGTGCACTGGAACCACTGAGGATGCGGTGGCGGGAGTCCAGAGAGTGCTTTGGCACCACTGGGATGCAGTACAGTGAGTCCAGAGAGTGCACTGGCACCACTGGGGATGCAGCGCAGTGACTCTAGAGAGTGCACTGGCACCACTGGGGATGCGGTGCAGTGAGTCCAGAGAGTGCACTGGCACCACCCAGGGTGCAGTGCGGTGAGTCCAGAGAGTGCACTGGCACCACTGGGGATGCAGTACAGTGAGTCCAGAGAGTGCACTGGCACCACTGGGGATGCAGTGCAGTGAGTCCAGAGAGTGCACTGGCACCACTGGGGATGCACTGCAGTGAGTCCAGAGTGCACTGGCACCACTGGGGATGCACTGCAGTGAGTCCAGAGAGTACACTGGCACCACCGGGAATGCACTGCAGTGAGTCCAGAGAGTGCACTGGCATCACTGGGTTGCACTGCAGTGAGTCCAGAGAGTGCACTGGCACCACTGGGGATGCACTGCAGTTAGTCCAGAGTGCACTAGCACCACTGGGGATGCACTGCAGTGAGTCCAGAGAGTGCACTGGCACCACTGGGGATGCACTGCAGTGAGTCCAGAGAGTGCACTGGCACCACTGGGGATGCACTTCAGGGAGTCCAGAGAGTGCACTGGCACCACTGGGTATGCAGTGACGCGAGTCCAGAGAGTGCACTGGCACCACTGGGGATGCAGTGACGCGAGTCCAGAGAGTGCACTGGCACCACTGGGGATGCACTGCAGTCACTCCAGAGAGTGCACTGGCACCACTGGGGATGCACTGCAGTGAGTACAGAGAGTGCACTGGCACAACTGGGGATGCAGCGCAGTGACTCTAGAGAGTGCACTAGCACCACTGCGGATGCGGTGCAGTGAGTCCAGAGAGTGCACTGGCACCACAGGTGATGCAGTGCAGTGAGTCCAGAGAGTGCACTGGCAGCACAGGTGATGCACTCCAATGAGTCCAGAGAGTGCACTTGCACCACGGGGGATGCAGTGCAGTGACGCCAGAGAGTGCACTGGCACCACTGGGGATGCAGTGCAGTGAGTCCAGAGAGTGCACTGGCACCACTGGGGATGCACTGCAGTGAGTCCTGAGAGTACACTGGCTCCACCGGGGATGCCCTGCAGTGAGTCCAGAGAGTGCACTGGCAGCACTGGGGATGCAGTGCAGTGAGTCCAGAAAGTGCACTGGCACCACTGGGGATGCAGCGCAGTGAGTCCAGAGAGTGCACTGGCACAACTGGGGATGCAGCGCAGTGACTCTAGAGAGTGCACTGGCACCACAGCGGATGCGGTGCAGTGAGTCCAGAGAGTGCACTGGCACCACAGGTGATGCAGTGCAGTGAGTCCAGAGAGTGCACTGGCACCACTGGGGATGCAGTGCAGTGAGTCCAGAGAGTGCACGGGCACCACAGGTGATGCACTCCAGTGAGTCCAGAGAGTGCACTTGCACCACGTGGGATGCAGTGCAGTGACGCCAGAGAGTGCACTGGCAGCATTGGGGTGCAGTGCAGTGAGTCCAGAGAGTGCACTGGCACCACTGGGGATGCAGTGCAGTGAGTCCAGAGAGTGCACTGGCACCACTGGGGATGCACTGCAGTGAGTCCTGAGAGTACACTGGCTCCACCGGGGATGCCCTGCAGTGAGTCCAGAGAGTGCACTTGCAGCACTGGGGATGCGGTGCAGTGAGTCCAGAGAGTGCACTGGCACCACTGGGGATGCAGTGCAGTGAGTCCAGAGAGTGCACTGGAACCACTGAGGATGCGGTGGCGGGAGTCCAGAGAGTGCTTTGGCACCACTGGGGATGCAGTACAGTGAGTCCAGAGAGTGCACTGGCACCACTGGGGATGCAGCGCAGTGACTCTAGAGAGTGCACTGGCACCACTGGGGATGCGGTGCAGTGAGTCCAGAGAGTGCACTGGCACCACCCAGGGTGCAGTGCGGTGAGTCCAGAGAGTGCACTGGCACCACTGGGGATGCACTGCAGTGAGTCCAGAGAGTGCACTGGCACCACTGGGGATGCAGTGCAGTGAGTCCAGAGAATGCACTGGCACCACTGGGGATGCACTGCAGTGAGTCCAGAGTGCACTAGCACCACTGGGGATGCACTGCAGTGAGTCCAGAGAGTGCACTGGCACCACCGGGAATGCACTGCAGTGAGTCCAGAGAGTGCACTGGCACCACTGGGGATGCACTGCAGTGAGTCCAGAGTGCACTAGCACCACTGGGGATGCACTGCAGTGAGTCCAGAGAGTGCACTGGCACCACCGGGAATGCACTGCAGTGAGTCCAGAGAGTGCACTGGCACCACTGGGGATGCACGTCAGTGAGTCCAGAGAGTGCACTGGCAGCACTGGGTATGCAGTGACGCGAGTCCAGAGAGTGCACTGGCACCACTGGGGATGCAGTGACGCGAGTCCAGAGAGTGCACTGGCACCACTGGGGATGCACTGCAGTCACTCCAGAGAGTGCACTGGCACCACTGGGGATGCACTGCAGTGAGTCCAGAGAGTGCACTGGCACAACTGGGGATGCAGCGCAGTGAGTCCAGAGAGTGCACTGGCACCACTGCGGATGCGGTGCAGTGAGTCCAGAGAGTGCACTGGCACCACTGGGGATGCACTGCAGTGAGTCCTGAGAGTACACTGGCTCCAACGGGGATGCCCTGCAGTGAGTCCAGAGAGTGCACTGGCAGCACTGGGGATGCAGTGCAGTGAGTCCAGAGAGTGCACTGGCACCACTGGGGATGCACTGCAGTCACTCCAGAGAGTGCACTGGCACCACTGGGGATGCGGTGCAGTGAGTCCAGAGAGTGCACTGGCACCACTGGGGATGCAGTGCAGTGAGTCCAGAGAGTGCACTGGAACCACTGAGGATGCGGTGGCGGGAGTCCAGAGAGTGCTTTGGCACCACTGGGGATGCAGCGCAGTGATTCTAGAGAGTGCACTGGCACCACTGGGGATGCGGTGCAGTGAGTCCAGAGAGTGCACTGGCACCACCCAGGGTGCAGTGCGGTGAGTCCAGAGAGTGCACTGGCACCACTGGGGATGCAGTACAGTGAGTCCAGAGAGTGCACTGGCACCACTGGGGATGCAGTGCAGTGAGTCCAGAGAGTGCACTGGCACCACTGGGGATGCACTGCAGTGAGTCCAGAGTGCACTAGCACCACTGGGGATGCACTGCAGTGAGTCCAGAGAGTGCACTGGCACCACCGGGAATGCACTGCAGTGAGTCCAGAGAGTGCACTGGCATCACTGGGGTGCACTGCAGTGAGTCCAGAGAGTGCACTGGCACCACTGGGGATGCACTGCAGTCAGTCCAGAGTGCACTAGCACCACTGGGGATGCACTGCAGTGAGTCCAGAGAGTGCACTGGCACCATCGGGAATGCACTGCAGTGAGTCCAGAGAGTGCACTGGCACCACTGGGGATGCACTGCAGTGAGTCCAGAGAGTGCACTGGCACCACCGGGAATGCACTGCAGTGAGTCCAGAGAGTGCACTGGCACCACTGGGGATGCACTTCAGTGAGTCCAGAGAGTGCACTGGCACCACTGGGTATGCAGTGACGCGAGTCCAGAGAGTGCACTGGCACCACTGGGGATGCAGTGACGCGAGTCCAGAGAGTGCACTGGCACTACTGGGGATGCACTGCAGTCACTCCAGAGAGTGCACTGGCACCACTGGGGATGCACTGTAGTGAGTCCAGAGAGTGCATTGGCACAACGGGGGATGCAGCGCAGTGACTCTAGAGAGTGCACTAGCACCACTGCGGATGCGGTGCAGTGAGTCCAGAAAGTGCACTGGCACCACAGGTGATGCAGTGCAGTGAGTCCAGAGAGTGCACTGGCAGCACTGGAGATGCAGTGCAGTGAGTCCAGAGAGTGCACTGGCACCACAGGTGATGCACTCCAATGAGTCCAGAGAGTGCACTTGCACCACGGGGGATGCAGTGCAGTGACGCCAGAGAGTGCACTGGCACCACTGGGGATGCAGTGCAGTGAGTCCAGAGAGTGCACTGGCACCACTGGGGATGCACTGCAGTGAGTCCTGAGAGTACACTGGCTCCACCGGGGATGCCCTGCAGTGAGTCCAGAGAGTGCACTGGCAGCACTGGGGATGCAGTGCAGTGAGTCCAGAGAGTGCACTGGCACCACTGGGGATGCAGCGCAGTGAGTCCAGAGAGTGCACTGGCACCACTGGGGATGCCCTGCAGTGAGTCCAGAGAGTGCATTAGCACCACTGGGGATGCATTGATGCGAGTCCAGAGAGTGCACTGGCACCACTGGGGATGCACTGCAGTCACTCCAGAGAGTGCACTGGCACCACTGGGGATGCGGTGCAGTGAGTCCAGAGAGTGCACTGGCACCACTGGGGATGCAGTGCAGTGAGTCCAGAGAGTGCACTGGAACCACTGGGGATGCGGTGGCGGGAGTCCAGAGAGTGCTTTGGCACCACTGGGGATGCAGTACAGTGAGTCCAGAGAGTGCACTGGCACCACTGGGGATGCAGCGCAGTGACTCTAGAGAGTGCACTGGCACCACTGGGGATGCAGTGCAGTGAGTCCAGAGAGTGCACTGGCACCACTCAGGGTGCAGTGCGGTGAGACCAGAGAGTGCACTGGCACCACTGGGGATGCAGTACAGTGAGTCCAGAGAGTGCACTGGCACCACTGGGGATGCAGTGCAGTGAGTCCAGAGAGTGCACTGGCACCACTGGGGATGCACTGCAGTGAGTCCAGAGTGCACTAGCACCACTGGGGATGCACTGCAGTGAGTCCAGAGAGTGCACTGGCACCACCGGGAATGCACTGCAGTGAGTCCAGAGAGTGCACTGGCACCACTGGGGATGCAGTGACGCGAGTCCAGACAGTGCACTGGCACCACTGGGGATGCAGTGACGCGAGTCCAGAGAGTGCACTGGCACCACTGGGGTTGCACTGCAGTCACTCCAGAGAGTGCACTGGCACCACTGGGGATGCACTGCAGTGAGTCCAGAGAGTGCACTGGCACAACTGGGGATGCAGCGCAGTGACTGCAGAGAGTGCACTGGCACCACAGCGGATGCGGTGCAGTGAGTCCAGAGAGTGCACTGGCACCACAGGTGATGCACCTGCACTGCATCCCCAGTGGTGCCAGTGCACTCTCTGGACTCACTGCACTGCATCCCCAGGGGTGCCAGAGCACTCTCTGGACTCACTGCACTGCATCCCCAGTGGAGCCAGTGCGATCTCTGGACTCACTGCACTGCATCCCCAGTGGTGCCAGTGCACTCTGTGGACTCACTGCAGTGCATCCCCAGTGGAGCCCGTGCACTCTGTGGACTCACTGCAGTGCATCCCCAGTGGTGCCAGTGCACTCTCTGGACTCACTGAAGGGCATCCCCAGTGGTGCCAGTACACTCACTGGACTGACTGCACTGCATCCCCAGTGGTGCTAGTGCACTCTCTGGACTCACTGCACTGCATCTCCAGTGGTGCCAGAGCACTCTCTGGACTCACTGCAGTGCATCCCCAGTGGTGCCAGTGCACTCTCTGGACTCACTGCGCTGCATCCCCAGTGGTGCCAGTGCACTCTGTGGACTCACTGCTGTGCATCCCCATTGGTGCCAGTGCACTCTCTGGACTCACTGCACTGCATCCCCAGTGGTGCCAGTGCACTCTGTGGACTCACTGCAGTGCATCCCCAGTGGTGCAAGTGCACTCTCTGGACTCACTGCAGTGCATCCCAAGTGGTGCCAATGCACTCTCTGGACTCACTGCAGTGCATCCCCAGTGGTGCCAGTACACTCACTGGACTCACTGCACTGCATCCCCAGTGGTGCCAGTGAACTCTCTGGACGTGCTGCACTGCATCCCCAGTGGTGCCACTGCACTCTCTGGACTCACTGATGTGCATCCCCATTGGTGCCTGTGCATTCTCTGGAGTAACTGCAGTGCATCCCCAGCGGTGCCAAAGCACTCTCTGGACTCCCGGCACCGCATCCCCAGTGGTGCCAGTGCACTCTCTGGGCTCACTGCAGTGCATCCCCAGTAGTGCCAGTGCACTCTCTGGAGTCACTGCACTGCATCCCCAGTGGTGCCAATGCACTCTCTGGACCTCCGGCACCGCATCCCCAGTGGAGCCAGTGCACTCTCTGGACTCGCGGCACTGCATCCCCAGTGGTGCCAGTGCACTCTCTCGAGTCACTGCACTACATCCCCAGTTGTGCCAGTGCACTCACTGGACTCACTGTACTACATCATCAGTGGTGCCAGTGCACTCTCTGGACTCACTGCACTGCATCCCCAGTGGTGCCAGTGCACTCTCTGGACTCACTGCACTGCATCCCCAGTGGTGCCAGTGCTATCCCTGGACTCACTGTAGTGCATCCCCAGTGGTGCCAGTGCACTCTCTGGACTCACTGCACTGCATCCCCAGTGGTGCCAGTGCACTCTCTGGACTCACTGAAGTGCATTCTCTGTGGTGCCAGTGCACTCTCTGGACTCACTGCAGTGCATCCCCAGTGGTGCCAGTGCACTCACTGGACTCACTGCACTGCATCCCCAGTGGTGCCAGTGCACTCTCTGGGCTCACTGCAGGGCATCCCCAGTGGTGCCAGTGCACTCTCTGGACTCACTGCACTGCATCCCCAGTGGTGCCAGTGCACTCTCTGGACTCGCGTCACTGCATCCCCAGTGGTGCCAGTGCACTCTCTGGACTCGCGTCACTGCATACCCAGTGGTGCCAGTGCACTCTCTGGACTCACTGCACTGCATCCCGAGTGGTGCCAGTGCACTCTCTGGACTCACTGCAGTGCATCCCCAGTGGTGCCAGTGCACTCTCTGGACTCACTGCACTGCATCCCCAGTGGTGCCAGTGCACTCTCTGGAGTCACTGCACTGCATCCCCAGTGGTGCCAATGCACTCTCTGGTCCTCCGGCACCACATCCCCAGTGGAGCCAGTGCACTCTCTGGACTCGCGACACTGCATCCCCAGTGGTTCCAGTGCACTCTCTCGAGTCACTGCACTGCATCCCCAGTGGTGCCAGTGCACTCTCTGGACTCACTGTACTGCATCCCCAGTGGTGCCAGTGCACTCTCTGGACTGACCGCACTGCACCCTGAGTGGTGCCAGTGCACTCTCTGGACTCACTGCACCGCATCCCCAGTGGTGCCAGTGCACTCTCTAGAGTCACTGCGCTGCATCCCCAGTGGTGCCAGTGCACTCTCTGGACTCACTGTACTGCATCCCCAGTGGTGCCAAAGCACTCTCTGGACTCCCGCCACCGCATCCCCAGTGGTTCCAGTGCACTCTCTGGACTCACTGCACTGCATCCCCAGTGGTGCCAGTGCACTCTCTGGACTCCCAGCACCGCATCCCCAGTGGTGCCAGTGCACTCTCTGGACTTGCTCCACTGCATCCCCAGTGGTGCCAGTGCACTCTCTGGACTCACTGCACTGCATCCCCAGTGTTGCCAGTGCACTCTCTGGACTCACTGCACTGCATCCCCAGTGGAGCCCGTGCACTCTCTGGACTCACTGCACTGCATCCCCAGTGGTGCCAGTGCACTCTCTGGACTCACTGCAGTGCATCCCCAGTGGTGCCAGTGCACTCTTTGAACTCACTGAAGTGCATTCTCAGTGGTGCAAGTGCACTCTCTGGACTCACTGCACTGCATCCCCAGTGGTGCCAGTGCGCTCTCTGGACTCACTGAAGGGCATTCTCAGTGGTGCCAGTGCACTCTCTGGACTCACTGCAGTGCATCCCCAGTGGTGCCAGTGCACTCTCTGGACTCACCGCACCGCATCCCCAGTGGTGCCAGTGCACTCTCTGGAGTAACTGCAGTGCATCACCAGTGGTGCCACTGCACTCTCTGGACTCACTGCACTGCATCCCCAGTGGTGCCAGAGCACTCTCTGGACTCACTGCACTGCATCCCCAGTGGTGCCAGTGCACTCTCTGGACTCACTGCACTGCATCCCCAGTGGAGCCAGTGCGATCTCTGGACTCACTGCACTGCATCCCCAGTGGTGCCAGTGCACTCTGTGGACTCACTGCAGTGCATCCGCAGTGGAGCCCGTGCACTCTGTGGACTCACTGCAGTGCATCCCCAGTGGTGCCAGTGCACTCTCTGGACTCACTGAAGGGCATCCCCAGTGGTGCCAGTACACTCACTGGACTGACTGCACTGCATCCCCAGTGGTGCTAGTGCACTCTCTGGACTCACTGCACTGCATCTCCAGTGGTGCCAGAGCTCTCTCTGGACTCACTGATGTGCATCCCCAGTGGTGCCAGTGCACTCTCTGGACTCACTGATGTGCATCCCCATTGGTGCCTGTGCACTCTCTGGAGTAACTGCAGTGCATCCCCAGCGGTGCCAAAGCACTCTCTGGACTCCCGGCACCGCATCCCCAGTGGTGCCAGTGCACTCTCTGGGCTCACTGCAGTGCATCCCCAGTGGTGCCAGTGCACTCTCTGGAGTCACTGCACTGCATCCCCATTGGTGCCAATGCACTCTCTGGACCTCCGGCACCACATCCCCAGTGGAGCCAGTGCACTCTCTGGACTCGCGACACTGCATCCACAGTGGTTCCTGTGCACTCTCTCGAGTCACTGCACTACATCCCCAGTTGTGCCAGTGCACTCTCTGGACTCACTGGAGTGCATCACCTGTGGTGCCAGTGCACTCTCTGGACTCACTGCAGTGCATCCCCAGTGCTGCCAGTGCACTCTCTGGACTCACTGCACTGCATCACCTGTGGTGCCAGTGCACTCTCTGGACTCACTGCACCGCATCCGCAGTGGTGCCAGTGCACTCTCTAGAGTCACTGCGCTGCATCCCCAGTTGTGCCAGTGCACTCTCTGGACTCACTGCAGTGCATCCCCAGTGGTGCCAGTGCACTCTCTGGAGTGACTGCAGTGCATCCCCAGTGGTGCCAGTGCACTCTCTGGACTCGCGTCACTGCATCCCCAGTGGTGCCAGTGCACTCTCTGGACTCGCGTCACTGCATCCCCAGTGGTGCCAGTGCACTCTCTGGACTCACTGCACTGCATCCCCAGTGGTGCCAGTGCACTCTCTGGACTCACTGCACCGCATCCCCAGTGGTGCCAGTGCACTCTCTGGAGTGACTGCAGTGCATCCCCAGTGGTGCCAGTGCACTCTCTGGACTCACTGCACTGCATCCCCAGTGCTGCCAGTGCACTCTCTGGACTCACTGCAGGGCATCCCCGGTGGAGCCAGTGTACTCTCAGGACTCACTGCAGTGCATCCCCAGTGGTGCCAGTGCACTCTCTGGACTCACTGCACTGCATCCCCAGTGGTGCCAGTGCACTCTCTGGACTCACTGCACTGCATCCCCAGTGGTGCCAGTGCACTCTCTGGCGTCACTGCACTGCATCCCCCGTGGTGCAAGTGCACTCTCTGGACTCACTGGAGTGCATCACCTGTGGTGCCAGTGCACTCTCTGGACTCACTGCACTGCATCCCCAGTGGTGCCAGTGCACTCTCTGGACTCACTGCAGTGCATCCCCAGTAGTGCCAGTGCACTCTCTGGACTCACTGAAGTGCATTCTCAGTGGTGCCAGTGCACTCCCTGAACTCACTGCAGTGCATCCCCAGTGGTGCCAGTACACTCACTGGACTGACTGCACTGCATCCCCAGTGGTGCTAGTGCACTCTCTGGACTCACTGCACTGCATCGCCAGTGGTGCCAGAGCACTCTCTGGACTCACTGCAGTGCATCCCCAGTGGTGCCAGTGCACTCACTGGACTCACTGTACTGCATCCCCAGTGGTGCCAGTGCACTCTGTGGACTCACTGCTGTGCATCCCCAGTGGTGCCAGTGCACTCTCTGGACTCACTGCACTGCATCCCCAGTGGTGCCAGTGCACTCTCTGGACTAACTGCACTGCATCCCCAGTGGTGCAAGTGCACTCTCTGGACTCACTGCAGTGCATCCCAAGTGGTGCCAATGCACTCTCTGGACTCACTGCAGTGCATCCCCAGTGGTGCCAGTACACTCACTGGACTCACTGCACTGCATCCCCAGTGGTGCCAGTGCAGTCTCTGCACTCACTGAAGTGCATCCCCAGTGGTGCCAGTGAACTCTCTGGACTCACTGCAGTGCATCCCCAGTGGTGCCAGTGCACTCTCTGGACTCACTGCACTGCATCCCCAGTGGTGCCAGTGCACTCTCTGGACTCACTGCACTGCATCCCCAGTGGTGCCAGTGCACTCTCTGGACTCACTGCACTGCATCTCCAATGGTGCCAGTGCACTCTCTGGACTCACTGCACTGCATCCCCAGTGGAGCCAGTGCACTCTGTGGACTCACTGAAGTGCATCCCCATTGGTGCCAGTGCACTCTCTGCACTCACTGCACTGCATCCCCAGTGGTGCCAGTGCACTCTCTGGACTCACTGCACTGCATCACCAGTGCTGCAAGTGCACTCTCTGGACTCACTGCAGTGCAACCCAAGTGGTGCCAATCCACTCTCTGGACTCACTACAGTGCATCCCCAGTGGTGCCAGTACACTCACTGGAGTCACTGCACTGCATCCCCAGTGGTGCCAGTGCAGTCTCTGCACTCACTGAAGTGCATCTCCAGTGGTGCCAGTGAACTCTCTGGACTCACTGCACTGCATCCCCAGTGGTGCCAGTGCACTCTCTGGACTCACTGCACTGCATCCCCAGTGGTGCCAGTGCACTCTCTGGACTCACTGCACTGCATCCCCAGTGGTGCCAGTGCACTCTCTGGACTCACTGCACTGCATCTCCAATGGTGCCAGTGCACTCTGTGGACTCACTGCACTGCATCCCCAGTGGTGCCAGTGCACTCTCTGGACTCACTGCTGTGCATGCCCAGTGGTGCCAGTGCACTCTCTGGACTCACTGCACTGCATCTCCAATGGTGCCAATGCACTCTCTGGACTCACTGTACTGCATCCCCAGTGGTGCCAGTGCGCTCTCTGGACTCACTGAAGTGCATTCTCAGTGGTGCCAGTGCACTCTCTGGACTCACTGCAGTGCATCCCCAGTGGTGCCAGTACACTCTCTGGACTCACTGCACTGCATCCCCAGTGGTGCTAGTGCACTCTGTGGACTCACTGCAGTGCATCCCCAGTGGTGCCAGTGCACTCTCTGGACTCACTGAAAGGCATTCTCAGTGGTGCCAGTGCACTCTCTGGACTCACTGCAGTGCATCCCCAGTGGTGCCAGTGCACTCTCTGCAGTAACTGCAGTGCATCACCAGTGGTGCCAGTGCACTCTCTGGACTCACTGCACTGCATCCCCAGTGGTGCCAGAGCACTCTCTGGACTCACTGCACTGCATCCCCAGTGGTGCCAGTGCACTCACTGGACTCACTGCAGTGCATTCCCTCTGGTGCCAGTGCACTCTCTGGACTCACTGCACTGCATCCCCAGTGGTGCCAGTGCACTCTCTGGACTCACTGCAGTGCATCCCCAGTGGTGCCAGTGCACTCTCTGGACTCACTGCAATGCATCCCCAGTGGTGCCAGTGCACTCTCTGGACTCACTGAAGTTAATCCCCCGTGGTGCCAGTGCGATCTCTGGACTCACTGCACTGCATTCCCAGTGGTGCCAGTGCACACTCTGGACTCACTGCACTGCATCCCCAGTGGTGCCAGTGCACTCTCTGGACTCACTGCACTGCATCCCCAGTTTTGCCAGTGCACTCTCTGGACTCACTACACTGCATACCAGTGGTGCCAGTGCACTCTCTGGACTCACTGCACTGCATCCCCAGTGGTGCCAGTGCACTCTCTGGACTCACTGCACTGCATCCCCAGTGGTGCCAGTGCACTCTGTGGACTCACTGAAGTGCATCCCCAGTGGAGCCCGTGCACTCTCTGGACGCACTGAAGTGCATCCCCTGTGGTGCCAGTGCACTCTCTGGACTCACTGCACTGCATCCCCAGTGGTGCCAGTGCACTCTGTGGACTCACTGCAGTGCATCCCCAGTGGTGCCAGTGCACTCTCTGGACTCACTGAAGTGCATTCTCAGTGGTGCCAGTGCACTCTCTGGACTCACTGCAGTGCATCCCCAGTGGTGCCAGTACACTCACTGGACTGACTGCACTCCATCCCCAGTGGTCCTAGTGCACTCTCTGGACTCACTGCACTGCATCGCCAGTGGTGCCAGAGCACTCTCTGGACTCACTGCAGTGCATCCCCAGTGGTGCCAGTGCACTCTCTGGACTCACTGTACTGCATCCCCAGTGGTGCCAGTGCACTCTGTGGACTCACTGCTGTGCATCCCCATTGGTGCCAGTGCACTCTCTGGACTCACTGCACTGCATCCCCAGTGGTGCCAGTGCACTCTCTGGACTCACTGCACTGCATCCCAAGTGGTGCCAATGCACTCTCTGGACTCACTGAAGTGCATCCCCAGTGGTGCCAGTACACTCACTGGACTCACTGCACTGCATCCCCAGTGGTGCCAGTGCAGTCTCTGCACTCACTGAAGTGCATCCCCAGTGGTGCCAGTGAACTCTCTGGACTCACTGCAGTGCATCCCCAGTGGTGCCAGTGCACTCTCTGGACTCACTGCACTGCATCCCCAGTGGTGCCAGTGCACTCTCTGGACTCACTGCACTGCATCCCCAGTGGTGCCAGTGCACTCTCTGGACTCACTGCACTGCATCTCCAATGGTGCCAGTGCACTCTCTGAACTCACTGCACTGCATCCCCAGTGGTGCCAGTGCACTCTGTGGACTCACTGAAGTGCATCCCCATTGGTGCCAGTGCACTCTCTGGACTCACTGCACTGCATCCCCAGTGGTGCCAGTGCACTCTCTGGACTCACTGCAGTGCATCCCCAGTGGTGCCAGTGCACTCTCTGGACTCACTGCACTGCATCCCCAGTGGTGCCAGTGCACTCTCTGGACTCACTGCACTGCATCTGCAATGGTGCCAGTGCACTCTCTGGACTCACTGCAGTGCATCCCCAGTGGTGCCAGTGCACTCTGTGGACTCACTGAAGTGCATCCCCATTGGTGCCAGTGCACTCTCTGGACTCACTGCACTGCATCCCCAGTGGTGCCAGTGCACTCTCTGGACTCACTGCAGTGCATCCCCAGTGGTGCCAGTGCACTCTCTGGACTCACTGCAGTGCATCCCAAGTGGTGCCAATGCACTCTCTGGACTCACTGCAGTGCATCCCCAGTGGTGCCAGTACACTCACTGGACTCACTGCA
This sequence comes from Anser cygnoides, assembly GCF_040182565.1. Classification (NCBI taxonomy): domain Eukaryota; kingdom Metazoa; phylum Chordata; class Aves; order Anseriformes; family Anatidae; genus Anser; species Anser cygnoides. The sequence continues at coordinate 64,531,229 of NC_089874.1, forward strand.
CTGCATCCCCAGTGGTGCCAGTGCAGTCTCTGCACTCACTGAAGTGCATCTCCAGTGGTGCCAGTGAACTCTCTGGACTCACTGCAGTGCATCCCCAGTGGTGCCAGTGCACTCTCTGGACTCACTGCACTGCATCCCCAGTGGTGCCAATGCACTCTCTGGACTCACTGCACTGCATCCCCAGTGGTGCCAGTGCACTCTCTGGACTCACTGCACTGCATCTCCAATGGTGCCAGTGCACTCTCCGGACTCACTGCACTGCATCCCCAGTGGTGCCAATGCACTCTCTGGACTCACTGCTGTGCATCCCCAGTGGTGCCAGTGCACTCTCTGGACTCACTGCAGTGCATCCCCAGTGGTGCCAGTGCACTCTCTGGACTCACTGCACTGCATCCCCAGTGGTGCCAGTGCACTCTGTGGACTCACTGCTGTGCATCCCCATTGGTGCCAGTGCACTCTCTGGACTCACTGCACTGCATCTCCAATGGTGTCAGTGCACTCTCTGGACTCACTGCACTGCATCCCCAGTGGTGCAAGTGCACTCTCTGGACTCACTGCAGTGCATCCCAAGTGGTGAGAAATGCACTCTCTGGACTCACTGCAGTGCATCCCCAGTGGTGCCAGTACACTCACTGGACTCACTGCACTGCATCTCCAGTGGTGCCAGTGAACTCTCTGGACTCACTGCAGTGCATCCCCAGTGGTGCCAGTGCACTCTCTGGACTCACTGCACTGCATCCCCAGTGGTGCCAGTGCACTCTCTGGACTCACTGCACTGCATCCCCAGTGGTGCCAGTGCACTCTCTGGACTCACTGCACTGCATCTCCAATGGTGCCAGTGCACTCTCTGGACTCACTGCACTGCATCCCCAGTGGTGCCAATGCACTCTCTGGACTCACTGCTGTGCATCCCCAGTGGTGCCAGTGCACTCTCTGGACTCACTGTACTGCATCCCCAGTGGTGCCAGTGCACTCTCTGGACTCACTGCACTGCATCCCCATTGGTGCCAGTGCACTCTCTGGACTCACTGCACTGCATCCCCAGTGGTGCCAGTGCACTCTCTGGACTTGCTCCACTGCATCCCCAGTGGTGCCAGTGCACTCTCTGGACTCACTGCACTGCATCCCCAGTGTTGCCAGTGCACTCTCTGTACTCACTGCACTGCATCCCCAGTGGAGCCCGTGCACTGTCTGGACTCACTGCACTGCATCCCCAGTGGTGCCAGTACACTCTCTGGACTCACTGAAGGGCATTCTCAGTGGTGCCAGTGCACTCTCTGGACTCACTGCAGTGCATCCCCAGTGGTGCCAGTGCACTCTCTGGACTCACCGCACCGCATCCCCAGTGGTGCCACTGCACTCTCTTGACTCACTGCACTGCATCCCCAGTGCTGCCAGTGCACTCTCTGGACTCACTGCACTGCATCCCAGTGGTGCCAGTGCACTCTCTGGACTCACTGCACCTCCTATCAAAATGCAACTGAGCTGTCATAAGCCCAAGATGCACCTAAACACACCATTAAGATGATCTTAGGAACTAACGACTGATTTAAACCCACGAAAGCCAGGGCCCAAACTGGGATTAGATACCCCACTATGCCTGGCCCTAAATCTTGATACTTACTTTACCGAAGTATCCGCCAGAGAACTACGAGCACAAACGCTTAAAACTCTAAGGACTTGGCGGTGCCCCAAACCCACCTAGAGGAGCCTGTTCTACAATCGATAATCCCCGATTAACCCAACCACCCCTTGCCAACACAGCCTACATACCGCCGTCGCCAGCCCACCTCGAATGAGAGCACAACAGTGGACACAATAGCACCCCGCTAATAAGACAGGTCAAGGTATAGCCTATGGAGTGGAAGAAATGGGCTACATTCCCCATTCATAGGGCACACGGAAAGAAGCGTGAAACCACTTCTGGAAGGCGGATTTAGCAGTAAGGTGGGACAATAGAGCCTACTTTAAGCCGGCCCTGGGGCACGTACATACCGCCCGTCACCCTCCTCAAAAGCCACATCCCACATAACTAATACCATAAATACGCTGAGGATGAGGTAAGTCGTAACAAGGTAAGTGTACCGGAAGGTGTACTTAGAATATCAAGACGTAGCTATAACACCAAAGCACTCAGCTTACACCTGAAAGATATCTACTAGACCGGATCGTCTTGAAGCCCCCCCTCTAGCTCAACCACACAAATAGTACACCAAAACTAAAGAATTTACTAAACTAATTAAACTAAAGCATTTTACAGTCTTAGTATAGGCGATAGAAAAGACACTTAGACGCGATAGAGACCCCAGTACCGTAAGGGAAAGATGAAATAGCAGTGAAACAATCAAAGCGACAGACAGCAAAGATCAACCCTTGTACCTTTTGCATCATGGTTTAGCGAGAACAACCAAGCAAAGTGAACTAAAGTTTGCCCCCCCGAAACCCAAGCGAGCTACTTTCAAGCAGTTAAAGAGAGCGAACCCGTCTCTGTTGCAAAAGAGTGGGATGACTTGTCAGTAGAGGTGAAAAGCCAACCGAGCTGGGTGATAGCTGGTTACCTGTGAAACGAATCTAAGTTCCCCCTTAATCCTCCCTACCGGACATCCTGAACCCTAATGAGATGATTAAGAGCTATTTAATGGAGGGACAGCTCCATTAAAAAAGGACACAACCTCGACTAGCGGATAATTCTTACTACTGATCCTACCGTGGGCCCTAAAGCAGCCATCAAAAAAGAGTGCGTCAAAGCTCCACCACCTAAAAATACCAAAATAAGATGATTCCCTTATCACAAACAGGTCAACCTATGAATATAGGAGAATTAATGCTAAAATAAGTAACTCAGGGCCACACCCCTCTAACGGCGCAAGCTTACATAGAAACATTATTAACAGACCTAGACAGATACAAAAACCCCTACAAGACCACGTATTAACTAACCCTGTTAACCCGACTCAGGAGCGCCTATAAGAGCGATTAAAATCTGTGAAAGGAACTCGGCAAATTAATAAGGCCCGACTGTTTACCAAAAACATAGCCTTCAGCAAATTAAACAAGTATTGAAGGTGATGCCTGCCCGGTGACTTAGGTTTAACGGCCGCGGTATCCTAACCGTGCAAAGGTAGCGCAATCAATTGTCCCATAAATCGAGACTTGTATGAATGGCTAAACGAGGTCTTAACTGTCTCTCACAGATAATCAGTGAAATTGATCTCCCCGTGCAAAAGCGGGGATGTGAACATAAGACGAGAAGACCCTGTGGAACTTAAAAATCAACGACCACCGCGAATCCTCAATCAACCCCACTGGGGCCACTACCATCGCAGAGCCTGGTCGATATTTTTCGGTTGGGGCGACCTTGGAGGAGAACAAATCCTCCAAAAACAAGACCATACCTCTTTACCTAGAGCTACCCCTCAAAGCGCTAACAGTGACCAGACCCAATATAATTGATTAATGGACCAAGCTACCCCAGGGATAACAGCGCAATCCCCCTCAAGAGCCCATATCGACAGGGGGGTTTACGACCTCGATGTTGGATCAGGACATCCTAATGGTGCAGCCGCTATTAAGGGTTCGTTTGTTCAACGATTAACAGTCCTACGTGATCTGAGTTCAGACCGGAGCAATCCAGGTCGGTTTCTATCTATGACACACTCTCCCCAGTACGAAAGGACCGGGAAAGTGGGGCCAATACCACAAGCACGCCCCCCCCCCGCTCTAAGCAGTGAAACCAACTAAACCGTGAAGAGGGCCTTCCCCCACCACTTTCAATCCTAGAAAAGGACCAGCTAGAGTGGCAGAGCCCGGCAAGTGCAGAAGGCTTAAGCCCTTTCCCCAGAGGTTCAAATCCTCTCCCTAGCTTCACCCATGATTCAAATAACAACACTAAGCTGCCTCGTTATATCCCTCCTATACATCATCCCAATCCTGATTGCCGTAGCCTTCCTAACCCTAGTAGAACGGAAAATCCTAAGCTACATACAATCCCGCAAAGGCCCTAACGTTGTCGGGCCTTTTGGCCTACTTCAACCATTTGCGGACGGACTGAAACTATTTACCAAAGAGCCCATCCGACCCTCTACCTCTTCCCCACTTCTATTCATTCTGATACCAATACTAGCCCTTGTCCTAGCCCTCACCACTTGAGCACCACTACCACTCCCATTTCCCCTAGCAGATCTAAACCTCGGAGTTCTCTTCCTAATAGCCATGTCAAGCCTAGCCGTCTACTCAGTCCTATGATCAGGCTGAGCCTCGAACTCAAAATACGCACTAATCGGAGCCCTACGGGCAGTAGCACAGACCATTTCATACGAAGTGACACTGGCCATAATCCTGCTATCAATAATCATACTAAGCGGAAGCTACACACTCAGCTCCTTTGCCGTCGCACAGGAGCCTCTATACTTCATTTTCTCCTCATGACCCCTAGCAATAATATGATACGTATCCACCCTAGCAGAGACAAACCGAGCTCCTTTTGACCTCACAGAGGGTGAATCTGAGCTAGTCTCAGGGTTTAACGTTGAATACGCCGCAGGACCCTTCGCCTTATTCTTCCTAGCTGAATATGCGAACATTATGCTAATAAATACACTTACAGCCATCATATTCCTAAACCCAAGCGCCCTAGGGCCACCCACAGAACTATTCCCCGTCATCCTAGCCACAAAAGTCCTCCTACTATCTTCTGGTTTCTTATGGGTCCGAGCTTCATACCCACGATTCCGATATGACCAACTAATGCACCTACTATGAAAAAACTTCCTACCCCTCACACTAGCTCTGTGCCTCTGACACATCAGCATACCTATCTGCTATGCAGGCCTACCTCCTTACATAAGGAAATGTGCCTGAACTACAAAGGGTCACTATGATAAAGTGAACATAGAGGTATAACAGCCCTCTCATTTCCTGTTGACCTTAGAAAAGTAGGAATTGAACCCACACAAGAGAAATCAAAATTCTCCATACTTCCCTTATATTATTTTCTAGTAGAGTCAGCTAATCAAGCTACCGGGCCCATACCCCGAAAATGATGGTTTAACCCCCTCCTCTACTAATGAACCCTTACGCGACCCCAATCATAACCTTCAGCCTCATCTTGGGCACCACAATCACAATTTCCAGCAACCACTGAGTTCTGGCCTGGACAGGACTGGAGATCAACGCACTAGCCATCATTCCCCTAATTGCCAAATCCCACCACCCACGAGCAGTAGAAGCCGCAACGAAATACTTCCTAACCCAAGCAGCTGCTTCCGCCCTGGTCCTATTCTCTAGCATAACCAATGCCTGAGTCACCGGCCAATGAGACATCACACAAATAAACCACCCAACCTCCTGTCTACTACTGACAGCAGCAATCGCTATTAAACTGGGCCTAGTGCCATTTCACTTCTGATTCCCAGAAGTACTACAAGGATCGCCACTAATAACAGCCCTGCTACTCTCGACCCTCATAAAATTCCCCCCACTAACCCTGCTCCTACTAACATCCAAATCCCTCGACCCAGCTCTACTCACCGCCATGGCCCTAGCCTCAACAGCACTAGGAGGCTGAATAGGACTGAACCAAACACAAACACGCAAAATCCTAGCCTTCTCGTCCATCTCCCACTTAGGCTGAATCGCCATCATCCTAGTTTACAGCCCCAAATTGGCCTTACTTACCTTCTACCTATACACAATCATAACATCAGCCGTATTCCTAGCCCTTAACAAAATCAAAGCCCTTAACCTATCCATGATCACAACCTCATGAACAAAAACCCCAGTGCTAAACACCACCCTAATACTAGTACTTTTATCCCTAGCAGGCCTCCCCCCATTAACAGGCTTTATACCAAAGTGACTTATCATCCAAGAACTAACTAAACAGGAAATAACACCAGCAGCCATGGCAATTGCCATGCTATCACTGCTCAGCCTCTTCTTCTACCTACGCCTCGCATACCACTCAACAATTACCCTTCCCCCCAACTCCTCTAACCACATAAAACAATGATACACTAGCAAAGCCCCAAGCACACCTACTGCGGTCCTTGCCTCACTATCAATCCTCTTACTTCCCCTGTCCCCAATAATACATGCCATTGTCTAGAAACTTAGGATAACACCCCAAACCGAAGGCCTTCAAAGCCTTAAATAAGAGTTAAACCCTCTTAGTTTCTGCACATTAAGACTTACAGAATATTAACCTGTATCTTCTGAATGCAAGTCAGACGCTTTAATTAAGCTAAAGCCTCCCTAGACAGATGGGCTTCGATCCCACAAAACTCTAGTTAACAGCTAAATGCCTAAACCAATTGGCTTCTGCCTACAAAGACCCTGACGCACCCTAGTGCGCATCGATGAGCTTGCAACTCAACATGAATTTCACTACAGAGCCGATAAGAAGAGGAATTAAACCTCTGTAAAAAGGACTACAGCCTAACGCTTCAACACTCAGCCATCTTACCCGTCACCTTCATCAACCGATGACTATTTTCCACTAACCATAAGGATATTGGCACCCTGTACCTCATCTTCGGGGCATGAGCAGGAATAGTCGGCACCGCACTCAGCCTATTAATCCGCGCAGAACTAGGACAACCAGGAACTCTCCTAGGCGACGACCAAATTTACAATGTAATCGTTACCGCTCACGCCTTTGTAATAAGCTTCTTTATAGTCATACCCATCATGATCGGAGGATTCGGCAACTGATTAGTCCCCCTCATAATCGGTGCCCCCGACATAGCATTCCCGCGAATAAACAACATAAGCTTTTGACTCCTCCCCCCATCATTCCTCCTCCTACTAGCCTCATCCACTGTAGAAGCTGGCGCCGGCACAGGCTGAACTGTCTACCCTCCCCTAGCAGGTGACCTTGCCCACGCCGGAGCTTCAGTAGACCTGGCTATCTTCTCACTCCACTTAGCCGGTATCTCCTCCATCCTTGGGGCCATCAACTTTATCACCACAGCCATCAACATAAAACCCCCCGCACTCTCACAATACCAAACCCCACTATTTGTCTGATCCGTACTAATTACCGCCATCCTACTCCTTCTATCACTCCCCGTACTCGCTGCCGGTATTACAATATTACTAACTGATCGAAACCTAAACACCACATTCTTCGACCCCGCTGGAGGAGGAGACCCAATCCTGTACCAACACCTATTCTGATTCTTCGGACACCCAGAAGTCTATATTCTGATCCTACCGGGGTTCGGAATCATCTCACACGTAGTCACGTACTACTCAGGCAAAAAGGAGCCCTTCGGCTACATGGGAATAGTCTGAGCCATACTATCCATCGGCTTCCTAGGATTCATCGTCTGAGCTCACCACATGTTTACAGTAGGAATAGACGTTGATACCCGAGCCTACTTTACATCAGCCACTATAATCATTGCCATCCCTACCGGAATCAAAGTATTTAGCTGACTAGCCACCCTGCACGGAGGAACAATCAAATGAGACCCCCCCCAATACTATGAGCTCTAGGATTTATCTTCCTATTTACCATCGGAGGATTAACAGGAATCGTTCTTGCAAACTCTTCCCTAGACATCGCCCTGCACGACACGTACTACGTAGTTGCCCACTTCCACTACGTCCTATCCATAGGCGCCGTCTTTGCCATTCTAGCAGGATTTACTCACTGATTCCCACTACTCACTGGGTTTACCCTACACCAAACATGAGCAAAAGCCCACTTCGGGGTAATATTTACAGGAGTAAACCTAACGTTCTTCCCCCAGCACTTCCTAGGCCTAGCAGGAATACCCCGACGATACTCGGACTATCCCGACGCCTACACACTATGAAACACCATTTCCTCCTAGTCCTAGGACTTAGAGAAACTCCAGTACTAAAAATAGTAAACACAAGCAATAATTTCATATACTTCACTCTCACTCACCACTCAACTATCAGCTAACCACACCCCCGTCCACATAGCTTAACACAAAGCATGGCACTGAAGTTGCCAAGATGGCATAAAACATGCCTGCGGACAAAAGACTTAGTCCTAACCTTACGGTTGGTTTTTGCTAAATATATACATGCAAGTATCCGCGCCCCAGTGTAAACGCCCTCGACCACCTACCCCCATACAGGCCTTGAGGAGCGGGTATCAGGCACACCCAAGTAGTAGCCCAAGACGCCTCGCTAAGCCACGCCCCCACGGGTATTCAGCAGTAATTAACATTAAGCAATGAGTGCAAACTTGACTTAGTTATAGCAACAGCCTAACTTCAAGGGTTGGTAAATCTTGTGCCAGCCACCGCGGTCATACAAGAAACCCAAATCAACCGTCCTATTGACACGGCGTAAAGAGTGGTAAAATGCCTATCCTAGCTAACTAAGATCAAAATGCAACTGAGCTGTCATAAGCCCAAGATGCACCTAAACACACCATTAAGATGATCTTAGGAACTAACGACTGATTTAAACCCACGAAAGCCAGGGCCCAAACTGGGATTAGATACCCCACTATGCCTGGCCCTAAATCTTGATACTTACTTTACCGAAGTATCCGCCAGAGAACTACGAGCACAAACGCTTAAAACTCTAAGGACTTGGCGGTGCCCCAAACCCACCTAGAGGAGCCTGTTCTACAATCGATAATCCCCGATTAACCCAACCACCCCTTGCCAACACAGCCTACATACCGCCGTCGCCAGCCCACCTCGAATGAGAGCACAACAGTGGACACAATAGCACCCCGCTAATAAGACAGGTCAAGGTATAGCCTATGGAGTGGAAGAAATGGGCTACATTCCCCATTCATAGGGCACACGGAAAGAAGCGTGAAACCACTTCTGGAAGGCGGATTTAGCAGTAAAGTGGGACAATAGAGCCTACTTTAAGCCGGCCCTGGGGCACGTACATGGTTAAACATGCCTGTTAGTAGTGTGGCGAGCCATAGTGGGAAGGCTAGGGCTATGTTCATAGATAGTTGGGTGGTTGGGGTGAATGTATATGGAAGGAGGCCTAGAAGGTTGATTGTAAGAAGTATGATTATTAGGGATGTAAATATTATGGCTCATTTGTGGCCATTTTTGTTGAGTGGGACTATTAGTTGTTTTGTGATTAGGTGAAGGAGTCATGTTTGGATAGTAGAAAGGCGGTTGTTGATTCATCGGTTGTTTGGGGACGGGAATAGTAGGGCTGGGAAGAGTAGGGATAGTAGGATTAAGGGGATGCCAAATAGATTGGGGCTGGAAAATTGGTCAAAGAAGCTTAGGTTCATGGTCAGGATCATGGTGTGGGTTTGGTAGTGAGGGAGGTCTTATTTGATGGGGTTTGGTTGTGGTGAAGGCTAGTAGTTTTGGTTGGATGAGGAGTGCTAGGGTTAATCAGGTTATAATTATGATTGAAAATCATGGTGCGGGGTTAAGCTGTGGCATATCATTAAGGAGGGGGAAGTCCCTCTTTGGCTAGCTTAAAAGGCTAGTGCTGTTGCATAGCTTCTTAATGATTAGGATGATGATAGAAGGGACGATCAGGCCTCGAAATGTGGGAGTGGGGTTGATTCTACTACAATGGGTATGTAGCTGTGATTAGCCCCGCAAATTTCTGAGCATTGTCCGTAAAAAATCCCAGGCCGGGTGGTAATGAATGAAGTTTGGTTTAGTCGGCCTGGGATTGCGTCTGTTTTAACTCCGAGCGTTGGGACTGCTCAGGAGTGGAGTACGTCTCCTGCAGTAATGATCACGCGGATGGGGGATTCTATTGGGATAACTACGCGGTGGTCAACTTCTAGCAGTCGGAAGTGGCCGTTGGGTAAGTCTGGGGTGGGCACTATGTAGGAGTCGAATGATAGGTCTTTGAAGTCTGTGTATTCGTAGCTTCAGTATCATTGGTGGCCGATGGCTTTTAGGGTGAGGTCTGGTTCGTCGATTTTGTCCATTATGTAGAGGATTTGTAGGGATGGGAGGGCGAGGAGTACCAGGACGATAGCAGCTAGGATTGTCCAGATCAGCTCTACTTCTTGGGCGTCTACAGCATTGGACGAGAGTTTTTCTGTTAGTATGTGGGCTAAAAGGTAGAGAACTAGGCTGCAGATAGCTAGGGCAACGATTAGGGCGTGGTCGTGGAATTCAACGAGTTCTTCTATGATGGGTGATGAGGCGTCTTGGAATCCTAGTTGGGAGTGGTTGGCCACATGAGATGTACAGGATTTTTACCTGTGATTTAGTCTTGACAAGGCTATGTAATTGGTTTACTAACGTCTCATAAGAAAGAAGCATGAGCGGTTAACCTCCTGGGAGACCCAGAAAACTTCACCCCAGCAAACCCGCTAGTAACCCCACCACACATCAAGCCAGAATGATACTTCCTATTCGCCTACGCCATCCTACGTTCAATCCCAAATAAACTAGGAGGCGTATTAGCACTGGCCGCCTCCGTACTGATCCTATTCCTAATCCCATTCCTGCACAAATCAAAACAACGAGCAATAACATTCCGACCACTCTCCCAGCTCCTATTCTGAGTACTAGTCGCCGACCTCCTCGTCCTAACATGAGTAGGAAGCCAACCCGTCGAACACCCATTCATCATCATCGGCCAACTCGCTTCAATCGCCTACTTCACTATCCTCCTATTTCTCCTCCCCGCCGCAAGCGCCCTAGAAAACAAAATACTCAACTGCTAAATACTCTAATAGTTTATAAAAACATTGGTCTTGTAAACCAAAGATTGAAGACTTACCACTTCTTAGAGTACCCCAAACTCAGAAAAAAAGGACTCAAACCTTTATCTCCAGCTCCCAAAGCTGGCATTTTCAATAAACTATTCTCTGACCCTAACCCCTAAACCGCCCGAATAGCACCCCGCGACAACCCCCGCACAAGCTCCAATACAACAAACAAAGTCAACAACAGCCCCCAACCCGCCACTAAAAACATCCCTGCCCCATGTGAATAAAACATGGAAACTCCACTAAAATCCGACCGAACAACAAACACCCCAACATTATTCACAGTAGAAACCCCGAACTTCCAAGCCCCCATAAACCCCCCAAACACCAACCCCCCAAAAACAATTGCCACAAACGCTACTGCACATCCAATCACCCGTCAATCCCCCCAAGCCCCAGGGAAAGGCTCCGCTGCTAAAGCTACTGAATAAACAAACACCACCAGCATACCCCCCAAATACACCATAAACAGCACTAAAGCCACGAACGAAACCCCAAGGCCCAGCAACCACCCGCACCCCGCCACAGACGCTAACACCAAACCAACAACCCCATAATACGGCGAAGGATTCGACGCCACACCCAAAACACCCACCGCAAAGCAAATCCCTAAAAAAAACATAAAATAAGTCATTATTCCTGCCCGGACACTACCCGAGGCCTGCGGCTCGAAAAGCCGCCATTGTTCTCAACTACAGGAACTAACCGCAAGCCCCCAATAATTCTACCCCATCTATGCCATTATGCTTAACCCCCCCCCCCTCCCCCCCCGAGGCGGGGGTATTTGGTTATGCATATTCGTGCATAAATTTATATACCCCATATACATACATACTATAGTACCAGTAATATACATTATATACGGACTATCTTATAAGCAGGTGCTAAACCCATACATGTACACGGCCATTAAACCCTTAAACACACTCCTACCAAACCACCCGGCATGAATGTTCTAGGACCATACCCCACAACACCCAATACAACTCCACTCAAGCGCATAACAAGACCCCATTTTAATGAATGCTCACAGGACATGCTCCAACAACAACTCTCCACCACATATCTCATGCAGTTCGTATCAGACGGATTTATTAATCGTACTCCTCACGTGAAATCAGCAACCCGTTGCACATAATGTCCGGTATGACTAGCTTCAGGCCCATACGTTCCCCCTAAACCCCTCGCCCTCCTCACATTTTTGCGCCTCTGGTTCCTCGGTCAGGGCCATCCATTGGGTTCACTCACCCCTCCTTGCCCTTCAAAGTGGCATCTGTGAGTACTTTCACCTTCTCAATGCGTAATCGCGGCATGTTCCAGCTTTTTGGCGCCTCTGGTTCCTCTTATTTTTTCCGGGGTTACCTCACAGGTGGCTATTCCCAGTGATCTCGGGGGTCCCACAATCTAAGCCTGGACACACCTGCCTCACGGCCTATCCTATATTTCAAGGGTCCCTCGATGAGACGGTTGGCGTATATGGGGAATCATCCTGACACTGATGCACTTTGACCACATTCAGTTAATGTTACCTCCACCCTCCGGGTTAAATGGGGCTATTGGATGAATGCTCGTTGGACATAGCACAAAACAACAAATCATTAAGCGCAACCCCTGCGCTTCACAAACTAAACCAGTAAACTTTCGCTAACCACCATGTAGCATAAACCTTCATCGCCCAATCCCAGCAAACTACCTCTAAAACTCCATTAATCATCCCTTCCATGACATCATCGGAACGATGTATATATACACACAAACACATACAAAATAACTTAAACTTATTAGAGAAACTCCAGTACTAAAAATAGTAAACACAAGCAATAATTTCATATACTTCACTCTCACTCACCACTCAACTATCAGCTAACCACACCCCCGTCCACATAGCTTAACACAAAGCATGGCACTGAAGTTGCCAAGATGGCATAAAACATGCCTGCGGACAAAAGACTTAGTCCTAACCTTACGGTTGGTTTTTGCTAAATATATACATGCAAGTATCCGCGCCCCAGTGTAAACGCCCTCGACCACCTACCCCCATACAGGCCTTGAGGAGCGGGTATCAGGCACACCCAAGTAGTAGCCCAAGAACGCCTCGCTAAGCCACGCCCCCACGGGTATTCAGCAGTAATTAACATTAAGCAATGAGTGCAAACTTGACTTAGTTATAGCAACAGCCTAACTTCAAGGGTTGGTAAATCTTGTGCCAGCCACCGCGGTCATACAAGAAACCCAAATCAACCGTCCTATTGACACGGCGTAAAGAGTGGTAAAATGCCTATCCTAGCTAACTAAGATCAAAATGCAACTGAGCTGTCATAAGCCCAAGATGCACCTAAACACACCATTAAGATGATCTTAGGAACTAACGACTGATTTAAACCCACGAAAGCCAGGGCCCAAACTGGGATTAGATACCCCACTATGCCTGGCCCTAAATCTTGATACTTACTTTACCGAAGTATCCGCCAGAGAACTACGAGCACAAACGCTTAAAACTCTAAGGACTTGGCGGTGCCCCAAACCCACCTAGAGGAGCCTGTTCTACAATCGATAATCCCCGATTAACCCAACCACCCCTTGCCAACACAGCCTACATACCGCCGTCGCCAGCCCACCTCGAATGAGAGCACAACAGTGGACACAATAGCACCCCGCTAATAAGACAGGTCAAGGTATAGCCTATGGAGTGGAAGAAATGGGCTACATTCCCTATTCATAGGGCACACGGAAAGAAGCGTGAAACCACTTCTGGAAGGCGGATTTAGCAGTAAAGTGGGACAATAGAGCCTACTTTAAGCCGGCCCTGGGGCACGTACATACCGCCCGTCACCCTCCTCAAAAGCCACATCCCACATAACTAATACCATAAATACGCTGAAGATGAGGTAAGTCGTAACAAGGTAAGTGTACCGGAAGGTGTACTTAGAATATCAAGACGTAGCTATAACACCAAAGCACTCAGCTTACACCTGAAAGATATCTACTAGACCGGATCGTCTTGAAGCCCCCCCTCTAGCTCAACCACACAAATAGTACACCAAAACTAAAGAATTTACTAAACTAATTAAACTAAAGCATTTTACAGTCTTAGTATAGGCGATAGAAAAGACACTTAGACGCGATAGAGACCCCAGTACCGTAAGGGAAAGATGAAATAGCAGTGAAACAATCAAAGCGACAGACAGCAAAGATCAACCCTTGTACCTTTTGCATCATGGTTTAGCGAGAACAACCAAGCAAAGTGAACTAAAGTTTGCCCCCCCGAAACCCAAGCGAGCTACTTTCAAGCAGTTAAAGAGAGCGAACCCGTCTCTGTTGCAAAAGAGTGGGATGACTTGTCAGTAGAGGTGAAAAGCCAACCGAGCTGGGTGATAGCTGGTTACCTGTGAAACGAATCTAAGTTCCCCCTTAATCCTCCCTACTGGACATCCTGAACCCTAATGAGATGATTAAGAGCTATTTAATGGAGGGACAGCTCCATTAAAAAAGGACACAACCTCGACTAGCGGATAATTCTTACTACTGATCCTACCGTGGGCCCTAAAGCAGCCATCAAAAAAGAGTGCGTCAAAGCTCCACCACCTAAAAATACCAAAATAAGATGATTCCCTTATCACAAACAGGTCAACCTATGAATATAGGAGAATTAATGCTAAAATAAGTAACTCAGGGCCACACCCCTCTAACGGCGCAAGCTTACATAGAAACATTATTAACAGACCTAGACAGATACAAAAACCCCTACAAGACCACGTATTAACTAACCCTGTTAACCCGACTCAGGAGCGCCTATAAGAGCGATTAAAATCTGTGAAAGGAACTCGGCAAATTAATAAGGCCCGACTGTTTACCAAAAACATAGCCTTCAGCAAATTAAACAAGTATTGAAGGTGATGCCTGCCCGGTGACTTAGGTTTAACGGCCGCGGTATCCTAACCGTGCAAAGGTAGCGCAATCAATTGTCCCATAAATCGAGACTTGTATGAATGGCTAAACGAGGTCTTAACTGTCTCTCACAGATAATCAGTGAAATTGATCTCCCCGTGCAAAAGCGGGGATGTGAACATAAGACGAGAAGACCCTGTGGAACTTAAAAATCAACGACCACCGCGAATCCTCAATCAACCCCACTGGGGCCACTACCATCGCAGAGCCTGGTCGATATTTTTCGGTTGGGGCGACCTTGGAGGAGAACAAATCCTCCAAAAACAAGACCATACCTCTTTACCTAGAGCTACCCCTCAAAGTGCTAACAGTGACCAGACCCAATATAATTGATTAATGGACCAAGCTACCCCAGGGATAACAGCGCAATCCCCCTCAAGAGCCCATATCGACAGGGGGGTTTACGACCTCGATGTTGGATCAGGACATCCTAATGGTGCAGCCGCTATTAAGGGTTCGTTTGTTCAACGATTAACAGTCCTACGTGATCTGAGTTCAGACCGGAGCAATCCAGGTCGGTTTCTATCTATGACACACTCTCCCCAGTACGAAAGGACCGGGAAAGTGGGGCCAATACCACAAGCACGCCCCCCCCCCGCTCTAAGCAGTGAAACCAACTAAACCGTGAAGAGGGCCTTCCCCCACCACTTTCAATCCTAGAAAAGGACCAGCTAGAGTGGCAGAGCCCGGCAAGTGCAGAAGGCTTAAGCCCTTTCCCCAGAGGTTCAAATCCTCTCCCTAGCTTCACCCATGATTCAAATAACAACACTAAGCTGCCTCGTTATATCCCTCCTATACATCATCCCAATCCTGATTGCCGTAGCCTTCCTAACCCTAGTAGAACGGAAAATCCTAAGCTACATACAATCCCGCAAAGGCCCTAACGTTGTCGGGCCTTTTGGCCTACTTCAACCATTTGCGGACGGACTGAAACTATTTACCAAAGAGCCCATCCGACCCTCTACCTCTTCCCCACTTCTATTCATTCTGATACCAATACTAGCCCTTGTCCTAGCCCTCACCACTTGAGCACCACTACCACTCCCATTTCCCCTAGCAGATCTAAACCTCGGAGTTCTCTTCCTAATAGCCATGTCAAGCCTAGCCGTCTACTCAGTCCTATGATCAGGCTGAGCCTCGAACTCAAAATACGCACTAATCGGAGCCCTACGGGCAGTAGCACAGACCATTTCATACGAAGTGACACTGGCCATAATCCTGCTATCAATAATCATACTAAGCGGAAGCTACACACTCAGCTCCTTTGCCGTCGCACAGGAGCCTCTATACTTCATTTTCTCCTCATGACCCCTAGCAATAATATGATACGTATCCACCCTAGCAGAGACAAACCGAGCTCCTTTTGACCTCACAGAGGGCGAATCTGAGCTAGTCTCAGGGTTTAACGTTGAATACGCCGCAGGACCCTTCGCCTTATTCTTCCTAGCTGAATATGCGAACATTATGCTAATAAATACACTTACAGCCATCATATTCCTAAACCCAAGCGCCCTAGGGCCACCCACAGAACTATTCCCCGTCATCCTAGCCACAAAAGTCCTCCTACTATCTTCTGGTTTCTTATGGGTCCGAGCTTCATACCCACGATTCCGATATGACCAACTAATGCACCTACTATGAAAAAACTTCCTACCCCTCACACTAGCTCTGTGCCTCTGACACATCAGCATACCTATCTGCTATGCAGGCCTACCTCCTTACATAAGGAAATGTGCCTGAACTACAAAGGGTCACTATGATAAAGTGAACATAGAGGTATAACAGCCCTCTCATTTCCTGTTGACCTTAGAAAAGTAGGAATTGAACCCACACAAGAGAAATCAAAATTCTCCATACTTCCCTTATATTATTTTCTAGTAGAGTCAGCTAATCAAGCTATCGGGCCCATACCCCGAAAATGATGGTTTAACCCCCTCCTCTACTAATGAACCCTTACGCGACCCCAATCATAACCTTCAGCCTCATCTTGGGCACCACAATCACAATTTCCAGCAACCACTGAGTTCTGGCCTGGACAGGACTGGAGATCAACGCACTAGCCATCATTCCCCTAATTGCCAAATCCCACCACCCACGAGCAGTAGAAGCCGCAACGAAATACTTCCTAACCCAAGCAGCTGCTTCCGCCCTGGTCCTATTCTCTAGCATAACCAATGCCTGAGTCACCGGCCAATGAGACATCACACAAATAAACCACCCAACCTCCTGTCTACTACTGACAGCAGCAATCGCTATTAAACTGGGCCTAGTGCCATTTCACTTCTGATTCCCAGAAGTACTACAAGGATCGCCACTAATAACAGCCCTGCTACTCTCGACCCTCATAAAATTCCCCCCACTAACCCTGCTCCTACTAACATCCAAATCCCTCGACCCAGCTCTACTCACCGCCATGGCCCTAGCCTCAACAGCACTAGGAGGCTGAATAGGACTGAACCAAACACAAACACGCAAAATCCTAGCCTTCTCGTCCATCTCCCACTTAGGCTGAATCGCCATCATCCTAGTTTACAGCCCCAAATTGGCCTTACTTACCTTCTACCTATACACAATCATAACATCAGCCGTATTCCTAGCCCTTAACAAAATCAAAGCCCTTAACCTATCCATGATCACAACCTCATGAACAAAAACCCCAGTGCTAAACGCCACCCTAATACTAGTACTTTTATCCCTAGCAGGCCTCCCCCCATTAACAGGCTTTATACCAAAGTGACTTATCATCCAAGAACTAACTAAACAGGAAATAACACCAGCAGCCATGGCAATTGCCATGCTATCACTGCTCAGCCTCTTCTTCTACCTACGCCTCGCATACCACTCAACAATTACCCTTCCCCCCAACTCCTCTAACCACATAAAACAATGATACACTAGCAAAGCCCCAAGCACACCTACTGCGGTCCTTGCCTCACTATCAATCCTCTTACTTCCCCTGTCCCCAATAATACATGCCATTGTCTAGAAACTTAGGATAACACCCCAAACCGAAGGCCTTCAAAGCCTTAAATAAGAGTTAAACCCTCTTAGTTTCTGCACATTAAGACTTACAGAATATTAACCTGTATCTTCTGAATGCAAGTCAGACGCTTTAATTAAGCTAAAGCCTCCCTAGACAGATGGGCTTCGATCCCACAAAACTCTAGTTAACAGCTAAATGCCTAAACCAATTGGCTTCTGCCTACAAAGACCCTGACGCACCCTAGTGCGCATCGATGAGCTTGCAACTCAACATGAATTTCACTACAGAGCCGATAAGAAGAGGAATTAAACCTCTGTAAAAAGGACTACAGCCTAACGCTTCAACACTCAGCCATCTTACCCGTCACCTTCATCAACCGATGACTATTTTCCACTAACCATAAGGATATTGGCACCCTGTACCTCATCTTCGGGGCATGAGCAGGAATAGTCGGCACCGCACTCAGCCTATTAATCCGCGCAGAACTAGGACAACCAGGAACTCTCCTAGGCGACGACCAAATTTACAATGTAATCGTTACCGCTCACGCCTTTGTAATAAGCTTCTTTATAGTCATACCCATCATGATCGGAGGATTCGGCAACTGATTAGTCCCCCTCATAATCGGTGCCCCCGACATAGCATTCCCGCGAATAAACAACATAAGCTTTTGACTCCTCCCCCCATCATTCCTCCTCCTACTAGCCTCATCCACTGTAGAAGCTGGCGCCGGCACAGGCTGAACTGTCTACCCTCCCCTAGCAGGTGACCTTGCCCACGCCGGAGCTTCAGTAGACCTGGCTATCTTCTCACTCCACTTAGCCGGTATCTCCTCCATCCTTGGGGCCATCAACTTTATCACCACAGCCATCAACATAAAACCCCCCGCACTCTCACAATACCAAACCCCACTATTTGTCTGATCCGTACTAATTACCGCCATCCTACTCCTTCTATCACTCCCCGTACTCGCCGCCGGTATTACAATATTACTAACTGATCGAAACCTAAACACCACATTCTTCGACCCCGCTGGAGGAGGAGACCCAATCCTGTACCAACACCTATTCTGATTCTTCGGACACCCAGAAGTCTATATTCTGATCCTACCGGGGTTCGGAATCATCTCACACGTAGTCACGTACTACTCAGGCAAAAAGGAGCCCTTCGGCTACATGGGAATAGTCTGAGCCATACTATCCATCGGCTTCCTAGGATTCATCGTCTGAGCTCACCACATGTTTACAGTAGGAATAGACGTTGATACCCGAGCCTACTTTACATCAGCCACTATAATCATTGCCATCCCTACCGGAATCAAAGTATTTAGCTGACTAGCCACCCTGCACGGAGGAACAATCAAATGAGACCCCCCCCAATACTATGAGCTCTAGGATTTATCTTCCTATTTACCATCGGAGGATTAACAGGAATCGTTCTTGCAAACTCTTCCCTAGACATCGCCCTGCACGACACGTACTACGTAGTTGCCCACTTCCACTACGTCCTATCCATAGGCGCCGTCTTTGCCATTCTAGCAGGATTTACTCACTGATTCCCACTACTCACTGGGTTTACCCTACACCAAACATGAGCAAAAGCCCACTTCGGGGTAATATTTACAGGAGTAAACCTAACGTTCTTCCCCCAGCACTTCCTAGGCCTAGCAGGAATACCCCGACGATACTCGGACTATCCCGACGCCTACACACTATGAAACACCATTTCCTCC
The DNA here is from genome assembly GCF_040182565.1 of Anser cygnoides. Taxonomy (NCBI): domain Eukaryota; kingdom Metazoa; phylum Chordata; class Aves; order Anseriformes; family Anatidae; genus Anser; species Anser cygnoides. The sequence goes on from NC_089874.1 coordinate 64,550,591, forward strand.
ATCGGCTCCCTAATCTCAATAGTAGCCGTAATCATACTAATATTCATCATCTGAGAAGCCTTTTCGGCCAAACGAAAAGTCCTACAACCAGAACTAACTACCACAAACGTTGAATGAATCCACGGCTGCCCTCCCCCATACCATACTTTCGAGGAACCGGCCTTCGTCCAAGTACAAGAAAGGAAGGAATCGAACCCTCACATGCTGGTTTCAAGCCAACTGCATTAACCGCTCATGCTTCTTTCTTATGAGACGTTAGTAAACCAATTACATAGCCTTGTCAAGACTAAATCACAGGTAAAAATCCTGTACATCTCATGTGGCCAACCACTCCCAACTAGGATTCCAAGACGCCTCATCACCCATCATAGAAGAACTCGTTGAATTCCACGACCACGCCCTAATCGTTGCCCTAGCTATCTGCAGCCTAGTTCTCTACCTTTTAGCCCACATACTAACAGAAAAACTCTCGTCCAATGCTGTAGACGCCCAAGAAGTAGAGCTGATCTGGACAATCCTACCTGCTATCGTCCTGGTACTCCTCGCCCTCCCATCCCTACAAATCCTCTACATAATGGACAAAATCGATGAACCAGACCTCACCCTAAAAGCCATCGACCACCAATGATACTGAAGCTACGAATACACAGACTTCAAAGACCTATCATTCGACTCCTACATAGTGCCCACCCCAGACTTACCCAACGGCCACTTCCGACTGCTAGAAGTTGACCACCGCGTAGTTATCCCAATAGAATCCCCCATCCGCGTGATCATTACTGCAGGAGACGTACTCCACTCCTGAGCAGTCCCAACGCTCGGAGTTAAAACAGACGCAATCCCAGGCCGACTAAACCAAACTTCATTCATTACCACCCGGCCTGGGATTTTTTACGGACAATGCTCAGAAATTTGCGGGGCTAATCACAGCTACATACCCATTGTAGTAGAATCAACCCCACTCCCACATTTCGAGGCCTGATCGTCCCTTCTATCATCATCCTAATCATTAAGAAGCTATGCAACAGCACTAGCCTTTTAAGCTAGCCAAAGAGGGACTTCCCCCTCCTTAATGATATGCCACAGCTTAACCCCGCACCATGATTTTCAATCATAATTATAACCTGATTAACCCTAGCACTCCTCATCCAACCAAAACTACTAGCCTTCACCACAACCAACCCCCCATCAAATAAGACCTCCCTCACTACCAAACCCACACCATGATCCTGACCATGAACCTAAGCTTCTTTGACCAATTTTCCAGCCCCAATCTATTTGGCATCCCCTTAATCCTACTATCCCTACTCTTCCCAGCCCTACTATTCCCGTCCCCAAACAACCGATGAATCAACAACCGCCTTTCTACTATCCAAACATGACTCCTTCACCTAATCACAAAACAACTAATAGTCCCACTCAACAAAAATGGCCACAAATGAGCCATAATATTTACATCCCTAATAATCATACTTCTTACAATCAACCTTCTAGGCCTCCTTCCATATACATTCACCCCAACCACCCAACTATCTATGAACATAGCCCTAGCCTTCCCACTATGGCTCGCCACACTACTAACAGGCCTACGAAACCAACCATCAGCCTCTTTAGCCCACCTATTACCCGAAGGTACCCCTACACCCCTAATCCCCGCACTAATCCTGATCGAAACAACCAGCCTACTAATCCGCCCCCTAGCCCTCGGAGTCCGCCTTACAGCCAACCTTACAGCAGGACACTTACTCATCCAACTCATCTCTACAGCCTCCATTGCATTAATACCCACCCTTCCTGCAGTATCCATCCTAACAATAATCATCCTACTACTCCTAACCATCCTAGAAGTAGCAGTAGCCATAATCCAGGCCTACGTCTTCGTGCTCCTTCTAAGCCTATACTTACAAGAAAACATCTAATGGCACACCAAGCACACTCATACCACATAGTTGACCCAAGCCCTTGACCAATCTTCGGGGCAGCCGCCGCCCTACTCACAACCTCAGGATTAATCATGTGATTCCACTACAACTCATCCATACTACTAACCCTAGGCCTCATCTCAATACTCCTAGTAATACTCCAATGATGACGAGACATTGTACGAGAAAGCACCTTCCAAGGCCATCACACTCCCACAGTCCAAAAAGGCCTACGATACGGCATAATCCTTTTCATCACATCCGAAGCATTCTTCTTCTTAGGGTTCTTCTGAGCGTTCTTCCACTCGAGCCTGGCCCCAACCCCAGAACTAGGAGGCCAATGACCCCCAACAGGAATTAAACCACTCAACCCGATAGAAGTCCCCCTACTAAACACAGCCATCCTACTAGCCTCAGGCGTTACCGTAACGTGAGCCCATCACAGCATCACAGAAGGAAACCGAAAACACGCCATCCACGCCCTAACCCTAACGATCCTCCTGGGATTCTACTTCACAGCCCTACAAGCAATAGAATACCACGAAGCCCCATTCTCAATCGCCGATAGCGTCTACGGATCTACCTTCTTCGTTGCCACTGGATTCCACGGACTCCACGTAATCATCGGATCCTCCTTCCTGACCGTCTGCCTCTTCCGACTGATCAAGTTCCACTTTACATCAGACCACCACTTCGGATTCGAGGCAGCAGCCTGATACTGACACTTCGTAGACGTCATCTGACTATTCCTCTACATAACCATCTACTGATGAGGATCTTGCTCTTCTAGTATATTAATTACAATTGACTTCCAATCTCTAGAATCTGGTATAAACCCAGAGGAGAGCAATGAACGCACTCATGTTCATATTCGCCCTATCATCAATCCTAAGCGCCGCCCTAACCGCATTAAACTTCTGACTCGCCCAAATAAACCCCGACTCAGAGAAACTCTCACCGTACGAATGTGGATTCGACCCACTTGGATCTGCTCGATTACCATTCTCAGTCCGATTCTTCCTCAGTAGCCATCCTGTTCGTCCTATTCGACCTAGAAATCGCCCTCCTACTCCCCCTGCCATGAGCCGTCCAACTCCAATCCCCCCTAATGACCCTCACCTGAACTGTAGTGATCCTCCTTCTCCTAACACTCGGACTGGCCTACGAGTGAATTCAAGGGGGCCTAGAATGAGCAGAATAACAGAAAGTTAGTCTAACCAAAAAGATAGCTGGTTTCGACCCAGCAGATTACAGCCAACCCTGTAACTTTCTTATGTCGCCCCTACATTTAAGCTTCTACTCAGCCTTCATTTTCAGCGGACTAGGACTAGCCTTCCACCGAACCCACCTAGTATCCGCCCTACTATGCCTTGAAAGCATAATATTATCGATATTCGTAGGCCTATCAATATGATCCATCGAAAACCAAGTCTCCTCATTCACCATGGTACCAATTCTCATGCTAACCTTCTCAGCGTGTGAGGCGGGCACAGGCCTGGCCATCCTAGTAGCCTCCACCCGCACACATGGCTCCGACCATCTACACAACCTAAACCTCCTGCAATGCTAAAAATCATCCTACCCACAATCATACTTCTTCCAACAGCCCTGCTGTCTCCACCAAAATTTCTATGGACTAACACCACCTTATACAGCCTCCTAATCGCTGCCCTAAGCCTACAGTGATTAATCCCAACCTACTACCCCTACAAATTTTTATCCAACTGAACAGGAATTGACCAAATCTCATCCCCCCTCCTAGTACTATCCTGCTGACTACTCCCACTCATAATCATAGCAAGCCAAAACCACCTGCAACAAGAACCCCTACAACGCAAACGAATCTTTATCTCAACCTTAGTCGCAGTCCAGCCATTCATCCTACTAGCCTTTTCCACCACAGAACTAGCACTATTTTACATCTCATTTGAAGCAACCCTCATTCCCACCCTAATCTTAATCACCCGATGGGGGAACCAACCAGAACGCCTAAGCGCTGGCATCTACCTGCTATTCTACACGCCAGTAAGCTCTCTACCCCTGCTAATCACAATCATACACCTATACGTGAAAATTGGCACCCTGCACCTGCCAACCCTACAACTAACCCACCCAACCCTATCCACCTCATGGACAGGAATACTATCAGGTCTAGCACTGCTCATAGCATTCATAGTAAAAGCCCCACTATACGGCCTACACCTCTGACTGCCAAAAGCCCACGTAGAAGCACCCATCGCAGGCTCAATACTCCTCGCCGCCCTACTACTAAAGCTAGGAGGATACGGAATTATACGAGTCACTCTATTTATGGGCCCACTGTCCAACCTCCTGCACTACCCCTTCCTAACCCTGGCCCTATGAGGCGCCCTAATGACTAGCTCAATCTGCCTACGACAGACAGACCTAAAATCACTAATCGCTTATTCATCCGTTAGCCACATAGGCCTAGTTATCGCCGCAGGAATAATCCAAACCCACTGATCATTCTCAGGGGCAATGATCCTAATAATTTCCCATGGACTAACTTCCTCCATACTATTCTGCCTAGCCAACACAAACTATGAACGTACGCACAGCCGAATTCTACTACTCACACGAGGCCTACAACCTCTCCTACCACTCATAGCTACCTGATGATTGCTGGCCAATCTAACAAACATAGCCTTACCCCCAACAACAAACCTCATAGCAGAGCTAACCATTATAATCACCTTATTCAACTGATCTGCCTTCACGATCATCCTAACAGGAATCGCAACCCTACTAACCGCCTCCTACACCTTATTCATACTACTAATGACCCAACGAGGCTCAATCCCCTCCCACATCACATCTATGCAAAACTCAACCACGCGAGAACACCTGCTCATAACACTCCACATTATCCCAATATTCCTCCTAATCCTCAAACCCGAACTGATCTCCGGAATCCCCTCATGCAAGTATAGTTTAAACCAAACATTAGACTGTGATTCTAAGAATAGAAGTTCAAACCTTCTTACCTGCCGAGGGGAGGGTTTAACCAACAAGAGCTGCTAACTCTTACATCTGAGCCTAAAACCTCAGCCCCCTTACTTTTAAAGGATAACAGCAATCCACTGGTCTTAGGAACCACCCATCTTGGTGCAAATCCAAGTAAAAGTAGTGAACCCCACACTACTAATCAACTCCCTCACACTACTCACGCTGACAATCCTCCTAACCCCAATCATCCTGCCATTTCTATTTAAAAACTTTAAAAACACCCCACAAGCCACCACCCGCGCTGTTAAAACCGCATTCCTAATTAGCCTAGCCCCTACAACCGCATTCATCTACTCGGGAGTAGAATCTGTCACCTGCCACTGGGAGTGAAAATTCATTATAAACTTTAAAATCCCCCTGAGCCTAAAAATAGACCAATACTCAATAACATTTCTTCCAATCGCCCTATTTGTAACATGATCAATCCTACAATTCGCCATATGATACATGGCCTCAGAGCCATACGTAACAAAATTTTTCACCTACCTACTGACATTCCTAGTCGCCATACTCCTCCTAACAACCGCAAACAACATATTCCTCCTATTCGTAGGCTGGGAAGGAGTACGAATCATGTCCTTCCTTCTCATCGGCTGATGACAAGGCCGAGCAGATGCCAACACCGCCGCCCTACAAGCCGTAATCTACAACCGAATCGGAGACATCGGACTGATCCTGAGCATAGCATGACTAGCTTCAACATTCAACACCTGAGAGATCCAACAAGCCGTACACCCCCACCAAACCCCAATCCTCCCCCTCATAGGATTAATCCTCGCAGCCGCAGGAAAATCCGCCCAATTTGGACTCCACCCATGACTGCCCGCAGCAATAGAAGGCCCCACCCCAGTATCAGCCCTACTGCACTCCAGTACCATAGTAGTAGCCGGAATCTTCCTGCTCATCCGCATGCACCCCCTGCTAGCCACCAACCAGACAGCCCTAACTGCCTGCCTATGCCTAGGTGCTCTATCAACCCTATTCGCTGCCACATGCGCCCTAACCCAAAATGACATCAAAAAAATCATTGCTTTCTCAACATCCAGCCAACTAGGACTAATAATAGTCACTATCGGACTAAACCTCCCACAACTAGCCTTCCTACACATCTCAACCCATGCCTTCTTTAAAGCCATACTATTCCTATGCTCAGGGTCTATCATCCACAACCTAAACGGAGAACAAGATATCCGAAAGATAGGAGGCCTACAGAAAATACTCCCAGTCACTACTTCCTGCCTAACCATCGGAAACCTGGCGCTGATAGGAACCCCATTCCTAGCCGGATTCTACTCAAAAGACCTCATCATCGAAAGCTTAAACACATCATACCTAAATACTTGAGCCCTACTCCTAACCCTTATAGCCACAGCATTCACCGCAACCTACAGCATCCGCATAACCATCCTAGTCCAAGCTGGACAAACCCGAATCCCCCCAATAGTATCAATAAACGAAAACAACCCACTAATCACCGCCCCCCTAACCCGACTCGCCCTAGGCAGCATTACAGCAGGAATAATCATTACCTCTTTCATCACACCAACCAAAACCCCCCCAATAACCATACCCCTTATCACCAAAACCGCTGCCATCCTCATAACAATCCTAGGAATCATCCTAGCCCTAGAACTATCGAACATAACACACACCCTCACTCACCCCAAACCAAACCCCCTCATAAACTTCTCCTCTGCATTAGGGTACTTCAACCCCCTAGTACACCGATTCTTCTCCAAAAACCTACTAGAAAAGGGACAAAACATTGCCCTACACTTGATCGACCTCTCCTGACTCAAAAAAATAGGGCCAGAGGGCCTTGCTGAACTACAAGTAGCCGCAAGCAAAGCCGCAACCTCAATACACACAGGGCTAATTAAGGCCTACCTAGGATCCTTCGCCCTCTCCATCCTGGTAATAATCCTAATAACACACAGACTCACTAATGGCCCCTAACATCCGCAAATCCCATCCCCTACTAAAAATAATCAACAACTCCCTAATCGACCTACCCGCCCCCTCCAACATCTCTGCCTGATGAAACTTCGGCTCCCTTCTAGCCATCTGCTTAGCCACACAAATCCTAACAGGCCTGCTACTAGCCATACACTACACCGCAGACACTTCACTCGCCTTCTCCTCAGTAGCTCACACATGCCGAGACGTCCAGTACGGATGGCTCATCCGCAACCTCCACGCCAACGGTGCTTCGCTCTTCTTTATCTGCATCTACTTACACATCGGACGAGGCCTCTACTACGGCTCCTACCTATACAAAGAAACCTGAAACACAGGAGTAATCCTCCTACTCACCCTAATAGCAACTGCCTTCGTAGGGTATGTCCTACCATGAGGACAAATGTCATTCTGAGGGGCCACCGTAATCACCAACCTATTCTCAGCCATCCCGTACATTGGGCAAACTCTAGTAGAATGAGCCTGAGGAGGATTCTCAGTAGACAATCCAACCTTAACCCGATTCTTCGCCATCCACTTCCTACTGCCCTTCCTAATTGCAGGAATCACCCTAGTCCACCTAACCTTCCTACACGAATCAGGCTCAAATAACCCACTAGGAATCGTATCAGACTGCGACAAAATCCCATTCCACCCATACTTCTCCATTAAAGACAGCTTAGGGCTTACCCTAATAATCACCCCTCTAATAGCACTAGCCCTATTTTCACCGAACCTCCTGGTTCTTGGAATCCTAGTTGGGAGTGGTTGGCCACATGAGATGTACAGGATTTTTACCTGTGATTTAGTCTTGACAAGGCTATGTAATTGGTTTACTAACGTCTCATAAGAAAGAAGCATGAGCGGTTAATGCAGTTGGCTTGAAACCCATCCCCAGTGGTGCAAGTGCACTCTCTGAACTCACTGAAGTGCATCCCCAGTGGTGCCAGTGCACTCTCTGCACTCACTGCACTGCATCCCCAGTGGTGCCAGTGCAATCTCTGGACTCACTGCAGAGCATCCCCAGTGGTGCCAGTGCACTCTGTGGACTCACTGTAGTGCATCCCCAGTGGTGCCAGTGCACTCTCTGGACTCACTGCACTGCATCCCCAGTGGTGCCAGTGCAATCTCTGGACTCACTGCAGTGCATCCCCAGTGGTGCCAGTGCACTCTCTGGACTCACTGCACTGCAGCCCCAGTGGTGCCAGTGCACTCTCTGGACTCACTGCACTGCATCCCCAGTGGTGCCAGTGCACTCTCTGGACTCACTGCAGTGCATCCCCAGTGGTGCCAGTGCACTCTCTGGACTCACTGCACTGCATCCCCAGTGGTGCCAGTGCGCTCTCTGGAGTCACAGCACTGCATCCCCAGTGGTGCCAGTGCAATCTCTGGACTCACTGCACTGCATCCCCAGTGGTGCCAGTGCACTCTCTGGACTCACTGAAGTGCATCCCCATTGGTGCCATTGCACTCTCTGCACTCACTGCACTGCATCCCCAGTGGTGCCAGTGCACTCACTGGACTGACTGCACTGCATCCCCAGTGGTGCCAGTGCGCTCTCCGGAGTCACAGCACTGCATCCCCAGTGGTGCCAGTGCACTCACTGGACACACTGTACTGCATCACAGGTGGTGCCAGTGCACTCTCTGCACTCACTGCACAGCATCCCCAGTGGTGCCAGTGCATTCACTGGACTCACTGGACTGCATCACCAGTGGTGCCAGTGCACTCTCTGGACTCACTGCACTGCATCCCCAGTGGTGCCAGTGCACTCTCTGGACTCACTGCACTGCATCCCCAGTGGTGCCAGTGCAGTCTCTGGACTCACTGCACTGCATCCCCAGTGGTGCCAGAGCACTCTCTGGACTCACTGCACTGCATCCCCAGTGGTGCCAGTGCACTCTCTGGACTCACTGCACCGCATCCCCAGTGGTGTCAGTACACTCTCTGGACTCACTGCAGTGCATCCCCAGTGGTGCCAGTGCACTCTCTGGACTCACTAAACTGCATCCCCAGTGGTGCCAGTGCACTCTCTGGACTCACTGCACTGCATCCCCAGTGGTGCCAGTGCAATCTCTGGACTCACTGTAGTGCATCCCCAGTGGTGCCAGTGCACTCTCTGGACTCACTGCAGTGCATCCCCAGTGGTGCCAGTGCACTCTCTGGACTCACTGCACTGCATCCCCAGTGGTGCCAGTGCACTCTCTGGACTCACTGCACTGCATCCCCAGTGGTGCCAGTGCACTCTCTGCACTCACTGCACTGCATTCCCAGTGGTGCCAGTGAAGTCTCTGGACTCACTGCACTGCATCCCCAGTGGTGCCAGTGCACTCTCTGGACTCACTGCACTGCATCCCCAGTGGTGCCAGTGCACTCTCTGGACTCACTGCACTGCATCCCCAGTGGTGCCAGTGCACTCTCTCGAGTCACTGCACTACATCCCCAGTAGTGCCAGTGCACTCACTGGACTCACTGTACTGCATCATCGGTGGTGCCAGTGCACTCTCTGGACTCACTTCACTGCATCCCCAGTGGTGCCAGTGCACTCTCTGGACTCACTGCACTGCAGGCCCAGTGGTACCAGTGCACTCACTGGACTCACTGGACTGCACCACCAGTGGTGCCAGTGCACTCTCTGGACTCACTGCACTGCATCCCCAGTGGTTCCAGTGCATTCACTGGACTCACTGTACTGCATCTCCAGTGGTGCCAGTGCACTCTCTGGACTCACTGCACTGCATCCCCAGTGGTGCCAGTGAGCTCTCTGGACTCACTGCTCTGCATCCCCAGTGGTGCCAGTGTACTCACTGGATTCACTGCACTGCATCCCCAGTGGTGCTAGTGCACTCTCTGGACTCACTGCAGTGCATCCCCAGTGGTGCCAGTGCACTCTCTGGACTCACTGAAGTGCATTCTCAGTGGTGCCAGTGCACTCTCTGGGCTCACTGAAGTGCATCCCCAGTGGTGCCAGTACACTCACTGGACTCACTGCACTGCATCCCCAGTGGTGCCAGTGCACTCTCTGGACTCACTGCACTGCATCCCCAGTGGTGCCAGTGCACTCTCTGGACTCACTGTAGTGCATCCCCAGTGGTGCCAGTGCACTCTCTGGACTCACTGCAGTGCATCCCCAGTGGTGCCAGTGCACTCTCTGGACTCACTGCACTGCATCCCCAGTGGTGCCAGTGAAGTCTTTGGACTCACTGCACTGCATCCCCAGTGGTGCCAGTGCACTCTGTGGAGTCACTGAAGTGCATCCCCAGTGGTGCCAGTGCACTCTCTGGACTCACTGCACTGCATGTCCAGTGGTGCCAGTGCACTCTCTGGACTCACTGCACTGCATCCCCAGTGGTGCCAGTGCACTCTCTGGACTCACTGCACTGCATCCCCAGTGGTGCCAGTGCACTCTCTGGACTCACTGCAGTGCATCCCCAGTGGTGCCAGTGCACTCTCTGGACTCACTGCACTGCATCCCCAGTGGTGCCAGTGCACTCTCTGGACTCACTGGACTGCATCCCCAGTGGTGCCAGTGCACTCTCTGGACTCACTGCACTGCATCCCCAGTGGTGCCAGTGCACTCTCTGGACTCACTGCAGTGCATCCCCAGTGGTGCCAGTGCACTCTCTGGACTCACTGCACTGCATCCCCAGTGGTGCCAGTGCACTCTCTGGACTCACTGCACTGCATCCCCAGTGGTGCCAGTGCACTCTCTGGACTCACTGAAGTGCATCCCCAGTGGTGCCAGTGCACTCTCTGGACTCACTGCACTGCATCCCCAGTGGTGCCAGTGCACTCTCTGGACTCACTGCACTGCATCCCCAGTGGTGCCAGTGCACTCTCTGGACTCACTGTAGTGCATCCCCAGTGGTGCCAGTGCACTCTCTGGACTCACTGCAGTGCATCCCCAGTGGTGCCAGTGCACTCTCTGGACTCACTGTACTGCATCCCCAGTGGTGCCAGTGCACTCTCTGGACTCACTGCAGTGCATCCCCAGTGGTGCCAGTGCACTCTCTGGACTCACTGCACTGCATCCCCAGTGGTGCCAGTGCACTCTCTGGACTCACTGCACTGCATCCCCAGTGGTGCCAGTGCACTCTCTGGACTCACTGCACTGCATCCCCAGTGGTGCCAGTGAAGTCTCTGGACTCACTGCACTGCATCCCCAGTGGTGCCAGTGCACTCTCTGGACTCACTGAAGTGCATCCCCAGTGGTGCCAGTGCACTCTCTGGACTCACTGCACTGCATGCCCAGTGGTGCCAGTGCACTCTCTGGACTCACTGCACTGCATCCCCAGTGGTGCCAGTGCACTCTCTGGACTCACTGTACTGCATCCCCAGTGGTGCCAGTGCACTCTCTGGACTCACTGCACTGCATCCCCAGTGGTGCCAGTGCACTCTCTGGACTCACTGCACTGCATCCCCAGTGGTGCCAGTGCACTCTCTGGACTCACTGCAGTGCATCCCCAGTGGTGCCAGTGCACTCTCTGGACTCACTGCACTGCATCCCCAGTGGTGCCAGTGCACTCTCTGGACTCACTGCACTGCATCCCCAGTGGTGCCAGTGCACTCTCTGGACTCACTGCACTGCATCCCCAGTGGTGCCAGTGCACTCTCTGGACTCACTGCACTGCATCCCCAGTGGTGCCAGTGCACTCTCTGGACTCACTGCAGTGCATCCCCAGTGGTGCCAGTGCACTCTCTGGACTCACTGCACTGCATCCCCAGTGGTGCCAGTGCACTCTCTGGAGTCACTGCAGTGCATCCCCAGTGGTGCCAGTGCACTCTCTGGACTCACTGCACTGCATCCCCAGTGGTGCCAGTGCACTCACTGGACTCACTGCAGTGCATTCCCTCAGTGGTGCCAGTGCACTCTCTGGACTCACTGCAGTGCATCCCCAGTGGTGCCAGTGCACTCTCTGGACTCACTGAGGTGCATCCCCAGTGGTGCCAGTGCACTCTCTGGACTCACTGCACTGCATCCCCAGTGGTGCCAGTGCACTCTCTGGACTCACTGCACTGCATCCCCAGTGGTGCCAGTGCACTCTCTGGACTCACTGCACTGCATCCCCAGTGGTGCCAGTGCACTCTCTGGACTCACTGCACTGCATCCCCAGTGGTGCCAGTGCACTCTCTGGACTCACTGCAGTGCATCCCCAGTGGTGCCAGTGCACTCTCTGGACTCACTGCACTGCATCCCCAGTGGTGCCAGTGCACTCTCTGGACTCACTGCACTGCATCCCCAGTGGTGCCAGTGCACTCTCTGGACTCACTGCACTGCATCCCCAGTGGTGCCAGTGCACTCTCTGGACTCACTGCAGTGCATCCCCGTGGTGCCAGTGCACTCTCTGGACTCACTGCACTGCATCCCCAGTGGTGCCAGTGCACTCTCTGGACTCACTGAAGTGCATCCCCAGTGGTGCCAGTGCACTCTCTGGACTCACTGCACTGCATCCCCAGTGGTGCCAGTGCACTCTCTGGACTCACTGCACTGCATCCCCAGTGGTGCCAGTGCACTCTCTGGACTCACTGCAGTGCATCCCCAGTGGTGCCAGTGCACTCTCTGGACTCACTGCACTGCATCCCCAGTGGTGCCAGTGCACTCTCTGGACTCACTGCACTGCATCCCCAGTGGTGCCAGTGCACTCTCTGGACTCACTGCAGTGCATCCCCAGTGGTGCCAGTGCACTCTCTGGACTCACTGCAGTGCATCCCCAGTGGTGCCAGTGCACTCTCTGGACTCACTGCAGTGCATCCCCAGTGGTGCCAGTGCACTCTCTGGACTCACTGCACTGCATCCCCAGTGGTGCCAGTGCACTCTCTGGACTCACTGCACTGCATCCCCAGTGGTGCCAGTGCACTCTCTGGACTCACTGCACTGCATCCCAGTGGTGCCAGTGCACTCTCTGGACTCACTGCACTGCATCCCCAGTGGTGCCAGTGCACTCTCTGGACTCACTGCACTGCATCCCCAGTGGTGCCAGTGCACTCTCTGGACTCACTGCACTGCATCCCAGTGGTGCCAGTGCACTCTCTGGACTCACTGCAGTGCATCCCCAGTGGTGCCAGTGCACTCTCTGGACTCACTGCACTGCATCCCCAGTGGTGCCAGTGCACTCTCTGGACTCACTGCACTGCATCCCCAGTGGTGCCAGTGCACTCTCTGGACTCACTGTACTGCATCCCCAGTGGTGCCAGTGCACTCACTGGACTCACTGCACTGCATCCCCAGTGGTGCCAGTGCACTCTCTGGACTCACTGCAGTGCATCCCCAGTGGTGCCAGTGCACTCTCTGGACTCACTGAAGTGCATCCCCAGTGGTGCCAGTGCACTCTCTGGACTCACTGCACTGCATCCCCAGTGGTGCCAGTGCACTCTCTGGACTCACTGAAGTGCATTCCCAGTGGTGCCAGTGCACTCTCTGGACTCACTGCAGTGCATCCCCAGTGGTGCCAGTGCACTCACTGGACTCACTGCACTGCATCCCCAGTGGTGCCAGTGCACTCTCTGGACTCACTGCACTGCATCCCCAGTGGTGCCAGTGCACTCTCTGGACTCACTGCACTGCATCCCCAGTGGTGCCAGTGCACTCTCTGGACTCACTGCACTGCATCCCCAGTGGTGCCAGTGCACTCTCTGGACTCACTGCACTGCATCCCCAGTGGTGCCAGTGCACTCTCTGGACTCACTGCACTGCATCCCCAGTGGTGCCAGTGCACTCTCTGGACTCACTGCAGTGCATCCCCAGTGGTGCCAGTGCACTCTCTGGACTCACTGCACTGCATCCCCAGTGGTGCCAGTGCACTCTCTGGACTCACTGCACTGCATCCCCAGTGGTGCCAGTGCACTCTCTGGACTCACTGCACTGCATCCCCAGTGGTGCCAGTGCACTCTCTGGACTCACTGCACTGCATCCCCAGTGGTGCCAGTGCACTCTCTGGACTCACTGCAGTGCATCCCCAGTGGTGCCAGTGCACTCTCTGGACTCACTGCACTGCATCCCCAGTGGTGCCAGTGCACTCTCTGGACTCACTGCAGTGCATCCCCAGTGGTGCCAGTGCACTCTCTGGACTCACTGCACTGCATCCCCAGTGGTGCCAGTGCACTCACTGGACTCACTGCAGTGCATCCCCAGTGGTGCCAGTGCACTCTCTGGACTCACTGCAGTGCATCCCCAGTGGTGCCAGTGCACTCTCTGGACTCACTGCAGGTGCATCCCCAGTGGTGCCAGTGCACTCTCTGGACTCACTGCACTGCATCCCCAGTGGTGCCAGTGCACTCTCTGGACTCACTGCACTGCATCCCCAGTGGTGCCAGTGCACTCTCTGGACTCACTGCACTGCATCCCCAGTGGTGCCAGTGCACTCTCTGACTCACTGCACTGCATCCCCAGTGGTGCCAGTGCACTCTCTGGACTCACTGCAGTGCATCCCCAGTGGTGCCAGTGCACTCTCTGGACTCACTGCAGTGCATCCCCAGTGGTGCCAGTGCACTCTCTGGACTCACTGCACTGCATCCCCAGTGGTGCCAGTGCACTCTCTGGACTCACTGCACTGCATCCCCAGTGGTGCCAGTGCACTCTCTGGACTCACTGCAGTGCATCCCCAGTGGTGCCAGTGCACTCTCTGGACTCACTGCACTGCATCCCCAGTGGTGCCAGTGCACTCTCTGGACTCACTGCAGTGCATCCCCAGTGGTGCCAGTGCACTCTCTGGACTCACTGCACTGCATCCCCAGTGGTGCCAGTGCACTCTCTGGACTCACTGCACTGCATCCCCAGTGGTGCCAGTGCACTCTCTGGGCTCACTGCAGTGCATCCCCAGTGGTGCCAGTGCACTCTCTGGACTCACTGCACTGCATCCCCAGTGGTGCCAGTGCACTCACTGGACTCACTGCACTGCATTCCCCAGTGGTGCCAGTGCACTCTCTGGACTCACTGCAGTGCATCCCCAGTGGTGCCAGTGCACTCTCTGGACTCACTGCAGTGCATCCCTCAGTGGTGCCAGTGCACTCTCTGGACTCACTGCAGTGCATCCCCAGTGGTGCCAGTGCACTCTCTGGACTCACTGCAGTGCATCCCCAGTGGTGCCAGTGCACTCTCTGGACTCACTGCACTGCATCCCCAGTGGTGCCAGTGCACTCTCTGGACTCACTGCACTGCATCCCCAGTGGTGCCAGTGCACTCTCTGGACTCACTGCAGTGCATCCCCAGTGGTGCCAGTGCACTCTCTGGACTCACTGCACTGCATCCCCAGTGGTGCCAGTGCACTCTCTGGACTCACTGCAGTGCATCCCCAGTGGTGCCAGTGCACTCTCTGGACTCACTGCAGTGCATCCCCAGTGGTGCCAGTGCACTCTCTGGACTCACAGCAGTGCATCCCCAGTGGTGCCAGTGCACTCTCTGGACTCACTGCACTGCATCCCCAGTGGTGCCAGTGCACTCTCTGGACTCACTGCACTGCATCCCCAGTGGTGCCAGTGCACTCTCTGGACTCACTGCACTGCATCCCCAGTGGTGCCAGTGCACTCTCTGGACTCACTGCACTGCATCCCCAGTGGTGCCAGTGCACTCTCTGGACTCACTGCACTGCATCCCCAGTGGTGCCAGTGCACTCACTGGACTCACTGTACTGCATCCCCAGTGGTGCCAGTGCACTCTCTGGACTCACTGCAGTGCATCCCCAGTGGTGCCAGTGCACTCTCTGGACTCACTGCACTGCATCCCCAGTGGTGCCAGTGCACTCTCTGGACTCACTGCACTGCATCCCCAGTGGTGCCAGTGCACTCTCTCGAGTCACTGTACTGCATCCCCAGTTGTGCCAGTGCACTCACTGGACTCACTGTACTGCATTCCCAGTGGTGCTAGTGCACTCTCTGGACTCACTGCAGTGCATCCCCAGTGGTGCCAGTGCACTCTTTGGACTCACTGAAGTGCATTCTCAGTGGTGCCAGTGCACTCTCTGGACTCACTGCACTGCATCCCCAGTGGTGCCAGTGCACTCTCTGGACTCACTGAAGTGCATTCTCAGTGGTGCCAGTGCACTCTCTGGACTCACTGCAGTGCATCCCCAGTGGTGCCAGTACACTCACTGGACTCACTGCACTGCATCCCCAGTGGTGCCAGTGCACTCTCTGGACTCACTGCACTGCATCCCCAGTGGTGCCAGTGCACTCTCTGGACTCACTGCACTGCATCCCCAGTGGTGCCAGTGCACTCTCTGGACTCACTGCACTGCATCCCCAGTGGTGCCAGTGCACTCTCTGGACTCACTGCACTGCATCCCCAGTGGTGCCAGTGCACTCTCTGGACTCACTGCACTGCATCCCCAGTGGTGCCAGTGCACTCTCTGGACTCACTGCAGTGCATCCCCAGTGGTGCCAGTGCACTCTCTGGACTCACTGCACTGCATCCCCAGTGGTGCCAGTGCACTCTCTGGACTCACTGCAGTGCATCCCCAGTGGTGCCAGTGCACTCTCTGGACTCACTGCAGTGCATCCCCAGTGGTGCCAGTGCACTCTCTGGACTCACTGCAGTGCATCCCCAGTGGTGCCAGTGCACTCTCTGGACTCACTGCACTGCATCCCCAGTGGTGCCAGTGCACTCTCTGGACTCACTGCACTGCATCCCCAGTGCTGCCAGTGCACTCTCTGGACTCACTGCACTGCATCCCCAGTGGTGCCAGTGCAATCTCTGGACTCACTGTAGTGCATCCCCAGTGGTGCCAGTGCACTCTCTGGACTCACTGCAGTGCATCCCCAGTGGTGCCAGTGCACTCTCTGGACTCACTGTACTGCATCCCCAGTGGTGCCAGTGCACTCTCTGGACTCACTGCAGTGCATCGCCAGTGGTGCCAGTGCACTCTCTGGACTCACTGCACTGCATCCCTGGTGGTGCCAGTGCAATCTCTGGACTCACTGCACTGCATCCCCAGTGGTGCCAGTGCACTCTCTGGTCTCACTGCACTGCATCCCCAGTGGTGCCAGTGCAGTCTCTGGACTCACTGCACTGCATCCCCAGTGGTGCCAGTGCACTGTCTGGACTCACTGCAGTGCATCCCCAGTGGTGCCAGTGCACTCTCTGGACTCACTGCACTGCATCCCCAGTGGTGCCAGTGCACTCTCTGGAGTCACTGAAGTGCATCCCCAGTGGTGCCAGTGCACTCTCTGGACTCACTGCAGTGCATCCACAGTGGTGCCAGTGCACTCACTGGACTCACTGCAGTGCATTCCCTCTGGTGCCAGTGCACTGTCTGGACTCACTGCACTGCATACCCAGTGGTGCCAGTGCACTCTCTGGACTCACTGCACTGCATCCCCAGTGGTGCCAGTGCATTCTCTGGACTCACTGCAGTGCATCACCAGTGGTGCCAGTGCACTCTCTGGACTCACTGAGGTGCATCCCCAGTGGTGCCAGTGCAATCTCTGGACTCACTGCACTGCATCCCCAGTGGTGCCAGTGCACACTCTGGACTCACTGCACTGCATCCCCAGTGGTGCCAGTGCACTCTCTGGACTCACTGCACTGCATCCCCAGTGTTCACAGTGCACTCTCTGCACTCACTACACTGCATCCCCACTGGTGCCAGTGCACTCTCTGGACTCACTGCAGTGCATTCCCACTGGTGCCAGTGCACTCTGTGGACTCACTGCACTGCATCCCCAGTGGTGTCAGTGCACTCTCTGGACTCACTGCACTGCATCCCCAGTGGTGCCAGTGCACTCTCTGGACTCACTGCACTGCATCCCCAGTAGAGCCCGTGCACTCTCTGGACTCACTGAAGTGCATCCCCAGTGGTGCCAGTGCACTCTCTGGACTCACTGCAGTGCATCCCCGTGGTGCCAGTGCACTCTCTGGACTCACTGCAGTGCATCCCCAGTGGTGCCAGTGCACTCTCTGGACTCACTGAAGTGCATTCTCAGTGGTGCCAGTGCACTCTCTGGACTCACTGCACTGCATCCCCAGTGGTGCCAAAGCACTCTCTGGACTCACGGCACCGCATCCCCAGTGGTGCCAGTGCACTCTCTGGGCTCACTGCAGTGCATCCCCAGTGGTGCCAGTGCACTCTCTTGACTCACTGCACTGCATCCCCAGTGGTGCCAGTGTACTCACTGGACTCACTGCACTGCATCCCCAGTGGTGCTAGTGCACTCTCTGGACTCACTGCAGTGCATCCCCAGTGGTGCCAGTGCACTCTCTGGACTCACTGAAGTGCATTCTCAGTGGTTCCAGTGCACTCTGTGGACTCACTGCAGTGCATCCCCAGTGGTGCCAGTGCGCTCTCTGGACTCACTGCAGTGCATCCCCAGTGGTGCCAGTGCACTCTCTGGACTCACTGCACTGCATCCCCAGTGCTGCCAGTGCACTCTCTGGACTCACTGCACTGCATCCCCAGTGGTGCCAGTGCACTCTCTGGACTCACTGCAGTGCATCCCCAGTGGTGCCAGTGCACTCTCTGGACTCACTGCACTGCATCCCCAGTGGTACCACTGCACTCTCTGGACTCACTGCAGTGCATCCCCAGTGGTGCCAGTGCACTCTCTGGACTCACTGCATTGCATCCCCACTGCTGCCAGTGCACTCTCTGGACTCACAGCAGTGCATCCCCAGTGGTGCCAGTGCACTCTCTGGACTCACTGCACTGCATCCCCAGTGTTGCCAGTGCACTCTCTGGACTCACTGCACTGCATCCCCAGTGGTGCCAGTGCACTCTCTGGACTCACTGCACTGCATCCCAGAGCTGCCTGTGCACTCTCTGGACTCACTGCACTGCATCCCCAGTGCTGCCTGTGCACTCTCTGGACTCACTGCACTGCATCCCCAGTGGTGCCAGTGCACTCTCTGGACTCACTGCACTGCATCCCCAGTGGTGCCAATGCACTCTCTGGACTCACTGCACTGCATCCCCAGTGCTGCCAGTGCACTCTCTGGACTCACTGCACTGCATCCCCAGTGGTGCCAGTGCACTCTCTGGACTCACTGCACTGCATCCCCAGTGGTGCCAGTGCACTCTCTCGAATCACTGCACTACATCCCCAGTGGTGCCAGTGCGCTCACTGGACTCACTGTACTGCATCATCAGTGGTGCCAGTGCACTCTCTGGAGTGACTGCAGTGCATCCCCAGTTTTGCCAGTGAAGTCTTTGGACTCACTGCACTGCATCCACAGTGGTGCCAGTGCACTCTCTGGAGTCACTGAAGTGCATCCCCAGTGGTGCCAGTGCACTCTCTGGACTCACTGCACTGCATGCCCAGTGGTGCCAGTGCACTCTCTGGACTCAGTGCACTGCATCCCCAGTGGTGCCAGTGCAATCTCTGGACTCACTGTAGTGCATCCCCAGTGGTGCCAGTGCACTCTCTGGACTCACTGCAGTGCATCCCCAGTGGTGCCAGTGCACTCTCTGGACTCACTGTACTGCATCCCCAGTGGTGCCAGTGCGCTCTCTGGACTCACTGCAGTGCATCCCCAGTGGTGCCAGTGCACTCTCTGGACTCACTGCACTGCATCCCCAGTGCTGCCAGTGCACTCTCTGGACTCACTGCACTGCATCCCCAGTGGTACCACTGCACTCTCTGGACTCACTGCAGTGCATCCCCAGTGGTGCCAGTGCACTCACTGGACTCACTGCACTGCATCCCCAGTGTTGCCAGTGCACTCTCTGGACTCACTGCACTGCATCCCCAGTGGTGCCAGTGCACTCTCTGGACTCACTGCACTGCATCCCTAGTGGTGCCACTGCACTCTCTGGACTCACTGCACTGCATCCCCAGTGGTGCCAGTGCAATCTCTGGACTCACTGCACTGCATCCCCAGTGGTGCCAGTGCACTCTCTGGACTCACTGCACTGCAACCCCAGTGTTGCCAGTGCACTCTCTAGACTCACTGCACTGCATCACCTGTGGTGCCAGTGCACTCTCTGGACTCACTGCACCGCATCCGCAGTGGTGCCAGTGCACTCTCTAGAGTCACTGCACTGCATCCCCAGTGGTACCACTGCACTCTCTGGACTCACTGCAGTGCATCCCCAGTGGTGCCAGTGCACTCTCTGGACTCACTGCACTGCATCCCCACTGCTGCCAGTGCACTCTCTGGACTCACAGCAGTGCATCCCCAGTGGTGCCAGTGCACTCTCTGGACTCACTGCACTGCATCCCCAGTGTTGCCAGTGCACTCTCTGGACTCACTGCACTGCATCCCCAGTGGTGCCAGTGCACTCTCTGGACTCACTGCACTGCATCCCCAGTGCTGCCTGTGCACTCTCTGGACTCACTGCACTGCATCCCCAGTGGTGCCAGTGCAATCTCTGGACTCACTGCACTGCATCCCCAGTGGTGCCAGTGCACACTCTGGACTCACTGCACTGCATCCCCAGTGGTGCCAGTGCACTCTCTGGACTCACTGCAGTGCATCCCCAGTGGTGCCAGTGCACTCTCTGGACTCACTGCACTGCATCCCCAGTGGTACCACTGCACTCTCTGGACTCACTGCAGTGCATCCCCAGTGGTGCCAGTGCACTCTCTGGACTCACTGCAGTGCATCCCCACTGATGCCAGTGCACTCTCTGGACTCACAGCACTGCATCCCTAGTGGTGCCAATGCACTCTCTGGACTCACTGCACTGCATCCCCAGTGCTGCCAGTGCACTCTCTGGACTCACTGCACTGCATCCCAGGTGGTGCCAGTGCACTCTCTGGACTCACTGCACTGCATCCCCAGTGGTGCCAGTGCACTCTCTCGAATCACTGCACTACATCCCCAGTGGTGCCAGTGCGCTCACTGGACTCACTGTACTGCATCATCAGTGGTGCCAGTGCACTCTCTGAAGTGACTGCAGTGCATCCCCAGTTTTGCCAGTGAAGTCTTTGGACTCACTGCACTGCATCCACAGTGGTGCCAGTGCACTCTCTGGAGTCACTGAAGTGCATCCCCAGTGGTGCCAGTGCACTCTCTGGACTCACTGCACTGCATGCCCAGTGGTGCCACTGCACTCTCTGGACTCAGTGCACTGCATCCCCAGTGGTGCCAGTGCAATCTCTGGACTCACTGTAGTGCATCCCCAGTGGTGCCAGTGCACTCTCTGGACTCACTGCAGTGCATCCCCAGTGGTGCCAGTGCACTCTCTGGACTCACTGTACTGCATTCACAGTGGTGCCAGTACACTCTCTGGACTCACTGCAGTGCATCGCCAGTGGTGCCAGTGCACTCTCTGGACTCACTGCACTGCAGCCCTGTTGGTGCCAGTGCAATCTCTGGACTCACTGCACTGCATCCCCAGTGGTGCCAGTGCACTCTCTGGTCTCACTGCACTGCATCCCCAGTGGTGCCAGTGCACTCTCTGGACTCACTGCACTGCATCCCCAGTGGTGCCAGCGCACTGTCTGCACTCACTGCAGTGCATCCCCAGTGGTGCCAGTGCACTCTCTGGAGTCACTGAAGTACATCCCCAGTGGTGCCAGTGCACTCTCTGGACTCACTGCAGTGCATCCACAGTGGTGCCAGTGCACTCACTGGACTCACTGCAGTGCATTCCCTCTGGTGCCAGTGCACTGTCTGGACTCACTGCACTGCATACCCAGTGGTGCCAGTGCACTCTCTGGACTCACTGCACTGCATCCCCAGTGGTGCCAGTGCATTCTCTGGACTCACTGCAGTGCATCACCAGTGGTGCCAGTGCACTCTCTGGACTCACTGAGGTGCATCCCCAGTGGTGCCAGTGCAATCACTGGACTCACTGCACTGCATCCCCAGTGGTGCCAGTGCACACTCTGGACTCACTGCAGTGCATCCCCAGTGGTGCCAGTGCACTCTCTGGACTCACTGCACTGCATCCCCAGTGTTCACAGTGCACTCTCTGCACTCACTACACTGCATCCCCACTGGTGCCAGTGCACTCTCTGGACTCATTGCAGTGCATCCCCACTGGTGCCAGTGCACTCTGTGGACTCACTGCACTGCATCCCCAGTGGTGTCAGTGCACTCTCTGGACTCACTGCACTGCATCCCCAGTGGTGCCAGTGCACTCTCTGGACTCACTGCACTGCATCCCCAGTAGAGCCCGTGCACTCTCTGGACTCACTGAAGTGCATCCCCAGTGGTGCCAGTGCACTCTCTGGACTCACTGCAGTGCATCCCCGTAGGTGCCAGTGCACTCTCTGGACTCACTGCAGTGCATCCCCAGTGGTGCCAGTGCACTCTCTGGACTCACTGAAGTGCATTCTCAGTGGTGCCAGTGCACTCTCTGGACTCACTGCACTGCATCCCCAGTGGTTCCAAAGCACTCTCTGGACTCCCGGCACCGCATCCCCAGTGGTGCCAGTGCACTCTCTGGACTCACTGCACTGCATCCCCAGTGCTGCCAGTGCACTCTCTTGACTCACTGCACTGAAGCCCCAGTGGCGCCAGTGCACTCTCTGGACTCACTGCAGTGCATCCCCAGTGGTGCCAGTGCACTCTCTGGACTCACTGCACTGCATCCCCAGTGCTGCCAGTGCACTCTCTGGACTCACTGCACTGCATCCCCAGTGGTGCCAGTGCACTCTCTGGACTCACTGCAGTGCATCCCCAGTGGTGCCAGTGCACTCTCTGGACTCACTGCAGTGCATCCCCAGTGGTACCACTGCACTCTCTGGACTCACTGCAGTGCATCCCCAGTGGTGCCAGTGCACTCTCTGGACTCACTGCAGTGCATCCCCACTGCTGCCAGTGCACTCTCTGGACTCACAGCAGTGCATCCCCAGTGGTGCCAGTGCACTCTCTGGACTCACTGCACTGCATCCCCAGTGGTGCCAATGCACTCTCTGGACTCACTGCACTGCATCCCCAGTGCTGCCAGTGCACTCTCTGGACTCACTGCACTGCATCCCAGGTGGTGCCAGTGCACTCTCTGGACTCACTGCACTGCATCCCCAGTGGTGCCAGTGCACTCTCTCGAATCACTGCACTACATCCCCAGTGGTGCCAGTGCGCTCACTGGACTCACTGTACTGCATCATCAGTGGTGCCAGTGCACTCTCTGGAGTGACTGCAGTGCATCCCCAGTGGTGCCAGTGCACTCTCTGGACTCACTGCACTGCATCTCAAGTGGTACCAGTGTACTCTCTGGACTCACTGCACTGCATCCCCAGTGGTGCCAGTGCACTCTCTAGAGTCACTGTACTACATCCCCAGTTGTGCCAGTGCACTCACTGGACTCACTGTACTGCATTCCCAGTGGTGCTAGTGCACTCTCTGGACTCACTGCAGTGCATCCCCAGTGGTGCCAGTGCACTCTTTGGACTCACTGAAGTGCATTGTCAGTGGTGCCAGTGCACTCTCTGAACTCACTGCACTGCATCCCCAGTGGTGCCAGTGCACTCTCTGGACTCACTGAAGTGCATTCTCAGTGGTGCCAGTGCACTCTCTGGACTCACTGCAGTGCATCCCCAGTGGTGCCAGTGCACTCTCTGGACTCACTGCACTGCAACCCCAGTGTTGCCAGTGCACTCTCTAGACTCACTGCACTGCATCACCTGTGGTGCCAGTGCACTCTCTGGACTCACTGCACCGCATCCGCAGTGGTGCCAGTGCACTCTCTAGAGTCACTGCACTGCATCCCCAGTGGTGTCAGTGCACTCTCTTTAGTGACTGCAGTGCATCCCCATTAGTGCCAGTGCACTCTCTGGACTCGCGTCACTGCATCCCCAGTGGTGCCAGTGCACTCTCTGGACTCGCGTCACTGCATCCCCAGTGGTGCCAGTGCACTCTCTGGACTCACTGCAGTGCATTCCCGGTGGTGCCAGTGCACTCTCTGGACTCACTGCAGTGCATCCCCAGTGGTGCTAGTGCACTCTGCACTCACTGCAGTGCATCCCCAGTGGTGCCAGTGCACTCTCTGGACTCACTGCACTGCATCCCCAGTGGTGCCAGTGCACTCTCTGGACTCACTGTACTGCATCCCCAGTGGTGCCAGTGCACTCTCTGGTCTCACCGCACTGCACCCTGAGTGGTGCCAGTGCACTCTCTGGACTCACTGCACTGCATCCCCAGTGGTGCCAGTGCACTCTCTGGACTCACTGCATTGCATCCCCACGGGTGCCAGTGCACTCTCTGGACTCACTGTACTGCATCCCCAGTGGTGCCAAAGCACTCTCTGGACTCCCGCCACCGCATCCCCAGTGGTTCCAGTGCACTCTCTGGACTCACTGAAGTGCATCCACAGTGGTGCCAGTGCACTCTCTGGACTCACTGCACCGCATCCCCAGTGGTGCCAGTGCACTCTCTGGAGTGACTGCAGTGCATCCCCACTGGTGCCAGTGCACTCTCTGGACACACTGAAGTGCATCCCCAGTGGTGCCAGTGCACTCTCTGGACTCACTGCGCTGCATCCCCAGTGGTGCCAGTACACTCACTGGACTCACTGCACTGCATCCCCAGTGGTGCCAGTGCACTCTCTGGACTCACTGCACTGCATCCCTAGGGCACTCTCTGCAGACACTGCAGTGCATCCCCAAAGGTGACAGTGCACTCTCTGGACTCACTGCACTGCATCCCCAGTGGTGCCAGTGCACTATCTGGACTCACTGCACTACTCCAGCCGCGGCAGTCGCTCCAGCCGCGGTAGCCCTCCAGCCTCGGCAGCCGCTGGAGCGGCTGACGCGGCTAGAGCGGCTGGAGCGGCTGCCGCGGCTGGAGCTCCTGCCGCGTTTGGAGCGGTTACCGCGTCTGGAGCGGCTGCCGCGGATGGAGCGGCTGCCGCGGCTGGAGGGGCTAACGCGGCTGGAGAGGCTGACGCGGTTGGAGCGTCTAGAGCGTCTGCCGCGGCTGGAGGGGCTACCGCGGCTGGAGCGGTTGACGCGGCTGGAGCGGAAACCGAGGCTGGAGCGCCACTCTCTGGACTCACTGCACTGCATCACCTGTGGTGCCAGTGCACTCTCTGGACTCATTGCACTGCATCCCCAGTGGTGCCAGTGCACTCTCTGGACTCATTGAAGTGCATTCTCAGTGGTGCCAGTGCACTCTCTGGACTCACTGCAGTGCATCCCCAGTGGTGCTATTGCACTCTGGACTCACTGCAGTGCATCCCCAGTGGTGACAGTGCACTCTCTGGACTCACTGCACTGCATCCCCAGTAGTGCCAGTGCACTCTCTGGACTCACTGCAGTGCATTCCCGGTGGTGCCAGTGCACTCTCTGGACTCACTGCACTGCATCCCCAGTGGTGCTAGTTCACTCTGAACTCACTGCAGTGCATCCCCAGTGGTACCAGTGCACTCTCTGGACTCAGTGCACTGCATCCCCAGTGGTGCCAGTGCACTCTCTAGACTCACCGCACTGCACCCTGAGTGGTGCCAGTGCACTCTCTGGACTCACTGCACCGCATCCCCAGTGGTGCCAGTGCACTCTCTAGAGTCACTGCACTGCATCCCCAGTGGTGCCACTGCAGTCTCTGCACTCACTGAAGTGCATCTCCAGTGGTGCCAGTGAACTCTCTGGACTCACTGCACTGCATCCCCATTGGTGCCAGTGCACTCTCTGGACTCACTGCACTGCATCCCTAGGGCACTCTCTGCAGACACTGCAGTGCATCCCCAAGGGTGACAGTGCACTCTCTGGACTCACTGCACTGCATCCCCAGTGGTGCCAGTGCACTCTCTGGACTCACTGCACTGCATCACCTGTGGTGCCAGTGCACTCTCTGGACTCACTGCACCGCATCCGCAGTGGTGCCAGTGCACTCTCTAGAGTCACTGCGCTGCATCCCCAGTGGTGTCAGTGCACTCTCTGGAGTGACTGCAGTGCATCCCCATTAGTGCCAGTGCACTCTCTGGACTCGCGTCACTGCATCCCCAGTGGTGCCAGTGCCCTCTCTGGACTCGCGTCACTGCATCCCCAGTGGTGCCAGTGCACTCTCTGGACTCACTGAAGTGCATCCCCAGTGGTGCCAGTGCACTCTCTGGGCTCACTGCAGTGCATTCCCGGTGGTGCCAGTGCACTCTCTGGACTCACTGCACTGCATCCCCAGTGGTGCTAGTGCACTCTGGACTCACTGCAGTGCATCCCCAGTGGTGCCAGTGCACTCTCTGGACTCACTGCACTGCATCCCCAGTGGTGCCAGTGCACTCTCTGGACTCACTGTACTGCATCCCCAGTGGTGCCAGTGCACTCTCTGGTCTCACCGCACTGCACCCTGAGTGGTGCCAGTGCACTCTCTGGACTCACTGCACTGCATCCCCAGTGGTGCCAGTGCACTCTCTGGACTCACTGCAGGGCATCCCCACTGGTGCCAGTGCACTCTCTGGACTCACTGTACTGCATCCCCATTGGTGCCAAAGCACTCTCTGGACTCCCGCCACCGCATCCCCAGTGGTTCCAGTGCACTCTCTGGACTCACTGAAGTGCATCCCCAGTGGTGCCAGTGCACTCTCTGGACTCACTGCACCGCATCCCCAGTGGTGCCAGTGCACTCTCTGGAGTGACTGCAGTGCATCCCCACTGGTGCCAGTGCACTCTCTGGACTCGCGTCAATGCGTTCCCAGTAATGCTAATGCACTCTCTGGACTCACTGCACTGCATCCCGAGTGGTGGCAGTGCACTCTCTGGACTCACTGCAGTGCATCCCCAGTGCTGCCAGTGCACTCTCTGGACTCACTGCGCTGCATCCCCAGTGGTGCCAGTACACTCACTGGACTCACTGAAGGGCATCCCCAGTGGTGCCAGTGCACTCTCTGGACTCACTGCACTGCATCCCTAGGGCACTCTCTGCAGACACTGCAGTGCATCCCCAAAGGTGACAGTGCACTCTCTGGACTCACTGCACTGCATCCCCTGTGGTGCCAGTGCACTCTCTGGACTCACTGCACTACTCCAGCCGCGGCAGTCGCTCCAGCCGCGGTAGCCCTCCAGCCTCGGCAGCCGCGGCAGCCGCGGCAGCCGCTCCAGCCGCGGCAGCCGCTCCGTCCGCGGCATACGCGGCAGACTCTCCAACCGCGGCAGCCGCTCCAGCCGCGGAAGCCGCGGCAGCCGCTCCAAAGGCGGCAGGCGCTCCAACCGCGGCAACCGCTCCAGCCGTGGCAGCCGCTCCACTCGGTAGCGGCTGGAGCGGCTGACGCGGCTAGAGCGGCTGGAGCGGCTGCCGCGGCTGGAGCTCCTGCCGCGTTTGGAGCGGTTACCGCGGCTGGAGCGGCTGCCGCGGCTGGAGCGGCTGCCATGGCTGGAGGGGCTAACGCGGCTGGAGAGGCTGACGCGGTTGGAGCGTCTAGAGCGTCTGCCGCGGCTGGAGGGGCTACCGCGGCTGGAGCGGTTGACGCGGTTGGAGCGGAAACCGAGGCTGGAGCGCCACTCTCTGGACTCACTGCACTGCATCACCTGTGGTGCCAGTGCACTCTCTGGACTCATTGCACTGCATCACCAGTGGTGCCAGTGCACTCACTGGACTCACTGCAGTGCATCCCCAGTGGTGCCAGTGCACTCTCTGGACTCACTGCACTGCATCCCCAATGGCGCTAGAGCACTCTCTGGACTCACTGCACTGCATCCCCAGTGGTGCCAGTGCACTCTCTGCACACACTGAAGTGCATTTTCAGTGGTGCCAGTGCACTCTCTGGACTCACTGCACTGCATCCCCAGTGGTGCCAGTGCACTCTCTGGACTCACTGCAGTGCAACCCCAGTGGTGCCAGTGCACTCTCTGGACTCACTGCACTGCATCCCCAGTGGTGCCAGTGCACTCTCTGGACTCACTGCAGTGCATCCCCAGTGGTGCCAGTGCGCTCTCTGGACTCACTGCAGTGCATCCCCCGTGGTGCAAGTGCACACTCTGGACTCACTGGAGTGCATCACCTGTGGTGCCAGTGCACTCTCTGGACTCACTGCACTGCATCCCCAGTGAGCCAGTGCACTCTCTGGACTCACTGCACTGCATCCCCAGTGGTGCCAGTGCACTCTCTGGACTCACTGAAGTGCATTCTCAGTGCAGCCTGTGCACTCTCTGGACTCACTGCACTGCATCCCCAGTGGTGCCAGTGCACTCTCTGGACTCACTGCACTGCATCCCCAGTGGTGCCAGTGCTATCCCTGGACTCACTGTAGTGCATCCCCAGTGGTGCCAGTGCACTCTCTGGACTCACTGCAGTGCATCCCCAGTGGTGCCAGTGCACTCTCTGGACTCACTGAAGTGCATTCTCAGTGGTGCCAGTGCACTCTCTGGACTCACTGCACTGCATCCCCAGTGGTGCCAGTGCACTCACTGGACTCACTGCACTGCATCCCCAGTGGTGCCAGTGCACGCTCTGGGCTCACTGCAGGGCATCCCCAGTGGTGCCAGTGCACTCTCTGGACTCACTGCACTGCATCCCCAGTGGTGCCAGTGCTATCCCTGGACTCACTGTAGTGCATCCCCAGTGGAGCCAGTGCACTCTCTGGACTCACTGCAGGGCATCCCCAGTGGTGCCAGTGCACTCTCTGCACTCACTTTACTGCATCGCCAGTGGTGCCAGTGCACTCTCTGTACTCACTGCACTGCATTCCCAGTGGTGACAGTGAAGTCTTTGGACTCACTGCACTCCATCCCCACTGGTGCCTTTGCACTCCCTGGACTCACTGCACTGCTCCAGCCGCGGCAGCCGCTCCAGCCGCGGTAGCCCTCCAGCCGTGGCAGCCGCTCCACTCGGTAGCGGCTGGAGCGGCTGCCGCGGCTAGAGCGGCTGGAGCGGCTGCCGCGGCTGGAGCGGCTGCCGCGGTTGGAGCGGCTGCCGCGGCTGGAGCGGCTGGAGCGGATGCCGCGGCTGGAGCGGCTGGAGCGGCTGCCGCGGCTGGAGCGGCTGGAGGAGCTACCGCGGCTGGAGCGGTTAACGCGGCTGGAGCGGATGCCGAGGCTGGAGCGGATGCCGCGGCGGGTGCGGCTGGAGAGGCTGCCGCGGCTGGAGCAGTGCAGTGAGTCCAGAGAGTGCACTGGCACCTTGGGGATGCAGTGCAGTGAGTAAAGAGAGTGCACTGGCACCATTGGGGATGCAGTGCAGTGAGTCCAGAGAGTGTACTGGCACCACTGGGGATGCAGTGCAGTGAGTCCAGAGAGTGCACTGGCAACACTGGGGATGCAATGCAGTGAGTCCAGAGAGTGCACTGGCACCACTGGGCATGCAGTGCTGTGAGTCCAGAGAGTGCCCCGGCAACACCGGGAATGCAATACAGTGACTGCAGAGACTGCACTGACACCACTGCGGATGCAGTGCCGCGAGTCCAGAGAGTGCACTGGCAAAACTGGGGATGCGGTGCCGGGAGTCCAGAGAGTGCTTTGGTACCACTGGGGATGCACTGCAGTTAGTCCAGAGAGTGCACTGGCACCACTGGGGATGCAGTGCAGTGAGTCCAGCGAATGCACTGGCACCACTGGGGATACGGTGCCGGGAGTCCAGAGAGTGCACTGACACCACTGGGGATGCGGTGCCTAGAGTCCAGAGAGTGCTTTGGCACCACTGGGGATGCAGTGCAGTGAGTCCACAGAGTGCACTGACACCAGTGGGAATGCGGTGCAGTGATTCCAGAGACTTCAATGGCACCACTGGGGATGCACTGCAGTGAGTCCAGAGAGTACACTGGCACCACTGAGAATGCATTTCAGTGAGTCCAGAGAGTGCCCTTCCAGCCTCGGCATCCGATCCAGCCGAGTCAACCCCGCGGTAGCCCCTCCAGCCGCGGCAGACGCTCCAGCCGCGGCAGCCGCTCCAGCAGCTCCAGCCGCGGCAGCCGCTCCAGCCCCTCCATCCGCGCCAGCCTCTCCATCCGCGGCAGCCGCTCCAGCCGCTACCGAGTGGAGCGGCTGCCACGGCTGGAGGGCTACCGCGGCTAGAGCGGCTGCCGAGGCTGGAGCAGTGCAGTGAGTCCAGGGAGTGCAAAGGCACCAGTGGGGATGGAGTGCAGTGAGTCCAAAGACTTCACTGTCACCACTGGGAATGCAGTGCAGTGAGTCCAGGGAGTGCACTTGCACCACTGGGGATGCAGCGCAGTGACTCCAGAGAGTGCACTGACACCACTGGGGATGCACTTCAGTCAGTCCAGTGAGTGTACTGGCACCACTGGGGATGCACTGCAGTGAGTCCAGAGAGTGCACTGGCTCCACTGAGATTGCACTTCAGTGAGTCCAGAGAGTGCACTGGCTCCACTGGGGATGCAGTGCAGTGAGTCAAGAGAGTGCACTGGCAGGAATGGGGATGCAGTGCAGTGAGTCCAGAGAGTGCACTGGCACCACTGGGGATGCCCTGCAGTTAGTCCAGAGAGCGCACTGGCACCACTGGGGATGATGTGCAGTGAGTCCAGAGAGTGCCCCGGCAACACTGGGAATGCACTACAGTGACTGCAGACACTGCACTGACACCACTGCGGATGCAGTGCCGCGAGTCCAGAGAGTGCACTGGCACCATAGGGGATGCGGTGCCGGGAGTCCAGAGAGTGTTTGGCACCACTGGGGATGCACTGCAGTGAGTCCAAAGAGTGCACTGTCACTACTGGGGATGCAGTGCAGTGAGTCCAGAGAGTGCACTGGCACCACTGAGAATGCAGTGCAGTGAGTCCACACAGTGCACTAGCATCACTGGGGATGCAGTGCAGTGAGTCCAGAGAGTGCACTGGCACCACTGGAGATGCAGTGCAGAGAGTCCAGAGATTGCACTGGCACAACTGGGGATGCAGTGCTGTGACTCCAGAGAGCGCACTGGCACCACTGGGGATGCACTGCAGTGAGTCCAGAGAGTGCACTGGCACCACTGATGATGCACTGCAGTGAGTCCAGAGAGTGCACTGGCACCACTGGGGATGCACTGCAGTGAGTCCAGAGAGTGCACTGGCACCACTGGGGATGCACTGCAGTGAGTCCAGAGAGTGCACTGGCACCACTGGGGATGCACTGCAGTGAGTCCAGAGATTGCACTGGCACCACTGGGGATGCAGTGCAGTGAGTCCACACAGTGCACTAGCACCACTGGGGATGCAGTGCAGTGAGTCCAGAGAGTGCACTGGCACCACTGGAGATGCAGTGCAGTGAGTCCAGAGAGTGCACTGGCACCACTGGTGATGCACTGCTGTGAGTCCAGAGAGTGCTCTTGCACCACAGGGGATGCAGTGCAGTGACTCAAGAGAGTGCACTGGCAGCACTGGGGATGCAGTGCAGTGAGTCCAGAGAGTGCACTGGCACCACTGGGGATGCAGGGCAGTGAGTCCAGAGAGTGCACTGGCACCACTGCGGATGCACTGCAGTGAGTCCAGAGAGTGCACTGGCTCCACTGGGGATGCACTGCAGTGAGTCCAGAGAGTGCACTGGCACCACTGGGGATGCAGTGCAGTGAGTCCAGAGAGTGCACTGGCACCACTGGGGATGCACTGCAGTGAGTCCAGAGAGTGCAATGGCACCACTGGGGATGCACTGCAGTGAGTCCACAGAGTGCACTAGCACGACTGCGGATGCAGTGCAGTGAGTCCAGAGAATGCGCTGGAACCAAAGGGGATGCAGTGCAGTGAGTCCAGAGAGTGCACTGGCACCACTGGGGATGCAGTGCAGTGACTCCAGAGAGTGCACTGGCACCACTGGGGATGCACTGCAGTGAGTCCAGTGAGTGCACTGTCACTACTGGGGATGCAGTGCAGTGAGTCCAGACAGTGCACTGGCACCACTGGGGAAGCAGTGCAGTGAGTCCAGAGAGTGCAGTGGCACCACTGGGGATGCACTGCAGTGAGTCCAGTGAGTGCACTGTCACTACTGGGGATGCAGTGCAGTGAGTCCAGACAGTGCACTGGCACCACTGGGGAAGCAGTGCAGTGAGTCCAGAGAGTGCACTGGCAGCACTGGGGATGCAGTGCAGTGAGTCCAGAGAGTGCACTGGCACCACTGGGGATGCAGTTCAGTGAGTCCAGAGAGTGCACTGGCACCAGTGGGGATGCACTGCAGTCAGTCCAGTGAGTGCACTGGCACCACTGGGGATGCAGTGCAGTGAGTCCAGAGAGTGCACTGGCACCACTGGGGATGCAGTGCAGTGAGTCCAGAGAGTGCACTGGCACCACTGGGGATGCAGTGCAGTGAGTCCAGAGAGTGCACTGGAACCACTGGGGATGCACTGCAGTGAGTCCAGAGAGTGCACTGGCACCACTGGGGATGCACTGCAGTGAGTCCACAGAGTGCACTAGCACGACTGGGGATGCAGTGCAGTGAGTCCAGAGAATGCGCTGGAACCACTGGGGATGCAGTGCAGTGAGTCCAGAGAGTGCACTGGCACCACTGGGGATGCAGTGCAGTGACTCCAGAGAGTGCACTGGCACCACTGGGGATGCACTGCAGTGAGTCCAGTGAGTGCACTGTCACTACTGGGGATGCAGTGCAGTGAGTCCAGACAGTGCACTGGCACCACTGGGGAAGCAGTGCAGTGAGTCCAGAGAGTGCAGTGGCACCACTGGGGATGCACTGCAGTGAGTCCAGTGAGTGCACTGTCACTACTGGGGATGCAGTGCAGTGAGTCCAGACAGTGCACTGGCACCACTGGGGAAGCAGTGCAGTGAGTCCAGAGAGTGCACTGGCAGCACTGGGGATGCAGTGCAGTGAGTCCAGAGAGTGCACTGGCACCACTGGGGATGCAGTTCAGTGAGTCCAGAGAGTGCACTGGCACCACTGGGGATGCACTGCAGTCAGTCCAGTGAGTGCACTGGCACCACTGGGGATGCAGTGCAGTGAGTCCAGAGAGTGCACTGGCACCACTGGGGATGCAGTGCAGTGAGTCCAGAGAGTGCACTGGCACCACTGGGGATGCACTGCTGTGAGTCCAGAGAGTGCTCTTGCACCACAGGGGATGCAGTGCAGTGAATCAAGAGAGTGCACTGGCAGCACTGGGGATGCAGTGCAGTGAGTCCAGAGAGTGCACTGGCACCACTGGGGATGCAGTGCAGTGAGTCCAGAGAGTGCAATGGCACCACTGCTGATGCACAGCAGTGAGTCCAGAGTGCACTGGCTCCACTGGGGATGCACTGCAGTGAGTCCAGAGAGTGCACTGGCACCACTGGGGATGCACTGCACTGAGTCCAGAGAGTGCACTGGCACCACTGGGGATGCAGTGCAGTGAGTCCAGAGAGTGCACTGGCACCACTGGGGATGCAGTGCAGTGAGTCCACAGAGTGCACTAGCACGACTGGGGATGCAGAGCATTGAGTGCAGAGAGTGCGCTGGAACCACTGGGGATGCAGTGCAGTGAGTCCAGAGAGTGCACTGGCACCACTGGGGATTCACTGCAGTGAGTCCAGACAGTGCACTGGCACCACTGGGGAAGCAGTGCAGTGAGTCCAGAGAGTGCAGTGGCACCAGTGGGGATGCAGTGCAGTGAGTCCAGAGAGTGCACTGGCAGCACTGGGGATGCAGTGCAGTGAGTCCAGAGAGTGCACTGGCACCACTGGGGATGCAGTTCAGTGAGTCCAGAGAGTGCACTGGCACCACTGGGGATGCAGTGCAGTGAGTCCAGAGAGTGCACTGGCACCACTGGGGATGCACTGCAGTGAGCCCAGAGAGTGCACTGGCACCAGTGGGGATGTACTGCAGTCAGTCCAGTGAGTGCACTGGCACCACTGGGGAAGCAGTGCAGTGAGTCCAGAGAGTGCACTGGCACCACTGGGGATGCAGTGGAGTGAGTCCAGTGAGTGTACTGGCACCACTGGGGATGCACTGCAGTGAGTCCAGAGAGTGCACTGGCACCACTGAGAATGCACTTCAGTGAGTCCAGAGAGTGCACTGGCACCACTGGGGAAGCAGTGCAGTGAGTCCAGAGAGTGCACTGGCACCACTGAGAATGCACTTCAGTGAGTCCAGAGAGTGCACTGGCACCACTGGGGATGCAGTGCAGTGAGTCCAGAGAGTGTACTGGCACCACTGGGGATGCACTGCAGTGAGTCCAGAGAGTGCACTGGCACCACTGAGAGTGCACTTCAATGAGTCCAGAGAGTGCAGTGGCACCACTGGGGATGCAGTGCAGTGAGACCAGAGAGTGCACTGGCACCACTGGGGATGCAGTGCAGTGAGTCCAGAGAGTGCAGTGGCACCACTGGGGATGCAGTTCAGTGAGTCCAGAGAGTGCACTGGCACCACTGGGAATGCAGTGCAGTGAATCCAGTGAGTGCACTGGCACCACTGGGGATGCAGTGCAGTGAATCCAGTGAGTGCACTGGCACCACTGGGGATGCAGTGCAGTGAGTCCAGAGAGTGCACTGGCACTACTGGGGATGCAGTGCAGTAAGTCCAGAGAGTGCACTGGCACCACTGGGGATGCACTGCAGTGAGTCCAGAGAGTGCACTGGCACCACTGGGGATGCACTGCAGTGAGTCCACAGAGTGCACTGGCACCACTGGGGAAGCAGTGCAGTGAGTCCAGAGAGTGCACTGGCACCACTGGGGATGCACTGCAGTGAGTCCAGAGAGTGCACTGTCACTACTGGGGATGCAGTGCAGTGAGTCCAGAGAGTTCACTGGCACCACTGAGAATGCACTTCAGTGAGTCCAGAGAGTGCACTGGCACCACTGGGGATGCACTGCAGTGAGTCCAGAGATTGCACTGGCACCACTGGGGATGCAGTACAGTGAGTCCACACAGTGCACTAGCACCACTGGGGATGCAGTGCAGTGAGTCCAGAGAGTGCACTGGCACCACTGGGGATGCAGTGCAGTGAGTCCAGAGAGTGCACTGGCACCACTGCGGATGCACTGCAGTGAGTCCAGAGAGTGCACTGGCTCCACTGGGGATGCACTGCAGTGAGTCCAGAGAGTGCACTGGCACCACTGGGGATGCAGTGCAGTGAGTCCAGAGAGTGTACTGGCACCACTGGGGATGCACTGCAGTGAGTCCAGAGAGTGCACTGGCACCACTGGGGATGCACTGCAGTGAGTCCAGAGAGTGCACTGGCACCACTGGGGATGCACTGCAGTGAGTCCACAGAGTGCACTAGCACGACTGGGGATGCAGTGCAGTGAGTCCAGAGAATGCGCTGGAACCACTGGGGATGCAGTGCAGTGAGTCCAGAGAGTGCACTGGCACCACTGGGGATGCAGTGCAGTGAGCCCAGAGAGTGCACTGGCACCAGTGGGGATGCAGTGCAGTGAGTCCAGACAGTGCACTGGCACCACTGGGGAAGCAGTGCAGTGAGTCCAGAGAGTGCAGTGGCACCACTGGGGATGCACTGCAGTGAGTCCAGTGAGTGCACTGTCACTACTGGGGATGCAGTGCAGTGAGTCCAGACAGTGCACTGGCACCACTGGGGAAGCAGTGCAGTGAGTCCAGAGAGTGCAGTGGCACCACTGGGTATGCACTGCAGTGAGTGCAGAGAGTGCACTGGCAGCACTGGGGATGCAGTGCAGTGAGTCCAGAGAGTGCACTGGCACCACTGGGGATGCAGTTCAGTGAGTCCAGAGAGTGCACTGGCACCAGTGGGGATGCACTGCAGTCAGTCCAGTGAGTGCACTGGCACCACTGGGGATGCAGTGCAGTGAGTCCAGAGATTTGCACTGGCACCACTGGGGATGCAGTGCAGTGAGTCCAGAGAGTGCACTGGCACCACTGGGGATGCACTGCTGTGAGTCCAGAGAGTGCTCTTGCACCACAGTGGATGCAGTGCAGTGACTCAAGAGAGTGCACTGGCAGCACTGGGGATGAAGTCCAGTGAGTCCAGAGAGTGCACTGGCACCACTGGGGATGCAGTGCAGTGAGTCCAGAGAGTGCAATGGCACCACTGAGGATGCACTGCAGTGAGTCCAGAGAGTGCACTGGCTCCACTGGGGATGCACTGCAGTGAGTCCAGAGAGTGCACTGGCACCACTGGGGATGCACTGCACTGAGTCCAGAGAGTGTACTGGCACCACTGGGGATGCACTGCAGTGAGTCCAGAGAGTGCACTGGCATCACTGGGGATGCACTGCAGTGAGTCCAGAGAGTGCACTGGCACCACTGGGGATGCACTGCAGTGAGTCCACAGAGTGCACTAGCACGACTGGGGATGCAGTGCAGTGAGTCCAGAGAGTGCGCTGGAACCACTGGGGATGCAGTGCAGTGAGTCCAGAGAGTGCACTGGCACCACTGGGGATGCACTGCAGTGAGTCCAGTGAGTGCACTGGCACCACTGGGGATGCAGTGCAGTGAGTCCAGACAGTGCACTGGCACCACTGGGGAAGCAGTGCAGTGAGTCCAGAGAGTGCAGTGGCACCACTGGGGATGCATTGCAGTGAGTCCAGAGAGTGCACTGGCACCACTGGGGATGCAGTGCAGTGAGTCCAGAGAGTGCACTGGCACCACTGGGGATGCAGTTCAGTGAGTCCAGAGAGTGCACTGGCACCACTGGGGATGCAGTGCAGTGAGTCCAGAGAGTGCACTGGCACCACTGGGGATGCACTGCAGTGAGCCCAGAGAGTGCACTGGCACCAGTGGGGATGTACTGCAGTCAGTCCAGTGAGTGCACTGGCACCACTGGGGAAGCAGTGCAGTGAGTCCAGAGAGTGTACTGACACCACTGGGGATGCAGTGCAGTGAGTCCAGTGAGTGTACTGGCACCACTGGGGATGCACTGCAGTGAGTCCAGAGAGTGCACTGGCACCACTGAGAATGCACTTCAGTGAGTCCAGAGAGTGCACTGGCACCACTGGGGAAGCAGTGCAGTGAGTCCAGAGAGTGCACTGGCACCACTGAGAATACACTTCAGTGAGTCCAGAGAGTGCACTGGCACCACTGGGGATGCAGTGCAGTGAGTCCAGAGAGTGTACTGGCACCACTGGGGATGCACTGCAGTGAGTCCAGAGAGTGCACTGGCACCACTGAGAGTGCACTTCAATGAGTCCAGAGAGTGCAGTGGCACCACTGGGGATGCAGTGCAGTGAGTCCAGAGAGTGCAGTGGCACCACTGGGGATGCAGTGCAGTGAGTCCAGAGAGTGCAGTGGCACCACTGGGGATGCAGTGCAGTGAGTCCAGAGAGTGCACTGGCACCACTGGGGATGCAGTGCAGTGAATCCAGTGAGTGCACTGGCACCACTGGGGATGCAGTGCAGTGAATCCAGTGAGTGCACTGGCACCACTGGGGATGCAGTGCAGTGAGTCCAGAGATTGCACTGGCACTACTGGGGATGCAGTGCAGTAAGTCCAGAGAGTGCACTGGCACCACTGGGGATGCACTGCAGTGAGTCCAGAGAGTGCACTGTCACTACCGGGGATGCAGTGCAGTGAGTCCAGAGAGTGCACTGGCACCACAGGGGATGCAGTGCAGTGAGTCCAGAGAGTGCACTGGCACCACTGGGGATGCACTGCAGTGAGTCCAGAGAGTGCACAGTCACTACTGGGGATGCAGTGCAGTGAGTCCAGAGAGTGCACTGGCACCACTGGGGATGCAGTGCAGTGAGTCCTGAGAGTGCACTGGCACCACTGGGGATGCACTGCAGTGAGTCCAGAGATTGCACTGGCACCACCGGGGATGCAGTGCAGTGAGTCCAGAGAGTGCACTGGCACCACTGGGGATGCAGTGCAGTGAATCCAGTGAGTGCACTGGCACCACTGGGGATGCAGTGCAGTGAGTCCAGAGAGTGCACTGGCACCACTGGGGATGCAGTGCAGTGAGTCCAGAGAGTGCAGTGGCACCACTAGGGATGCAGTGCAGTGAGTCCAGAGAGTGCACTGGCAGCACTGGGGATGCAGTGCAGTGAGTCCAGAGAGTGCACTGGCACCACTGGGGATGCAGTTCAGTGAGTCCAGAGAGTGCACTGGCACCACTGGGGATGCAGTGCAGTGAGTCCAGAGAGTGCACTGGCACCACTGAGAATGCACTTCAGTGAGTCCAGAGAGTGCACTGGCACCACTGGGGATGCAGTGCAGTGAGTCCAGAGAGTGCACTGGCACCAGTGGGGATGCACTGCAGTGAGTCCAGAGAGTGCACTGGCACCACTGGGGATGTGTCCAGTGAGTCCAGTGAGTGCACTGGCACCACTGGGGATGCAGTGCAGTGAGTCCAGTGAGTGTACTGGCACCACTGGGGATGCAGTGCAGTGAGTCCAGAGAGTGCACTGGCACCACTGAGAATGCACTTCAGTGAGGCCAGAGAGTGCACTGGCACCACTGGGGATGCACTTCAGTGAGTCCAGAGAGTGCACTGGCACCACTGGGGATGCACTGCAGTGAGTCCAGAGAGTGCACTGGCACCACTGGGGATGCAGTGCTGTGACTCCAGAGAGTGCACTGGCACCACTGGGGATGCAGTGCAGTGAGTCCAGAGAGTGCACTGGCACCACTGGGGATGCGGTGCCGGGAGTCCAGAGAGTGCTTTGGCACCAGTGGGGATGCACTGCACTTACTCCAGAGACTGCACTGGCACCACTGGGGATGCAGTGCAGTGAGTCCAGAGAGTGCACTGGCACCACTGGGGATGCACTGCAGTGAGTCCAGAGAGTGCACTGTCCCCACTGGGGATGCAGTGCAGTGAGTCCACAGAGTGCACTGGCACCACTGGGGATGCAGTGCAGTGAGTCCAGAGAGTGCACTGGCACCACTGGGGATGCAGTGCAGTGAGTCCAGAGAGTGCACTGTCACCACTGGGGATGCAGTGCAGTGAGTCCACAGAGTGCACTGGCACCACTGGGGATGCAGTGCAGTGAGTCCAGAGAGTGCACTGGCACCACTGGGGATGCACTGCAGTGAATCCAGTGAGTGCACTGGCACCACTGGGGATACAGTGCAGTGAGTCCAGAGAGTGCACTGGCACCACTGGGGATGCAGTGCAGTGACTCCAGAGAGTGCACTGGCACCACTGGGGATGCATTGCAGTGAGTCCAGAGAGTGCACTGGCACCACAGATGATGCAGTACACTGAGTCCAGTGAGTGCACTGGCACCACTGGGGATGTAGTGCAGTGACTCGAGAGAGTGCACTTGCACCACTGGGGATGCAGTGCAGTGAGTCCAGAGAGTGCACTGGCACCACTGGGGATGCACTGCAGTGAGTCCAGAGAGTGCACTGGCACCACTGGGGATGCACTTCAGTGAGTCCAGAGATTGCACTGGCACCACTGTGGATGCAGTGCAGTGAGTCCAGAGACTTCACTGGCACCACTGGGAATGCAGAGAAGTGAGTGCAGAGAGTGCACTGGCACCACAGGGATGCAGTGCAGTGAGTCCAGAGAGTGCACTGGCACCACTGGGGATGCAGTGCAGTGACTCCAGAGAGTGCACTGGCACCACTGGGGATGCAGTGCAGTGAGTCCAAAGAGTGCACTGGCACCACTGGGAATGCACTGCAGTGAGTCCAGAGAGTGCACTGGCACCACTGGTGATGCAGTACAGTGAGTCCAGAGAGTGCACTGGCACCACTGGTGATGAACTGCAGTGAGTCCAGAGAGTACACTGGCACCACTGGGGATGCACTACAGTGAGTCCAGAGATTGCACTGGCACCACTGGGGATGCAGTGCAGTGAGTCCAGAGAGTGCACTGGCACAACTGGGGATGCACTTCAGTGAGTCCAGAGAGTGCACTGGCACCAGTGGGGATGCAGTGCAGTGAGTCCAGAGAGTGCACTGGCACCACTGGGGATGCACTGCAGTGAGTCCAGAGAGTACACTGGCACCACTGGGGATGCAGTGCAGTGAGTTCAGAGAGTGCACTGGCACCACTGGGGATGCACTGCAGTGAGTCCAGAGAGTGCACTGGCACCACTGGGGATGTGTCCAGTGAGTCCAGTGAGTGCACTGGCACCACTGGGGATGCAGTGCAGTGAGTCCAGAGAGTACACTGGCACCAGTGGGGATGCAGTGCAGTGAGTCCAGAGAGTGCACTGGCACCACTGGGGATGCAGTGCAGTCAGTCCAGTGAGTGCACTGGCACCACTGGGGGTGCAGTACAGTGAGTCCAG
Organism: Anser cygnoides; assembly: GCF_040182565.1. Lineage (NCBI taxonomy): Eukaryota > Metazoa > Chordata > Aves > Anseriformes > Anatidae > Anser > Anser cygnoides. The sequence continues at coordinate 64,590,365 of NC_089874.1, forward strand.
AGAGTGCACTGGCACCACTGGGGATGCACTGCAGTGAGTCCAGACAGTGCACTGGCACCACTGGGGATTCCCTGCAGTGAGTCCAGAGAGTGCACTGGCACCACTGGGGATGCACTGCCGTGAGTCCAGAGAGTGCACTGGCACCACTGGGGATGCACTGCAGTGAGTCCAGAGAGTGCACTGGCACCACTGGGGCTTCAGTGCAGTGAGTCAAGAGAGTGCACTGGCACCACTGGGGATGCACTGCAGTGAGTCCAGAGAGTGCACTGGCACCACTGGGGATGCACTGCAGTGAGTCCAGAGAGTGCACTGTCACCACTGGGGATGCAGTACAGTGAGTCCACAGAGTGCACTGGCACCAGTGGGTATGCAGTACAGTGAGTCCAGAGAGTGTACTGGCACCACTGGGCATGCGGTGCAGTGAGTCCAGAGAGTGCACTGGCACCACTGGGGATGCGGTGCTGGGAGTCCAGAGAGTGCTTTGGCACCAGTGGGGATGCAGTGCAGTTACTCCAGAGACTGCACTGGCACCACCGGGGATGCAGTGCAGTGAGTCCAGAGAGTGCACTGGCACCACTGGGGATGCAGTGCAGTGAGTCCAGAGATTTGCACTGGCACCACTGGGGATGCAGTGCTGTGACTCCAGAGAGCGCACTGGCACCACTGGGGATGCAGTGCAGTGAGTCCAGAGAGTGCACTGGCACCACTGGGGATGCACTGCAGTGAGCCCAGAGAGTGCACTGGCACCAGTGGGGATGCACTGCAGTGAGTCCAGTGAGTGCACTGGCACCACTGGGGAAGCAGTGCAGTGAGTCCAGAGAGTGCAGTGGCACCACTGGTGATGTAGTTTAGTGAGTCCAGAGAGTGCACTGGCACCACAGGGGATGCACTGCAGTGAGTCCAGTGAGTGTACTGGCACCACTGGGGATGCACTGCAGTGAGTCCAGAGAGTGCACTGGCACCACTGAGAATGCACTTCAATGAGTCCAGAGAGTGCACTGGCACCACTGGGGATGCACTGCAGTGAGTCCAGAGAGTGCAGTGGCACCACTGGGGATGCACTGCAGTGAGTCCAGAGAGTGCTTTGGCACCAGTGGGGATGCACTGCAGTTACTCCAGAGACTGCACTGGCACCACTGGGGATGCACTGCTGTGAGTCCAGAGAGTGCACTGGCACCAGTGGGGATGCAGTGCAGTGAGTCCAGAGAGTGCACTGGCACCACTGGGGATGCACTGCAGTGAGTCCAGAGAGTGCACTGTCACCACTGGGGATGCAGTACAGTGAGTCCACAGAGTGCACTGGCACCACTGGGGATGCAGTGCAGTGTGTCCAGAGAGTGCACTGGCACCACTGGGGATGCAGTGCAGTGAATCCAGTGAGTGCACTGGCACCACTGGGGATGCAGTGCAGTGAGTCCAGAGAGTGTACTGGCACTACTGGGGATGCAGTGCAGTAAGTCCAGAGAGTGCACTGGCACCACTGGGGATGCACTGCAGTGAGTCCAGAGAGTGCACTGTCACTACTGGGTATGCAGTGCAGTGAGTCCAGAGAGTGCACTGGCACCACTGGGGATGCAGTGCAGTGAGTTCAGAGAGTGCACTGGCACCACTGGGGATGCACTGCAGTGAGTCCAGAGAGTGCACTGGCACCACTGGGGATGTGTCCAGTGAGTCCAGTGAGTGCACTGGCACCACTGGGGATGCAGTGCAGTGAGTCCAGAGAGTACACTGGCACCAGTGGGGATGCAGTGCAGTGAGTCCAGAGAGTGCACTGGCACCACTGGGGATGCAGTGCAGTCAGTCCAGTGAGTGCACTGGCACCACTGGGGATGCACTGCAGTGAGTCCAGACAGTGCACTGGCACCACTGGGGATTCCCTGCAGTGAGTCCAGAGAGTGCACTGGCACCACTGGGGATGCACTGCCGTGAGTCCAGAGAGTGCACTGGCACCACTGGGGATGCACTGCAGTGAGTCCAGAGAGTGCACTGGCACCACTGGGGCTTCAGTGCAGTGAGTCAAGAGAGTGCACTGGCACCACTGGGGATGCACTGCAGTGAGTCCAGAGAGTGCACTGGCACCACTGGGGATGCACTGCAGTGAGTCCAGAGAGTGCACTGTCACCACTGGGGATGCAGTACAGTGAGTCCACAGAGTGCACTGGCACCAGTGGGTATGCAGTACAGTGAGTCCAGAGAGTGTACTGGCACCACTGGGCATGCGGTGCAGTGAGTCCAGAGAGTGCACTGGCACCACTGGGGATGCGGTGCTGGGAGTCCAGAGAGTGCTTTGGCACCAGTGGGGATGCAGTGCAGTTACTCCAGAGACTGCACTGGCACCACCGGGGATGCAGTGCAGTGAGTCCAGAGAGTGCACTGGCACCACTGGTGATGCAGTGCAGTGAGTCCAGAGATTTGCACTGGCACCACTGGGGATGCAGTGCTGTGACTCCAGAGAGCGCACTGGCACCACTGGGGATGCAGTGCAGTGAGTCCAGAGAGTGCACTGGCACCACTGGGGATGCACTGCAGTGAGCCCAGAGAGTGCACTGGCACCAGTGGGGATGCACTGCAGTGAGTCCAGTGAGTGCACTGGCACCACTGGGGAAGCAGTGCAGTGAGTCCAGAGAGTGCAGTGGCACCACTGGTGATGCAGTTTAGTGAGTCCAGAGAGTGCACTGGCACCACAGGGGATGCACTGCAGTGAGTCCAGTGAGTGTACTGGCACCACTGGGGATGCACTGCAGTGAGTCCAGAGAGTGCACTGGCACCACTGAGAATGCACTTCAATGAGTCCAGAGAGTGCACTGGCACCACTGGGGATGCACTGCAGTGAGTCCAGAGAGTGCAGTGGCACCACTGGGGATGCACTGCAGTGAGTCCAGAGAGTGCTTTGGCACCAGTGGGGATGCACTGCAGTTACTCCAGAGACTGCACTGGCACCACTGGGGATGCACTGCTGTGAGTCCAGAGAGTGCACTGTCACCACTGGGGATGCACTGCAGTGAGTCCAGAGAGTGCACTGGCACCACTGGGGATGCACTGCAGTGAGTCCAGAGAGTGCACTGTCACCACTGGGGATGCAGTACAGTGAGTCCACAGAGTGCACTGGCACCACTGGGGATGCAGTGCAGTGTGTCCAGAGAGTGCACTGGCACCACTGGGGATGCAGTGCAGTGAATCCAGTGAGTGCACTGGCACCACTGGGGATGCAGTGCAGTGAGTCCAGAGAGTGTACTGGCACTACTGGGGATGCAGTGCAGTAAGTCCAGAGAGTGCACTGGCACCACTGGGGATGCACTGCAGTGAGTCCAGAGAGTGCACTGTCACTACTGGGTATGCAGTGCAGTGAGTCCAGAGAGTGCACTGGCACCACTGGGGATGCAGTGCAGTGAGTCCTGAGAATGCACTGGCACCACTGGGGATGCACTGCAGTGAGTCCAGAGATTGCACTGGCACCGCTGGGGATGCAGTACAGTGAGTCCACACAGTGCACTAACACCACTGGGGATGCAGTGCAGTGAGTCCAGAGAGTGCACTGGCACCACTGGTGATGCAGTGCAGTGAGTCCAGAGAGTGCACTGGCACCACTGGTGATGCACTGCTGTGAGTCCAGAGAGTGCTCTTGCACCAGTGGGGATGCAGTGCAGTGAGTCCAGAGAGTGCACTGGCACCACTGGGGATGCACTGCAGTGAGTCCAGAGAGTACACTGGCACCACTGGGGATGCAGTGCAGTGAGTCCAGAGAGTGCACTGGCACCACTGGGGATGCACTGCAGTGAGTCCAGAGAGTGCAATGGCACCACTGCGGATGCACTGCAGTGAGTCCAGAGAGTGCTCTTGCACCAGTGGGGATGCAGTGCAGTGACTCAAGAGAGTGCACTGGCAGCACTGGGGATGCAGTGCAGTTAGTCCAGAGAGTGCACTGGCACCACTGGAGATGCAGTGCAGTCAGTCCAGAGAGTGCAATGGCACCACTGCGGATGCACTGCAGTGAGTCCAGAGAGTGCACTGGCTCCACTGGGGATGCACTGCAGTGAGTCCAGAGAGTGCACTGGCACCACTGGGGATGCACTGCAGTGAGTCCAGAGAGTGTACTGGCACCACTGGGGATGCACTTCAGTGAGTCCAGAGAGTGCACTGGCACCAGTGGGGATGCAGTGCAGTGAGTCCAGAGAGTGCACTGGCACCACTGGTGATGCAGTGCAGTGAGTCCAGAGAGTACACTGGCACCAGTGGGGATGCAGTGCAGTGAGTCCAGAGAGTGCACTGGCACCACTGGGGATGCAGTGCAGTCAGTCCAGTGAGTGCACTGGCACCACTGGGGGTGCAGTACAGTGAGTCCAGAGAGTGCACTGGCACCACTGGGGATGCACTGCAGTGAGTCCAGAGAGTGCACTGGCACCACTGGGTCTTCAGTGCAGTGAGTCAAGAGAGTGCACTGGCACCACTGGGGATGCACTGCAGTGAGTCCAGAGAGTGCACTGGCACCACTGGGGATGCAGTGCAGTGAGTCCAGAGAGTGCACTGTCACCACTGGGGATGCAGTACAGTGAGTCCACAGAGTGCACTGGCACCAGTGGGTATGCAGTACAGTGAGTCCAGAGAGTGCACTGGCACCACTGGGCATGCAGTGCAGTGAGTCCAGAGAGTGCACTGGCACCACTGGGGATGCGGTGCTGGGAGTCCAGAGAGTGCTTTGGCACCAGTGGGGATGCAGTGCAGTTACTCCAGAGACTGCACTGGCACCACCGGGGATGCACTGCAGTGAGTCCAGAGAGTGCACTGGCACCACTGGGTCTTCAGTGCAGTGAGTCAAGAGAGTGCACTGGCACCACTGGGGATGCACTGCAGTGAGTCCAGAGAGTGCACTGGCACCACTGGGGATGCACTGCAGTGATCCCAGAGAGTGCACTGGCACCAGTGGGGATGCACTGCAGTGAGTCCAGTGAGTGCACTGGCACCACTGGGGAAGCAGTGCAGTGAGTCCAGAGAGTGCAGTGGCACCACTGGTGATGCAGTTTAGTGAGTCCAGAGAGTGCACTGGCACCACTGGGGATGCAGTGCAGTGAGTCCAGTGAGTGTACTGGCACCACTGGGGATGCACTGCAGTGAGTCCAGAGAGTGCACTGGCACCACTGAGAATGCACGTCAATGAGTCCAGAGAGTGCACTGGCACCACTGGGGATGCAGTGCAGTGAGTCCAGAGAGTGCAGTGGCACCACTGGGGATGCACTGCAGTGAGTCCAGAGAGTGCTTTGGCACCAGTGGGGATGCACTGCAGTTACTCCAGAGACTGCACTGGCACCACTGGGGATGCAGTGCAGTGAGTCCAGAGAGTGCACTGGCACCAGTGGGGATGCATTGCAGTGAGTCCAGAGAGTGCACTGGCACCACTGGGGATGCACTGCAGTGAGTCCAGAGAGTGCACTGTCACCACTGGGGATGCAGTACAGTGAGTCCACAGAGTGCACTGGCACCACTGGGGATGCAGTGCAGTGAGTCCAGAGAGTGCACTGGCACCACTGGGGATGCAGTGCAGTGAATCCAGTGAGTGCAATGGCACCACTGGGGATGCAGTGCAGTGAGTCCAGAGAGTGCTCTGGCACTACTGGGGATGCAGTGCAGTAAGTCCAGAGAGTGCACTGGCACCACTGGTGATGCAGTGCAGTGAGTCCAGAGAGTGCACTGGCACCACTGGTGATGCACTGCTGTGAGTCCAGAGAGTGCTCTTGCACCACAGGGGATGCAGTGCAGTGACTCAAGAGAGTGCACTGGCAGCACTGGGGATGCAGTGCAGTGAGTCCAGAGAGTGCACTGGCACCACTGGAGATGCAGTGCAGTGAGTCCAGAGAGTGCAATGGCACCACTGCGGATGCACTGCAGTGAGTCCAGAGAGTGCACTGGCTCCACTGGGGATGCACTGCAGTGAGTCCAGAGAGTGCACTGGCACCACTGGGGATGCACTGCAGTGAGTCCAGAGAGTGTACTGGCACCACTGGGGATGCACTGAAGTGAGTCCGGAGAGTGCACTGGCACCACTGAGAATGCACTTCAGTGAGTCCAGAGAGTGCACTGGCACCACTGGGGATGCACTGCAGTGAGTCCATAGAGTGCACTAGCACCACTGGGGATGCAGTGCAGTGAGTCCAGAGAGTGCACTGGCACCACTGGGGATGCAGTGCAGTGAGTCCAGAGAGTTCACTGGCACCACTGGGGATGCACTGCAGTGAGTCCAGTGAGTGCACTGGCACCACTGGGGAAGCAGTGCAGTGAGTCCAGAGAGTGCAGTGGCACCACTGGTGATGCAGTTTAGTGAGTCCAGAGAGTGCACTGGCACCACTGGGGATGCAGTGCAGTGAGTCCAGTGAGTGTACTGGCACCACTGGGGATGCACTGCAGTGAGTCCAGAGAGTGCACTGGCACCACTGAGAATGCACGTCAATGAGTCCAGAGAGTGCACTGGCACCACTGGGGATGCACTGCAGTGAGTCCAGAGAGTGCAGTGGCACCACTGGGGATGCACTGCAGTGAGTCCAGAGAGTGCTTTGGCACCAGTGGGGATGCACTGCAGTTACTCCAGAGACTGCACTGGCACCACTGGGGATGCAGTGCAGTGAGTCCAGAGAGTGCACTGGCACAAATGGGGATGCACTGCAGTGAGTCCAGAGAGTGCACTGGCACCACTGGGGATGCACTGCAGTGAGTCCAGAGAGTGCACTGTCACCACTGGGGATGCAGTACAGTGAGTCCACAGAGTGCACTGGCACCACTGGGGATGCAGTGCAGTGAGTCCAGAGAGTGCACTGGCACCACTGGGGATGCAGTGCAGTGAATCCAGTGAGTGCAATGGCACCACTGGGGATGCAGTGCAGTGAGTCCAGAGAGTGCACTGGCACTACTGGGGATGCAGTGCAGTAAGTCCAGAGAGTGCACTGGCACCACTGGTGATGCAGTGCAGTGAGTCCAGAGAGTGCACTGGCACCACTGGTGATGCACTGCTGTGAGTCCAGAGAGTGCTCTTGCACCACAGGGGATGCAGTGCAGTGACTCAAGAGAGTGCACTGGCAGCACTGGGGATGCAGTGCAGTGAGTCCAGAGAGTGCACTGGCACCACTGGAGATGCAGTGCAGTGAGTCCAGAGAGTGCAATGGCACCACTGCGGATGCACTGCAGTGAGTCCAGAGAGTGCACTGGCTCCACTGGGGATGCACTGCAGTGAGTCCAGAGAGTGCACTGGCACCACTGGGGATGCACTGCAGTGAGTCCAGAGAGTGTACTGGCACCACTGGGGATGCACTGAAGTGAGTCCGGAGAGTGCACTGGCACCACTGAGAATGCACTTCAGTGAGTCCAGAGAGTGCACTGGCACCACTGGGGATGCACTGCAGTGAGTCCATAGAGTGCACTAGCACCACTGGGGATGCAGTGCAGTGAGTCCAGAGAGTGCACTGGCACCACTGGGGATGCAGTGCAGTGAGTCCAGAGAGTGCACTGGCACCACTGGGGATGCAGTGCAGTGAGTCCAGAGAGTGCACTGGCACCAGTGGGGATGCACTGCAGTGAGTATAGTGAGTGCACTGGCACCACTGGGGATGCAGTACAGTGAGTCCAGAGAGTGCACTGGCAGCACTGGGGAAGCAGTGCAGTGAGTCCAGAGAGTGCAGTGACACCACTAGGGATGCAGTGCAGTGAGTCCAGAGAGTGCACTGGCACCACTGGGGATGCAGTGCTGTGACTCCAGAGAGCGCACAGGCACCACTGGGGATGCAGTGCAGTGAGTCCAGAGAGTGCACTGGCACCACTGGGGATGCACTGCAGTGAGCCCAGAGAGTGCACTGGCACCAGTGGGGATGCACTGCAGTGAGTCCAGTGAGTGCACTGGCACCACTGGGGAAGCAGTGCAGTGAGTCCAGAGAGTGCAGAGGCACCACTGGTGATGCAGTTTAGTGAGTCCAGAGAGTGCACTGGCACCACTGGGGATGCAGTGCAGTCAGTCCAGTGAGTGTACTGGCACCACTGGGGATGCAGTGCAGTGAGTCCAGAGAGTGCACTGGCACCACTGAGAATGCACTTCAGTGAGTCCAGAGAGTGCACTGGCACCACTGGGGATGCACTTCAGTGAGTCAAGAGAGTGCACTGGCACCACTGGGGATGCACTGCAGTGAGTCCAGAGAGTGCACTGGCACCACTGGGGATGCACTGCAGTGATCCCAGAGAGTGCACTGGCACCAGTGGGGATGCACTGCAGTGAGTCCAGTGAGTGCACTGGCACCACTGGGGAAGCAGTGCAGTGAGTCCAGAGAGTGCAGTGGCACCACTGGTGATGCAGTTTAGTGAGTCCAGAGAGTGCACTGGCACCACTGGGGATGCAGTGCAGTGAGTCCAGTGAGTGTACTGGCACCACTGGGGATGCACTGCAGTGAGTCCAGAGAGTGCACTGGCACCACTGAGAATGCACGTCAATGAGTCCAGAGAGTGCACTGGCACCACTGGGGATGCACTGCAGTGAGTCCAGAGAGTGCAGTGGCACCACTGGGGATGCACTGCAGTGAGTCCAGAGAGTGCTTTGGCACCAGTGGGGATGCACTGCAGTTACTCCAGAGACTGCACTGGCACCACTGGGGATGCAGTGCAGTGAGTCCAGAGAGTGCACTGGCACCACTGGGGATGCAGTGCAGTAAGTCCAGAGAGTGCACTGGCACCACTGGTGATGCAGTGCAGTGAGTCCAGAGAGTGCACTGGCACCACTGGGGATGCAGTGCAGTGAATCCAGTGAGTGCAATGGCACCACTGGGGATGCAGTGCAGTGAGTCCAGAGAGTGCACTGGCACTACTGGGGATGCAGTGCAGTAAGTCCAGAGAGTGCACTGGCACCACTGGTGATGCAGTGCAGTGAGTCCAGAGAGTGCACTGGCACCAGTGGTGATGCACTGCTGTGAGTCCAGAGAGTGCTCTTGCACCACAGGGGATGCAGTGCAGTGACTCAAGAGAGTGCACTGGCAGCACTGGGGATGCAGTGCAGTGAGTCCAGAGAGTGCACTGGCACCACTGGAGATGCAGTGCAGTGAGTCCAGAGAGTGCAATGGCACCACTGCGGATGCACTGCAGTGAGTCCAGAGAGTGCACTGGCTCCACTGGGGATGCACTGCAGTGAGTCCAGAGAGTGCACTGGCACCACTGGGGATGCACTGCAGTGAGTCCAGAGAGTGTACTGGCACCACTGGGGATGCACTGAAGTGAGTCCGGAGAGTGCACTGGCACCACTGAGAATGCACTTCAGTGAGTCCAGAGAGTGCACTGGCACCACTGGGGATGCACTGCAGTGAGTCCATAGAGTGCACTAGCACCACTGGGGATGCAGTGCAGTGAGTCCAGAGAGTGCGCTGGAACCACTGGGGATGCAGTGCAGTGAGTCCAGAGAGTGCACTGGCACCACTGGGGATGCAGTGCAGTGAGTCCAGAGAGTGCACTGGCACCAGTGGGGATGCACTGCAGTGAGTATAGTGAGTGCACTGGCACCACTGGGGATGCAGTACAGTGAGTCCAGAGAGTGCACTGGCACCACTGGGGAAGCAGTGCAGTGAGTCCAGAGAGTGCAGTGGCACCACTAGGGATGCAGTGCAGTGAGTCCAGAGAGTGCACTGGCACCACTGGGGATGCAGTGCTGTGACTCCAGAGAGCGCACAGGCACCACTGGGGATGCAGTGCAGTGAGTCCAGAGAGTGCACTGGCACCACTGGGGATGCACTGCAGTGAGCCCAGAGAGTGCACTGGCACCAGTGGGGATGCACTGCAGTGAGTCCAGTGAGTGCACTGGCACCACTGGGGAAGCAGTGCAGTGAGTCCAGAGAGTGCAGAGGCACCACTGGTGATGCAGTTTAGTGAGTCCAGAGAGTGCACTGGCACCACTGGGGATGCAGTGCAGTCAGTCCAGTGAGTGTACTGGCACCACTGGGGATGCAGTGCAGTGAGTCCAGAGAGTGCACTGGCACCACTGAGAATGCACTTCAGTGAGTCCAGAGAGTGCACTGGCACCACTGGGGATGCACTGCAGTGAGTCCAGAGAGTGCACTGGCACCACTGGGGATGCACTGCAGTGAGTCCAGAGAGTGCACTGGCACCACTGGGGATGCAGTGCTGTGACTCCAGAGAGTGCACTGGCACCACTGGGGATGCAGTGCAGTGAGTCCAGAGAGTGCACTGGCACCACTGGGGATGCGGTGCCGGGAGTCCAGAGAGTGCTTTGGCACCAGTGGGGATGCACTGCAGTTACTCCAGAGACTGCACTGGCACCACTGGGGATGCAGTGCAGTGAGTCCAGAGAGTGCACTGGCACCACTGGGGATGCACTGCAGTGAGTCCAGAGAGTGCACTGTCACCACTGGGGATGCAGTGCAGTGAGTCCACAGAGTGCACTGGCACCACTGGGGATGCAGTGCAGTGAGTCCAGAGAGTGCACTGGCACCACTGGGGATGCACTGCAGTGAATCCAGTGAGTGCACTGGCACCACTGGGGATGCAGTGCAGTGAGTCCAGAGAGTGCACTGGCACCACTGGGGATGCAGTGCAGTGAGTCCAGAGAGTGCACTGGCACCACTGGTAATGCACTGCAGTGAGTCCAGAGAGTGCACTGGCACCACAGATGATGCAGTACACTGAGTCCAGTGAGTGCACTGGCACCACTGGGGATGCACTGCAGTGAGTCCAGAGAGTGCACTGGCACCACTGGGGATGCACTGCAGTGAGTCCAGAGACTTCACTGGCACCACTGGGAATGCAGAGAAGTGAGTGCAGAGAGTGCACTGGCACCACTGGGGATGCAGTGCAGTGAGTCCAGAGAGTGCACTGGCACCACTGGGGATGCAGTGCAGTGAGTCCAGAGAGTGCACTGGCACCACCTGTGATGCAGTGCAGTGAGTCCAGAGAGTGCACTGGCACCAATGGGGCTGCAGTGCAGTGAGTCCAAAGAGTGAACTGGCACCACTGGGAATGCAGTGCAGTGAGTCCAGAGAGTGCACTGGCACCACTGGTGATGCAGTACAGTGAGTCCAGAGAGTGCACTGGCACCACTGGTGATGCACTGCAGTGAGTCCAGAGAGTGCACTGGCACCACTGGGGATGCACTTCAGTGAGTCCAGAGATTGCACTGGCACCACTGGGGATGCACTGCAGTGAGTCCAGAGAGTGCACTGGCACCACTGGGGATGCAGTGCATTGAGTCCAGAGAGTGCACTGGCACAACTGGGGATGCACTGCAGTGAGTCCAGAGAGTACACTGGCACCAGTGGGGATGCAGTGCAGTGAGTCCAGAGAGTGCACTGGCACCACTGGGGATGCAGTGCAGTGAGTCCAGTGAGTGCACTGGCACCACTGGGGATGCAGTGCAGTGAGTCCAGAGAGTGCACTGGCAGCAATGGGGATGCACTGCAGTGAGTCCAGAGAGTACACTGGCACCAGTGGGGATGCAGTGCAGTGAGTCCAGAGAGTGCACTGGCACCACTGGGGATGCACTGCAGTGAGTCCAGAGAGTGCACTGGCACCACTGGGGATGTGTCCAGTGAGTCCAGTGAGTGCACTGGCACCACTGGGGATGCAGTGCAGTGAGTCCAGAGAGTACACTGGCACCAGTGGGGATGCAGTGCAGTGAGTCCAGAGAGTGCACTGGCACCACTGGGGATGCAGTGCAGTCAGTCCAGTGAGTGCACTGGCACCACTGGGGGTGCAGTACAGTGAGTCCAGAGAGTGCACTGGCACCACTGGGGATGCACTGCAGTGAGTCCACAGAGTGCAGTAGCACCACTGGGGATGCAGTGCAGTGAGTCCAGAGAGTGCGCTGGAACCACTGGGGATGCAGTGCAGTGAGTCCAGAGAGTGCACTGGCACCACTGGGGATGCAGTGCAGTGAGTCCAGAGATTGCACTGGCACCAGTGGGGATGCACTGCAGTGAGTCCAGTGAGTGCACTGGCACCACTGGGGATGCACTGCAGTGAGTCCAGAGAGTGCACTGGCACCACTGGGGATGCAGTGCAGTGAGTCCAGAGAGTGCACTGGCACCACTAGGGATGCAGTGCAGTGAGTCCAGAGAGTGCACTGGCAGCACTGGGGATGCAGTGCAGTGAGTCCAGAGAGTGCACTGGCACCACTGGGGATGCAGTTCAGTGAGTCCAGAGAGTGCACTGGCACCACTGGGGATGCAGTGCAGTGAGTCCAGAGAGTGCACTGGCACCACTGAGAATGCACTTCAGTGAGTCCAGAGAGTGCACTGGCACCACTGGGGATGCAGTGCAGTGAGTCCAGAGATTGCACTGGCACCACTGGGTATGCAGTGCTGTGACTCCAGAGAGCGCACAGGCACCACTGGGGATGCAGTGCAGTGAGTCCAGAGAGTGCACTGGCACCACTGGGGATGCACTGAAGTTGAAGTTAGGCTGTTGCTATAACTAAGTCAAGTTTGCACTCATTGCTTAATGTTAATTACTGCTGAATACCCGTGGGGGCGTGGCTTAGCGAGGCGTCTTGGGCTACTACTTGGGTGTGCCTGATACCCGCTCCTCAAGGCCTGTATGGGGGTAGGTGGTCGAGGGCGTTTACACTGGGGCGCGGATACTTGCATGTATATATTTAGCAAAAACCAACCGTAAGGTTAGGACTAAGTCTTTTGTCCGCAGGCATGTTTTATGCCATCTTGGCATCTTCAGTGCCATGCTTTGTGTTAAGCTATGTGGACGGGGGTGTGGTTAGCTGATAGTTGAGTGGTGAGTGAGAGTGAAGTATATGAAATTATTGCTTGTGTTTACTATTTTTAGTACTGGAGTTTCTCTAAGTCCTAGGACTAGGAGGAAATGGTGTTTCATAGTGTGTAGGCGTCGGGATAGTCCGAGTATCGTCGGGGTATTCCTGCTAGGCCTAGAAAGTGCTGGGGGAAGAACGTTAGGTTTACTCCTGTAAATATTACCCCGAAGTGGGCTTTTGCTCATGTTTGGTGTAGGGTAAACCCAGTGAGTAGTGGGAATCAGTGAGTAAATCCTGCTAGAATGGCAAAGACGGCGCCTATGGATAGGACGTAGTGGAAGTGGGCAACTACGTAGTACGTGTCGTGCAGGGCGATGTCTAGGGAAGAGTTTGCAAGAACGATTCCTGTTAATCCTCCGATGGTAAATAGGAAGATAAATCCTAGAGCTCATAGTATTGGGGGGGGTCTCATTTGATTGTTGCTCCGTGCAGGGTGGCTAGTCAGCTAAATACTTTGATTCCGGTAGGGATGGCAATGATTATAGTGGCTGATGTAAAGTAGGCTCGGGTATCAACGTCTATTCCTACTGTAAACATGTGGTGAGCTCAGACGATGAATCCTAGGAAGCCGATGGATAGTATGGCTCAGACTATTCCCATGTAGCTGAAGGGCTCCTTTTTGCCTGAGTAGTACGTGACTACGTGTGAGATGATTCCGAACCCCGGTAGGATCAGAATATAGACTTCTGGGTGTCCGAAGAATCAGAATAGGTGTTGGTACAGGATTGGGTCTCCTCCTCCAGCGGGGTCGAAGAATGTGGTGTTTAGGTTTCGATCAGTTAGTAATATTGTAATACCGGCGGCGAGTACGGGGAGTGATAGAAGGAGTAGGATGGCGGTAATTAGTACGGATCAGACAAATAGTGGGGTTTGGTATTGTGAGAGTGCGGGGGGTTTTATGTTGATGGCTGTGGTGATAAAGTTGATGGCCCCAAGGATGGAGGAGATACCGGCTAAGTGGAGTGAGAAGATAGCCAGGTCTACTGAAGCTCCGGCGTGGGCAAGGTCACCTGCTAGGGGAGGGTAGACAGTTCAGCCTGTGCCGGCGCCAGCTTCTACAGTGGATGAGGCTAGTAGGAGGAGGAATGATGGGGGGAGGAGTCAAAAGCTTATGTTGTTTATTCGCGGGAATGCTATGTCGGGGGCACCGATTATGAGGGGGACTAATCAGTTGCCGAATCCTCCGATCATGATGGGTATGACTATAAAGAAGCTTATTACAAAGGCGTGAGCGGTAACGATTACATTGTAAATTTGGTCGTCGCCTAGGAGAGTTCCTGGTTGTCCTAGTTCTGCGCGGATTAATAGGCTGAGTGCGGTGCCGACTATTCCTGCTCATGCCCCGAAGATGAGGTACAGGGTGCCAATATCCTTATGGTTAGTGGAAAATAGTCATCGGTTGATGAAGGTGACGGGTAAGATGGCTGAGTGTTGAAGCGTTAGGCTGTAGTCCTTTTTACAGAGGTTTAATTCCTCTTCTTATCGGCTCTGTAGTGAAATTCATGTTGAGTTGCAAGCTCATCGATGCGCACTAGGGTGCGTCAGGGTCTTTGTAGGCAGAAGCCAATTGGTTTAGGCATTTAGCTGTTAACTAGAGTTTTGTGGGATCGAAGCCCATCTGTCTAGGGAGGCTTTAGCTTAATTAAAGCGTCTGACTTGCATTCAGAAGATACAGGTTAATATTCTGTAAGTCTTAATGTGCAGAAACTAAGAGGGTTTAACTCTTATTTAAGGCTTTGAAGGCCTTCGGTTTGGGGTGTTATCCTAAGTTTCTAGACAATGGCTTGTATTATTGGGGACAGGGGAAGTAAGAGGATTGATAGTGAGGCAAGGACCGCAGTAGGTGTGCTTGGGGCTTTGCTAGTGTATCATTGTTTTATGTGGTTAGAGGAGTTGGGGGGAAGGGTAACTGTTGAGTGGTATGCGAGGCGTAGGTAGAAGAAGAGGCTGAGCAGTGATAGCATGGCAATTGCCATGGCTGCTGGTGTTATTTCCTGTTTAGTTAGTTCTTGGATGATAAGTCACTTTGGTATAAAGCCTGTTAATGGGGGGAGGCCTGCTAGGGATAAAAGTACTAGTATTAGGGTGGCGTTTAGCACTGGGGTTTTTGTTCATGAGGTTGTGATCATGGATAGGTTAAGGGCTTTGATTTTGTTAAGGGCTAGGAATACGGCTGATGTTATGATTGTGTATAGGTAGAAGGTAAGTAAGGCCAATTTGGGGCTGTAAACTAGGATGATGGCGATTCAGCCTAAGTGGGAGATGGACGAGAAGGCTAGGATTTTGCGTGTTTGTGTTTGGTTCAGTCCTATTCAGCCTCCTAGTGCTGTTGAGGCTAGGGCCATGGCGGTGAGTAGAGCTGGGTCGAGGGATTTGGATGTTAGTAGGAGCAGGGTTAGTGGGGGGAATTTTATGAGGGTCGAGAGTAGCAGGGCTGTTATTAGTGGCGATCCTTGTAGTACTTCTGGGAATCAGAAGTGAAATGGCACTAGGCCCAGTTTAATAGCGATTGCTGCTGTCAGTAGTAGACAGGAGGTTGGGTGGTTTATTTGTGTGATGTCTCATTGGCCGGTGACTCAGGCATTGGTTATGCTAGAGAATAGGACCAGGGCGGAAGCAGCTGCTTGGGTTAGGAAGTATTTCGTTGCGGCTTCTACTGCTCGTGGGTGGTGGGATTTGGCAATTAGGGGAATGATGGCTAGTGTGTTGATCTCCAGTCCTGTCCAGGCCAGAACTCAGTGGTTGCTGGAAATTGTGATTGTGGTGCCCAAGATGAGGCTGAAGGTTATGATTGGGGTCGCGTAAGGGTTCATTAGTAGAGGAGGGGGTTAAACCATCATTTTCGGGGTATGGGCCCGATAGCTTGATTAGCTGACTCTACTAGAAAATAATATAAGGGAAGTATGGAGAATTTTGATTTCTCTTGTGTGGGTTCAATTCCTACTTTTCTAAGGTCAACAGGAAATGAGAGGGCTGTTATACCTCTATGTTCACTTTATCATAGTGACCCTTTGTAGTTCAGGCACATTTCCTTATGTAAGGAGGTAGGCCTGCATAGCAGATAGGTATGCTGATGTGTCAGAGGCACAGAGCTAGTGTGAGGGGTAGGAAGTTTTTTCATAGTAGGTGCATTAGTTGGTCATATCGGAATCGTGGGTATGAAGCTCGGACCCATAAGAAACCAGAAGATAGTAGGAGGACTTTTGTGGCTAGGATGACGGGGAATAGTTCTGTGGGTGGCCCTAGGGCGCTTGGGTTTAGGAATATGATGGCTGTAAGTGTATTTATTAGCATAATGTTCGCATATTCAGCTAGGAAGAATAAGGCGAAGGGTCCTGCGGCGTATTCAACGTTAAACCCTGAGACTAGCTCAGATTCACCCTTTGTGAGGTCAAAATCAGAACCCCAGAGGTTCAAATCCTCTCCCTAGCTTCACCCATGATTCAAATAACAACACTAAGCTGCCTCATTATATCCCTCCTATACATCATCCCAATCCTGATTGCCGTAGCCTTCCTAACCCTAGTAGAACGGAAAATCCTAAGCTACATACAATCCCGCAAAGGCCCTAACGTTGTCGGGCCTTTTGGCCTACTTCAACCATTTGCGGACGGACTGAAACTATTTACCAAAGAGCCCATCCGACCCTCTACCTCTTCCCCACTTCTATTCATTCTGATACCAATACTAGCCCTTGTCCTAGCCCTCACCACTTGAGCACCACTACCACTCCCATTTCCCCTAGCAGATCTAAACCTCGGAGTTCTCTTCCTAATAGCCATGTCAAGCCTAGCCGTCTACTCAGTCCTATGATCAGGCTGAGCCTCGAACTCAAAATACGCACTAATCGGAGCCCTACGGGCAGTAGCACAGACCATTTCATACGAAGTGACACTGGCCATAATCCTGCTATCAATAATCATACTAAGCGGAAGCTACACACTCAGCTCCTTTGCCGTCGCACAGGAGCCTCTATACTTCATTTTCTCCTCATGACCCCTAGCAATAATATGATACGTATCCACCCTAGCAGAGACAAACCGAGCTCCTTTTGACCTCACAGAGGGTGAATCTGAGCTAGTCTCAGGGTTTAACGTTGAATACGCCGCAGGACCCTTCGCCTTATTCTTCCTAGCTGAATATGCGAACATTATGCTAATAAATACACTTACAGCCATCATATTCCTAAACCCAAGCGCCCTAGGGCCACCCACAGAACTATTCCCCGTCATCCTAGCCACAAAAGTCCTCCTACTATCTTCTGGTTTCTTATGGGTCCGAGCTTCATACCCACGATTCCGATATGACCAACTAATGCACCTACTATGAAAATCTTCCTACCCCTCACACTAGCTCTGTGCCTCTGACACATCAGCATACCTATCTGCTATGCAGGCCTACCTCCTTACATAAGGAAATGTGCCTGAACTACAAAGGGTCACTATGATAAAGTGAACATAGAGGTATAACAGCCCTCTCATTTCCTGTTGACCTTAGAAAAGTAGGAATTGAACCCACACAAGAGAAATCAAAATTCTCCATACTTCCCTTATATTATTTTCTAGTAGAGTCAGCTAATCAAGCTACCGGGCCCATACCCCGAAAATGATGGTTTAACCCCCTCCTCTACTAATGAACCCTTACGCGACCCCAATCATAACCTTCAGCCTCATCTTGGGCACCACAATCACAATTTCCAGCAACCACTGAGTTCTGGCCTGGACAGGACTGGAGATCAACACACTAGCCATCATTCCCCTAATTGCCAAATCCCACCACCCACGAGCAGTAGAAGCCGCAACGAAATACTTCCTAACCCAAGCAGCTGCTTCCGCCCTGGTCCTATTCTCTAGCATAACCAATGCCTGAGTCACCGGCCAATGAGACATCACACAAATAAACCACCCAACCTCCTGTCTACTACTGACAGCAGCAATCGCTATTAAACTGGGCCTAGTGCCATTTCACTTCTGATTCCCAGAAGTACTACAAGGATCGCCACTAATAACAGCCCTGCTACTCTCGACCCTCATAAAATTCCCCCCACTAACCCTGCTCCTACTAACATCCAAATCCCTCGACCCAGCTCTACTCACCGCCATGGCCCTAGCCTCAACAGCACTGGGAGGCTGAATAGGACTGAACCAAACACAAACACGCAAAATCCTAGCCTTCTCGTCCATCTCCCACTTAGGCTGAATCGCCATCATCCTAGTTTACAGCCCCAAATTGGCCTTACTTACCTTCTACCTATACACAATCATAACATCAGCCGTATTCCTAGCCCTTAACAAAATCAAAGCCCTTAACCTATCCATGATCACAACCTCATGAACAAAAACCCCAGTGCTAAACGCCACCCTAATACTAGTACTTTTATCCCTAGCAGGCCTCCCCCCATTAACAGGCTTTATACCAAAGTGACTTATCATCCAAGAACTAACTAAACAGGAAATAACACCAGCAGCCATGGCAATTGCCATGCTATCACTGCTCAGCCTCTTCTTCTACCTACGCCTCGCATACCACTCAACAATTACCCTTCCCCCCAACTCCTCTAACCACATAAAACAATGATACACTAGCAAAGCCCCAAGCACACCTACTGCGGTCCTTGCCTCACTATCAATCCTCTTACTTCCCCTGTCCCCAATAATACATGCCATTGTCTAGAAACTTAGGATAACACCCCAAACCGAAGGCCTTCAAAGCCTTAAATAAGAGTTAAACCCTCTTAGTTTCTGCACATTAAGACTTACAGAATATTAACCTGTATCTTCTGAATGCAAGTCAGACGCTTTAATTAAGCTAAAGCCTCCCTAGACAGATGGGCTTCGATCCCACAAAACTCTAGTTAACAGCTAAATGCCTAAACCAATTGGCTTCTGCCTACAAAGACCCTGACGCACCCTAGTGCGCATCGATGAGCTTGCAACTCAACATGAATTTCACTACAGAGCCGATAAGAAGAGGAATTAAACCTCTGTAAAAAGGACTACAGCCTAACGCTTCAACACTCAGCCATCTTACCCGTCACCTTCATCAACCGATGACTATTTTCCACTAACCATAAGGATATTGGCACCCTGTACCTCATCTTCGGGGCATGAGCAGGAATAGTCGGCACCGCACTCAGCCTATTAATCCGCGCAGAACTAGGACAACCAGGAACTCTCCTAGGCGACGACCAAATTTACAATGTAATCGTTACCGCTCACGCCTTTGTAATAAGCTTCTTTATAGTCATACCCATCATGATCGGAGGATTCGGCAACTGATTAGTCCCCCTCATAATCGGTGCCCCCGACATAGCATTCCCGCGAATAAACAACATAAGCTTTTGACTCCTCCCCCCATCATTCCTCCTCCTACTAGCCTCATCCACTGTAGAAGCTGGCGCCGGCACAGGCTGAACTGTCTACCCTCCCCTAGCAGGTGACCTTGCCCACGCCGGAGCTTCAGTAGACCTGGCTATCTTCTCACTCCACTTAGCCGGTATCTCCTCCATCCTTGGGGCCATCAACTTTATCACCACAGCCATCAACATAAAACCCCCCGCACTCTCACAATACCAAACCCCACTATTTGTCTGATCCGTACTAATTACCGCCATCCTACTCCTTCTATCACTCCCCGTACTCGCCGCCGGTATTACAATATTACTAACTGATCGAAACCTAAACACCACATTCTTCGACCCCGCTGGAGGAGGAGACCCAATCCTGTACCAACACCTATTCTGATTCTTCGGACACCCAGAAGTCTATATTCTGATCCTACCGGGGTTCGGAATCATCTCACACGTAGTCACGTACTACTCAGGCAAAAAGGAGCCCTTCAGCTACATGGGAATAGTCTGAGCCATACTATCCATCGGCTTCCTAGGATTCATCGTCTGAGCTCACCACATGTTTACAGTAGGAATAGACGTTGATACCCGAGCCTACTTTACATCAGCCACTATAATCATTGCCATCCCTACCGGAATCAAAGTATTTAGCTGACTAGCCACCCTGCACGGAGGAACAATCAAATGAGACCCCCCCCAATACTATGAGCTCTAGGATTTATCTTCCTATTTACCATCGGAGGATTAACAGGAATCGTTCTTGCAAACTCTTCCCTAGACATCGCCCTGCACGACACGTACTACGTAGTTGCCCACTTCCACTACGTCCTATCCATAGGCGCCGTCTTTGCCATTCTAGCAGGATTTACTCACTGATTCCCACTACTCACTGGGTTTACCCTACACCAAACATGAGCAAAAGCCCACTTCGGGGTAATATTTACAGGAGTAAACCTAACGTTCTTCCCCCAGCACTTCCTAGGCCTAGCAGGAATACCCCGACGATACTCGGACTATCCCGACGCCTACACACTATGAAACACCATTTCCTCCTAGTCCTAGGACTTAGAGAAACTCCAGTACTAAAAATAGTAAACACAAGCAATAATTTCATATACTTCACTCTCACTCACCACTCAACTATCAGCTAACCACACCCCCGTCCACATAGCTTAACACAAAGCATGGCACTGAAGTTGCCAAGATGGCATAAAACATGCCTGCGGACAAAAGACTTAGTCCTAACCTTACGGTTGGTTTTTGCTAAATATATACATGCAAGTATCCGCGCCCCAGTGTAAACGCCCTCGACCACCTACCCCCATACAGGCCTTGAGGAGCGGGTATCAGGCACACCCAAGTAGTAGCCCAAGACGCCTCGCTAAGCCACGCCCCCACGGGTATTCAGCAGTAATTAACATTAAGCAATGAGTGCAAACTTGACTTAGTTATAGCAACAGCCTAACTTCAAGGGTTGGTAAATCTTGTGCCAGCCACCGCGGTCATACAAGAAACCCAAATCAACCGTCCTATTGACACGGCGTAAAGAGTGGTAAAATGCCTATCCTAGCTAACTAAGATCAAAATGCAACTAAGCTGTCATAAGCCCAAGATGCACCTAAACACACCATTAAGATGATCTTAGGAACTAACGACTGATTTAAACCCACGAAAGCCAGGGCCCAAACTGGGATTAGATACCCCACTATGCCTGGCCCTAAATCTTGATACTTACTTTACCGAAGTATCCGCCAGAGAACTACGAGCACAAACGCTTAAAACTCTAAGGACTTGGCGGTGCCCCAAACCCACCTAGAGGAGCCTGTTCTACAATCGATAATCCCCGATTAACCCAACCACCCCTTGCCAACACAGCCTACATACCGCCGTCGCCAGCCCACCTCGAATGAGAGCACAACAGTGGACACAATAGCACCCCGCTAATAAGACAGGTCAAGGTATAGCCTATGGAGTGGAAGAAATGGGCTACATTCCCTATTCATAGGGCACACGGAAAGAAGCGTGAAACCACTTCTGGAAGGCGGATTTAGCAGTAAAGTGGGACAATAGAGCCTACTTTAAGCCGGCCCTGGGGCACGTACATACCGCCCGTCACCCTCCTCAAAAGCCACATCCCACATAACTAATACCATAAATACGCTGAAGATGAGGTAAGTCGTAACAAGGTAAGTGTACCGGAAGGTGTACTTAGAATATCAAGACGTAGCTATAACACCAAAGCACTCAGCTTACACCTGAAAGATATCTACTAGACCGGATCGTCTTGAAGCCCCCCCTCTAGCTCAACCACACAAATAGTACACCAAAACTAAAGAATTTACTAAACTAATTAAACTAAAGCATTTTACAGTCTTAGTATAGGCGATAGAAAAGACACTTAGACGCGATAGAGACCCCAGTACCGTAAGGGAAAGATGAAATAGCAGTGAAACAATCAAAGCGACAGACAGCAAAGATCAACCCTTGTACCTTTTGCATCATGGTTTAGCGAGAACAACCAAGCAAAGTGAACTAAAGTTTGCCCCCCCGAAACCCAAGCGAGCTACTTTCAAGCAGTTAAAGAGAGCGAACCCGTCTCTGTTGCAAAAGAGTGGGATGACTTGTCAGTAGAGGTGAAAAGCCAACCGAGCTGGGTGATAGCTGGTTACCTGTGAAACGAATCTAAGTTCCCCCTTAATCCTCCCTACCGGACATCCTGAACCCTAATGAGATGATTAAGAGCTATTTAATGGAGGGACAGCTCCATTAAAAAAGGACACAACCTCGACTAGCGGATAATTCTTACTACTGATCCTACCGTGGGCCCTAAAGCAGCCATCAAAAAAGAGTGCGTCAAAGCTCCACCACCTAAAAATACCAAAATAAGATGATTCCCTTATCACAAACAGGTCAACCTATGAATATAGGAGAATTAATGCTAAAATAAGTAACTCAGGGCCACACCCCTCTAACGGCGCAAGCTTACATAGAAACATTATTAACAGACCTAGACAGATACAAAAACCCCTACAAGACCACGTATTAACTAACCCTGTTAACCCGACTCAGGAGCGCCTATAAGAGCGATTAAAATCTGTGAAAGGAACTCGGCAAATTAATAAGGCCCGACTGTTTACCAAAAACATAGCCTTCAGCAAATTAAACAAGTATTGAAGGTGATGCCTGCCCGGTGACTTAGGTTTAACGGCCGCGGTATCCTAACCGTGCAAAGGTAGCGCAATCAATTGTCCCATAAATCGAGACTTGTATGAATGGCTAAACGAGGTCTTAACTGTCTCTCACAGATAATCAGTGAAATTGATCTCCCCGTGCAAAAGCGGGGATGTGAACATAAGACGAGAAGACCCTGTGGAACTTAAAAATCAACGACCACCGCGAATCCTCAATCAACCCCACTGGGGCCACTACCATCGCAGAGCCTGGTCGATATTTTTCGGTTGGGGCGACCTTGGAGGAGAACAAATCCTCCAAAAACAAGACCATACCTCTTTACCTAGAGCTACCCCTCAAAGTGCTAACAGTGACCAGACCCAATATAATTGATTAATGGACCAAGCTACCCCAGGGATAACAGCGCAATCCCCCTCAAGAGCCCATATCGACAGGGGGGTTTACGACCTCGATGTTGGATCAGGACATCCTAATGGTGCAGCCGCTATTAAGGGTTCGTTTGTTCAACGATTAACAGTCCTACGTGATCTGAGTTCAGACCGGAGCAATCCAGGTCGGTTTCTATCTATGACACACTCTCCCCAGTACGAAAGGACCGGGAAAGTGGGGCCAATACCACAAGCACGCCCCCCCCCTCTAAGCAGTGAAACCAACTAAACCGTGAAGAGGGCCTTCCCCCACCACTTTCAATCCTAGAAAAGGACCAGCTAGAGTGGCAGAGCCCGGCAAGTGCAGAAGGCTTAAGCCCTTTCCCCAGAGGTTCAAATCCTCTCCCTAGCTTCACCCATGATTCAAATAACAACACTAAGCTGCCTCGTTATATCCCTCCTATACATCATCCCAATCCTGATTGCCGTAGCCTTCCTAACCCTAGTAGAACGGAAAATCCTAAGCTACATACAATCCCGCAAAGGCCCTAACGTTGTCGGGCCTTTTGGCCTACTTCAACCATTTGCGGACGGACTGAAACTATTTACCAAAGAGCCCATCCGACCCTCTACCTCTTCCCCACTTCTATTCATTCTGATACCAATACTAGCCCTTGTCCTAGCCCTCACCACTTGAGCACCACTACCACTCCCATTTCCCCTAGCAGATCTAAACCTCGGAGTTCTCTTCCTAATAGCCATGTCAAGCCTAGCCGTCTACTCAGTCCTATGATCAGGCTGAGCCTCGAACTCAAAATACGCACTAATCGGAGCCCTACGGGCAGTAGCACAGACCATTTCATACGAAGTGACACTGGCCATAATCCTGCTATCAATAATCATACTAAGCGGAAGCTACACACTCAGCTCCTTTGCCGTCGCACAGGAGCCTCTATACTTCATTTTCTCCTCATGACCCCTAGCAATAATATGATACGTATCCACCCTAGCAGAGACAAACCGAGCTCCTTTTGACCTCACAGAGGGTGAATCTGAGCTAGTCTCAGGGTTTAACGTTGAATACGCCGCAGGACCCTTCGCCTTATTCTTCCTAGCTGAATATGCGAACATTATGCTAATAAATACACTTACAGCCATCATATTCCTAAACCCAAGCGCCCTAGGGCCACCCACAGAACTATTCCCCGTCATCCTAGCCACAAAAGTCCTCCTACTATCTTCTGGTTTCTTATGGGTCCGAGCTTCATACCCACGATTCCGATATGACCAACTAATGCACCTACTATGAAAAAACTTCCTACCCCTCACACTAGCTCTGTGCCTCTGACACATCAGCATACCTATCTGCTATGCAGGCCTACCTCCTTACATAAGGAAATGTGCCTGAACTACAAAGGGTCACTATGATAAAGTGAACATAGAGGTATAACAGCCCTCTCATTTCCTGTTGACCTTAGAAAAGTAGGAATTGAACCCACACAAGAGAAATCAAAATTCTCCATACTTCCCTTATATTATTTTCTAGTAGAGTCAGCTAATCAAGCTATCGGGCCCATACCCCGAAAATGATGGTTTAACCCCCTCCTCTACTAATGAACCCTTACGCGACCCCAATCATAACCTTCAGCCTCATCTTGGGCACCACAATCACAATTTCCAGCAACCACTGAGTTCTGGCCTGGACAGGACTGGAGATCAACACACTAGCCATCATTCCCCTAATTGCCAAATCCCACCACCCACGAGCAGTAGAAGCCGCAACGAAATACTTCCTAACCCAAGCAGCTGCTTCCGCCCTGGTCCTATTCTCTAGCATAACCAATGCCTGAGTCACCGGCCAATGAGACATCACACAAATAAACCACCCAACCTCCTGTCTACTACTGACAGCAGCAATCGCTATTAAACTGGGCCTAGTGCCATTTCACTTCTGATTCCCAGAAGTACTACAAGGATCGCCACTAATAACAGCCCTGCTACTCTCGACCCTCATAAAATTCCCCCCACTAACCCTGCTCCTACTAACATCCAAATCCCTCGACCCAGCTCTACTCACCGCCATGGCCCTAGCCTCAACAGCACTAGGAGGCTGAATAGGACTGAACCAAACACAAACACGCAAAATCCTAGCCTTCTCGTCCATCTCCCACTTAGGCTGAATCGCCATCATCCTAGTTTACAGCCCCAAATTGGCCTTACTTACCTTCTACCTATACACAATCATAACATCAGCCGTATTCCTAGCCCTTAACAAAATCAAAGCCCTTAACCTATCCATGATCACAACCTCATGAACAAAAACCCCAGTGCTAAACGCCACCCTAATACTAGTACTTTTATCCCTAGCAGGCCTCCCCCCATTAACAGGCTTTATACCAAAGTGACTTATCATCCAAGAACTAACTAAACAGGAAATAACACCAGCAGCCATGGCAATTGCCATGCTATCACTGCTCAGCCTCTTCTTCTACCTACGCCTCGCATACCACTCAACAGTTACCCTTCCCCCCAACTCCTCTAACCACATAAAACAATGATACACTAGCAAAGCCCCAAGCACACCTACTGCGGTCCTTGCCTCACTATCAATCCTCTTACTTCCCCTGTCCCCAATAATACATGCCATTGTCTAGAAACTTAGGATAACACCCCAAACCGAAGGCCTTCAAAGCCTTAAATAAGAGTTAAACCCTCTTAGTTTCTGCACATTAAGACTTACAGAATATTAACCTGTATCTTCTGAATGCAAGTCAGACGCTTTAATTAAGCTAAAGCCTCCCTAGACAGATGGGCTTCGATCCCACAAAACTCTAGTTAACAGCTAAATGCCTAAACCAATTGGCTTCTGCCTACAAAGACCCTGACGCACCCTAGTGCGCATCGATGAGCTTGCAACTCAACATGAATTTCACTACAGAGCCGATAAGAAGAGGAATTAAACCTCTGTAAAAAGGACTACAGCCTAACGCTTCAACACTCAGCCATCTTACCCGTCACCTTCATCAACCGATGACTATTTTCCACTAACCATAAGGATATTGGCACCCTGTACCTCATCTTCGGGGCATGAGCAGGAATAGTCGGCACCGCACTCAGCCTATTAATCCGCGCAGAACTAGGACAACCAGGAACTCTCCTAGGCGACGACCAAATTTACAATGTAATCGTTACCGCTCACGCCTTTGTAATAAGCTTCTTTATAGTCATACCCATCATGATCGGAGGATTCGGCAACTGATTAGTCCCCCTCATAATCGGTGCCCCCGACATAGCATTCCCGCGAATAAACAACATAAGCTTTTGACTCCTCCCCCCATCATTCCTCCTCCTACTAGCCTCATCCACTGTAGAAGCTGGCGCCGGCACAGGCTGAACTGTCTACCCTCCCCTAGCAGGTAACCTTGCCCACGCCGGAGCTTCAGTAGACCTGGCTATCTTCTCACTCCACTTAGCCGGTATCTCCTCCATCCTTGGGGCCATCAACTTTATCACCACAGCCATCAACATAAAACCCCCCGCACTCTCACAATACCAAACCCCACTATTTGTCTGATCCGTACTAATTACCGCCATCCTACTCCTTCTATCACTCCCCGTACTCGCCGCCGGTATTACAATATTACTAACTGATCGAAACCTAAACACCACATTCTTCGACCCCGCTGGAGGAGGAGACCCAATCCTGTACCAACACCTATTCTGATTCTTCGGACACCCAGAAGTCTATATTCTGATCCTACCGGGGTTCGGAATCATCTCACACGTAGTCACGTACTACTCAGGCAAAAAGGAGCCCTTCGGCTACATGGGAATAGTCTGAGCCATACTATCCATCGGCTTCCTAGGATTCATCGTCTGAGCTCACCACATGTTTACAGTAGGAATAGACGTTGATACCCGAGCCTACTTTACATCAGCCACTATAATCATTGCCATCCCTACCGGAATCAAAGTATTTAGCTGACTAGCCACCCTGCACGGAGGAACAATCAAATGAGACCCCCCCCCAATACTATGAGCTCTAGGATTTATCTTCCTATTTACCATCGGAGGATTAACAGGAATCGTTCTTGCAAACTCTTCCCTAGACATCGCCCTGCACGACACGTACTACGTAGTTGCCCACTTCCACTACGTCCTATCCATAGGCGCCGTCTTTGCCATTCTAGCAGGATTTACTCACTGATTCCCACTACTCACTGGGTTTACCCTACACCAAACATGAGCAAAAGCCCACTTCGGGGTAATATTTACAGGAGTAAACCTAACGTTCTTCCCCCAGCACTTCCTAGGCCTAGCAGGAATACCCCGACGATACTCGGACTATCCCGACGCCTACACACTATGAAACACCATTTCCTCCTAGTCCTAGGACTTAGAGAAACTCCAGTACTAAAAATAGTAAACACAAGCAATAATTTCATATACTTCACTCTCACTCACCACTCAACTATCAGCTAACCACACCCCCGTCCACATAGCTTAACACAAAGCATGGCACTGAAGTTGCCAAGATGGCATAAAACATGCCTGCGGACAAAAGACTTAGTCCTAACCTTACGGTTGGTTTTTGCTAAATATATACATGCAAGTATCCGCGCCCCAGTGTAAACGCCCTCGACCACCTACCCCCATACAGGCCTTGAGGAGCGGGTATCAGGCACACCCAAGTAGTAGCCCAAGACGCCTCGCTAAGCCACGCCCCCACGGGTATTCAGCAGTAATTAACATTAAGCAATGAGTGCAAACTTGACTTAGTTATAGCAACAGCCTAACTTCAAGGGTTGGTAAATCTTGTGCCAGCCACCGCGGTCATACAAGAAACCCAAATCAACCGTCCTATTGACACGGCGTAAAGAGTGGTAAAATGCCTATCCTAGCTAACTAAGATCAAAATGCAACTAAGCTGTCATAAGCCCAAGATGCACCTAAACACACCATTAAGATGATCTTAGGAACTAACGACTGATTTAAACCCACGAAAGCCAGGGCCCAAACTGGGATTAGATACCCCACTATGCCTGGCCCTAAATCTTGATACTTACTTTACCGAAGTATCCGCCAGAGAACTACGAGCACAAACGCTTAAAACTCTAAGGACTTGGCGGTGCCCCAAACCCACCTAGAGGAGCCTGTTCTACAATCGATAATCCCCGATTAACCCAACCACCCCTTGCCAACACAGCCTACATACCGCCGTCGCCAGCCCACCTCGAATGAGAGCACAACAGTGGACACAATAGCACCCCGCTAATAAGACAGGTCAAGGTATAGCCTATGGAGTGGAAGAAATGGGCTACATTCCCTATTCATAGGGCACACGGAAAGAAGCGTGAAACCACTTCTGGAAGGCGGATTTAGCAGTAAAGTGGGACAATAGAGCCTACTTTAAGCCGGCCCTGGGGCACGTACATACCGCCCGTCACCCTCCTCAAAAGCCACATCCCACATAACTAATACCATAAATACGCTGAAGATGAGGTAAGTCGTAACAAGGTAAGTGTACCGGAAGGTGTACTTAGAATATCAAGACGTAGCTATAACACCAAAGCACTCAGCTTACACCTGAAAGATATCTACTAGACCGGATCGTCTTGAAGCCCCCCCTCTAGCTCAACCACACAAATAGTACACCAAAACTAAAGAATTTACTAAACTAATTAAACTAAAGCATTTTACAGTCTTAGTATAGGCGATAGAAAAGACACTTAGACACGATAGAGACCCCAGTACCGTAAGGGAAAGATGAAATAGCAGTGAAACAATCAAAGCGACAGACAGCAAAGATCAACCCTTGTACCTTTTGCATCATGGTTTAGCGAGAACAACCAAGCAAAGTGAACTAAAGTTTGCCCCCCCGAAACCCAAGCGAGCTACTTTCAAGCAGTTAAAGAGAGCGAACCCGTCTCTGTTGCAAAAGAGTGGGATGACTTGTCAGTAGAGGTGAAAAGCCAACCGAGCTGGGTGATAGCTGGTTACCTGTGAAACGAATCTAAGTTCCCCCTTAATCCTCCCTACCGGACATCCTGAACCCTAATGAGATGATTAAGAGCTATTTAATGGAGGGACAGCTCCATTAAAAAAGGACACAACCTCGACTAGCGGATAATTCTTACTACTGATCCTACCGTGGGCCCTAAAGCAGCCATCAAAAAAGAGTGCGTCAAAGCTCCACCACCTAAAAATACCAAAATAAGATGATTCCCTTATCACAAACAGGTCAACCTATGAATATAGGAGAATTAATGCTAAAATAAGTAACTCAGGGCCACACCCCTCTAACGGCGCAAGCTTACATAGAAACATTATTAACAGACCTAGACAGATACAAAAACCCCTACAAGACCACGTATTAACTAACCCTGTTAACCCGACTCAGGAGCGCCTATAAGAGCGATTAAAATCTGTGAAAGGAACTCGGCAAATTAATAAGGCCCGACTGTTTACCAAAAACATAGCCTTCAGCAAATTAAACAAGTATTGAAGGTGATGCCTGCCCGGTGACTTAGGTTTAACGGCCGCGGTATCCTAACCGTGCAAAGGTAGCGCAATCAATTGTCCCATAAATCGAGACTTGTATGAATGGCTAAACGAGGTCTTAACTGTCTCTCACAGATAATCAGTGAAATTGATCTCCCCGTGCAAAAGCGGGGATGTGAACATAAGACGAGAAGACCCTGTGGAACTTAAAAATCAACGACCACCGCGAATCCTCAATCAACCCCACTGGGGCCACTACCATCGCAGAGCCTGGTCGATATTTTTCGGTTGGGGCGACCTTGGAGGAGAACAAATCCTCCAAAAACAAGACCATACCTCTTTACCTAGAGCTACCCCTCAAAGCGCTAACAGTGACCAGACCCAATATAATTGATTAATGGACCAAGCTACCCCAGGGATAACAGCGCAATCCCCCTCAAGAGCCCATATCGACAGGGGGGTTTACGACCTCGATGTTGGATCAGGACATCCTAATGGTGCAGCCGCTATTAAGGGTTCGTTTGTTCAACGATTAACAGTCCTACGTGATCTGAGTTCAGACCGGAGCAATCCAGGTCGGTTTCTATCTATGACACACTCTCCCCAGTACGAAAGGACCGGGAAAGTGGGGCCAATACCACAAGCACGCCCCCCCCCCGCTCTAAGCAGTGAAACCAACTAAACCGTGAAGAGGGCCTTCCCCCACCACTTTCAATCCTAGAAAAGGACCAGCTAGAGTGGCAGAGCCCGGCAAGTGCAGAAGGCTTAAGCCCTTTCCCCAGAGGTTCAAATCCTCTCCCTAGCTTCACCCATGATTCAAATAACAACACTAAGCTGCCTCGTTATATCCCTCCTATACATCATCCCAATCCTGATTGCCGTAGCCTTCCTAACCCTAGTAGAACGGAAAATCCTAAGCTACATACAATCCCGCAAAGGCCCTAACGTTGTCGGGCCTTTTGGCCTACTTCAACCATTTGCGGACGGACTGAAACTATTTACCAAAGAGCCCATCCGACCCTCTACCTCTTCCCCACTTCTATTCATTCTGATACCAATACTAGCCCTTGTCCTAGCCCTCACCACTTGAGCACCACTACCACTCCCATTTCCCCTAGCAGATCTAAACCTCGGAATTCTCTTCCTAATAGCCATGTCAAGCCTAGCCGTCTACTCAGTCCTATGATCAGGCTGAGCCTCGAACTCAAAATACGCACTAATCGGAGCCCTACGGGCAGTAGCACAGACCATTTCATACGAAGTGACACTGGCCATAATCCTGCTATCAATAATCATACTAAGCGGAAGCTACACACTCAGCTCCTTTGCCATCGCACAGGAGCCTCTATACTTCATTTTCTCCTCATGACCCCTAGCAATAATATGATACGTATCCACCCTAGCAGAGACAAACCGAGCTCCTTTTGACCTCACAGAGGGTGAATCTGAGCTAGTCTCAGGGTTTAACGTTGAATACGCCGCAGGACCCTTCGCCTTATTCTTCCTAGCTGAATATGCGAACATTATGCTAATAAATACACTTACAGCCATCATATTCCTAAACCCAAGCGCCCTAGGGCCACCCACAGAACTATTCCCCGTCATCCTAGCCACAAAAGTCCTCCTACTATCTTCTGGTTTCTTATGGGTCCGAGCTTCATACCCACGATTCCGATATGACCAACTAATGCACCTACTATGAAAAAACTTCCTACCCCTCACACTAGCTCTGTGCCTCTGACACATCAGCATACCTATCTGCTATGCAGGCCTACCTCCTTACATAAGGAAATGTGCCTGAACTACAAAGGGTCACTATGATAAAGTGAACATAGAGGTATAACAGCCCTCTCATTTCCTGTTGACCTTAGAAAAGTAGGAATTGAACCCACACAAGAGAAATCAAAATTCTCCATACTTCCCTTATATTATTTTCTAGTAGAGTCAGCTAATCAAGCTATCGGGCCCATACCCCGAAAATGATGGTTTAACCCCCTCCTCTACTAATGAACCCTTACGCGACCTCAATCATAACCTTCAGCCTCATCTTGGGCACCACAATCACAATTTCCAGCAACCACTGAGTTCTGGCCTGGACAGGACTGGAGATCAACGCACTAGCCATCATTCCCCTAATTGCCAAATCCCACCACCCACGAGCAGTAGAAGCCGCAACGAAATACTTCCTAACCCAAGCAGCTGCTTCCGCCCTGGTCCTATTCTCTAGCATAACCAATGCCTGAGTCACCGGCCAATGAGACATCACACAAATAAACCACCCAACCTCCTGTCTACTACTGACAGCAGCAATCGCTATTAAACTGGGCCTAGTGCCATTTCACTTCTGATTCCCAGAAGTACTACAAGGATCGCCACTAATAACAGCCCTGCTACTCTCGACCCTCATAAAATTCCCCCCACTAACCCTGCTCCTACTAACATCCAAATCCCTCGACCCAGCTCTACTCACCGCCATGGCCCTAGCCTCAACAGCACTAGGAGGCTGAATAGGACTGAACCAAACACAAACACGCAAAATCCTAGCCTTCTCGTCCATCTCCCACTTAGGCTGAATCGCCATCATCCTAGTTTACAGCCCCAAATTGGCCTTACTTACCTTCTACCTATACACAATCATAACATCAGCCGTATTCCTAGCCCTTAACAAAATCAAAGCCCTTAACCTATCCATGATCACAACCTCATGAACAAAAACCCCAGTGCTAAACGCCACCCTAATACTAGTACTTTTATCCCTAGCAGGCCTCCCCCCATTAACAGGCTTTATACCAAAGTGACTTATCATCCAAGAACTAACTAAACAGGAAATAACACCAGCAGCCATGGCAATTGCCATGCTATCACTGCTCAGCCTCTTCTTCTACCTACGCCTCGCATACCACTCAACAATTACCCTTCCCCCCAACTCCTCTAACCACATAAAACAATGATACACTAGCAAAGCCCCAAGCACACCTACTGCGGTCCTTGCCTCACTATCAATCCTCTTACTTCCCCTGTCCCCAATAATACATGCCATTGTCTAGAAACTTAGGATAACACCCCAAACCGAAGGCCTTCAAAGCCTTAAATAAGAGTTAAACCCTCTTAGTTTCTGCACATTAAGACTTACAGAATATTAACCTGTATCTTCTGAATGCAAGTCAGACGCTTTAATTAAGCTAAAGCCTCCCTAGACAGATGGGCTTCGATCCCACAAAACTCTAGTTAACAGCTAAATGCCTAAACCAATTGGCTTCTGCCTACAAAGACCCTGACGCACCCTAGTGCGCATCGATGAGCTTGCAACTCAACATGAATTTCACTACAGAGCCGATAAGAAGAGGAATTAAACCTCTGTAAAAAGGACTACAGCCTAACGCTTCAACACTCAGCCATCTTACCCGTCACCTTCATCAACCGATGACTATTTTCCACTAACCATAAGGATATTGGCACCCTGTACCTCATCTTCGGGGCATGAGCAGGAATAGTCGGCACCACACTCAGCCTATTAATCCGCGCAGAACTAGGACAACCAGGAACTCTCCTAGGCGACGACCAAATTTACAATGTAATCGTTACCGCTCACGCCTTTGTAATAAGCTTCTTTATAGTCATACCCATCATGATCGGAGGATTCGGCAACTGATTAGTCCCCCTCATAATCGGTGCCCCCGACATAGCATTCCCGCGAATAAACAACATAAGCTTTTGACTCCTCCCCCCATCATTCCTCCTCCTACTAGCCTCATCCACTGTAGAAGCTGGCGCCGGCACAGGCTGAACTGTCTACCCTCCCCTAGCAGGTGACCTTGCCCACGCCGGAGCTTCAGTAGACCTGGCTATCTTCTCACTCCACTTAGCCGGTATCTCCTCCATCCTTGGGGCCATCAACTTTATCACCACAGCCATCAACATAAAACCCCCCGCACTCTCACAATACCAAACCCCACTATTTGTCTGATCCGTACTAATTACCGCCATCCTACTCCTTCTATCACTCCCCGTACTCGCCGCCGGTATTACAATATTACTAACTGATCGAAACCTAAACACCACATTCTTCGACCCCGCTGGAGGAGGAGACCCAATCCTGTACCAACACCTATTCTGATTCTTCGGACACCCAGAAGTCTATATTCTGATCCTACCGGGGTTCGGAATCATCTCACACGTAATCACGTACTACTCAGGCAAAAAGGAGCCCTTCGGCTACATGGGAATAGTCTGAGCCATACTATCCATCGGCTTCCTAGGATTCATTGTCTGAGCTCACCACATGTTTACAGTAGGAATAGACGTTGATACCCGAGCCTACTTTACATCAGCCACTATAATCATTGCCATCCCTACCGGAATCAAAGTATTTAGCTGACTAGCCACCCTGCACGGAGGAACAATCAAATGAGACCCCCCCCAATACTATGAGCTCTAGGATTTATCTTCCTATTTACCATCGGAGGATTAACAGGAATCGTTCTTGCAAACTCTTCCCTAGACATCGCCCTGCACGACACGTACTACGTAGTTGCCCACTTCCACTACGTCCTATCCATAGGCGCCGTCTTTGCCATTCTAGCAGGATTTACTCACTGATTCCCACTACTCACTGGGTTTACCCTACACCAAACATGAGCAAAAGCCCACTTCGGGGTAATATTTACAGGAGTAAACCTAACGTTCTTCCCCCAGCACTTCCTAGGGCTAGCATCCCCAGTGGTGCCAGTGCACTCTCTTGAGTCACAGCACTGCATCCCCAGTGGTGCCAGTGCACTCTCTGGAGTAACTGCAGTGCATCCCCAGTGGTGACAGTGCACTCTCTGGACTCACTGAAGTGCATCCCCAGTGGTGCCAGTGCACTCTCTGGACTCATTGAAGTGCATTATCAGTGGTGCCAGTGCACTCTCTGGACTCACTGCAGTGCATCCCCAGTGGTGCCAGTACACTCACTGGACTCACTGCACTGCATCCCCAGTGGTGCCAGTGCACTCTCTGGACTCACTAAACTGCATCACCAGTGGTGCCAGTGCACTCTCTGGACTCACTGCACTGCTTCCCCAGTGGTGCCAGTGCACTCTCTGGACTCACTGCAGTGCATCCCCACTGGTGCCAGTGCACTCTCTGGGCTCACTGCACTGCATCCCCAGTGGTGCCAGTGCACTCTCTGGACTCACTGCAGTGCATCCCCAGTGGTGCCTGTGCGCTCTCTGGAGTCACAGCACTGCATCCCAAGTGGTGCCAGTGCAATCTCTGGACTCACTGCACTGCATCCCCAGTGGTGCCAGTGCACTCTCTGGACTCACTGAAGTGCATTCTCAGTGGTGCCAGTGCACTCTCTGGACTCACTGCACTGCATCCCCAGTGGTGCCAGTGCACTCTCTGGACTCACTGAACTGCATCCCCAGTGGTGCCAGTGCACTCTCTGGACTCACTGCACTGCATCCCCACTGCTGCCAGTGCACTCTCTGGACTCACTGCACTGCATCCCTAGTGGTGCCACTGCACTCTCTGGACTCACTGCACTGCATCCCCAGTGGTGCCAGTGCACTCTCTGGACTCACTGCACTGCATCCCCAGTGGTGCCAGTGCACTCACTGGACTCACTGCAGTGCATCCCCACTGGTGCCAGTGCACTCTCTGGACTCACTGCACTGCATCCCCAGTGGTGCCAGTGCACTCTCTGGACTCACTGCACTGCATCCCCAGTGGTTCCAGCGCACTCTCTGGACTCACTGCACTGCATCCCCAGTGGTGCTAGTGCACTCTGTGGACTCACTGCAGTGCATCCCCAGTGGTGCCAGTGCACTCTCTGGACTCACTGTACTGCACCCCCAGTGGTGCCAGTGCACTCACTGGACTGACTGCACTGCATCCCCAGTGGTGCCAGTGCACTCTCTGGACTCACTGCACTGCATCCCCAGTGGTGCCAGTGTACTCTCTGGACTCACTGCACTGCATCCCCAGTGGTGCCAGTGCACTCACTGGACTCACTGGACACATCCCCAGTGGTGCCAGTGCACTCTCTGGACTCACTGCAGTGCATCCCCAGTGGTGCCAGTGCACTCACTGGATTCACTGCACTGCATCCCCAGTGGTGCCAGTGCACTCTCTGGACTCACTGCACTGCATCCCCAGTGGTGCCAGTGCACTCTGTGGACTCACTGTACTGCATCCCCAGTGGTGACAGAGCACTCTCTGGACTCACTGCAGTGCATCCCCAGTGGTGCCAGTGCACTCTCTGGACTCACTGTACTGCATCCCCAGTGGTGACAGAGCACTCTCTGGACTCACTGCAGTGCATCCCCAGTGGTGCCAGTGCACTCTCTGGACTCACTGCAGTGCATCCCCACTGGTGCCAGTGCACTCTCTGGACTCACTGCACTGCATCCCCAGTGGTGCCAGTGCAGTCTCTGGAGTAACTGCAGTGCATCCCCACTGGTGCCAAAGCACTCTCTGGACTCACTGCAGTGCATCCCCAGTGGTGCCACTGCACTCTCTGGACTCACTGCAGTGCATCCCCAGTGGTGCCAGTGCACTCTCTTGAGTCACTGCACTGCATCCCCTGTGGTGCAAGAGCACTCTCTGGACTCACAGCAGTGCATCCCCAGTGGTGCCAGTGCACTCTCTGGACTCACTGCACTGCATCACCAGTGGTGCCAGTGCACTCTCTGGACTCACTGCACTGCATCCCCAGTGGTGCTAGTGCACTGTGTGGACTCACTGTACTGCATCCCCAGTGGTGCCAGTGCACTCTCTGGACTCACTGCACTGCATCCCCACTGGTGCCAGTGTACTCTCTGGACTCACTGCACTGCATCCCCAGTGGTGCCAGTGCACTCACTGGACTCACTGGACACATCCCCAGTGGTGCCAGTGCACTCTCTGGACTCACTGCAGTGCATCCCCAGTGGTGCCAGTGCACTCACTGGATTCACTGCACTGCATCCCCAGTGGTGCCAGTGCACTCTCTGGACTCACTGCAGTGCATCCCCAGTGGTGCCAGTGCACTCTGTGGACTCACTGTACTGCATCCCCAGTGGTGACAGAGCACTCTCTGGACTCACTGCAGTGCATCCCCAGTGGTGCCAGTGCACTCTCTGGACTCACTGTACTGCATCCCCAGTGGTGACAGAGCACTCTCTGGACTCACTGCAGTGCATCCCCAGTGGTGCCAGTGCACTCTCTGGACTCACTGCAGTGCATACCCACTGGTGCCAAAGCACTCTCTGGACTCACTGCAGTGCATCCCCAGTGGTGCCAGTGCACTCTCTGGACTCATTGAAGTGCATTCTCAGTGGTGCCAGTGCACTCTTTGGACTCACTGCAGTGCATCCCCAGTGGTGCCAGTACACTCACTGGACTCACTGCACTGCATCCCCAGTGGTGCCAGTTCACTCTCTGGACTCACTAAACTGCATCACCAGTGGTGCCACTGCACTCTCTGGACTCACTGCACTGCTTCCCCAGTGGTGCCAGTGCACTCACTGGACTCACTGCAGTGCATCCCCACTGGTGCCAGTGCACTCTCTGGGCTCACTGCAGTGCATCCCCAGTGGTGCCAGTGCACTCTCTGGACTCACTGCACTGCATCCCCAGTGGTGCCAGTGCGCTCTGTGGAGTCACAGCACTGCATCCCCAGTGGTGCCAGTGCAAATCTCTGGACTCACTGCACTGCATCCCCATTGGTGCCAGTGCACTCTCTGGACTCACTGCACTGCATCCCCGGTGGTGCCAGTGCAGTCTCTGGAGTAACTGCACTGCATCCCCACTGGTGCCAAAGCACTCTCTGGACTCCCAGCACCGCATCCCCAGTGGTGCCAGTGCACTCTCTGGACTCACTGCACTGCATGCCCAGTGGTGCCAGTGCACTCTCTGGACTCACTGTACTGCATACCCACTGGTGCCAGTGCACTCTGTGGACTCACTGTACTGCATCCCCAGTGGTGACAGTGCACTCTCTGGACTCACTGCAGTGCATCCCCAGTGGTGCCAGTGCACTCTCTGGACTCACTGCAGTGCATCCCCAGTGGTGCCAGTGCACTCTCTTGACTCACTGCACTGAAGCCCCAGTGGTGCCAGTGCACTCTCTGGACTCACTGCAGTGCATCCCCAGTGGTGCCAGTGCACTCTCTGGACTCAATGCAGTGCATCCCCAGTGGTGCCAGTGCACTCTCTGGACTCACTGCAGGGCATCCCCAGTGGTGCCAGTGCACTGTCTGGACTCACTGCAGTGCATCCCCAGTGGTGCCAGTGCACTCTCTGGACTCACTGTACTGCACCCCCAGTGGTGCCAGTGCACTCACTGGACTGACTGCACTGCATCCCCAGTGGTGCCAGTGCACTCTCTGGACTCACTGCACTGCATCCCCACTGGTGCCAGTGTACTCTCTGGACTCACTGCACTGCATCCCCAGTGGTGCCAGTGCACTCACTGGACTCACTGGACACATCACCAGTGGTGCCAGTGCACTCTCTGGACTCACTGCAGTGCATCCCCAGTGGTGCCAGTGCACTCTCTGGACTCACTGCACTGCATCCCCAGTGGTGCCAGTGTACTCTCTGGACTCACTGCAGTGCATCCCCAGTGGTGCCAGTGCACTCTCTGGACTCACTGCACTGCATCCCCAGTGGTGCCAGTGCACTCTCTGGACTCACTGAAGTGCATCCCCAGTTGTGCCAGTGCACTCTCTGGACTCAATGCACTGCATCCCCAGTGGTGCCAGTGCAATCTCTGGACTCACTGCACTGCATCCCCAGTGGTGCCAGTGCAATCTCTGGACTCACTGCACTGCATCCCCAGTGGTGCCAATGCACTCTCTGGACTCACTGCAGTGCATCCCCAGTGTTGCCAGTGCACTCTCTGGACTCACTGTACTGCATCACCAGTGGTGCCAGTGCACTCTCTGGACTCACTGCAGTGCATTCCCAGTGGTGCCAGTGCACTCTTTGGACTCACTGCACTGCAGCCCCATTGGTGCCAGTGCACTCTCTGGACTCACTGCACTGCATCACAGGTGGTGCCAGTGCACTCTCTGGACTCACTGCACTGCATCCCCAGTGGTGCCACTGCACTCTCTGGACTCACTGCACTGCTTCCCCAGTGGTGCCAGTGCACTCTCTGGACTCACTGCACTGCATCCCCAGTGGTGCCAGTGCACTCACTGGACTCACTGCACTGCATCCCCAGTGGTGCCAGT
The DNA here is from genome assembly GCF_040182565.1 of Anser cygnoides. Classification (NCBI taxonomy): domain Eukaryota; kingdom Metazoa; phylum Chordata; class Aves; order Anseriformes; family Anatidae; genus Anser; species Anser cygnoides. The sequence continues at coordinate 64,628,768 of NC_089874.1, forward strand.
GCACTCTCTGGACTCACTGCACTGCATCCCCAGTGGTGCCAGTGCACTCTCTGGACTCACTGCACTGCATCCCCTGTGGTGCAAGAGCACTCTCTGGACTCACTGCACTGCATCCCCAGTGGTGCTAGTGCACTCTGTGGACTCACTGCAGTGCATCCCCAGCGGTGCCAGTGCACTCTCTGGACTCACTGAAGTGCATTCTCAGTGGTGCCAGTGCACTCTCTGGACTCACTTCAGTGCATCCCCAGTGGTGCCAGTACACTCTCTGGACTCACTTCAGTGCATCCCCAGTGGTGCCAGTGCACTCTCTGGACTCACTGCAGTGCATCCCCAGTGGAGCCAGTGCACTCTCTGGACTCATTGCAGTGCATCTGCAGTGGTGCCATTGCACTCTCTGGACTCACTGCACTGCATCTCCAGTGGTGCCAGTGCACTCTCTGGACTCACTGCACTGCATCCCCAGTGCTGCCAGTGCACTCTCTTGAGTCACTGCACTGCATCCCCTGTGGTGCAAGAGCACTCTCTGGACTCACAGCAGTGCATCCCCAGTGGTGCCAGTGCACTCTCTGGACTCACTGCACTGCATCACCAGTGGTGCCAGTGCACTCTCTGGACTCACTGCACTGCATCCCCAGTGGTGCTAGTGCACTGTGTGGACTCACTGTACTGCATCCCCAGCGGTGCCAGTGCAATCTCTGGACTCACTGCAGTGCATCCCCAGTGGTGCCAGTGCACTCTCAGGACTCACTGCACTGCATCCCCAGTGGTGCCAGTGCACTCTCTGGACTCACTGCACTGCATCCCCAGTAGTGACCGTGCACTCTCTGGACTCACTGCAGTGCATCCCCAGTGGTGCCAGTGCACTCTCTGGACTTACTGCACTGCATCCCCAGTAGTGCCAGTGCACTCTCTGGACTCACTGCACTGCATCCCCAGTGGTGCCAGTGCACTCACTGGATTCACTGCAGTGCATCCCCAGTGGTGCCAGTGCACTCTCTGGACTCACTGCACTGCATCCCCAGTGGTGCCAGTGCACTCTGTGGACTCACTGTACTGCATCCCCAGTGGTGACAGAGCACTCTCTGGACTCACTGCAGTGCATCCCCAGTGGTGCCAGTGCACTCTCTGGACTCACTGCAGTGCATCCCCACTGGTGCCAGTGCACTCTCTGGACTCACTGCACTGCATCCCCAGTGGTGCCAGTGCAGTCTCTGGAGTAACTGCAGTGCATCCCCACTGGTGCCAAAGCACTCTCTGGACTCACTGCAGTGCATCCCCAGTGGTGCCACTGCACTCTCTGGACTCACTGCAGTGCATCCCCAGTGGTGCCAGTGCACTCTCTGGACTCATTGAAGTGCATTCTCAGTGGTGCCAGTGCACTCTTTGGACTCACTGCAGTGCATCCCCAGTGGTGCCAGTACACTCACTGGACTCACTGCACTGCATCCCCAGTGGTGCCAGTTCACTCTCTGGACACACTAAACTGCATCACCAGTGGTGCCACTGCACTCTCTGGACTCACTGCACTGCTTCCCCAGTGGTGCCAGTGCACTCACTGGACTCACTGCAGTGCATCCCCACTGGTGCCAGTGCACTCTCTGGACTCACTGCAGTGCATCCCCAGTGGTGCCAGTGCACTCTCTGGACTCACTGCACTGCATCCCCAGTGGTGCCAGTGCGCTCTCTGGAGTCACAGCACTGCATCCCCAGTGGTGCCAGTGCAAATCTCTGGACTCACTGCGCTGCATCCCCATTGGTGCCAGTGCACTCTCTGGACTCACTGCACTGCATCCCCGGTGGTGCCAGTGCAGTCTCTGGAGTAACTGCACTGCATCCCCACTGGTGCCAAAGCACTCTCTGGACTCCCAGCACCGCATCCCCAGTGGTGCCAGTGCACTCTCTGGACTCACTGCACTGCATCCCCAGTGGTGCCAGTGCACTCTCTAGACTCACTGTACTGCATACCCACTGGTGCCAGTGCACTCTGTGGACTCACTGTACTGCATCCCCAGTGGTGACAGTGCACTCTCTGGACACACTGCAGTGCATCCCCAGTGGTGCCAGTGCACTCTCTGGACTCACTGCACTGCATCCCCAGTGGTGCCAGTGCACTCTGTGGACTCACTGCACTGAAGCCCCAGTGGTGCCAGTGCACTCTCTGGACTCACTGCAGTGCATCCCCAGTGGTGCCAGTGCACTCTCTGGACTCAATGCAGTGCATCCCCAGTGGTGCCAGTGCACTCTCTGGACTCACTGCAGGGCATCCCCAGTGGTGCCAGTGCACTGTCTGGACTCACTGCAGTGCATCCCCAGTGGTGCCAGTGCACTCTCTGGACTCACTGTACTGCACCCCCAGTGGTGCCAGTGCACTCACTGGACTGACTGCACTGCATCCCCAGTGGTGCCAGTGCACTCTCTGGACTCACTGCACTGCATCCCCACTGGTGCCAGTGTGCTCTCTGGACTCACTGCACTGCATCCCCAGTGGTGCCAGTGCACTCACTGGACTCACTGGACACATCACCAGTGGTGCCAGTGCACTCTCTGGACTCACTGCAGTGCATCCCCAGTGGTGCCAGTGCACTCTCTGGACTCACTGCACTGCATCCCCAGTGGTGCCAGTGTACTCTCTGGACTCACTGCAGTGCATCCCCAGTGGTGCCAGTGCACTCTCTGGACTCACTGCACTGCATCCCCACTGGTGCCAGTGCACTCTCTGGACTCACTGAAGTGCATCCCCAGTTGTGCCAGTGCACTCTCTGGACTCAATGCACTGCATCCCCAGTGGTGCCAGTGCAATCTCTGGACTCACTGCACTGCATCCCCAGTGGTGCCAGTGCAATCTCTGGACTCACTGTAGTGCATCCCCAGTGGTGCCAGTGCACTCTCTGGACTCACTGCAGTGCATCCCCAGTGTTGCCAGTGCACTCTCTGGACTCACTGTACTGCATCACCAGTGGTGCCAGTGCACTCTCTGGACTCACTGCAGTGCATTCCCAGTGGTGCCAGTGCACTCTTTGGACTCACTGCACTGCAGCCCCATTGGTGCCAGTGCACTCTCTGGACTCACTGCACTGCATCACAGGTGGTGCCAGTGCACTCTCTGGACTCACTGCACTGCATCACCAGTGGTGCCAGTGCACTCTCTGGACTCACTCCACTGCATCCCCAGTGGTGCCAGTGCACTCTCTGCACTCACTTCTCTGCATTCCCAGTGGTGCCAGTGAAGTCTCTGGACTCACTGCACTGCATCCCCAGTGGTGCCAGTGCAATCTCTGGACTCACTGCAGTGCATCACCAGTGGTGCCAGTGCACTCTCTGGACTCACTGCACTGCATCCCCAGTGGTGGCAGTGCACTCTCTGGATTCACTGCAGTGCATCCCCAGTGGTGCCAGTGCACTCTCTGGACTCACTGCACTGCATCCCCAGTGGTGCAAGTGCACTCTCTCGAGTCACTGCACTACATCCCCAGTGGTGCCAGTGCACTCACTGGACTCACTGTACTGCATCATCTGTGGTGCCAGTGCACTCTCTGGACTCACTGCAATGCATCCCCAGTGGTGCCAGTGCACTCTCTGGACTCACTGCACTGCATCCCCAGTGGTGCCAGTGCACTCTCTGGACTCACTGCACTGTATCCCCAGTGGTGCCAGTGCACTCACTGGATTCACTGCAGTGCATCCCCAGTGGTGCCAGTGCACTCTCTGGACTCACTGCACTGCATCCCCAGTGGTGCCAGTGCGCTCTCTGGAGTCACAGCACTGCATCCCCAGTGGTGCCAGTGCAAATCTCTGGACTCACTGCACTGCATCCCCAGTGGCGCCAGTGCACTCTCTGGACTCACTGCACTGCATCCCCGGTGGTGCCAGTGCAGTCTCTGGAGTAACTGCACTGCATCCCCACTGGTGCCAAAGCACTCTCTGGACTCCCAGCAACGCATCCCCAGTGGTGCCAGTGCACTCTCTGGACTCACTGCACTGCATGCCCAGTGGTGCCAGTGCACTCTCTGGACTCACTGTACTGCATACCCACTGGTGCCAGTGCACTCTGTGGTCTCACTGTACTGCATCCCCAGTGGTGACAGTGCACTCTCTGGACTCACTGCAGTGCATCCCCAGTGGTGCCAGTGCACTCTCTGGACTCACTGCACTGCATCCCCAGTGGTGCCAGTGCACTCTCTTGACTCACTGCACTGCATCCCCAGTGGTGCCAGTGCACTCTCTGGACTCACTGCAGTGCATCCCCAGTGGTGCCAGTGCACTCTCTGGACTCACTGCACTGCATCTGCAGTGGTGCCAGTGCACTCTCTGGACTCACTGCAGGGCATCCCCAGTGGTGCCAGTGCACTGTCTGGACTCACTGCAGTGCATCCCCAGTGGTGCCAGTGCACTCTCTGGACTCACTGTACTGCACCCCCAGTGGTGCCAGTGCACTCACTGGACTGACTGCACTGCATCCCCAGTGGTGCCAGTGCACTCTCTGGACTCACTGCACTGCATCCCCACTGGTGCCAGAGCACTCTCTGGACTCACTGCACTGCATCCCCAGTGGTGCCAGTGCACTCACTGGACTCACTGGACACATCACCAGTGGTGCCAGTGCACTCTCTGGACTCACTGCAGTGCATCCCCAGTGGTGCCAGTGTACTCTCTGGACTCACTGCAGTGCATCCCCAGTGGTGCCAGTGCACTCTCTGGACTCACTGCACTGCATCCCCACTGGTGCCAGTGCACTCTCTGGACTCACTGAAGTGCATCCTCAGTTGTGCCAGTGCATTCTCTGGACTCAATGCACTGCATCCCCAGTGGTGCCAGTGCAATCTCTGGACTCACTGCAGTGCATCCCCAGTGGTGCCAGTGCAATCTCTGGACTCACTGTAGTGCATCCCCAGTGGTGGCAGTGCACTCTCTGGACTCACTGCAGTGCATCCCCAGTGTTGCCAGTGCACTCTCTGGACTCACTGTACTGCATCACCAGTGGTGCCAGTGCACTCTCTGGACTCACTGCAGTGCATTCCCAGTGGTGCCAGTGCACTCTTTGGACTCACTGCACTGCAGCCCCATTGGTGCCAGTGCACTCTCTGGACTCACTAAACTGCATCACAGGTGGTGCCAGTGCACTCTCTGGACTCACTGCACTGCATCCCCAGTGGTGCCAGTGCACTCTCTGGACTCACTGCACTGCATCCCCAGTGGTGCCAGTGCACTCTCTGCACTCACTTCTCTGCATCCCCAGTGGTGCCAGTGCAATCTCTGGACTCACTGCAGTGCATCACCAGTGGTGCCAGTGCACTCTCTGGACTCACTGCACTGCATCCCCAGTGGTGGCAGTGCACTCTCTGGATTCACTGCAGTGCATCCCCAGTGGTGCCAGTGCACTCTCTGGACTCACTGCACTGCATCCCCAGTGGTGCAAGTGCACTCTCTGGACTCACTGCACTGCATCCCCAGTGGTGCCAGTGCACTCTGTGGACTCACTGTACTGCATCCCCAGTGGTGACAGAGCACTCTCTGGACTCACTGCAGTGCATCCCCAGTGGTGCCAGTGCACTCTCTGGACTCACTGTACTGCATCCCCAGTGGTGACAGAGCACTCTCTGGACTCACTGCAGTGCATCCCCAGTGGTGCCAGTGCACTCTCTGGACTCACTGCAGTGCATACCCACTGGTGCCAAAGCACTCTCTGGACTCACTGCAGTGCATCACCAGTGGTGCCACTGCACTCTCTGGACTCACTGCAGTGCATCCCCAGTGGTGCCAGTGCACTCTCTGGACTCATTGAAGTGCATTCTCAGTGGTGCCAGTGCACTCTTTGGACTCACTGCAGTGCATCCCCAGTGGTGCCAGTACACTCACTGGACTCACTGCACTGCATCCCCAGTGGTGCCAGTTCACTCTCTGGACTCACTAAACTGCATCACCAGTGGTGCCACTGCACTCTCTGGACTCACTGCACTGCTTCCCCAGTGGTGCCAGTGCACTCACTGGACTCACTGCAGTGCATCCCCACTGGTGCCAGTGCACTCTCTGGGCTCACTGCAGTGCATCCCCAGTGGTGCCAGTGCACTCTCTGGACTCACTGCACTGCATCCCCAGTGGTGCCAGTGCGCTCTCTGGAGTCACAGCACTGCATCCCCAGTGGTGCCAGTGCAAATCTCTGGACTCACTGCACTGCATCCCCATTGGTGCCAGTGCACTCTCTGGACTCACTGCACTGCATCCCAGGTGGTGCCAGTGCAGTCTCTGGAGTAACTGCACTGCATCCCCACTGGTGCCAAAGCACTCTCTGGACTCCCAGCACCGCATCCCCAGTGGTGCCAGTGCACTCTCTGGACTCACTGCACTGCATGCCCAGTGGTGCCAGTGCAATCTCTTGACTCACTGCACTGAAGCCCCAGTGGTGCCAGTGCACTCTCTGGACTCACTGCAGTGCATCCCCAGTGGTGCCAGTGCACTCTCTGGACTCAATGCAGTGCATCCCCAGTGGTGCCAGTGCACTCTCTGGACTCACTGCAGGGCATCCCCAGTGGTGCCAGTGCACTGTCTGGACTCACTGCAGTGCATCCCCAGTGGTGCCAGTGCACTCTCTGGACTCACTGTACTGCACCCCCAGTGGTGCCAGTGCACTCACTGGACTGACTGCACTGCATCCCCAGTGGTGCCAGTGCACTCTCTGGACTCACTGCACTGCATCCCCACTGGTGCCAGTGTACTCTCTGGACTCACTGCACTGCATCCCCAGTGGTGCCAGTGCACTCACTGGACTCACTGGACACATCACCAGTGGTGCCAGTGCACTCTCTGGACTCACTGCAGTGCATCCCCAGTGGTGCCAGTGCACTCTCTGGACTCACTGCACTGCATCCCCAGTGGTGCCAGTGTACTCTCTGGACTCACTGCAGTGCATCCCCAGTGGTGCCAGTGCACTCTCTGGACTCACTGCACTGCATCCCCAGTGGTGCCAGTGCACTCTCTGGACTCACTGAAGTGCATCCCCAGTTGTGCCAGTGCACTCTCTGGACTCAATGCACTGCATCCCCAGTGGTGCCAGTGCAATCTCTGGACTCACTGCACTGCATCCCCAGTGGTGCCAGTGCAATCTCTGGACTCACTGCAGTGCATCCCCAGTGGTGCCAATGCACTCTCTGGACTCACTGCAGTGCATCCCCAGTGTTGCCAGTGCACTCTCTGGACTCACTGTACTGCATCACCAGTGGTGCCAGTGCACTCTCTGGACTCACTGCAGTGCATTCCCAGTGGTGCCAGTGCACTCTTTGGACTCACTGCACTGCAGCCCCATTGGTGCCAGTGCACTCTCTGGACTCACTGCACTGCATCACAGGTGGTGCCAGTGCACTCTCTGGACTCACTGCACTGCATCCCCAGTGGTGCCAGTGCACTCTCTGGACTCACTGCACTGCTTCCCCAGTGGTGCCAGTGCACTCTCTGGACTCACTGCACTGCATCCCCAGTGGTGCCAGTGCACTCACTGGACTCACTGCACTGCATCCCCAGTGGTGCCAGTGCACTCTCTGGACTCACTGCACTGCATCCCCAGTGGTGCCAGTGCACTCTCTGGACTCACTGCACTGCATCCCCTGTGGTGCAAGAGCACTCTCTGGACTCACTGCACTGCATCCCCAGTGGTGCTAGTGCACTCTGTGGACTCACTGCAGTGCATCCCCAGCGGTGCCAGTGCACTCTCTGGACTCACTGAAGTGCATTCTCAGTGGTGCCAGTGCACTCTCTGGACTCACTTCAGTGCATCCCCAGTGGTGCCAGTACACTCTCTGGACTCACTTCAGTGCATCCCCAGTGGTGCCAGTGCACTCTCTGGACTCACTGCAGTGCATCCCCAGTGGAGCCAGTGCACTCTCTGGACTCATTGCAGTGCATCTGCAGTGGTGCCATTGCACTCTCTGGACTCACTGCACTGCATCTCCAGTGGTGCCAGTGCACTCTCTGGACTCACTGCACTGCATCCCCAGTGCTGCCAGTGCACTCTCTTGAGTCACTGCACTGCATCCCCTGTGGTGCAAGAGCACTCTCTGGACTCACAGCAGTGCATCCCCAGTGGTGCCAGTGCACTCTCTGGACTCACTGCACTGCATCCCCAGTGGTGCCAGTGCACTCTCTGGACTCACTGCACTGCATCCCCAGTGGTGCTAGTGCACTGTGTGGACTCACTGTACTGCATCCCCAGTGGTGCCAGTGCAATCTCTGGACTCACTGCAGTGCATCCCCAGTGGTGCCAGTGCACTCTCAGGACTCACTGCACTGCATCCCCAGTGGTGCCAGTGCACTCTCTGGACTCACTGCACTGCATCCCCAGTAGTGACCGTGCACTCTCTGGACTCACTGCAGTGCATCCCCAGTGGTGCCAGTGCACTCTCTGGACTTACTGCACTGCATCCCCAGTAGTGCCAGTGCACTCTCTGGACTCACTGCACTGCATCCCCAGTGGTGCCAGTGCACTCACTGGATTCACTGCAGTGCATCCCCAGTGGTGCCAGTGCACTCTCTGGACTCACTGCACTGCATCCCCAGTGGTGCCAGTGCACTCTCTGGACTCACTGTACTGCATCCCCAGTGGTGACAGAGCACTCTCTGGACTCACTGCAGTGCATCCCCAGTGGTGCCAGTGCACTCTCTGGACTCACTGCAGTGCATCCCCACTGGTGCCAGTGCACTCTCTGGACTCACTGCACTGCATCCCCAGTGGTGCCAGTGCAGTCTCTGGAGTAACTGCAGTGCATCCCCACTGGTGCCAAAGCACTCTCTGGACTCACTGCAGTGCATCCCCAGTGGTGCCACTGCACTCTCTGGACTCACTGCAGTGCATCCCCAGTGGTGCCAGTGCACTCTCTGGACTCATTGAAGTGCATTCTCAGTGGTGCCAGTGCACTCTTTGGACTCACTGCAGTGCATCCCCAGTGGTGCCAGTACACTCACTGGACTCACTGCACTGCATCCCCAGTGGTGCCAGTGCACTCTCTGGACTCACTAAACTGCATCACCAGTGGTGCCACTGCACTCTCTGGACTCACTGCACTGCTTCCCCAGTGGTGCCAGTGCACTCACTGGACTCACTGCAGTGCATCCCCACTGGTGCCAGTGCACTCTCTGGACTCACTGCAGTGCATCCCCAGTGGTGCCAGTGCACTCTCTGGACTCACTGCACTGCATCCCCAGTGGTGCCAGTGCGCTCTCTGGAGTCACAGCACTGCATCCCCAGTGGTGCCAGTGCAAATCTCTGGACTCACTGCGCTGCATCCCCATTGGTGCCAGTGCACTCTCTGGACTCACTGCACTGCATCCCCGGTGGTGCCAGTGCAGTCTCTGGAGTAACTGCACTGCATCCCCACTGGTGCCAAAGCACTCTCTGGACTCCCAGCACCGCATCCCCAGTGGTGCCAGTGCACTCTCTGGACTCACTGCACTGCATCCCCAGTGGTGCCAGTGCACTCTCTAGACTCACTGTACTGCATACCCACTGGTGCCAGTGCACTCTGTGGACTCACTGTACTGCATCCCCAGTGGTGACAGTGCACTCTCTGGACTCACTGCAGTGCATCCCCAGTGGTGCCAGTGCACTCTCTGGACTCACTGCACTGCATCCCCAGTGGTGCCAGTGCACTCTCTGGACTCACTGCACTGAAGCCCCAGTGGTGCCAGTGCACTCTCTGGACTCACTGCAGTGCATCCCCAGTGGTGCCAGTGCACTCTCTGGACTCACTGCAGTGCATCCCCAGTGGTGCCAGTGCACTCTCTGGACTCACTGCAGGGCATCCCCAGTGGTGCCAGTGCACTGTCTGGACTCACTGCAGTGCATCCCCAGTGGTGCCAGTGCACTCTCTGGACTCACTGTACTGCACCCCCAGTGGTGCCAGTGCACTCACTGGACTGACTGCACTGCATCCCCAGTGGTGCCAGTGCACTCTCTGGACTCACTGCACTGCATCCCCACTGGTGCCAGTGTACTCTCTGGACTCACTGCACTGCATCCCCAGTGGTGCCAGTGCACTCACTGGACTCACTGGACACATCCCCAGTGGTGCCAGTGCACTCTCTGGACTCACTGCAGTGCATCCCCAGTGGTGCCAGTGCACTCTCTGGACTCACTGCACTGCATCCCCAGTGGTGCCAGTGTACTCTCTGGACTCACTGCAGTGCATCCCCAGTGGTGCCAGTGCACTCTCTGGACTCACTGCACTGCATCCCCACTGGTGCCAGTGCACTCTCTGGACTCACTGAAGTGCATCCCCAGTTGTGCCAGTGCACTCTCTGGACTCAATGCACTGCATCCCCAGTGGTGCCAGTGCAATCTCTGGACTCACTGCACTGCATCCCCAGTGGTGCCAGTGCAATCTCTGGACTCACTGTAGTGCATCCCCAGTGGTGCCAGTGCACTCTCTGGACTCACTGCAGTGCATCCCCAGTGGTGCCAGTGCACTCTCTGGACTCACTGTACTGCATCACCAGTGGTGCCAGTGCACTCTCTGGACTCACTGCAGTGCATTCCCAGTGGTGCCAGTGCACTCTTTGGACTCACTGCACTGCAGCCCCATTGGTGCCAGTGCACTCTCTGGACTCACTGCACTGCATCACAGGTGGTGCCAGTGCACTCTCTGGACTCACTGCACTGCATCCCCAGTGGTGCCAGTGCACTCTCTGGACTCACTGCACTGCATCCCCAGTGGTGCCAGTGCACTCTCTGCACTCACTTCTCTGCATTCCCAGTGGTGCCAGTGAAGTCTCTGGACTCACTGCACTGCATCCCCAGTGGTGCCAGTGCAATCTCTGGACTCACTGCAGTGCATCACCAGTGGTGCCAGTGCACTCTCTGGACTCACTGCACTGCATCCCCAGTGGTGCCAGTGCACTCTCTGGATTCACTGCAGTGCATCCCCAGTGGTGCCAGTGCACTCTCTGGACTCACTGCACTGCATCCCCAGTGGTGCAAGTGCACTCTCTCGAGTCACTGCACTACATCCCCAGTGGTGCCAGTGCACTCACTGGACTCACTGTACTGCATCATCTGTGGTGCCAGTGCACTCTCTGGACTCACTGCAATGCATCCCCAGTGGTGCCAGTGCACTCTCTGGACTCACTGCACTGCATCCCCAGTGGTGCCAGTGCACTCTCTGGACTCACTGCACTGCATCCCCAGTGGTGCCAGTGCACTCACTGGACTCACTGCAGTGCATCCCCACTGGTGCCAGTGCACTCTCTGGACTCACTGCACTGCATCCCCAGTGGTGCCAGTGCACTCTCTGGAGTCACTGCACTGCATCCCCAGTGGTGCCAGTGCACTCTCTGGACTCACTGCACTGCATCCCCAGTGGTGCCAGTGCACTCTCTGGACTCACTGCACTGCATCCCCAGTGGTGCCAGTGCAGTCTCTGGAGTAACTGCACTGCATCCCCACTGGTGCCAAAGCACTCTCTGGACTCCCAGCAACGCATCCCCAGTGGTGCCAGTGCACTCTCTGGACTCACTGCACTGCATGCCCAGTGGTGCCAGTGCACTCTCTGGACTCACTGCACTGCATCCCCACTGGTGCCAGTGCACTCTGTGGACTCACTGTACTGCATCCCCAGTGGTGCCAGTGCACTCTCTGGACTCACTGCAGTGCATCCCCAGTGGTGCCAGTGCACTCTCTGGACTCACTGCACTGCATCCCCAGTGGTGCCAGTGCACTCTCTGGACTCACTGCACTGCATCCCCAGTGGTGCCAGTGCACTCTCTGGACTCACTGCAGTGCATCCCCAGTGGTGCCAGTGCACTCTCTGGACTCACTGCACTGCATCCCCAGTGGTGCCAGTGCACTCTCTGGACTCACTGCACTGCATCCCCAGTGGTGCCAGTGCACTGTCTGGACTCACTGCAGTGCATCCCCAGTGGTGCCAGTGCACTCTCTGGACTCACTGTACTGCATCCCCAGTGGTGCCAGTGCACTCTCTGGACTCACTGCACTGCATCCCCAGTGGTGCCAGTGCACTCTCTGGACTCACTGCACTGCATCCCCACTGGTGCCAGAGCACTCTCTGGACTCACTGCACTGCATCCCCAGTGGTGCCAGTGCACTCACTGGACTCACTGGACACATCCCCAGTGGTGCCAGTGCACTCTCTGGACTCACTGCAGTGCATCCCCAGTGGTGCCAGTGCACTCTCTGGACTCACTGCAGTGCATCCCCAGTGGTGCCAGTGCACTCTCTGGACTCACTGCACTGCATCCCCAGTGGTGCCAGTGCACTCTCTGGACTCACTGAAGTGCATCCTCAGTGGTGCCAGTGCACTCTCTGGACTCAATGCACTGCATCCCCAGTGGTGCCAGTGCACTCTCTGGACTCACTGCAGTGCATCCCCAGTGGTGCCAGTGCAATCTCTGGACTCACTGTAGTGCATCCCCAGTGGTGGCAGTGCACTCTCTGGACTCACTGCAGTGCATCCCCAGTGGTGCCAGTGCACTCTCTGGACTCACTGTACTGCATCCCCAGTGGTGCCAGTGCACTCTCTGGACTCACTGCAGTGCATTCCCAGTGGTGCCAGTGCACTCTCTGGACTCACTGCACTGCATCCCCATTGGTGCCAGTGCACTCTCTGGACTCACTAAACTGCATCACAGTGGTGCCAGTGCACTCTCTGGACTCACTGCACTGCATCCCCAGTGGTGCCAGTGCACTCTCTGGACTCACTGCACTGCATCCCCAGTGGTGCCAGTGCACTCTCTGCACTCACTTCTCTGCATCCCCAGTGGTGCCAGTGCAATCTCTGGACTCACTGCAGTGCATCCCCAGTGGTGCCAGTGCACTCTCTGGACTCACTGCACTGCATCCCCAGTGGTGCCAGTGCACTCTCTGGACTCACTGCAGTGCATCCCCAGTGGTGCCAGTGCACTCTCTGGACTCACTGCACTGCATCCCCAGTGGTGCCAGTGCACTCTCTGGACTCACTGCACTGCATCCCCAGTGGTGCCAGTGCACTCTGTGGACTCACTGTACTGCATCCCCAGTGGTGCCAGTGCACTCTCTGGACTCACTGCAGTGCATCCCCAGTGGTGCCAGTGCACTCTCTGGACTCACTGTACTGCATCCCCAGTGGTGCCAGTGCACTCTCTGGACTCACTGCAGTGCATCCCCAGTGGTGCCAGTGCACTCTCTGGACTCACTGCAGTGCATCCCCAGTGGTGCCAGTGCACTCTCTGGACTCACTGCAGTGCATCCCCAGTGGTGCCACTGCACTCTCTGGACTCACTGCAGTGCATCCCCAGTGGTGCCAGTGCACTCTCTGGACTCATTGAAGTGCATTCTCAGTGGTGCCAGTGCACTCTCTGGACTCACTGCAGTGCATCCCCAGTGGTGCCAGTACACTCACTGGACTCACTGCACTGCATCCCCAGTGGTGCCAGTGCACTCTCTGGACTCACTAAACTGCATCACCAGTGGTGCCACTGCACTCTCTGGACTCACTGCACTGCTTCCCCAGTGGTGCCAGTGCACTCACTGGACTCACTGCAGTGCATCCCCACTGGTGCCAGTGCACTCTCTGGGCTCACTGCAGTGCATCCCCAGTGGTGCCAGTGCACTCTCTGGACTCACTGCACTGCATCCCCAGTGGTGCCAGTGCGCTCTCTGGAGTCACAGCACTGCATCCCCAGTGGTGCCAGTGCAATCTCTGGACTCACTGCACTGCATCCCCAGTGGTGCCAGTGCACTCTCTGGACTCACTGCACTGCATCCCCGGTGGTGCCAGTGCAGTCTCTGGAGTAACTGCACTGCATCCCCACTGGTGCCAAAGCACTCTCTGGACTCCCAGCACCGCATCCCCAGTGGTGCCAGTGCACTCTCTGGACTCACTGCACTGCATGCCCAGTGGTGCCAGTGCACTCTCTGGACTCACTGTACTGCATACCCACTGGTGCCAGTGCACTCTGTGGACTCACTGTACTGCATCCCCAGTGGTGACAGTGCACTCTCTGGACTCACTGCAGTGCATCCCCAGTGGTGCCAGTGCACTCTCTGGACTCACTGCAGTGCATCCCCAGTGGTGCCAGTGCACTCTCTGGACTCACTGCACTGAAGCCCCAGTGGTGCCAGTGCACTCTCTGGACTCACTGCAGTGCATCCCCAGTGGTGCCAGTGCACTCTCTGGACTCACTGCAGTGCATCCCCAGTGGTGCCAGTGCACTCTCTGGACTCACTGCAGGGCATCCCCAGTGGTGCCAGTGCACTGTCTGGACTCACTGCAGTGCATCCCCAGTGGTGCCAGTGCACTCTCTGGACTCACTGTACTGCACCCCCAGTGGTGCCAGTGCACTCACTGGACTGACTGCACTGCATCCCCAGTGGTGCCAGTGCACTCTCTGGACTCACTGCACTGCATCCCCACTGGTGCCAGTGTACTCTCTGGACTCACTGCACTGCATCCCCAGTGGTGCCAGTGCACTCACTGGACTCACTGGACAGTGCATCCCCAGTGGTGCCAGTGCACTCTCTGGACTCACTGCAGTGCATCCCCAGTGGTGCCAGTGCACTCTCTGGACTCACTGCACTGCATCCCCAGTGGTGCCAGTGTACTCTCTGGACTCACTGCAGTGCATCCCCAGTGGTGCCAGTGCACTCTCTGGACTCACTGCACTGCATCCCCACTGGTGCCAGTGCACTCTCTGGACTCACTGAAGTGCATCCCCAGTTGTGCCAGTGCACTCTCTGGACTCAATGCACTGCATCCCCAGTGGTGCCAGTGCACTCTCTGGACTCACTGCACTGCATCCCCAGTGGTGCCAGTGCAATCTCTGGACTCACTGCACTGCATCCCCAGTGGTGCCAGTGCACTCTCTGGACTCACTGCAGTGCATCCCCAGTGGTGCCAGTGCACTCTCTGGACTCACTGTACTGCATCACCAGTGGTGCCAGTGCACTCTCTGGACTCACTGCAGTGCATTCCCAGTGGTGCCAGTGCACTCTTTGGACTCACTGCACTGCAGCCCCATTGGTGCCAGTGCACTCTCTGGACTCACTGCACTGCATCACAGGTGGTGCCAGTGCACTCTCTGGACTCACTGCACTGCATCCCCAGTGGTGCACAGTGCACTCTCTGGACTCACTGCACTGCTTCCCCAGTGGTGCCAGTGCACTCTCTGGACTCACTGCACTGCATCCCCAGTGGTGCCAGTGCACTCTCTGGACTCACTGCACTGCATCCCCACAGTGCATGCACTGCCCAGTGGTGCCAGTGCACTCTCTGGACTCACTGCACTGCATCCCCAGTGGTGCCAGAGCACTCTCTGGACTCACTGCACTGCATCCCCAGTGGTGCTAGTGCACTCTGTGGACTCACTGCAGTGCATCCCCAGTGGTGCCAGTGCACTCTCTGGACTCACTGAAGTGCATTCTCAGTGGTGCCAGTGCACTCTCTGGACTCACTTCAGTGCATCCCCAGTGGTGCCAGTACACTCTCTGGACTCACTGCAGTGCATCCCCAGTGGTGCCAGTGCACTCTCTGGACTCACTGCAGTGCATCCCCAGTGGAGCCAGTGCACTCTCTGGACTCACTGCAGTGCATCTGCAGTGGTGCCATTGCACTCTCTGGACTCACTGCACTGCATCTCCAGTGGTGCCAGTGCACTCTCTGGACTCACTGCACTGCATCCCCAGTGCTGCCAGTGCACTCTCTTGAGTCACTGCACTGCATCCCCTGTGGTGCAAGAGCACTCTCTGGACTCACAGCAGTGCATCCCCAGTGGTGCCAGTGCACTCTCTGGACTCACTGCACTGCATCCCCAGTGGTGCCAGTGCACTCTCTGGACTCACTGCACTGCATCCCCAGTGGTGCTAGTGCACTGTGTGGACTCACTGTACTGCATCCCCAGTGGTGCCAGTGCAATCTCTGGACTCACTGCAGTGCATCCCCAGTGGTGCCAGTGCACTCTCAGGACTCACTGCACTGCATCCCCAGTGGTGCCAGTGCACTCTCTGGACTCACTGCACTGCATCCCCAGTAGTGACAGTGCACTCTCTGGACTCACTGCAGTGCATCCCCAGTGGTGCCAGTGCACTCTCTGGACTCACTGCACTGCATCCCCAGTAGTGCCAGTGCACTCTCTGGACTCACTGCACTGCATCCCCAGTGGTGCCAGTGCACTCACTGGATTCACTGCAGTGCATCCCCAGTGGTGCCAGTGCACTCTCTGGACTCACTGCACTGCATCCCCAGTGGTGCCAGTGCACTCTGTGGACTCACTGTACTGCATCCCCAGTGGTGACAGAGCACTCTCTGGACTCACTGCAGTGCATCCCCAGTGGTGCCAGTGCACTCTCTGGACTCACTGCAGTGCATCCCCACTGGTGCCAGTGCACTCTCTGGACTCACTGCACTGCATCCCCAGTGGTGCCAGTGCAGTCTCTGGAGTAACTGCAGTGCATCCCCACTGGTGCCAAAGCACTCTCTGGACTCACTGCAGTGCATCCCCAGTGGTGCCACTGCACTCTCTGGACTCACTGCAGTGCATCCCCAGTGGTGCCAGTGCACTCTCTGGACTCATTGAAGTGCATTCTCAGTGGTGCCAGTGCACTCTTTGGACTCACTGCAGTGCATCCCCAGTGGTGCCAGTACACTCATTGGACTCACTGCACTGCATCCCCAGTGGTGCCAGTGCACTCTCTGGACTCACTAAACTGCATCACCAGTGGTGCCACTGCACTCTCTGGACTCACTGCACTGCTTCCCCAGTGGTGCCAGTGCACTCACTGGACTCACTGCAGTGCATCCCCACTGGTGCCAGTGCACTCTCTGGACTCACTGCAGTGCATCCCCAGTGGTGCCAGTGCACTCTCTGGACTCACTGCACTGCATCCCCAGTGGTGCCAGTGCGCTCTCTGGAGTCACAGCACTGCATCCCCAGTGGTGCCAGTGCAAATCTCTGGACTCACTGCGCTGCATCCCCAGTGGTGCCAGTGCACTCTCTGGACTCACTGCACTGCATCCCCGGTGGTGCCAGTGCAATCTCTGGAGTAACTGCACTGCATCCCCACTGGTGCCAAAGCACTCTCTGGACTCCCAGCACCGCATCCCCAGTGGTGCCAGTGCACTCTCTGGACTCACTGCACTGCATCCCCAGTGGTGCCAGTGCACTCTCTGGACTCACTGTACTGCATACCCACTGGTGCCAGTGCACTCTGTGGACTCACTGTACTGCATCCCCAGTGGTGACAGTGCACTCTCTGGACTCACTGCAGTGCATCCCCAGTGGTGCCAGTGCACTCTCTGGACTCACTGCACTGCATCCCCAGTGGTGCCAGTGCACTCTGTGGACTCACTGCACTGAAGCCCCAGTGGTGCCAGTGCACTCTCTGGACTCACTGCAGTGCATCCCCAGTGGTGCCAGTGCACTCTCTGGACTCAATGCAGTGCATCCCCAGTGGTGCCAGTGCACTCTCTGGACTCACTGCAGGGCATCCCCAGTGGTGCCAGTGCACTGTCTGGACTCACTGCAGTGCATCCCCAGTGGTGCCAGTGCACTCTCTGGACTCACTGTACTGCACCCCCAGTGGTGCCAGTGCACTCACTGGACTGACTGCACTGCATCCCCAGTGGTGCCAGTGCACTCTCTGGACTCACTGCACTGCATCCCCACTGGTGCCAGTGTGCTCTCTGGACTCACTGCACTGCATCCCCAGTGGTGCCAGTGCACTCACTGGACTCACTGGACACATCACCAGTGGTGCCAGTGCACTCTCTGGACTCACTGCAGTGCATCCCCAGTGGTGCCAGTGCACTCTCTGGACTCACTGCACTGCATCCCCAGTGGTGCCAGTGCACTCTCTGGACTCACTGCAGTGCATCCCCAGTGGTGCCAGTGCACTCTCTGGACTCACTGCACTGCATCCCCACTGGTGCCAGTGCACTCTCTGGACTCACTGAAGTGCATCCCCAGTTGTGCCAGTGCACTCTCTGGACTCAATGCACTGCATCCCCAGTGGTGCCAGTGCAATCTCTGGACTCACTGCACTGCATCCCCAGTGGTGCCAGTGCAATCTCTGGACTCACTGTAGTGCATCCCCAGTGGTGCCAGTGCACTCTCTGGACTCACTGCAGTGCATCCCCAGTGTTGCCAGTGCACTCTCTGGACTCACTGTACTGCATCACCAGTGGTGCCAGTGCACTCTCTGGACTCACTGCAGTGCATTCCCAGTGGTGCCAGTGCACTCTTTGGACTCACTGCACTGCAGCCCCATTGGTGCCAGTGCACTCTCTGGACTCACTGCACTGCATCACAGGTGGTGCCAGTGCACTCTCTGGACTCACTGCACTGCATCCCCAGTGGTGCCAGTGCACTCTCTGGACTCACTGCACTGCATCCCCAGTGGTGCCAGTGCACTCTCTGCACTCACTTCTCTGCATTCCCAGTGGTGCCAGTGAAGTCTCTGGACTCACTGCACTGCATCCCCAGTGGTGCCAGTGCAATCTCTGGACTCACTGCAGTGCATCACCAGTGGTGCCAGTGCACTCTCTGGACTCACTGCACTGCATCCCCAGTGGTGGCAGTGCACTCTCTGGATTCACTGCAGTGCATCCCCAGTGGTGCCAGTGCACTCTCTGGACTCACTGCACTGCATCCCCAGTGGTGCAAGTGCACTCTCTCGAGTCACTGCACTACATCCCCAGTGGTGCCAGTGCACTCACTGGACTCACTGTACTGCATCATCTGTGGTGCCAGTGCACTCTCTGGACTCACTGCAATGCATCCCCAGTGGTGCCAGTGCACTCTCTGGACTCACTGCACTGCATCCCCAGTGGTGCCAGTGCACTCTCTGGACTCACTGCACTGTATCCCCAGTGGTGCCAGTGCACTCACTGGATTCACTGCAGTGCATCCCCAGTGGTGCCAGTGCACTCTCTGGACTCACTGCAGTGCATCCCCAGTGGTGCCAGTGCGCTCTCTGGAGTCACAGCACTGCATCCCCAGTGGTGCCAGTGCAAATCTCTGGACTCACTGCACTGCATCCCCAGTGGCGCCAGTGCACTCTCTGGACTCACTGCACTGCATCCCCGGTGGTGCCAGTGCAGTCTCTGGAGTAACTGCACTGCATCCCCACTGGTGCCAAAGCACTCTCTGGACTCCCAGCAACGCATCCCCAGTGGTGCCAGTGCACTCTCTGGACTCACTGCACTGCATGCCCAGTGGTGCCAGTGCACTCTCTGGACTCACTGTACTGCATACCCACTGGTGCCAGTGCACTCTGTGGTCTCTCTGTACTGCATCCCCAGTGGTGACAGTGCACTCTCTGGACTCACTGCAGTGCATCCCCAGTGGTGCCAGTGCACTCTCTGGACTCACTGCACTGCATCCCCAGTGGTGCCAGTGCACTCTCTTGACTCACTGCACTGAAGCCCCAGTGGTGCCAGTGCACTCTCTGGACTCACTGCAGTGCATCCCCAGTGGTGCCAGTGCACTCTCTGGACTCACTGCACTGCATCCCCAGTGGTGCCAGTGCACTCTCTGGACTCACTGCAGGGCATCCCCAGTGGTGCCAGTGCACTGTCTGGACTCACTGCAGTGCATCCCCAGTGGTGCCAGTGCACTCTCTGGACTCACTGTACTGCACCCCCAGTGGTGCCAGTGCACTCACTGGACTGACTGCACTGCATCCCCAGTGGTGCCAGTGCACTCTCTGGACTCACTGCACTGCATCCCCACTGGTGCCAGAGCACTCTCTGGACTCACTGCACTGCATCCCCAGTGGTGCCAGTGCACTCACTGGACTCACTGGACACATCACCAGTGGTGCCAGTGCACTCTCTGGACTCACTGCAGTGCATCCCCAGTGGTGCCAGTGTACTCTCTGGACTCACTGCAGTGCATCCCCAGTGGTGCCAGTGCACTCTCTGGACTCACTGCACTGCATCCCCACAGGTGCCAGTGCACTCTCTGGACTCACTGAAGTGCATCCTCAGTTGTGCCAGTGCACTCTCTGGACTCAATGCACTGCATCCCCAGTGGTGCCAGTGCAATCTCTGGACTCACTGCACTGCATCCCAAGTGGTGCCAGTGCAATCTCTGGACTCACTGTAGTGCATCCCCAGTGGTGCCAGTGCACTCTCTGGACTCACTGCAGTGCATCTCCAGTGTTGCCAGTGCACTCTCTGGACTCACTGTACTGCATCCCCAGTGATGCCAGTGCACTCTCTGGACTCACTGCAGTGCATTCCCAGTGGTGCCAGTGCACTCTTTGGACTCACTGCACTGCAGACCCATTGGTGCCAGTGCACTCTCTGGACTCACTAAACTGCATCACAGGTGGTGCCAGTGCACTCTCTGGACTCACTGCACTGCATCCCCAGTGGTGCCAGTGCACTCTCTGGACTCACTGCACTGCATCCCCAGTGGTGCCAGTGCACTCTCTGCACTCACTTCTCTGCATCCCCAGTGGTGCCAGTGCAATCTCTGGACTCACTGCAGTGCATCACCAGTGGTGCCAGTGCACTCTCTGGACTCACTGCACTGCATCCCCAGTGGTGGCAGTGCACTCTCTGGATTCACTGCAGTGCATCCCCAGTGGTGCCAGTGCACTCTCTGGACTCACTGCACTGCATCCCCAGTGGTGCAAGTGCACTCTCTCGAGTCACTGCACTACATCCCCAGTGGTGCCAGTGCACTCACTGGACTCACTGTACTGCATCATCTGTGGTGCCAGTGCACTCTCTGGACTCACTGCAATGCATCCCCAGTGGTGCCAGTGCACTCTCTGGACTCACTGCACTGCATCCCCAGTGGTGCCAGTGCACTCTCTGGACTCACTGCACTGTATCCCCAGTGGTGCCAGTGCACTCACTGGATTCACTGCAGTGCATCCCCAGTGGTGCCAGTGCACTCTCTGGACTCACTGCACTGCATCCCCAGTGGTGCCAGTGCACTCTGTGGACTCACTGCACTGCATCTAAGTGGTGACAGTGCACTCTCTGGACTCACTGCACTGCATCCCCAGTGGTGACAGTGCACTCTCTGGACTCACTGCAGTGCATCCCCAGTGGTGCCAGTGCACTCTCTGGAGTAACTGCAGTGCATCCCCACTGGTGCCAAAGCACTCTCTGGACTCCCGGCACTGCATCCCCAGTGGTGCCAGTGCACTCTCTGGACTCACTGCACTGCATCCCCAGTGGTGCCAGTGCACTCTCTGGAGTCACAGCACTGCATCCCCAGTGGTGCCAGTGCACTCTCTGGACTCACTGAAGTGCATCCCCAGTGGTGCCAGTGCACTCTCTGGACTCACTGAAGTGCATTCTCAGTGGTGCCAGTGCACTCTCTGGACTCACTGCACTGCATCCCCAGTGGTGCCAGTGCACTCTCTGGACTCACTGCACTGCATCCCCAGTGCTGCCAGTGCACTCTCTGGACTCACTGCACTGCATCCCCAGTGGTGCCAGTGCACTCACTGGACTCACTGCAGTGCATCACCACTGGTGCCAGTGCACTCTCTGGCGTCACTGCACTGCATCCCCAGTGGTGCCAGTGCACTCTCTGGACTCACTGCACTGCATCCCCAGTGGTTCCAGCGCACTCTCTGGACTCACTGCACTGCGTCCCTAGTGGTGCTCGTGCACTCTGTGGACTCACTGCAGTGCATCCCCAGTGGTGCCAGTGCACTCTCTGGACTCACTGAAGTGCATTCTCAGTGGTGCCAGTGCACTCTCTGGACTCACTTCAGTGCATCCCCAGTGGTGCCAGTGCACTCTCTGGACTCACTGCAGTGCATCCCCAGTGGAGCCAGTGCACTCTCTGGACTCACTGCAGTGCATCCGCAGTGGTGCCATTGCACTCTCTGGACTCACTGCAGTGCATCTCCAGTGGTGCTAGTGCACTCTCTGGACTCACTGCACTGCATCCCCAGTGCTGCCAGTGCACTCTCTTGAGTCACTGCACTGCATCCCCTGTGGTGCAAGAGCACTCTCTGGACTCACAGCAGTGCATCACCAGTGGTGCCAGTGCACTCTCTGGACTCACTGCACTGCATCCCCAGTGGTGCCAGTGCACTCTCTGGACTCACTGCACTGCATCCCCAGTGGTGCTAGTGCACTGTGTGGACTCACTGTACTGCATCCCCAGTGGTGCCAGTGCAATCTCTGGACTCACTGCAGTGCATCCCCAGTGGTGCCAGTGCACTCTCAGAACTCACTGCACTGCATCCCCAGTGGTGCCAGTGCACTCTCTGGACTCACTGCACTGCATCCCCACTGGTGCCAGTGCACTCTCTGGACTCACTGCAGTGCATCCCCAGTGGTGCCAGTGTACTCTCTGGACTCACTGCACTGCATCCCCAGTAGTGCCAGTGCACTCTCTGGACTCACTGCACTGCATCCCCAGTGGTGCCAGTGCACTCACTGGATTCACTGCACTGCATCCCCAGTGGTGTTAGTGCACTCTCTGGACTCACTGCACTGCATCCCCAGTGGTGCCAGTGCACTCTGTGGACCCACTGTACTGCATCCCCACTGGTGCCAGTGCACTCTCTGGACTCACTGCAGTGCATCCCCAGTGGTGCCAGTGCACTCTCTGGACTCACTGCAGTGCATCCCCACTGGTGCCAGTGCACTCTCTGGACTCACTGCACTGCATCCCCAGTGGTGCCAGTGCAGTTTCTGGAGTAACTGCAGTGCATCCCCACTGGTGCCAAAGCACTCTCTGGACTCACTGCAGTGCATCCCCAGTGGTGCCACTGCACTCTCTGGACTCACTGCACTGCATCCCCAGTGGTGCCAGTGCACTCTCTGGACTCATTGAAGTGCATTCTCAGTGGTGCCAGTGCACTCTCTGGACTCACTGCAGTGCATCCCCAGTGGTGCCAGTGCACTCTCTGGACTCACTGCACTGCATCCCCAGTAGTGACAGTGCACTCTCTGGACTCACTAAACTGCATCCCCAGTGGTGCCACTGCACTCTTTGGACTCACTGCACTGCTTCCCCAGTGGTGCCAGTGCACTCACTGGACTCACTGCAGTGCATCCCCACTGGTGCCAGTGCACTCTCTGGGCTCACTGCAGTGCATCCCCAGTGGTGCCAGTGCACTCTCTGGACTCACAGCACTGCATCCCCAGTGGTGCCAG